>NC_057804.1:331194682-331846194 GCF_018294505.1 Triticum aestivum | reverse complement strand
TATTTAGCAGAGAAGTAATAAATCATATCCTAGGGACTACGCACACAAACAGGACCAAGAGAATTAAACCATGTTTTTGCATCACCCATTAATGAGAATGGAAATAGCTTAAGGATATAGTAGTAGCGAGTTTTCTCATCATTAGTGAATAGGGTGGCTATATTATTTAACTTAGTAAGATGTGCCACAACAATTTCAGATTCATAGCCATAAAAAGATCAGATTCAACCAAAGTAGTTATCTCTGGATCAACAGAGAAATCATAATCCTTATCAGTTACACAGATAGGTGAAGTAGCAAAAGCAGGGCCATATTTCATTCTAGCATTCAAAGACTTTTCTTTAAGCTTAGCTAATAATTTCTTAAGGTCAGATCTATCATTGCAAGCAAGAAAGTCTCTAGCATTTTCTTCATCCATAACATAACCCTCATACACAATAGGAAATTCATATCTAGGGGGAGAATCTTCATCATCACTTTCATCAGTATTATCAGTTTCAATAGTTTCATTCTCTCTAGCCCCAGCAAGTTGTTCATCAAGAAATTCACCTAATGGCACAGTAGTATCAAGCTTAGAAGTAGTTTCATCATAAGTATCATGCACAGAAGAAGTGGCATCATCAATAATATGCGACATATCAATAGAAGAAGCAGGTTTAGGTGTCGCAAGTTTACTCAAAATAGATGGTGAATCAAGTGCAGAGCTAGAGGGCAGTTCCTTACCTCCCCTCGTAGTTGAGGGATAAATCATGGTTTTCTCGTCTTTCAAGTTCCTCATAGAGATCAGCAGATATCAATCCCAAGTGACTCAAAGAATAGAGCTATGCTCCCCGGCAACGGCACTAGAAAATAGTCTTGATAACCCACAAGTATAGGGGATCGCAACAGTTTTCGAGGGTAGAGTATTCAACCCAAATTTATTTATTCGACACAAGGGGAGCCAAAGAATATTCTCAAGTATTAGCAGTTGAATTTTCAATTCAACCACACCTGGATAACTTAATATTGCAACAAAGTATTTAGTAGCAAAGTAGTATGGAAGTAACGGTAATGGTAGCAAATGTAACAATAGCAGTTTTGTAGTAATTGTAACAGTGGCAACGGTAAAGTAACTAAGCAAAGAGAAATATTTGAAAATCTTGTAGGCACTGGACCAGTGATGGATAATTATGTTGGATGCGATTCCTCATGCAATAGTTATAACATAGGGTGACACAGAACTAGCTCCAGTTCATCAATGTAATGTAGGCATGTATTTCGAATATAGTCATACGTGCTTATGGAAAAGAACTTGCATGACATCTTTTGTCCTACCCTCCCGTGGCAGTGGGGTCCTATTGGAAACTAAGGGATATTAAGGCCTCCTTTTAATAGAGTACCGGACCAAAGCATTAACACTTAGTGAATACATGAACTCCTTAAACTACGGTCCTCACCGAGAGTGGTCCCGATTATTGTCACTTCGGGGTTGTCGGACCATAACACATAATAGGTGTCTATAGACTTGCAAGATATGATCAAGAACTCACATATATTCATGAAAACATAATAGGTTTAGATCTGAAATCATGGCTCTTGGGCCCTAGTGACAAGCATTAAGCATAGCTATGTCATAGAAACATTAATCTTAGAACAATAATGGATACTAGGGATCAAACCCTAGCAAAACAAACTCGATTACATGGTAAATATCATCCAACCCATCACTGTCCAGCAAGCCTACGATGGAATTACTCATGCACGGCGGTGAGCATCACAAAATTGGTGATGGAGTATGGTTGATGATGACGACGACAACGGATTCCCCTCTCTGGAGCCCCGAACGGACTCCAGATTAGCCCTCCCGAGAGAGATTAGGATTGGCGGCGGCTCCGCATTGTAAAACGCGATGAATCCTTCTCTCTGATTTATTTTCTCCCTGGACGTGAATATATGGAGTTGGAGTTGAGGTCGATGGAGCACCAGGGGGCCCACAAGGCAGGGGGCGTGCCTAGGGGGGTAGGCACGCCCCCCACCCTCGTGGACAGGGTGTGGGCCCCATGGCCTTGATTCTTTCGCCGATATTTTTTATTAATTCCAAAAATATTCTCTATGGAGTTTCAAGTCATTCAGAGAACTTTTATTTCTACACAAAAATAACACCATTGCAATTCTGCGGAAAACAACATCAATCCGGGTTAGTACCATTCAAATCATGCAAGTTAGATTCCAAAACAAGGGCCAAAGTGTTTGGAAAAGTAGATACGATGGAGATGTATCAAGGAGTAAAAAGAATTCCTACTCTCCGATATAACTAGACTCCGAAAACAGTTTTCTTCTAGACTCAACAACGGCCAACTACGAACAATCAAGGGGGCTCCTATGGTCGGTCGAGGCTCTGATAGCAACTTGTCACGCCCAATATGAGACCCTATCCTGAAGGAACTCGAAGGTCCCACCAAGGATAGAAGAGCATATTGGAGACGCTTTTGCAAGGTGGATATCATTACATCGTACCACTACATAATAGTTGGGGATACATACAAGAGGCATACAATGCCACATTGATACAACATCATCATACATAAGAGCAACATCCGACTACGTATGAAACACAAACAGAAACTCGAACGATATCCACCCTGCTGGCCCAGGCTGCCAACCTGGAACCTATCCCCTGATCGAAGAAGAAGCAGAAGAAGAACTCCAAAACCAGTAAACATCCCTCTCACGTCATGATCGTCGCATTACCTATACATGAAACTATTGTTTTAGTAATATGTGAGCCACGATGACTCAGCAATCCCATTATCATGGGTATTAAGACTAGCAAAGCTTAATGGGTATGGAATGGATAAGTGGTGAGGTTGCAGTAGTGACTAAGCATGATATGGTGGCTAACTTACGCAACACCCCGGATTGGTGTAATGGGGCGACCGAAGATTTTGGATGCCGTCACGGGCACAGAGAGGCCAGATTGGAGGAGTTAGGCGGCCACCCCAGAGTAGTGGAGAGCTATCCTCCCTCCTAGCCCTGCTATAAAAGGGAGCGCGAGGGGGATGGTGATGCTCATCCATACCTCCTCCTCCTTCCTTCTGCTTTTGCTCCCACCATGACAAGGGAAAGAGGCCGAGCTCATGCTCCGATGGTGGTGACGTGGGCTTCTTCTTGGCACCTTGCTCCTACCCCCATTGTGCTATAGGGGCAGGATCCATTGCACAAGGTGAAGATGCAAGACGCGAACGGGGTTGACGGGGAATTCAGGGTAGAGGTGGACATAGTGGTGCACTGGCCGCGCCTCCCCAGCCACTCCGACTTAGATGGAGGGTCACATGGGAGACACGGCATTGGAGATCATTGTCAGGCTGCGCGAACACCTGCGCAGCCGCCTGCAGCTCCCCCGTCCCTTTGCCAGGGTAATGGAGGTTGATTAGCCACTCAGGTTGAGGCTGTGCATGAGTGGCTGCTGTAACGGCGCCATGTGGATGGACGTTGAGTACCCAACACATCATGTAATGCTTCTCCGGCGTAGCTGGAAGACTTTTGCTCGTTCCCACAGCCTTGTGGAAGGGCATGTTCTCCGCTTCAAGCAGGTGGAGGCTGACCTGCTCTTTGTCAACGTTTTCGGGCGCTCAAGTGCTCGCTTAGGGTGCTACGTGAAAAGCTCGAGTGATGGTCAAAGCTCCTCCTCAAGTGATAGTGATGAGGACGACACTAACGATGAAGATGGCGACGAGGAGCCCCGGGTCGTCAACCATGAAGATGACGACTCAGATTCCAGCTGAACCCTAGACGCACCATCACCGTCAGCTAGGCGACGGTAGCACCACCATCTGCAGCTGGACCCCAGCAAAGCGATTTACTGGGGGTGCTTGGCCTGGACGTCACCACTTCCTCCAGCTGGACCCTAGGAGGCTTCCTCGCGGACTCCGGCTTCGTCTTTGCCCCAGGTGTCGAGCCATGTTCGTCGGGTCATTGCGGGTGTGACCAGGCATCGCCTAGCCTCTCTCTCCGTCCCTTGTCTCTTCTTCCTTGCCGGGATGGCGCCCTCCCGATTTTGTCAGGCTGCATCCTTCTGGTTCTTACGGGGTCGGCTGGGCTTCTACCCATGCACTCCTTTTGCCCTCTTTCTTCTTAATGCAGCTCCTAAGAGGAGAGGGACAAGAAAGGATTACGAGGTATCTTTTTCAAATCAATAGATGTAGGCACTTGCCCAATTTTAATTAAAACTATGTAATCCTTCATCCATGTTTGTACTTCGTATGATCTAAACTTGTTTATCCATGTATTAACGGAAAAAGCGCTTGCCCGATACTTGTGCATGCATCAAACATGCTGAAGGACGAACCTTCAATACTCCTAAGTAAACAAAGTTTTCCAGTAAGACATCTTTCCGGCCTTCATCATAGCTTCTACTAAACCTCGTCTAGTGAGATAAAAAATGGGTTTGGAGCATAGATGAAGGCTAGCCGCTCATTAACCTCTCCAAATGTGGCTACAACCAACCTTGTCGAGTGGACTCGAACCAAAGATCAAAGATGGGAGCATGAATGGTAGAGGAAACAAGGTTTCCCTACATACCACTTTTTCATACATGAATATAATATGGAGTGATGGGATTAACTTATCTTTGTTTGTTGTCCTTCGTATCATTTTTTATAAGGAGGGTTTGTCGTGGACCAGTGCATGGGCTTGTACTCATCCTTCTTCCCGGGGAACTATCCATGATGGAAGCTTTCTGTTATCACCAAAGGGAAAGGGGGAGAGATGATGACACATGGCCCTTCACAATGAGTTAGTTATCTTATCTTAGGACAATAGTAATCACAATAGAACCATACTTAAGATAATAGGTAAACATGTATGCAAGTTTTTATGAAAGCACTTCGTTTTATTCAACTATGCACATGGCCCACGCCTGGCTTTGTACAATGGGTTACAAGTCCTAGGGACTATGCTTCTACAAAACAGGTTGCCAGCGCAGGGCCCGGCGACCACGCCTTATGGGTAGAACTTAACAATATGCTCAACATTCCATGAGTTTTGCATTGGGATACCATCTTCGGCCTCTAGATGAACTATGTCGGGTCTGGTGAAACGTACTACCCTGTAAGGGTCTTCCCACTTTGGTGTCAACATATTTGCACCCTTGGCGGACTGAACACGCCTAAGGACAAGGTACCTTCCTCACGGCTCCTGGCGTGGACCCTGCGGCTGTGATACCGGAGCAGGGCTTGCTGGTATTATGCAGCACATATAGCAGCCCGGAGATGATCTTCCTCAAGGAACGTGGCATCTACGTGTTGTAGCTTCTCTTGCGCTACTTCATCTTAGGCAAGTACCAAAGGTGATCCGTATATGAGTTCCGTGGGGAGCACTACTTCTGGACCATAAACTAGGGAGAGGGTATTGGCCAGTAGCTCCATTTGGTGTCGTCCTGATTGCCAAAAGAACCACTTGCAATTAATCAATCCAGTGTTTGTCGCACTTTCATGACTTATGAAAGGTTCTTGTCTTAAGTCCTCGCAGCACTTCAGCATTCATCCTTTCAGTCTATCTGTTGGTGCTTGGATGTGCAATAAAGGCAAGAGACCTTTCTTCCAAGGCCCTGGATGTACTGCATGAAGGCGCGACTTGTGAATTAGGTGTCGTTGTTGGTGATCACCCTATTGGGTACTCCAAAACGACACACCAATCCCTTAAAGAACTTGATAGCAGATTGCACCGTCACCTTTTTCATTGACTCTACTTTGGGCCACTTTGTAGACTTGTCGATGGCCATGAACAAGAATTCAAAGCCCCCGGTAGCACGGTGAAAGGGGCCCAAGATGTTGAGCCCCCAGACCGCAAAATGCCAGGATAAAGGGAGGGTTTGAAGGGCTTGAGCTGGCTGATAAATATTCTTGGAGTGGAACCGACATGCTTCACATTAGGTGACAAGCTCATTTGCGTCTCGGAGGGTTGTGGGCCAATAGAACCCTTGTCGGAAAGCTTTTCTGACAAGTGCTCTTGACCCTAGATGTGAGCCACATACACCTCCATGCATCTCTGCCAACAGCGATAGTCCATCTTCTTGGCTAATGCACTTCGACCTTACGCCGTTTGGCCTCTTTCTGTACATAATGCTATCCACAAACTGATACATACTCGATTGATGAGCCACTTTTGCAGATTCCTCTGACTCGTCGGGGAATTCTCCAGTCTACAAGAATTGCACTATGCGTTGCGCCCATGCCGGAGCCCGGGGCTCGGCGACAAGGACTAAAGGCATCTCCTAAGTCGTAGGAGCACTAGCCTCAACAGCCAGAACTTGAGACTCTGCTGGAGAATGCAGCTCACCAACTAGCATAGGGTCTCCCGCGGCAATCTTCTCACCAGCGGCTCCAAAGAGCACTACCGGGAAATGCTTGCGGGTGTTGAATCTTCTTCTTTTTTTGGCCAATACAGACGGAGAGATCGATGGTTGAGTTAGGTAGAGTAACAAAGTTCCTGGTCCCACAGTGTGATAGCCTGGCTTTTGGCCCCTTTCCTTTTCTTTTTGGTTTATTTGATTTTTGCTCTGTTTTTTTTGGAGTGGTTCTGTGGCCTTGCCACCTAGGAAATCCTCATATCTTCTTCTCCCAAGTGGCTCATCATCCTAAAACTCATCCCAGGACCATTCCATTTCCATCCTAGCCCAAATCCCAATATTCTTTTATTGGGAATATTCCTTTTCTATTAAAGGAATTATCCTCATTTTACCTAGGTTGTGAAGCAACCTATATTTCTGTCCATCCAAAAATTTCCAAAAAGTTTTCATACATTGTTTGGGTCATATCTTGCTCAAATATGTCAAAATCCTTCCTTGACATGTTCAATAATAATTCCCCAATATTCAATCTTCTACTCTGTCCTGAATGGCATTTTCGTGAAGGAAGTGCCCTTTATCCTGTCTTGTTTGCTCCCAAACTTTTTGGGCATTCTTTTATGTCCAAATCATTTCCTCATGCCAAAATTCAACTTCATTTGCGTAGCCAATCTTCCTTAGTAATTTTTCAAAGTTTCTGTCAAACAAAAGTCATTGTGAAGGAAGTACAAGCTAGGAGTATCCAAATGAGTTGATATTTTGCATGCCTCTTCATGTCCTCATATCATTACCCTCCTCCAAATTTTAGAGCTATCCAATCATCTATGTGAGCACAAGACAAAATCTTTGATTCTGTTAATATTTTTAGGCTGTGAAGCAAGTATAATTTATATTACTTCAAAAATTCTGAGAAGTTATCAGATCATGAACCTACCCATATCGCATCTCTCCACCAAATTTGGGATCATTTCAACAAGCCGTTTTCTCTCCAAAATTATTCCAAGTTTCTGGATAGAGAGGATGTTTGTGAGACAAGTACCATTTTGGCTTGTCCATTTGGAATGAAATTTTACAGCATCTATATATGTTCAAATAACCCTGCCTTGCCCAATTTCAGCTCAAGTGGCTTCTTCATTCGAGTGCATCATCATAATCCATTTTCTGGACCAAATATGTTGTTGCAAAGCAACCATGTTGTTTTGTAGTCCAATTATCCTCAAAACATCTAATATCATAGTCCTTCCTTAGTTAATCATCCCAGACATCTCATTTGACCCTTAGCATCTCTCTGTTGATCACACTAACATGACCAAGTTTGATGCAGCAAACTTTACTCGAAGCCTCATACCTCTTCCTGGCTCCTTATCTAGATATTTCACTTCTGGGCTATCTACGGGTTCAAGGACTTGGCTCCATACAAAGTTTTCCATACCATTGCCTCATGTGTGTACCATGTCAATTGGTGACCGTGTTGAATTCTGCATGTGCATGCGCTCTACATGTCGGTAACGCGTCCAACCCTCTCTTTGGCTCTAGCCTCTTGGCATCTAGTCATATTCACGTGCGTGAGCATGTCTGGTGTCTTCCCCTAGTCGTCGCCACCTCCCTGGACCCCTCCCCCTCTGGCAGCTTCCTCACTGATGCTCGCCATTGTGTGCCCACTAGCGAACAGTGGCAGTTTGTCTTGGAGCTTGCCCGGCTTCTTCCTCCCCGTTTCTCTTGGCCCCCTCTACCCTATGAGCTCCTCCACGTTCCCACTCGTCGCCAACCGCTGATCTCGCGTGCATGCCCATGCGTCCGCAGCACCAGCCATGCGTCCATAGCGACGCCAGTGCGGCACAACCCTGCTCCGGCTATATAAAGCCAACCTGGTGTTGTTTCCCTTCGCCATTAACCTCTCCTCGCTCCTCTAGTCCTCCATAGTGCCATGCCGAGCCCCGGAGCCACTCCTTGCTACCCTATGTGGCGTCACCCCTCCTCTTAGCCACTCCAGGGCTAGCTCTCCACCTCCAGGAAGCCCCCCCTGTAGTCCCTCCCCGCCTCCCCTCGACTGCAGTCGCGCCTCCACCAGTGCTCGTTGCTGCCGTCCACTGCGTCCTATGGCCCCGCTCGCCTAGCTGCTCTCAGGCAGGAGCAGGCCCCCCTAGTGGATGCGCCTCATCGTGCTGGTTTCTCTGGCGGTCCGAGATCTAAGAGATGGCCGGTAGCGCCAGGTCGAGCACTGGCGTGGCGCCCGTCCCTCTGCTCTATTGGGTGCTGGCGAAGGAAGAAGAAGATGGAGGCATGTATGAGATAGTCAACGCGGGCCCCGCCTGTAAGCGTCACCTAAGCCGACCCCGCCACCTCCAGCATGGCAAGTGGAAACATATTCCGGACAATACGTTTTCGCTACTCTGTAAGCGTATTCTGCCTCTGTTTATCCAAAAGTGCGTTTTCACGGATTTGAAGGCGTATTTCTGAAAAGGGACTTTCTCTTTTTCCAGCCGCCGGCCGAAACCCCTATTTTGTGAACGTTTGTGAGTTAAGAGTAGAAAAGCACAGATTCTGTTCATTTTTCTACCTAACGAATGAATGGCCACAACTTTTCAACCGTAGCTCCGATTTGCGTGATTCCAAAGCCCATTTATTTGTACGGTCGAGTCTGTCCTGAAGGAATCATTTTCACCATATTTTAAAATTCTGAAAGTGCCCATTCTGCCCCTACCATTATTCATCCCCCTTAGAGAGAGAGAACGTTTTCCAACGATTCATTCCGCGAGCTTCTCACACTTCTTCCCGGTGATTTCGCCCCTCCCAGGAAAGCCACACCCTCCACTTGCCTGACTGCAATACAGTGACATGGTTTATTTATTTTAACTTATTTAAAATATTGCATTAGCTACATCAGACTTTTGCATGGCATTTTCACGGAATTGATTTTGATCTTTCTATTGCCATGCTACTGTTTGGATTACTAGGAGTTATGCTTGCAATTGATGGATGTCATGTTGCCATTGGATCATTAGTGGCTAGTATGATCATTTTCATGATGGTAGTTGGTATGTTGCTTTGGAGTATTATTTTCAGAGATGATTCTTCCATGTGGATCTTAGCTGGATAGCTCGTTCTTACTATGGGATTAGTAGCATTATCGTTCTTGGATTCAGCATGCTCTTAGTGTTTATGCTACCATCTAAGTATTGGGTTATGCTATAATATTCTCTGGATTATGTGTTGGATATTGTTATGACTTGATTTACCGGTGGATATATGATATCGGAGTATCAATTATATTTTGGGGACAACCTTCGTCATTTTGTTGGTCAGGTGCCACCGAACCAGGCTTTTTTTAGTGCAACCACATTTGCCTTAATGGGAAGGCCCTAACGCGGTCTATTGACATGTCTCTTGCCGGTGCCTCCAACGGGAGAAGGTTATGGGCGCGCGCTACCCTGAAATTTTTATAGCATCTATATATGGCCAAATAACCCTACCTTGCCCAATTTCAGCTCAAGTCGCTTCTTCATTTGAGTGCATCATCATAATCCATTTTCTAGACCAAATATGCAGTTACAAAGCAACACTATTGTTTTGTGTTCCAATTATCCTCAAAGCCTCTAGGATCATAGTCCTTCCTTAGTTAATCATCCCATACATCTCATTTGACCATAACATCTCTCTGTTGATCACACTAACATGACCAAGTTTGATGCGGTAAACTTTACTCGAAGCCTCACCCCTCTTCCTGGCTCCTTATCTAGATATTTCACTTCTGGTCTATCTAGGGGATCAAGGACTTGGCTCGAGACAAAGTTTTACATCCCATTGCCTCAAGTGTGTGTCATGTCGCGTGGTGACCGCGTTGGAATCTGCCTGTGCACACGCTCTACAGGTCGGGAACGCGTCGAACGCTCTGTTTGGCTATAGCTTCTTGGCCTCTCGTCGTCTTCGCACGCATGAGCAAGTCTGGCGTCTTCCCCTAGTCATCGCCACCTCCCTGGACCCTGCTCCCCCTCTGGTAGCTTCCTCACCGCCTCTTGCCGCTGCGTGCCCACGGGCGACCAGTGGTGGTTTGACTCGAGCTCGCCCGTCTTGTTCCTCCCCGTGTCTCTTGGCCCCCTCTACCCCGTGAGCCGCTCCTTGTTCGATCTCGTTGCCAACCGCCGAGCTCGCGTGCGTGCCCACGTGCCCATGGCGCCGGCCATGCGTCCACGACAATGCCAGCACGGCACCACCCTGCTCCGGCTATATAAAGTCACTCCGGTGCCGTTTCCCTTCACCATCAACCTCTTGTTGCTCCTCTAGTCCTCCCTAGTGACTTGCCCGAGCCCCGGAGCCTCTCCTCGCTCCTCTAGTCCTCCCAAGTGCCTTGCCCAAGCCCCGGAGCCTCTCCTCTCTGCCCTATGCCGCCATGGCTGCCGCCCCTTACCTCACGAATGCGCTGCGGGTAGAGCTCCTCCCCTCCTCCTAGCCACTACAAAGCTACCTCTCCACCTCCAGGAAGCCCCTCGTAGTCCCTCCCCTCCTAGCCTCGGCTGTAGCCTCGCCTCCACCGGTGCATGTCAGTGCCGTCCACTGCGGCCCCGGGCCCCGCTCGCCTTGCTGCTCTCCGGCGGGAGCACGCCCCCTGGTGGATGTGCCTCATCGCGTTAGTCTCTCTGGCAGTCCAAGCTCCGAAAAAAATGGCCGGTGGCGCCGGGCCGAGCACCAGTGTCACGCCTGTCCCTCTGCTCCGTCGGGCGCTGGCGAAGGAAGAAGAAGATGGAAGCATGTAGGAGACAGTCGAAGCGGGCCCGGCCTGTAAGCGTCACCGGAGCCGGCCCCACCACTGCCAGCGTGGCTAAGTGGAAACGTTTTCCGGACAATACGTTTTCGCTACTCTGTAAGCGTATTTTGCCTTTGTTTGTCCAAAAGTGCGTTTTCACTGATCTAAAGGCGTATTTCTGAAAATGTTTTTTCCCTTTTTCCAGCCGCTGGCCGAAACCCCTATTTTGGGAAACCCCTATTCACTGTTCATTTGTCTGCCTAACGAACGAACGGCCACAACTTTTCAACCGTAGCTCCGATTCAGGTGATTCTGAAGCCCATTTCTTTGTATCGTCGAGACCATTCTAATAGAATCATTTTCACCATGTTTTAGAATTTTAAAAATGCCCATTTTTCCCCTACCCTTATTCAGCCCCCTTTGAGTGAGAATGTTTTCTGGCGATTCTTTCCGCGAGCTTCTCGCACTTCTTCCTTGTTATTCCACCCCTCCCAGGCCAGCCACACCCTCCACTTGCATGACTGCAATGCAGTGACATGGTTTATTTATTTGAGATCATTTAAAATATTGCATTAGCTACATGTGACTTGTTCATGGAATTTTCTCGGAGTTGTTTTTGATCTTGCTATTGCCATGCTACTGTTTGGATTACTAGGTGAGGGAGTCCTAGATTGGGGGGTCCTCAAGTGTCTGGCCTATCCAATATGGGTCAGACTAGTAGGCCGTGAAGATAAACTAGAGGACCATCCCTAGTGTTCGGGTAGGACTCCTATGTGCATTGGTAGCAAGATTGGTGTCCGGATATGCTCTTTCCTTCCCTTGTAAACCAACCTAGGGTAACCCTAGGCCCCTCCGGTATCTCTATAAACCAGAGGGTCTTAGTCCGTAGGGGATCATAATATTCATAGGGTAGACAAGCTAGGGTTTAGCCATTATGATATCAAGGTAGATCAACTCTTGTAACCCCTATACTCGCCGAATACAATCAAGCAAGACATAGGGTTTTACCTCCTTTAAGAGGGCCCGAACCTGGGTAAACATTGTGTCCCTTTGTCCATGGTTATCATTTATCTTAGATGCACAGCTTGGGCCCCCTACCCGAGACTGCCGGTTTTGACACCGACATTGGTGCTTTCATTGAGAGCTCTATTGTGTAGTCCCGAAAAAGTGATCTATGGCTCGCCTAGTCATCAACGACAACATCACCTCTGGAAGGAGCCTAACTTCTGGGAAGATCCTCTAGCTCGGCGGTTTCATCATAGGTGCCCGTATGGCCATCAGGCCAACAACGCTCCCTACGATCGTCGAACACCATCTCCGCATCGGTGTCGAGCACTCCAAAAAGATGGATCCAGCAGACGTCTCATCCTTAAAGGAGCTGCTAGATAGCATCACCGCCCTTGGGGTTTCAATAGATTATGGTCAGATCGGGCTTAAACCTGACCAGAGGGAAAACAGTCACCCACCGATTACCCACCTGGTAGCGGTCATCAAGGAATGAGTCGATGATACCACTCTCCCTATGTTGAGAACCAAATATGTTTGGGTCTCCAAACCCCTCGAGCCAGATACCCTGCCTTCGAACGGGACTTCGCGTCCGCTGAACTCTGGATCGTAGGTAGGATCGGGGGAGCACTTGGATCTCCCCGGACCCGAACTGGTCACCTTGGAGATTTTGCAAGCTCCAAACACATATGTGGGTCAGGATTCATACTTTAGGCCACCCACCCACCACAATCAGTACCCTCCAAGAAATTCAGGCCCTCCAGACATATATGACCTAATGTATGTATGGTAGCAACCTGAGGAACAGCCCATCACTTTTGAGCCAGATTCCTACTCGTTAAAAAGATCAAAGCTTGTTGCGATGACGATGCAGTCTCAGTCTTCCATCACAATTGTACCGACAAGGGATTCCGGAATGCCCTTGATCATCGTCACATATAGAGCTTCATGGAACTATCACAGGTGGTAGAGAAGTACTACGCGATGGAAAGCACATGGAAGGCCCAGAAAACTCAACTGGAGCCTGATGTCTTCAAGCAGTGTGCGGCCCGAGCCAAATGGACACACCCTAGCGAGCCCTCCAATTATCAGTTCGTTTGCATAAAAAACAAACCCTTTACGGGATACAGGTCCGTTCTTCACGAACTCCTTAACAAGCCCTATCCTATAAATGCGACTCCAAGTACAGACTCAACCCATAGTCTTCGCGCATGCTGGGTACTCAGGCAGGTGGCAAAGAGTGGGGAGGATATCCTTGCCACCATCACTTCAGAGAAATACTCTCCAGAGAGGGACGATTTTAACATCCTCATGGTCTTCAAGATCTTTTCTTCAAATAATCGGCGTAAAAGAGAACTCCGTGACCTCACCGAAATCCACCAAGTAACCGCACTGAGCCCATGGAACGACACAACAATAAGCTTCACTGCCGAAGATGAACCAAAGGCCTGGTCAGTCCGAGCACCCGCTGCCCTATTAATAAACCCCATTGTGGATGGTTTTCAACTTACCACAGTGCTCATGGACGGCGGTAGTGGGCCCTCATTTACGAGGACACGCTCGACAAAATGCAGATTGACAGAACACGCATTGAGCAAAGCACCGCCACCTTTTGAGGAATCATTCCCAGTCGAGAAGCATGATGCTCAGAGGGAATTAAATTGGATGTGCTATTCGGCACGCCCGTAAATTACTGGTTCGAAGAGTTGCTCTTCCATGTGGTCCCCTTTAACAGCGGCTCTCACGCTATCCTTGGACGAGACAATTTCTCACGTTACCAAGCTATACTCCATTACGGGTATATGAAGCTCAAGATGCCAGGGCCCAATGGAATAATCACAATTTCGAGTGACCCGAACAAAGCGCACCGAGCTGAAAACAAAACTGCATCCTTAGCCCTTGAGGCACTATCTGAAGCCTTAGCGGCAGAAGAACTTACCACCCTATGATCCACCATGGACAGAGACGATGCGATTCTCCGTAAGAGACCTAAATCCACCTCTTTCAAGCCATCAAATGAAATGGTTACATTTCAGGTGCATCCGACGGACCCCAATAAAACCGCGTCCATCGGAGCACAGCTGGATCTAGCAGTAGAAGCTGCCTTACGCGCATTCTTACGCGAAAATTGGGATATCTTTGCTTGGCACCCTTCGGACATGCCCGGGATCCCACGCAGGCTAGCCGAACACAACCTAAATATCATTAAAGGGTTTAAACCCGTCAAGTAGACACTGCAGCGATTTTCTGAACCCAGGCGTCAAGCCATGAGGGAAGAGCTGGCCAAACTATTAGAAGTCGGGTTCATCAGGGAATCAAACACCCGGATTGGCTAGCCAACTTGGTCAAGGTGCCAAAGAAGGACAAATCCTGGCGCATGTGCGTCGATTTCAAAGACCTCAATAAAGCTTGCCCTAAAGATCCATTCCCGCTCCCCCGCATCGACCAGATCATCAACACAACTGCAGGACAGGACTCACCGTGTTTCCTCGATGCTTATTCCGGATACCATCAGATCAAAATGAATGAATCCGACCAGGACGCAACGGCGTTCATCACCCTGTACGGACCTTTCTCCTTCAACACTATGCCCTTTGGGCTTAAAACCTTGGTGCCACTTATCAATGTATCATTCAAACATGCTTGGAAAAACAAATCGTCAGAACAGTTCAAGCATATGTGGATGATATGGTTATCAAAACCAAACATGTCGAAACAATGGTGAATGACATTTGCCTCACCTTCAACAACCTCCGAACATACGACATACGGCTCAATCCGGGAAATTGTGTCTTTGGAGTTCCAGCTGAAAAGCTGCTAGGGTTTATTGTTTCCCATAGAGGAATTGAAGCAAACCCAGCTAAGATCTGAGCCTTGTCACAATTGGCTACACCAACAGACCTAAAGAAGGTCCAGAAACTAGCAGGGTGCATGGCGGCTTTGAGCCACTTTATGTCCAGATTAGGAGAGAAAGAATTGCCACTTTACATGCTACTTACATGCACCGATATCTTCGAATGGACAGACGCTGCCACAACCGGATTGGAAGAAATCAAGGCCTTACTAGTAGGCTACAATCCTGGCTGCCCCAGGTGTTGGTGAGCCTATGTTTCTCTATATCTCCACAACTCACCAGGTAGTAAGTGGTGTACTCGTCACCGAGCGAGGGGAGGAGGGACACAAGTTCCCCATCCAAAAGCCAGTTTATTACGTATCGGAGGTCCTCACACCATGACAATCCAGATACCCTCACTACCAAAATATAGCTTATACTGTATTTATGGCATCCCAAAAACTGCAACACTACTTTAAAGAGTGTTCGATTACAGTGGCATCTGAAGTACCACTTAATGACATTATCAACAACAAGGACGCCACTGGCTGCATAGCCAAATGGGCGATTGAACTCCTACCATTTGAAATAATATACAAGACACACCAGGCTATTAAATATCAGGTGCAGGCCGACTTCATTGCTGAATGGATGGAAGCCGAACTCCCTAAAGAGTATGTTCATACTCCAACTGGACTATGTACTTCGATGGCTCTAAAATGCTAGCCGGACTGGGGGCTAGCTTCATCTTGACATCCCCCACCGGGGATACAATCCGCAACATATTACAAATCATGTATATGGACTCCAATAATGCAGACGAATACGAGGCGCTTCTACATGGTCTTTGCATGGCTGCTACAACGTCTTGAGCTTGCGTTGGTTTTCCTTGAAGAGGTAAGGGTGATGCAGCAATAGTAGCATAAGTATTTCCCTCAGTTTTTGAGAACCAAGGTATCAATCCAGTAGGAGGCTCCTCAAAAGTCCCACGCACCTACACAAACAAACAAAGAACTCACAACCAACACAATAAAGGGGTTGTCAATCTCTTCATGGCCACTTGCGAAAGTGAGATCTGATAGAGATAGTATGATAAGATAAATATATTTTTGGTAGTTTATAATATAGATGCAGAAAGTAAATACGCAAATAAAAGTAGATTGAAAGCTTATATGATAAAAGATAGTCCCGGGGGCCATAGGTTTCACTAGAGGCTTCTCTCAAGATAGCATAAGTATTATGGTGGGTGAACAAATTACTGTCGAGCAATTGATAGAAAAGCGAATAATTATGAGATTATCTAGGCATGATCATGTATATAGGCATCACGTCCGTGACAAGTAGACCGACTCCTGCCTACATCTACTACTATTAGTCCACACATCAATCGACTCCTGCCTGCATCTAGAGTATTAAGTTCATAAAGAACAGAGTAACGCATTAAGAAAGATGACATGATGTAGAGGGATAAACTCAAGCAATATGATATAAACCCCATCTTTTTATCCTCGATGGCAACAATACAATACATGCCTTGCTTCCCCTGTTGTCACTGGGAAAGGACACCACAAGATTGAACCCAAAGCTAAGCACTTCTCCCATGGAAAGAAAGATCAATCTAGTAGGCCAAACCAAACTGATAATTCGAAGAGCCTTTCAAAGATAACTCAATCATACATAAAAGAATTCAGAGGAGATTCAAATATTTCTCATAGATAAACTTGATCATAAACCCACAATTCATCAGATCTCGACAAACGCACCACAAAAAGAGTTTACATCGAATAGATCTCCACAAGAGAAGGGGAGAACATTGTATTGAGATCCAAAAAGAGAGAAGAAGCCATCTAGCTAATAACTATGGACCCGAAGGTCTTTGGTAAACTACTCACAACTCATCGGAGGGGCTATGGTGTTGATGTAGAAGCCCTTCGTGGTCGATTCCCCCTCCGGTGGAGCTTCGGTGAAGGCTCCAAGATGGGATCTCGCGGATATAGAAGGTTACGGTGGTGAAAATTGTGTTTCGTTGGCTCCCTGGATATTTTCGGGTTACGTAGGTATATATAGGAGGAAGAAATACGTCGGTGGCTGCCTGTGGAGCCCAGAAGATAGGGGCGCGCCTAGGGGGTGGGCACGCCCTCTTGTCTCCTGGTCGCCTCGCAAGCTTCTTGACTTGCACTCCAAGTTCTCCGGATCACGTTTGTTCCAAAAATCATGCTCCCGAAGGTTTCATTCCGTTTGGACTCTGTCGTGGAATTGTCACGTCAGATGTCCTAGTGAAAGGACTTAGTCATGGAGCCATCGCAACTAGGAAGCTTGAAGGGGTTAATCGGGACAAGAGACACGAGAGGTTTTATACTAGTTCGGCCCCTTACGATGAAGGTAAAAGACTATGTCTAGTTGTGATTGGGATTATGTATGTCTCAATAACCAGGAAGCAGAATCGCTTGACCTATCTCTCGAGTTGTTGCTTCGTACCTTGAACCGCCACCGGGTCGTCCCTTTATATACTGAGGTTGACGCCCAGCGGCTCTATAGAGTCCCGGCCGGCTTATAGATTGTATCCGGCTTGGTCTCTTAATCTTTCTTGCCTTACAATACAAGTTACATGATCAAGGCGGCTTAACACTATGGGCCTTAGGTCACCTCTGGGCCGTTGGTCCTTTACTAAGCCGCCGTCTTCAAGCTTGAGCTTCTGTCTTCAAGAATGCTTGTAAGTATAACCCGTCTCCTTTCGGCAGGCCATACTAGTAGTTATATCCCCAACATTAGGCCCCAGGCTGATTTGAACTAGTTCATGTCAGTCTTCAATACTTAAGAAAAAGTTCTCTGCCTCTTATTTAAGGGGATTCATGTAACCCGCCATGACGTCATCCTTCAAGTTTGTGGTAACCCGCCATGACGTCACCTGTCATAAATGTATGCTTTGTCCAACACATCTCAATGGATCTTTATCTTAATGACCATCCGAAAATCGAGGCGCCTTTGTAGTTGGATAATAATATTTTTCATCCTCCTCGTTTTTTGCGCCCACTTCACAGGTTTTTCCTTATAAATAGACCCGACTGGGTCTTTCTTCATTCTTCCCATTCCTCGTCTTCTTCCTCTCGCCCCTACTGTCGCTCGAGCTCCGCCGCCACCACAGCGCACCTTCGTCTCCGTCGACTTTGGCCGCTGCATCAACCTGAATCCGTCCAGAGAACGGCGGTGCCCCTCCGCAATAGTTCTACCGCTCTAAGTTTTCCCCTTTCTGCATCTTAGATCCATGCTAGGGTTAGCGAGTTCCTCTGTACAGCTCGTAGTTCATCTCAGTTCTTCGCGTTTCTTCTGCCGTGGCTTCTTTTGATCCAACAGTAGCATAGATCTCATGCGGTAGCTGTTCTGCATCCATTTTAGGCACTAGCAGATCCTCTTTCTTTGTAAAGAATCCTCATTAGAACGCATGAACCCCTCTGTACCATGTCTCTAGGTCTAGAAAATTTTCTTTTCTGAACCTTGGTTTGATCCAAAATAATTACCGCAAACTGTGAAACTTGTTTGTCCTACACTTAGGAAAAATCCATAACTTGTTAGACTTGCTAATTATGGCGGCTTTGACTGCCGGTTTAAGAAAGTGATAATCTGAACTTCTCTTGTTAGTTGAAATAATATTGATGGCTTTAACACACTTATGGCAGCTTACGTAACCTGGATGGAAATATCCTTATACCATTAGGCCCCTTCATAAGTCACCATAGTTCATTCCAGCAATATTTTTCTTGCTCGGCTTAAATTTGAACCGGCCTTATTTACCTTTCACTTAGGCTTTCAAACGTAATGGTGCCCAAGGCACCTACAACTTGCAATTGGGAGAAATCCATTGTCACTGACAACACTTTAGATGACTTCATCAAAACCGGGTATCTGCCCAAGAAAGAAGTCATGCCTTACCATGCTCCTCACTCGGATGAAGAAATCCCTCAGCCCAAAGACGGAGAGGTGGTTGTTTTTACCGATCATATGAACCGGGGCTTTACTCCTCCCGGTTCAAAAATTTTGAAAGATGTGCTAAAGTTTTTTGACCTTCACCCACAAGACATTGGACCCAATTCCGTGTCTAACATCTGCAAGTTCCAAGTGTTCAACAAAGTTTACCTTGGCGAAGAGCCAAACTTGTTACTTTTCAGGGAACTGTTCTATTTAAACCGCCAGACAGAGTGTGCCAACGGTCAGAGCTTGGAACTTGGTGGGATTTCAATTCAGCGCCGCAGGGATGCACTTTCCCCTATGCCAACCCGCCAAGCCATCCAAAAGATTGGAACATGACGTGGTTCTACTACCAAGATACCTCCCCGGCTGATGAGAATCCTCTGCCCGGCTTTCGTGTCCTCCGTCTTGACACCAATCATCATTTTCCAAACAAGATTACTTCTGTAGAACGCAGAGACCTCTCTCCTACCATAACCAAGATCAAAGCTATGTTAGGGAATGGGTTGATGGGCATTGACCTGGTCCGAGTCTGGCTTGCGTGGCGGGTTATCCCTTTAAGCCGCCACACCGTCTTAATGTGCGAATACACTGGCGCCAAGAATGACCCCCTGCGCCATAGCTCTGTCGAATTACCTGCTCATGTTGTTGATGACATGACCAAATCTCTTCTTAATGAGACTCTGGCGCATTGTGGCAGAGTGGGTCTCGCCCCATTCTGCAAAGACAACCCGGCTCCAAAGGTAAAAACACCCCTGTATAAAAAATGTTTACCTTATTTTCTTAATGCTTCACCTATATTCACAATACACTTAATCCTTCCAGGCGGGTGATAAATTTTGGCAGGTTAAATATGATCATGAAGCGGCTAAGAAAGCTAGGAAAGAAAAAAGAGCCGCCAGGAAAGAAGCTGCCCAAAGGAAGGGCAAGAAAGCTACTGCTTCCGACTTGCTTCGGCTGTCAGACTCTTCTGAGTCAGAGGTAGCCCTTGATTCCCTTGGCTTATTCTTTAATCATCTTATTGACACTAATCATCAGCAGGAGGACACTGGGACAAGCCGTAGCAAGGCTGACGAGGTAACTATCTTTTCCTCCGACTCCGAGCCTTTGCCAAGACAGAAAATCTGTAGAGTGACTCGAAAAGTAAGATTTTCTCATCCTCTAGCTCATCACGATCCTCAATTTCTTTTGAAGAGGCAAATTCATGAGAGCCGGAGGCAGACCCGGACCAGCAAGGACGCGGAGCTCTCCTCCGGATTACCCAATACTCCAAGGAAATGCCGAAACGAGGTTACCTCTGTTTTAACTAAATTTTACCCCTTGGAGGGTCTCTTTCGTCAACCACTCAATTCCTCTGACTTGGATTATCAGGATACTTCCCCTCCCTCCGGCGAGTCATTGCAATCCAATCTGCCGACTTTCAAGACTATATCAGGGTATAATAAACCACTCACTTTTTGTAGTTATTGTAATCTTCTTACTTCTGTATTAATCTTTTGATTTGAATGCAATGTTCAAGTTAAACCCAGCAAGAGGGGTAGAAAGAATAAACCGGCTGATGAGAGAGTCGCCACTGATGAGCCGGCACTTGAAACAACCATGCCGGAATCAACCACTCATGAACTGCCACCTGAACCAGCACAAGATGTGTCACCTCCTACTGACCTGCCTACTGACCAAGGTGCTTCTGGGTCAGAAAATCCTCAACCTCCAAGCCCAACCTGGACAGCTGATCCTTCCAATACAGAAATTGAAATTACGGGAACTGGCCATGCTGACCCAGTGAGGCCAACCGTACTGGCCAAATGCTCCGCCAAGGAAGAACTTCTGGACCAGCGCCGAGTCAAGAAGGACGTCACTAATTACGCTCATATGAGTATTGGAGATATCTTCTCTGGTTATATGAGCCAAGTGCACAACAGTCGGACCCTCGATTGACATGGTGAAGCAAATGCATCATAAATTTGAGGTATAACTTGTTTTTGTCTTGTTCCTTATCCTTCAGTATATTAGCCCCCAAGTCTGCTGCTTAAGATACTTATGTTGTAGACTTAGAAACAAATTTGACAATATAACAAAAGAATAAACCTCTGGCTTACCATGTAGTCCCCAAGGGGCAAATTAACCAATATGGTTGAGCCGGCTCTTTATAAAGAGTCTTATAGATCTTTTAAACAACGACATGCATTAGCCCCCAAGTGCCAAGTGTTATTGTTTACAAAATGCTTGGGACTTACTTTATATGAATCACCATATGATGAATCGTCGTAAAAAAGAAAAACTCTGCAAGACATTAGCCCCCAAGTGCCAAGTATGTTGCTGGCAAAATGCTTGGGACTTAAATACTACATAAATAACTTACTTGATTTTATACTTGCACAGGCTACCACGAGTCAACTTGAATCGGAGGTGACCAATTTGTAGAGCCGCCTTGAATTCCAAGAGTCAGAACTTAAGAAGGCCAACAGTTAGTTCGAGTTTAGTGTTTCTGAATAGGATAAACTGAAGAAAGACTTTGAGACTGAAAAGAAAGCCTGGGCGGATGAGAAGACCGCATTGATAAGCCGGGCTGAAAAAGCAGAAGCGACTCTTGAAGAAGTCACTGGAGAATTGTCCGGGTTAAAACGCCATATTTCCCAAATGGTCGCAGCCATCTTCGATAAGTCACCTTGCCGTTGTGTTCATATCGCAAACCGTGCAATAGAGTATGTGCCAGATTTTAACTTTGTTGAATATGCTTTGTACAGGCCCCAGAAGCGCAAATTTAAACCACAACATGCTGATGAAGCTGAAAGCCGTGTATACCTTGGTGGAACAATTGTACACCGGGTCACAACGGACCCTTGCTTCGGTGGCCTTATCCAATGGGATTCCAACCCTCCTACCACGGTTCTTGAGTAAGCTTTCAGTCCTCCCTCAACGGATCAATGAATTGAGACGGTCAGCTGCAAGAGCCGGAGCAATAAACGCTCTAAGCCAGGCTAAGGCCTTGCTACCTGAATTAGACCCAGAGGATATTGCCATTGGTTACCCAAATCTCAAGGAAGATGGCACGCTGTTTGAGGATGCAGATTTCCTTGCCTGTGTTAAAGAGGTATGCCCTGTGCCAACTCTGATAGCCACTGAAGTAGATATGACCATGTACCAGGCGGGTTATGATGAACAAAATCGAAGGATTCCAACACCTGAATACGACGTGACCAGTCTGATTCCCCTAATTCGTAAGCATACCTTTGCTCCTGAAGTTGACCTAGCCGGTCTTGTTGATGATGAAGCAGAATTTGAAGCCTTAAAGAACATTGACTCGTCATCATCAACCTTCTAGGAAAAGGAGCAGAGCAGAAGCACGGAGAGGGCTAACCTGGATGCTTCTGGGCAATCTTGAATGTGAAGCTGTCATGGCGGGTCAATTCCTGGTGTAAAAAACAATGCAAACTATTTGGATTTAATGAGTCCTATAATAGGATAGAGATAACTCTGTTGTGGCCATGCCATCATGCATGTTTTGATGCTTAACATTTTTAAGCCGCCTTGTTATATTCGTGCACACAGCTGATTGTTTTTGAAAAAATTGGTCTTCAAATAAACTGCTAGGCCAAAAAATGCGATAATAAATAATCATAGATTAGTTGGTCCAACCGGTTCATATGACCCGGTCGGTAAGGATGAAGATCCGATATTTTGGATACCCGGAAAGTATCTTGATGCTTAAGGGCTGGCGACTCATTAGTCGATATTGAACCGGGTTACAGTCATTATGTTTATAACTGTAAGCCTCAGAAAAAATCTTAAGTCAAACAATGGGGCTTCCAAAGGTAACTTAAATCAAGAAAGAGAAATAACAATGGCAAGGCTACTGATTCGGATACGATCAGTGAACCGTCCTAGAGGGGTTGAAACTAGTATTCGAATACGATCATGTAGCCCCCAATGGCTTTGGCTTTGCGCCGATCAAGAGGGTACCAACAGCTGTCTTCTGTTTGGTTCGAATACGACCTATGTTTGAACAGGAAGCCCCCTAATGACCTTGAGAGATTTTTAACGACTCTGATTCGAATACGATCAAAGTCGGTTCCCAAATGGGGTTAATCTATGATTCGAATACGATGAAGAAGCCCCCAAGTGAGCTCGACAGTGTGCCAATCAAAAAGGGTATCGACAGCTATGTTCTCTTTGGTTCGAATACGACCTATGTTTGAACAGGAACTCCCTAGTGATCATAATTTTGAACAGCTTGATTCGAATACGATCGTAAGCCGGATCAGAACGGGCTGAGGCGGGTCAAATGTGACCCGCCCCCGAGCGATCATGTGAGAAAATGATGACAGTTATAATGACAAAGTTACCTTGTGAGAAGGGAAAAAGGACAGAGGTCATGCTTTATTATTCATCATAATATGTACATTGGCAAAATATATACATCAGTGGAGCCTATGGCTCAAGTGTAGTAGGGCCGGAGATGAGCAATATTCCACGGCCTCCGGATCTCCTCCTCCGAGTTACGTGAGTCTTTGTGCTCTCGATTGTCAATAAGGTAATATGACCCGTTGTTAAAATTCTTACTGACCACAAATGGACCTTCCCAAGGTGGGGATAACTTATGATCATCAGTTTGATCCTGGATGAGCCAGAGCAGTAAATCACCTTCATGAAAGATTCTAGACTTAACTCGGCGGCTGTGATAACGACACAAGTCCTGTTGATAAATCGCTGAACGAGCTGCTGCCAAGTCCCGATGTTTATCCAATAGATCAAGAGCATCCTAGCGTGCCTATTCATTGTCTTCCTCGACATAAGCCGCCACACGAGGTGAATCATGACGGATGTCACTAGGGAGAACCGCCTCAGCTCCGTAAACCATGAAGAAAGGCGTACAACCCATAGATCTGTTAGGAGTAGTGTTGATGCTCCATAACACAGAAGGTGACTCCTCAACCCAACAACCCGGCGTCCGTTGCAAAGGGACAAAGAGCCGAGGCTTGATGCCTTTCAGGATCTCTTGATTGGCTCGCTCGGCTTGACCATTGCACTATGGGTGAGCCACTTATGAAACATCAAGCCGGATATGCTCACATTGACAAAACTCCTCCATGGCGCCTTTAGACAGCTTAGTGCCATTGTCAGTTATAATGTTGTGTGGAAAACCAAAACAAAATGTCACCTTCTTCATGAATTGAACCGCCGTGGCTGCATCACACTTACTGACCGGCTCTGCCTCGACCCACTTTGTGAACTTATCAACTGCCACCAAGAGGTGAGTCTTTTTATCTTTGGATCGCTTGAAAGGCCCAACCATGTTAGGCCCCCAGACTGCAAACGGCCAAGTAATTGGAATCATCCTCCACTCTTGAGCCGGCACATGAGCCCATCTTGAGAACTTCTGACAACCATCACATTTACTGAGCAGATCTTCCGCATCCGCATGAGCCGTCAGCCAATAAAACCCATGACGAAAAGCTTTAGCCACAAGAGATTTTGACCCGGTGTGATGACCGCAATCTCCTTCATGAATCTCACGGAGAATTTCTTGGCCTTCTTCAGAAGAGATGCAATGTTGAAAAGCCCCTGTAACACTGCAATGATGCAACTCACCATTGATAATCGTCATGGACTTGGACCGCCGGGTTATCTGCCTGGCCAAGGTTTCATCCTCAGACAACTCGCCCCGTGTTATATAAGCCAGATACGGCATCGTCCAATCTGGGATGATATGAAGAGCCGCCACCAACTATGCCTCAGGGTCAGGAACAGCCAAATCTTCCTCTGTAGGTAGCTTGACAGAAGGGTTATACAAAACATCCAAGAAAGTATTAGGTGGTACCGGCTTACGCTGAGATCCCAGCCGGCTTAAGGCGTCAGCTACCTCGTTCTTTCTACGGTCAATGTGTTAGACCTGATAACCCTTGAAGTGCCACGCAATTGCATCAACCTCCCGGCGATAAGCCGCCATGAGAGGGTCTTTTGAGTCCCACTTCCCTGACACTTGCTGAGCCATGAGATCTGAGTCGCCGAAGCATCTTACCGGGCTTAAATTCATCTCTTTAGCCATCCGGAGACCATGGAGCAAGGCTTCATACTCAGCTGCATTGTTAGTACAAGGAAACATCAACCGGAGTACATAACAACAGTTATCGCCCCGAGGGGAAGCTAAAATAACTCCAGCCCCCGAGCCTTCCAATTGCCTAGACCCATCAAAATGAATTGTCCAATAGGTATTGTCCGGCTTTTCCTCAGGCATCTACAATTATGTCCAGTCATTGATGAAATCCACCAATGCTTGAGATTTAATAGTTGTGCATGGCACATATTTTAAACCATGAGGCCCAAGCTCAATGGCCCATTTGGCGACTCGCCCCGTGGCCTCTCTATTATGAATAATATCCCCCAAGGGGGCAGAACTAACGACAGTGATGGGATGGCCTAAGAAGTATTGCTTAAGCTTCCGGCTGGCCATAAACACCCCATAGACAAGCTTCTGCCAGTGTGGATATCGCTGCTTGGACCCAATCAGTACCTCGCTGATGTAGTAAACCGGACGCTGAACTGGGTGCTCCTTGCCAGCCTCCTTGCATTCCACCACAATAGCCACACTGACAGCGCGTGTGTTAGCAGCCACATACAGTAACAAGGGCTCCTTGTCAATGGGAGCAGCAAGAACCGGCATCTCAACCAATTGTCTTTTCAGATCTTCAAAGGCAGCATCAGCGACGTCACTCCAAGTAAAGCTATCCTTCTTCTTCATCATCTGATACAGTGGCATAGCCTTCTCCCCTAACCGGCTTATGAACCGGCTTAAAGCGGCGATTCGACCCGCCAAACGCTGGACATCATTAATGCATGCCGGCTTGGCCAGGGAGGTGATGGCTTTGATCTTCTCCAGGTTAGCTTCGATGCCTCTGTTAGAAACCATAAAACCCAAAAGCTTGCCTGCAGGCACACCAAAAACACACTTTGCCTGGTTAAGCATCATCTTGTAAACCCGGAGATTATCAAAGGTTTCCTTGAGATCATCAATCAAGGTCTCTTTCTCTCTGGATTTAACCACTATATCATCCACATAAGCATGAACATTGCGTCCAATCTGATCATGAAGACAATTCTGTATGCATCGCTGGTAAGTCGCCTGGGTACTCTTGAGCCCAAAAGGCATTGAAACATAGCAGAATGCTCCAAATGGAGTAATGAACATTGTCTTCTCCTATTCCTTAACAGCCATCTTGATCTGATGATAACCAGAGTAAGCATCCAGAAAGCTCAGATGCTCACAACCCGCTGTAGCTTCGATGATCTGATCAATACGAGGGAGAGCAAAATGATCAGCCGGACAAGCTTTGTTTAAGTCCATGTAATCCACACACATACGCCAAGTGCCGTTTTTCTTGAGAAGAAGCACCGGGTTAGCCAGCCACTCTGGGTGAAACACCTCAATGATGAACCCGTCCGCTAAGAGCCGGTCCACTTCCTCACCAATAGCTTTCCTTCTCTCCTCATTAAACCGCCGAAGAAATTGCTTGACCGGTTTAAACTTTGGATCGATATTAAGAGTGTGCTCAGCGAGTTCTCTCGATACACCCGGCATATCAGATGGCTTCCATGCAAAAATGTCCCAATTCTCATGGATGAACTCGATGAGCGCGCCTTCCTATTTGGGATCCAAATTAGCACTGATATTGAACTGCTTGGATGAGTTGCCTGGGACAAAATCGACAAGCTTAGTCTCCTCCGCTGACTGAAATTTCATGACCGGCTCATGCTCGGTAGTTGGCTACTTCAAAGATGTCATATCCGCCGGGTCAACATTGTCCTTGTAGAACTTTAACTCTTCCGTCGCGCAGGCCAACTCAGCATAAGCCGCGTCACCTTCTTCACATTCCAGAGCCACCTTGCGGCTCCCGTGCACCGTAATGGTTCCCTTGTAACCCGGCATTTTGAGCTGCAAGTACACATAACATGACCGTGCCATGAACTTGGCATAAGCCAGCCGCCCAAACAGAGCATGATATGGGCTCTTGATCTGAACTACTTCAAATGTTAATTTCTCGGCTCTGGAATTGTATTCATCCCCAAATGCTACCTACAACTCTATCTTGCCGACTAGATACACCGACTTACTAGGTACAACTCCATGGAAAACAGTGTTGGACTTCTTAAGGCTCTTATCAGTCAGCCCCATGTGACGGAAGGTTTCATAATAAAGTATATTGATGCTGCTACCTCCATCCATCAGCACCTTGGTGAACTTGTATCCACCCACTTGAGGGGCTACGACCAGGGCTAAGTGACCCGGATTGTCAACCCGGGGAGGGTGATCCTCTCTACTCCATATGATAGGCTGTTCGGACCACCTCAAATAACGAGGGATTGCTGGCTCAACCGCGTTCACTGCCCTCTTATGAAGCTTCTGGTCCCGTTTACACAAACTAGTGGTAAACACATGATATTGCCCACTGTTTAGCAGCTTTGGATTGCTGTGGTATCCACCTTGCTGCTACTGTTGACTGCCCTGACCAGCCTGTTGATTATATCCACCTCGGTTTCCATGGGAATTTTGAAAATTCGGATTTGACCCGCCGCCCCGGCCATGAAAGCCGCCACCACCTGAGCCACCCGGGCCATTGTTACCGTCAAACATGTTGGAATTCTTGAACGCCTTCATAATCGTGCAGTCTTTCCACAAATGTGTAGCCAGCTTCTCCTTAGTGTCGTGCCTCGGACAAGGTTCATTCAACAACTGCTCAAGTGTGGGTCCTGACCCACTGGACCGAGGAGGTGGCCTTCCCTTGCGCCGCTGGTTATAACCCTGTGCATTGGTGTTAGCCACAAAATCCAAACTACCGTCAGTCTTACGTTTATTACCTGCTTGATTTGCCGGGTTGTGCTGAGAGCCCTTGCCGTTGCCGTTCCTCTTTCCCTTCCCTGCCTTCTCATCATCAGACTCGGGATCCTTGGTACTATCAGAATCGGTATACTTGACCAGAGCCGCCATTAGTGTGCCCATATCATTGCACTCACGTTTGAGCCGCCCCAGCTTTTGTTTCAAAGGTAAGAAACAGCAATTCTTCTCCAACATTAAGACTACAGAGCCGGCATCCATCTTATCAGATGAATGTATTATGGCTTTAACCCGGCGTACCCAATGGGTTCTATACTCACCCTCTTCCTGCTTACAATTCGTCAGGTCCACGATCGACATGGGCTGCTTGCACGTGTCTTTGAAGTTCTGGATGAACCGGGCCTTTAACTCTGCCCATGAATCGATTGAATTAGGTGGCAGGCCTTTCAACCAGGTGCGGGCGGTTCCATCCAACATCATGGTCAAGTACTTAGCCATTGCTGCGTCAGAAACCTCCAACAGCTCCATAGCCATCTCGTAGCTCTCAATCCATGCCCGAGCTGTAAGTCAGCTGTATAATTCGGCACCTTCCTTGGTTCTTTAAAATCTTTGGGCAACCGCTTGTTACGTAGAGCTGGTACTAGACACGGGACTCCTCTAGTCCGGGTGGCTATACCTGCCTCAACAGAAGTCGCTGGGTAAACCGGATATTGCTGATAAGCCATCAATTGAACCGCTTGTTCAGCCGCCCATTCAGCCTCTTGCCGTAGTCTCTCTTGCTCTACCAAGTTAACAGCCTCATGGCGTGGCGGGTTACCACCACCTGGCTGGTCACGGTGTCTAACATTGCTTGATACGGCCGCTGAATCCATGTGCCTACTGTATACGACCGCTGAATCCATGTGCCCGCTGAATCCATTGCTTGATCGGGCTTTGGTTTGTACGAGGGGTCGAGTGGATCCTGTCCCGGCTGTATGAGTACACCTCGTGCTGCACTAAAGCCGTCTGAAGAAGTTCCCTGACCCGGCGGGTTTCAACCACAGTCGGAGAGTCGCCATCAATTGGTAGAGCCGCCAAACATGTTGCCACTGCTATCATGTTTTCCTATTGATTGGAGTAATGACCCGGGGGTGTTGGTACGTACTGAGGCGGCGCCATGTTCACACGGGGAGGTCCCATCACTGGCGGCAGAAATGGTGCTCCGTCCCCGGGTGTCGCAACATGGTCCGTTCCTGTGCACGGAGGGAGCCACGGCGGGTTACCTTTCTGCAGAGTATGCCACGGCGGGTTACTGGGCCCTGCTCCTGGCGTGTTAAAAAGGTTCCGAGGGTCGTAAACCGGTGGAAGTCGAGACTGGGTCTTCTGATACCTTCTCCTCATGACCTCATTATCCGCGTTCTGGTCTTGTGTAAGCCGGAAAGGGTGCGCCTAGGTCTGCTGAGCCTGAACATCCTGAGCTGCCTGCTCTGCGGTTATCCTGACATCTTCTGCTGCCAGGTCTTCCTTAGCTTGCGCCATATCCAACTTCAACTGTGCCACTTCCGCATCATGACTAGCTTGATCCGTCAGGCTGACTATGGCGGTTAACAGAGTGGTCAGCTTGTCGGTGAGATCCATTAACACCTGTGCCGGCAAACGCACAGGGCCTCCTGCCCTCGCTGCCACTAACCCAGAGGTTACAGCTGCTGCAGTCGCAGAGTCTTGGATGGGCTGTGTGCCGGCCATGAAGATCCCGACCCTGCTCGGCGGCTCAAGACAATCCGGAATACTACTACCATCAGAACAGCCGCCAAGCCCGCCATCCTGAAGTTGGTACAAAGAATTTGTCTCACCTGCGGACGACTCACCGTCGGAGTAGATGGCTGCATCACCATCAGAGGCAGACCCTTCAGAGAGTCCGTGGATGCATCCCATGAAGGCACGCTTCACAGCCGGCGGAGCCCGGGCGAGTCTCACACGCTGAGCTGTCTCGACGAGGTCGGTGCAGATGTCTGGCTCAGGGCCCGGCTCGTCGATCTTGCCGATGAAGACGTGGATTCCGCCAAAGGGGGCTCGGTACCCGTACTCAATTGAGCCGGCCTCGGGGCCCCAGCCTGTGTTGTCGATGTAGAGCTTGTCGCGACGATTCTTGGTCATCCGGCCCACAGCGTATCCGTTGAGCCCTTCGAAGCTGCCCTTCAAGAACTCAAATTCACCATGCGCTGGCCCCATGGTGGGCGCCAACTGTCGTGGAATTGTCACGTCAGATGTCCTAATGAAAGGACTTAGTCATGGAGCCATCACAACTAGGAAGCTTGAAGGGGTTAATCGGGACAAGAGACACGAGAGGTTTTATACTAGTTCGGCCCCTTACGATGAAGGTAAAAGCCTACGTCTAGTTGTGATTGGGATTATGTATGTCTCAATAACCAGGAAGCAGAATCGCTTGACATAGCTCTCGAGTTGTTGCTTCGTACCTTGAACCGCTGCTGGGTCGTCCCATTATATACTGAGGTTGAGGCCCAGCGGCTCTATAGAGTCCCGGCCGGCTTATAGATTGTATCCGGCTCGGTCTCTTAATCTTTCTTGCATTACAGTACAAGTTACATGATCAAGGCGGCTTAACACTACGGGCCTTAGGTCACCTCTGGGACGTTGGGCCTTTACTAAGCCGCCGTCTTCAAGCTTGAGCTTTTGTCTTCAAGAATGCTTGTAAGTATAACCCGGCTCCTTTCGGCGTGTCATATAGTAGTTATATCCCCAACAGACTCCGTTTGATATTCCTTTTCTTCGAAATACTGAAATAGGCAAAAAAACGGCAATACGGGCTGGGCCTCCGGTTAGTAGGTTAGTCCCAAAAATGATATAAATATGTAAAATAAAGCCCATAAATATCCAAAAATGGTAAGATAATAGCATGGAACAATCAAAAATTATAGATACGTTGGAGACGTATCAAGCATCCCCAAGCTTAATTCCTGCTCATCCTCGAGTAGGTAAATGATAAAAACAGAATTTTTGATGTGGAATGCTACCTAGCATAATTCTCAATGTAATTTTTCTTTATTGTGGCATGAATGTTCAGATCCAAATGATTCAAGATAAAAGCTTATAAAACATAAAAAAATAATGCTTCGAAGCATACTAACAAAGAATCATGTCCTATCAAAATAGCATAGCCAAAGAAAGCTTATCCCTACAAAATCATATAGTTAGGCCATGCTTCATTTTCATTACACAAAATACACCCATCATGCACAACCCCGGTTTCAGCCAAGCAATTGGTTCATACTTTTTAACGCGCTTCAGCTTTGTCAACTCTTGCGCAATACATGAGCGCAAGCCATGGACATAGCACTATGGTGGTATAAGGTGGTGGTTGTCAGGACAAAAAGAGGGAGAAGATTTTCTCACATCAACTAGGCGTATCAACGGGCTATGGAGATGCCCATCAATAGATATCAATGTGAGTGAGTAGGGATTGCCAGGCAACAGATGCACTAGAGCTATAAATATATGAAAGCTCAACAAAAGAAACTAAGTGGGTGTGCATCCAACTCGCTTGCTCACGAAGACCTAGGGCGTTTTGAGGAAGCCCATCATTGGGATATACAAGCCAAGTTCTATAATGAAAAATTCCCACTTAGTATATGAAAGTGATAACATATGAGACTCTCTATCATGAAGATCATGGTGCTACTTTGAAGCACAAGTGTGGAAAAAGAGATAGTAGCATTGTACCTTCTCTCTTTTTCTCTCATTTTATTTTTTTATTTTTTATTTTTTCTTTCTTTTTTTTCTTTGGCCTTTCTTTTTTTTGGCCTTTCTCTTTTTTTCTAAAGTCCAAAGTCTCATCCCGACTTGTGGGGGAATCATAGTCTTCATCATCCTTTCCTCACCGAGACAATGCTCTAATAATGAAGATCATCACACTTTTATTGATTTACAACTCAAGAATTACAACTCAAAGCTCGAACAAGATATGACTCTATATGAATGCCTCCGGCGGTGTACCGGGATATGCAATGAATCAAGAGCGACATGTATGAAAATTATGGAGGTGGCCTTGCCACAAATACGATGTCAACTACATGATCATGCCAACAACAATATGACAATGATGGAACGTGTCATAATAAACGTAACGGTGGAAAAGTTGCATGGCAATATATCTCGGAATGACTATGGAAATGCCATAATAGTTAGGTATGGTGGCTGTTTTGAGGAAGGTAAATAATGGGTGCATGATACCGGTGAAAGTTGCGCGGTATAATAGAGGCTAGCAAAGTGGGAGGATAGGTGTGCGTATATACATGGACTCACATTAGTCATAAACAACTCATATACTTATTGCAAAAGTCTACTTTCCCTCGAAGGAAAGTACTACTATGCATGCTCCTAGGGGAAGGGTTGGTAGGAGTTAACCATTGCTCGATCCCGACCTCCACTCATAAGGAAGAGAATCAAAAGAGCACCTCATGCAACAAACTTTTCACACAACTTTTACCATATGTGCATGCTACGGGACTTGCTAACTTCAACACAAGTATTTCTCAATTTCATAATTACCCACTAGCATGACTCTAACATTACTACCTTTATATCTCAAAACAATTATCAAGTAACAAATTGATCATAGCATCTAATTCACTTCCTATGATAGTTTTTATTATACCCAACTTGGATGCCCATCATTCTAGGACCAAATTTATAACCAAAGAAAATACCATGCTGTTCTAAAAGACTCTCAAAATAATATAAGTGAAGCACGAGAGACTAGCAATTTCTTCAAAATTAAGTCACCGCCGTTCTCTAAAAGATATAAGTGAAGCAGTAGAGCAAAAACTATCAAGCTCAAAAGATATAAGTGAAGCACATAGAGTATTCTAGCAAATTCTAATCAAGTGGGCTTCTCCCAAAAGGTGTGTACAGCAAGGATGATTGTGGTAAACTAAAAAGCAAAGACTAATATAATATACGATGCTCCAAGCAAAACACATATCATGTGGCAAATAAAAATATAGCTCCAAGTAAAGTTACAAATGAACGAAGACGAAAGAGGGGATGCCTTCTAGGGGCATCCCCAAACTTAGGCTTTTGGCTATCCTTGAATATCTTGGGGTGCCATGGGCATCCCCAAGATTAGGCTCTTGCCACTCCTTATTCCATAGTCCATCAAAGCTTTACCCAAAACTTGAAAACTTCACAACACAAAGCTCAACAAGAAATCCTATAAGCTCCGTTAGTGAAAGAAAACAAACCACCACATAAGGTACTATAATGAACTCATTCTTTATTTATTTTGGTGTTAAACCTAATGTATTCCAACTTATCTATGGTTTATAATCTATTTTACTAGCCATAGATGCATCAAAATAAGCAAACAACACACGAAAAACAGAATCTGTAAAAAAAACACAGTCTGTAGCAATCTGTAACTAACGCAAACTTCTGGAACTCTATGAATCCTACGAAAACAGGAAGTCCGATACAATTTGTCTATTGATCAGAAGCAAAAAGAATCAACGCAAAATCTCGTTTCTGTGATTTAACGAAACTAATTTCGTGCGCGCAAAGTTTCTCGTTTTCAGCAGAATCAAATCAACTATCATCAGGTTATCCTATAGGTCCTACTTGGCACAAACACTAATTAAAAGATAAAAACACATCTAAAGAGAAGGTATATACAAAATATATTACTAAACAAGAACAAAAACAAAAAACACAAATAAAATTGGGTTGCCTCCCAACTAGCGCTACCGTTTAACGCCCCTAGCTAGGCATAAAAGCGAAGATAGATCTAAGTAGTGCCATCTTTGGCACTCAATTCATAAGTAGCTCGCATGATAGATTCATAAGGTAATTTGACTTTCTTTCTTGGAAAGTGCTCCATGCCTTTCTTTAATGGAAATTGGAATCTAATATTCCCTTCCTTCATATCAATAATCGCGCCAATCGTTCTAAGGAAAGGTCTACCAAGAATAATAGGGCAAGAAAGATTGCAATCTATATCAAGAACGATAAAATCTACGGGCACCAAATTTCTATTTGCAACAATGAGAACATCATTGATCCTTCCCATTGGCTTTTTAATGGTGGAATCCGCAAGGTGCAAATTTAAAGAGAAATCATCAAGATCATGGAAACCTAGAATATCACATAAAGTTTTCGGAATCATGGAAACACTAGCACCCAAATCACACAAAGCAAAACACTCATGATCTTTAATTCTAATCTTTATAGTAGGTTCCCACTCATCATTAAGTTTTCTAGGTATAGAAACTTCCAAATTAAGGTTTTCATCATAAGATTGCATCAAGGCATCAACGATATGTTTGGTAAAAGCTTTATTTTGACTGTAAGCATGAGGAGAATTAACAACGGATTGCAACAAGGAAATACAACCTTCTAAAGAACAATTATCATAATCAAATTCCTGAAAATCCGAGATAGTGGGTTCAATACTATTTAAAGTCATGACCTCTCCAATCCCACTTTTACCAAATTTAGCATCAAGATATAAAAACTCCGAATTCTTGGGACGCCTTCTAACTAAAGTTGACTCATCTCCAGTCCCATAATTATCATGATTCATATTGCAAAACAAAGATCTAATAGGAGACACATCAATAACTTTAAGATCTTCATCATTATTTTTATTTAACTTTTCTGGTTTGGCAGCCATCTTATTGACTACGGTAGCTTGCTTATCAGAAATTTTGGCTATAGCATTTTCAAGCTGGGTAATTTGAGAGTTCACACCAAAAACTCCCTTAGACATATCATCAAGCTCTTTGTTCATAAACCCCAAAAAACCTTTTTGTTCCTTAAGATCTTTTTTTAAGAAATTATTATGCTCAAATTGCAAATTCATAAAGCTTCTAATATTTCAATTGATCTCTCCCAACCTTCTAAGAAGGTGGTCAATACTCTTAGGCAAAGCCATAAGGACAAACAAGCACACAAGCAAACAGAAAAAGGCAAGCGAAAATATAGGAGGAGATTGGGAAAGAGAGGGCAAATAAAATAGCAATGGTGAAGTGGGGGAGAGGAAAACGAGAGGCCAATGGAAAATAATGTAAATGCGAGGGAGATGAGTTTGTGATGGGTACTTGGTATGTATTGACTTGAGTGAAGACCTCCCCGGCAACGGCGCCAGAAATCCTTTTTGCTATGTCTTGAGCTTGCGTTGGTTTTCCTTGAAGAGGAAAGGGTGATGCAGCAATAGTAGCGTAAGTATTTCCCTCAGTTTTTGAGAACCAAGGTATCAATCCAGTAGGAGGCTCCTCAAAAGTCCCACACACCTACACAAACAAACAAAGAACTCACAACCAACACAATAAAGGGTTGTCAATCCCTTCACGGCCACTTGCGAAAGTGAGTTCTGATAGAGATAGTATGATAAGATAAATATATTTTTGGTATTTTATAATATAGATGCAAAAAGTAAAGATGCAAATAAAAGTAGATTGAAAGCTTATATGATAAAAGATAGACCCGGGGGCCATAGAGGATTCTCTCAAGATAGCATAAGTATTACGGTGGGTGAACAAATTACTGTTGAGCAATTAATAGAAAAGCGAATAATTATGAGATTATCTAGGCATGATCATGTATATAGGCATCACGTCCGTGACAAGTAGACCGACTCCTGCCTACATCTACTACTATTACTCCACACATCGACCGACTCCTGCCTGCATCTAGAGTATTAAGTTCATAAAGAATAGAGTAACACATTAAGAAAGATGACATGATGTAGAGGGATAAACTCAAACAATATGATAAAAACCCCATCTTTTTATCCTCAATGGCAACAGTACAATATGTGCCTTGCTGCCCCTGCTGTCACTGGGAAAGGATACCGCAAGATTGAACCCAAAGCTAAGCACTTCTCCCATGGCAAGTAAGGTCAATCTAGTAGGCCAAACCAAACTGATAATTTGAAGAGACTTGCAAAGATAACTCAATTATACATAAAAGAATTTAGAGGAGATTCAAATATTTCTCATAGATAAACTTGATCATAAACCCACAATTCATCGGATCTCGACAAACACACCGCAAAAAGAGTTTACATCGAATAGATCTCCGCAAGAGAGGGGGAGAACATTGTATTGAGATCCAAAAAGAGAGAAGAAGCCATCTAGCTAATAACTATGGACTCGAAGGTCTATGGTAAACTACTCACAACTCATCAGAGGGGCAATGGTGTTGATGTAGAAGCCCTCCATGGTCGATTCCCCCTCCGGCAGAGTGCCGGCGAAGGCTCCAAGTTTACGGTGGTGGAAATTGTGTTTCGTTGGCTCCCTGGATGTTTTCGGGGTACGTAGGTATATATAGGAGGAAGAAGTGCGTCGGTGGCCGCCTATGGGGCCCAAGAGATAGGGGCGCGCCCTCCTATCTCCTGGCCACCTCGCAAGCTTCTTGACTTGCACTACAAGTTCTCCGGATCACGTTCGTTCCAAAAATCACGCTCCCGAAGGTTTCATTCCGTTTGGACTCCGTTTGATATTTCTTTTCTTCGAAATACTGAAATAGGCAAAAAAACTGCAATACGGGCTGGGCCTCCGGTTAGTAGGTTAGTCCCAAAAATGATATAAATATGTAAAATAAAGCCCATGAACATCCAAAAGGGGTAATATAATAGCATGGAACAATCAAAAATTGTAGATACGTTGGAGACGTATCAGCTGCCTCCATGGGTGTACAACGCCTCGAGGTGCGCGGAGATTCTAACCTCGCAATATCCCAGGTCAATAGAGAGTTCGATGCAAAAGATCCAAAATGGCGGCATATGGAAACACCGTATCAAAAATATCAGCTTAGTTCGAGGGACTGGAATTCCATCATGTCTCTCGTGACAGTAACTAGGCAGCCGACATCCTCACTTGCATGGGCGCCAAGTGCGACCCCGTCCAGCCTAACGCCTTTGTGGAAAGGCTCTTTAAGCCATCCGTAGTGTGGCAGGGTGAGAGCAGAGAAGCTAGTACGGACCTAGTCACACCCCCAGCAGTAGAACACAGTGTAGATACCATCGGGGGTTTAGATGCCGAAATAACACCCTCTGCTCGTGAGATCATGGTTGTTATTGCTCCATGGACCGAACCCTTCCTAGCCTACCTTAACAGGCAGGATCTTCCCAATGATCAAAATGAAGCTCGTCGTAGGCTTTGGCGCTCTGAAGTCTCCAAAGTGCATGAGGGTGAACTATACAAGATGAGCACGACCGGAGTCCTCCAAAGGTGCATCTCCAAAGAAGAGGGACAACAGCTCCTGAGGGAAATACATGCTGGTCTGGGAGGTCATCATGCCACAGCTTGGGCCCTTGTAAGCAAAGCTTTCAGTGCAGGATTCTTATGGCCAACGGCCCGAGCAGACGCTCAAGCCCTTGTCCAGTGTTGTGTGGGTTGTCAGCTTTTTGCCAACAAAAGTCATATGCCTCCCACCGCCTTATGAACAATCCCCATCACCTGGACCTTCGCGGTCTTGGGGCTTGACATGGTCGGACCCCTTAAAGGGGGAAGCCACAAAAAGAAATATTTGCTAGTAATGGTAGATAAGTTCACTAAATGGATAGAGGCCAAACTAGTAAAAATAGCTGAAGCAGGGCCAGTGATTGACTTTATATCTGGTGTGCTATACCGCTATGGTGTCCCGCATAGTATCATCAAGGATATTGGCTCCAATTTCACAGCATTAAACTTGACTATGCATCTGTATACCACTCTCAAACACACAGTCAAGTTGAACGGGCCAACGGCCTGATAATGAGTGGCATTAAGCCTAGACTTGTGCGCTTCTTACGAGAATCAGATAAGCATTGGGTTGAGGAACTCAACTCCGTACTCTGGGGGCTGCAGACCATGCCCAAACGAACGACCAGATACACACCTTTCTTTATGGTGTACGGCGCAGAAGCTGTACTGCCCTGTGACATTAGTCATGACCCACCTCAAATGTGCATGTAAAAAGAGTGAGAAGCCGAGCTTGATCGGCAGGATGACCTAGACGGACTCAAAGAGGAGCGCGATGTTGCAAAGTCCCGTTCCGCATTCTATCATTAATAGGCCAGGCGATACCAAAGCAGAGAAGTGCGGGCTAAGACATATAATGTCGACGACCCTGTTTTGCGCCTCCCTGTGAAGAAAAAGGATAAGCTCCAACCAAAATGAGAGGGGCCCTTCATCATAGATGAACTCCTTACAAGAGGATCCTATGGCCTTCGTAATGCACTGAATAATCGCCTTGAGCCGAACCCATGGAACGCCGCTCGGCTCCGAAGATTTTATGCATAGTTTGTTCTCTTTATTTTTTACTTTGACTAGGTTTCTCCTTCTCCTCTCCTTCTTTTTTCCTTTTTTCCCAGGGTATGTTTGAATTCACCGAATTGTTAGGGGTGCACATGTTTAAATGTATACACTCCACTATAACTGGGGGCTTCTTTAATGAAGCTTATTATTAAAAGCTTATAGCTTACATTGTCTACGTCATTTGTTTTATACATCTTCTTGCCATTATATGTGTCAGATTATGGGTTCTGCAAACCCTTGAGAGGTTCGAACTCTGGGGTGCGTGTGAAGATCTCACTCTCCCCAGTCTGCTGACTCGCTAATCTCATAGCCTAATGTGTCGAGCTCAAAGGAAACGGGACACATTAGTTTACCTAGGTTTGGACCACCTTCCGGTGTAAAACCCTACTCCTGATTTGTGGTGGATTTGCCTTGAGGGGCTAAGGAAGAACTAGTACAATTGGGAACAACCTCAGGAGGCGTGTTCTCGGGATCAAGTGAGCTGGTGAGCTGGTGAGGGTGGATTGGACCCGATCCCCCTCCTCGGTGGTGGCTAGGTCCTATTTATAGTGGCCTTGGTCCTCTTCCCGAATGGAGGCTGGAAGGGATCCCACAACAACCAAATTTGAAGCGAGACAACAAGTACATCCTATCCTAACTAAAGTGGTCTTCGCCTGCAAAAGCCTCTAGTCGTGACGCTGTGGTGTGCTCGGCGATGACCTCCATCCTGCCGTCCTGGCGGTCTTGGTCTTGTTGCACGGGAATGGAAACCTTTGGCTGTTTCCTCAGGACTCCGCGCGTGCTACTTGCTTCCTTTGCACCAAAGAGGAAACTAGTACTCTACGCCCGCTGGCGCCTGCCTGGCCTTGGTCATCATGGCTCACGTGATCCGAACCTCGCGAGGTGAGCCTTGCATAGAAATCTCCACTCCTCAGGAGCCATCCTGAGGAGGCCGATCCCTTTGGAGGACTTTATGTCGTCTGCCTCGTGAGGCTTGGCCCAAAGCGAGGGTCTTGAGTTGACGATGTCGAAACTGGGTCGTACCATGCTGCTGGTGGAGCCACGCCATGGGCCGCAGGCAGGCATGTCCAGGTACCCCCATACCAGAACACCGACAGTAGTCCCCGGGCCCAAGGCACGCTATGACTTGGCTTCTAGGCGAAGCCAAACGGCAAGTGCGGAGCACCGTGGGCCCTAACCGCCTGCGGCCTTGGTTGACGCATGACGATTGATGGGATGTGTGCGTATACACTTCCCATGCGGCCTCGGCAACTGTCGTGGCTTGACGAGTCGATGATGCATGCAGAGAAGACATCATTGCACAAGATCGGGCAGTTCGGCAGTTGGCCTCCTCCGGCTATAAATGAGGGACGACCAAGAGCCCCCTCGCTCATCTCTATCTTCATCCTCTCACTGCTCGTTCCTTCTTCTTCTCCACCTTGCCATAGCATCCATTGCACCGATCAGGAGATTCTTTGTGGCGAAGAAGGGGAAAGCCCCTCGGGAGGAGCCAGAGCCACTTCTGCCAAAGAAAAGGTTTCGCCGTCCCTGCGATGCTGGCGTGAGGCAGGAGGTGACCCGGCCTTGGCACGTACGGCCTCTGCCCAGCTTCCCTTGTACGCCCACGCGCAGGACGGCAATGTCCACCGCCGAGCGATCTCAGGCAGTAGCGGGTGAGCCAAAGTTGAGCAGCTAGCAGGGCCGTGAACCCATGCCTAGGGTAGCTCGCGCGAGCTCGTGGTGTCGGTAGCGATGCGGCCAGGCTCGTGGATCCAGTTCCCGAGTTTCTTCATCGATGAGATTCTACCGAGGGGGTTGCTTGAGCTGTGGCTGCAACACGCCGGGTGCTACAGCCTGGCCACCAAAGCTGAGGTCAAGGTACTAACTCCCGGTGATGTCTTCATGACCCGCGGATGGGGCGAGGTCAGCCATGCCTACCACGCAAAGGAGGCCCTCGTGATCCACTTCGAGTACGACGGCGCCTCTACACTTTTCTTCAAGGTCTTCAACAAGGAGGGCCGGCGACTGGAGTGCTGCCCAGGAGGAAGTAGCCCGCGGGGCACGGTCGTAAGCGTTGGGCCCGCCTCCGACCCCACTGGCATCTCCTCCAGTAGTAGCGACTATTCCTGGGAATCCAGCGACTCTCCCAAGCCTAGCGATTCTCTAGATTCCAGTGACGACACCTACGTTCCGCCAAGATCCCGCCGCGCTCGGAGTGCAGCAGCACCATCTGCCCGGTGTTGCCGGTGATGGCCTTTGGCCCGGTCCTCCGTAGTTCCTTCTCTTGCTTCCCTGTGTAGAATTATGACAAGCCCCGTGGGGGTATGTATAAACCATGATGTTCATTCCAATGTTATCCTTCCTAACAATGTGTTTGAAATCGCGTATCCCACTCTGGCACGGCCCCCCTTTCCGTCCCCTAGGTAGCATAGCGCTCTATGCTGATGAGACCCAGTCCCCAGGCAGGCTTCAGCCATCGCTGATATGCGAGGCCGTGATGCTGTGGTCAAGGCCAGGAGGTGAGCGGCCCGAGGTCCAGTGAGAGCTCCTGAGGCGCGATGCTCATGAGGTCCCCCTTTGTATGCAAGAAGCTACCCAAGAAGCGTAAAGGGAAGAGACATTGCCCGAGCGAGACTATGAAGGTTGTGAGATTGGGTCATGAGATTCATGCTAACAGGCGAGCGACTTATCTTTTAGTGAACTTGTAAGGATTCCCTTGCGTGGTGCCTATTTGTGCCTTAGTGGTCGCGCCTCTAGGTAGGGACCATGACGGCCATCCCCTCTCTCGCTTGTCTAGGTGCTCTATATCCTTAGGTCCCGGCCCTCGAGCAAGACTCAGCAGCCGCTAGTATACTAGGTCGCGATGCCGTGGTCAAGGCCAGGGGGTGAGGGATGGAGATCCAGTAGGATCTTTTGAGACACGATGCTCAGGAGCCCCCCCTTTAACGTGCAAGGGACTCGCGTGAGAAGGTGGTGGCCGCCGGGCCCACCCATAGCTAGGCTTCAGGTGTACCTACGTGTTAGCCTGCAGGGAAGAATATGACCCCTAGCAGTGCTTGCTGCCTACCCTTGATCTTCCCGTGAGAAGATGAAGGCACCGAGGGCTTTGTGAGGTGGCGCATGCGAAGCGGGTCGCGAGCCAGAGCTCGATCCTTCGGCTTAGTCAGCGTTGCTGGGACGGACCCGAGCACAAGCGCCATGCCAGCATGTATAGCCCCAGTTGCAGGACGAGCAAAGGACGAGTCAAAAACGCAAAGAGATCGCGAAGCATATAGGACTTGAAGCAAGCAGGCAATGATCATAAAGCAACTCATGGAAGACTTTTAGGCAGCTCTGATAAATGCAAGAAGGATACATGCCGCAGGGACAGATCCACACGGCTTGGGGATAGTGCAGCCCGAAGGGCTCACCCAACTGAACAAACTAAAAGATGTCACCAGGCACCATTGCTAAAGAGGTGTTGGAGTAGTGGAAGACGCACTCTGTAGAAGTCGCTCCTCATGCGCCGCCCTGGCCCTGAACCTCGGGCGGCTTTGGAGGTCCAGGAGGCTCATGAGGATCCATCACCATCTCCTCCTGGATCTCCTGGCGCCGATCCTCCTCAGCCACCAGGACGCCCCGCATGTGGCACTGGAATACAGCAGCTGCGTTCAGCAAGCCAAATGCTTGCGGACGTAGCTGTGAGGGGGGCCCTCGACTCGGCCAACACGGGATGGCCAGAAGTGCTCCTGGGATGCGACCCTGTTGAGCCCTGGGATGTCGACACAGATGCGCAGCTCCTCGTCCTCACCTGGGCGAGGAGCCGCGCCTGGCAGTGGGCGGCGATCTCCCTGTATGATCGTTGCCTCCTGAATCTCCTTGACTGCCTTGTTGATGAACTCCTGAGCGCAAGGAGCCTTATGCCCAGCACTCTCTCCATGGAAGCATGGCCTGAAGCATGCCTCCACATGGTTCCTGAGCACCTCCCTCGTGACGTTGGCCATGTTAGAAGCCCTCCAGAGGATAGCCCCCGAGCCCAGCCTGAGAGGGGCACCAGGCGCGCCTTGCTATGCGAGAGGGGAAGGCGCCTCGTCCACAGACGCCAGGCTTGAACCGGCGCCGCCGGACGCCCCATGCTCCTGAGATCCCCAGTGGAGCCACTTCTTCTTCTTCTTCTGCTTGGGAACGACCTCAGGAGGGTGGACGGCACCCTCGTCATCAGGGTTCTCAACTACTGTAGCTTGGTAAGCGCACTCGAGAAATCACACTGCGTCCTTTTCTTCGCAATCGATCATGATGATGTCGTAGTTCCCTAGCATCTTGAGGACATTGTAGCTGTGGTGCATTGCTGCCATGAACTTGGCGAGAGCTGGGTGCCCAAGGATGGCATTGTATGGTAGGCGAATGTTGGCGATGTCGAAGTCGATGAGCTCGGTGCGGTAGTTGTCGTGTTTGTCGAAGGTGATGGGGAGGCGAACCTGCCCGATCGGGTGCGTGGAGCCGCCGATCACTCCTGAGAAGGGCTTGGTAGGCTAAAGTTGCTGATACGACACTTGGAGCCTGTTGAATGTCTGGACGGAGAGGACATTGAGCCCTGCATCTCCATCGATGAGCGTCTTGGTGACGAGCACATTGCTGATGATGGGCGAGCAGAGCATTGGGAGCGCGCCGGCTGTGGCCGCGCACTTGAGTTGGTTGGAGGAGTCGAAGGTGATGGCATACTTGGACCACCAGAGCGGGCGCATTGCCTCGAGCTTCCGTAGGGCTGCGTTCACCTCATGCGTGAACTGCTTGAAGATGCGATGAGAGGCTGGAGCTTGGGAGCCGCCTAGGATGCAGGCAATGGCGCGAGGCTCTTGGAAGCCCCCAGCCCCCTCATCCTGGTGGTGGTCTTCTTTCCTTTTTGTCGGCAGCGGCAGCAGAGGGAGACCAGCGTTTCCGTAAGGCTAATCCTCGCGAGGCAGATCCCTCCAGGTGCCCTCGCGAGGCTAGCCCTGCCAGTGGTCCTACCGAGGCTTGTGGCGCCACTCCTAACGATGGTTGAGGTCGTCCTAGCGTCCTCCACCTCGACCTCCTCCGCGAGCCTAGCCTCGATCATTGCGCTTGGGGCAAAGACCGAGGCGCCCATCGTGGATGGCCCTGAGCTCCTCGTAGTCGTTGTTGTTGTGGTTGTGCACATTATGGAAGTCGCAAAATGGGCGGCTGCCCTTGGATGATTCTGGGTGATCGCAGCCGCGCTTCATCTCTGGCTTAGAAGTGAGCACGGTTGGTCCCTTATGCTTCACGTCCTTGGCCTTGGCATTCTTGACTTCTGGGTTTGCGTCGGGGAGCTCGAGGAGGTAGTGGCGTCCCTCTTCAGCTCTCACGCACTTGGTTGCCATGTTGAACATATCCAAGGTCGTGCATAGGTCTTCGTGTATGGCGAGCTCCTCCTTCATCTTTACATCGCGGACTCCGTCGGTGAACGCCAAGATGATGGCTTCGTCCGACACCTTGGGAATGTTGCGGCGAACTCTATATAAGCGCTGGATGTACTTTTGCAGGGACTCTCTTGGTTGCTGCTTGACGCGTCGCAGGTCACCCGCAGCTGGCGGGCAGTCGCGAGTGCTCTAGAAATTGGCAATGAAACATTCCCTCTTCTCATCCCAGGAGGAGATCGATCCCACGGGCAGGTTCGGGAGCTAGGAGAGCGCGCCGTCCTTGAGCGCCATGGGGAACCAGTTCGCCACGACCTTCTCATCACCGCTGTCTGCCTCGATGCTCAGCTCGTAGAGCTGCAGGAACTCGGCGGGGTTGGTGGTGCCATTGTAGCGTGGATGCAGGTTGGGCTTGAACTTCCCTGGCTAGACGACACTACGTAGCTCTGGAGTGAATGTGCGACACCCTGTTGTGGTCACGACAGCTCGCCGTGGAGGTGGAACCTGGTATTGGCATTCGTGGACCGCCACCACAGGCGGCGCGCGTTCTTGACGTGACATCTGGAGCGCGCGCGCATTTTCTTGTGGCGGCTGGACTACCTGGCAGCTTACTTCATCACGTGCGGGCGCCTGATGCTGCGGATCACACCGAGGAGCCACCCGCCTTGGCTCAACGATTGCTTCTTGCCTTGGAGGCGGAGGAGGAGCCCTGTGTGCTACATCTCCCGCAGCAGGGGGCGGTTGAGGCAGCGAGCTAGCTGGTGCAGCAGAATCCGCAGCGACGCTGACGAGCTGGGCGACGCGGTCGAGCCAGTCCTTGTAGACGTCGTCTACCGGGCGGTAGCGCAGGAGCTCACACGCCATGAGCAGAGCGGCCTACACGTTCGCCGGACCACGACGAGCATGAGAGGATGAAGCGGCTGGAGTTAGCCACGGAGTGGCAGTGCACCCGTCGTAGAGCACAGACGAATGCAGTGAATAGGCTTGGTTCTCATGGCCCTCGCCGACCCCCATGGCGGCGTTCGCCACCGGTGACGGAGGTCGGCGAGGGCAGCCGTCGCCCGCCGGCGCTGTCTGAGCAACGCATGCAACAAGGGCGGCCCGGCGCTTAGCACAAGCTCGGCGCGCGTCAGCCATTGAAGTGGTGGAGCCGCTGTAGCGACTAGACCTCAAACAGTCTGATATCTGTGCATCAGTGTCATCCCTGGATCGGTAATGCTGACACGCATAGTCCTTGAACGATTTATAACAGAGTAGCAATCACACAATTATTACATCGAATGTCTCAAAAAAGAACTTATAGCCTGTGGCTGCACACGGAAGTTTCTAGCATGAATAATCTTAAGATCCCTTTGAGCCTGGCTGGTGGTCCATAGGAGAATCACACGGTACCCCGGGATTGAAAAAATATAGGTAACACTGGATTCCCTAGGTGCCTCAATCCACCCAGATGTGTATCAAAGCAGCCACCTTAAGTTAACCATTAAATAACAATACTCACATCTGTCATGGATACACTCACCCAAACCATGTCTACAAGCATAGCATAACAATATAAGCAACATAGAAGTAACTCCCAAAGGTTTGATAACAAACAGGACAATAGGTACTACCTCATCTACTTCCCATAACCCTCATATTAAACATATCCTAATCATTCAATTGTTTGAGGTTTGATCTAATGCAATAAAACTGGGTAGTAAAGAGGTATGATCAAAGTGTTACTTACCTTGCCGATGATCCGTGAAACCTAGAGACTCGTAGTAGCACGCTTCGTACTCCGGGTACTCTATCACAAACAAACAAGCATACAATAAGCACTAAAATAGACACACGGGTAAAACTCAAATAAGAGATCTAACCAGAAAGTTCAACTTAAGAACTCCAGTTTGCAAAAAGAATCAGGTCAAACGAACCAACGAAACTCAAACTGCGAAAGACACAAGCTTTGTTTACTAATCTGGAATTAAGTCAAATTTTATAGTAGCAAAAACTTGTTTAAGTTGGTTAAACAGAAAGAGGGTTTCGAGACGAAACTCAAGGCGCTTGAATCGCCTGATATCGATAAACGAGCGAAAAGATAAACTAAAACGAAAATCAGGGCAGAAATCGCGATAAAAAATAATCGCGGAAAAACCCTGGAAAAAGGAAAAACTGACGAACAGGCTAACGAACAAACGTTCGTTGTCTGCGGCAAAACGGTGAACAACGTTTGTTAAAACGAACGAACGAGCGGACGCTCGCTAAATAATTAAACCGAAAAAACCGAATCAGATCTGAAAAAAGATATAGGGTTTCGAAAAAACCGAACGGTTTTTCTAAGAAAACCGTCGAACGGCGAGACGGCGGCGGAGGCTACCTCCGGCGGTGGTCCTGTGAGCGGGGCGGCGGGCTCCGGCCGTGACGGGGTCTCCGGCGGCGGTGGTGGGGGGGCGGTGAGGCGACGACGATGGGGCTCCGTGCGACGGCGGCTCTCGGGTGGCGGCGCGGATCTGAGGGGGAGGCTGTGGTGGCGGGTGGTGGTGGTGGAGGGGCGGGGTATATAAGGAAGGGGGCGGCTTGGGGAAGGGGGCAAGGAGAAGGAGTCCTCCCCGGACTCGGTGGCGGCGGCGTGCTTTGGCCGGACTCTGGTCGGAGCCGGTCGGGCAGAGGCGGGGCGAGGCCGGCCCGGCTCGACCGGGAAGTTGGCCAAGTCGGGCGAGCGTAAAATGTTTTTTTAATAAGGTTCCGCCGAAAATAAATCCTAGAAAAATAAATAAAAATCTAAAAATGCCAAAAAAAATTCACCATCTAAATAGAATATTTAGAACAAGATGAACATTTCCTTGGCCTAAAAATGCAATTTTGAAAACGTGCAATTTTTCTAATTCGAATAAAATTGCAATAAAATCCAAAGAAATTAACAAACTTATTTTTAATATTTTTCCTCTAATATTTCCGTTATATTGGAGAAGTCATTTTATCTTCACTCATGTATTTTTATTTTGGAAACATTAGGAAAGAAATATACTAGAAACCAATTGATCCTCTTTTCAAAATTAGAGAAAACTCAAATATGAAAATAACGAAATGCCCTACTCTCTCCGTAGGTTCTTGAGTTGCGTAGAATTTCTAGGATTACGCCAAAATGCAATAAAATATGATTTGCAATAATGATCTAGTGTATAACATTCCAAATTGAAAATTTGGGATGTTACAAACCTACCCCCCTTAAGATGAATCTCGCCCTCGAGATTCGGGTTGGCTAGAAAATAGGTGAGGGCGGTACTTCCGTAGGTCTTCCTCTCGCTCCCAGTTGGCTTCATCTTCGGTGTGGTGGCTCCACTGAACCTTGCAGAACTTGCTAACTTTGTTGCAAGTAACTCGGCTGGCAAACTCAAGAATCTTGACTGGTTTCTTCTCGTAGGTCAAATCGCTATCCACTGAATCGCTTCCAGTGGCACTGTATCTCTCAGAGGGATATCGGCCATCTTTGCGTGGCACTTCATCAACTGGGAAACGTGGAACACATTGTGTACTCCTGACAGTCCTTCGGGCAACTCCAACGTGTAGGCAACTTCTCCCATATGTTCCAAAACCTTGTATGGTCCCACAAAATGTGGTGCTAACTTTCCCTTAACTCCAAAACGCTTGACTCCTTGAAGTGGGGACACTCGAACATAAACTCTGTCTCCGACTTCGTAAACTGTCTCCTTGTGTTTAGAATCAGCATAACTCTTCTGCCTGGATTGGGCTACCTTGAGTCTATCACGAATCAGCTTAACCTTCTCTTCAGACTCTTTGATCAAATCTGGTCCAAACAACTGACGGTCTCCAACTTCATCCCACAACAACGGTGTCCTGCACCTCCTTATGTACAAAGCTTAGAAATGGGACATCTTCAAACTGGATTGATAACTCTTGTTGTAAGAGAACTCTGTGTAAGGAAAATTGTCATCCCAACTAGATCCATAATCTAGCTTACAAGCTCTCAACATGTTCTCCAGAGTCTGATTGACTCCCTTGGTCTCTCCATTTGTCTGTGGATGAAAGGCTGTACTGATCTCTAGCCTTGTATGCAAAATTTCATGCAGCTGATTCCAGAACTTTGAGGTAAACTGGGTTCCTCTATCTGATACAATGGTCCTCGGAACTCCATGCAGACATACGATCCTGGTCATGTATATCTTCGCCAACTTAGCACTGGTATAAGTGGTCTTCACTGGGATAAAATGAGCTACCTTCGTTAAACGATCGACTACAACCCATATTGAGTCATAGCCCGAACGAGTCCTGGGCAATCCCGTGATAAAATCCATGCCTAGCTTATCCTACTTCCATTCGGGTATCGGGAATGGTCGTAATAACCCTGCTGGCTTCTGATGCTTTGCTTTTACTCTCTGACATACATCACAAACTGCTACATACCCCGCAATATCTTTCTTCATTCTGGTCCACCAGAAACTGTCCTTCAAATCCAGATACATCTTGGTGTTTCCTGGGTGAATCGAATACAGCGAATCATGGGCTTCTTGCAGAATTAACTTCTTGATCTCCGGATCATTAGGCACATATACGCGGTCCTCAAACCATAAGGTATCATGCTCATCCTCACGAAATCCCTTATCTTTTCCTACGCTCATCCTTTCCTTTATCTCGACAATCTCCTTGTCCGTCTTCTGGGCTTCTCTGATCTTATCCAACAAAGTAGACTGAATCTCCAATGCTGCTACATAGCCTCTAGGAACTATCTCCAAACATAGCTCGCGAAGATCCTCTGCTAACTCCTTGGGTAACTCTGCTGTCATGAGTGTGTTGACATGGCTCTTGCGGCTCAACGCATCAGCTACTACGTTAGCCTTTCCAGGATGATAGTGCAATCTCATATCATAATCCTTGATGAGCTCCAACCATCTCCTTTGCCCGAGATTCAACTCCTTCTGCGTGAAGATATACTTAAAACTCTTGTGATCCATGTACACCTCACAATGGTTTCCGATGAGAAAGTGTCTCCATGTCTTCAATGCATGCACTACGGCTGCTAACTCCAAATCATGTGTAGCATAGTTCAACTCATGAGGTTTAAGCTGTCGTTAGACATAAGAAACAACTCTTCCTTCCTGCATAAGCACTGCTCCAAGTCCTCGACGTGAAGCGTTGCAATATACTTCATAATCCTTGCGCTGATCTGGCAGAATCAACACTGGTGATGTAACCAAGCATTTCTTCAACTCCTGAAAACTGGCCTCACATTCCTCAGTCCAATTGAACTTTGTGTCCTTCTTCAACAACTCCGTCATGGGTTTTGCAATCTTTGAGAAAATCCTCAATGAACCTCCAGTAGTATCCTGCGAGTCCAAGAAAACTCCGGATCTCTTCAACTGACGTGGGTGCTTCCCAATTTGTCACACTGACAACTTTGGTGGGGTCTACTACTATTCCTTCTTCGGATATAACATGTCTGAGGAATCCAACTTCCTTTAACCAAAACTCACACTTGCTCAACTTGGCATATAACTGATGTTCTCTGAGCTTTCCAAGTACCAAATGCAAATTCTCCTTATGCTCCTCTTCATTCTTCGAGTAGACCAGAATATCATCAATAAACACCACGACGAACTTATCCAGGAACTCCATAGACACCTTGTTCATGAAATAGGCAGGTGCGTTAGTCAGACCAAATGACATAACGGTATACTCATATAGCCTGTACCTTGTGGTAAAAGTTGTCTTAGGTATATCCTGCTCTCGAATCTTCAACTGGTGATATTCCAATCGCAAATCGTTCTTGGAAAATACCTCAGCTCGTTGCAACTGGTCAAACAAATCATTGATCATCGGCAGTGGGTACTTGTTCTTGATTGTCACTTCATTCAATCCACAATAATCAACAACCATCCTCAACGATCCATCCTTCTTCTCCACTAGAAGGACTGGTGATCCCCAAGGTGACGAACTTGGGCGAATATAGCCTTTATCCAATAACTCCTTAATCTGCTTCTTAATTTCGTCCAAATCCTTGCGGGCATCCTATACGGTCTGTTAGATATTGGCCCTATGCCTGGCAAAAGCTCAATCAAAAACTCAATGTCTCTATCTGGTGGCATGCCTGGCAACTCTTCTATAAATACATCAGGGAAATCCTTCACCACTGGTACTTCCTCCTGTACAACTCCTGATAAGGAATTTACTTGAGTCCTCTTCAGCATATGCCGGGATACATACTTAATCTTTCTTCCTTCTAGGGTGGTGAGCAAAATCGACTTACCGCCGCAATCGATGTTTCCTCCATACATCGATAGCCAATCCATACCCAAAATCACATCCAAACCGTGCGACTCCAAAATTATCAGGTCTGAGGGGAAAACATGCCTACCTATGGTCAATGGCACCTAAAAACATCCTTGACTTGCCATATACTCTGCTCCTGGCGAGCTTACTAACATAGGTGTTCTAAGAACTTTGGTGGGCAGTTTATACTTATCCACTAATCCCCTTGATATGTCTGAATGCGATGCACCAGTATAAAAAATAACGATTGCAGTAAATGACTTAACCAAAAACTTACCTATTACTGAATATGGCTGCGCTTCAAGCTCCTCCACGTTAACATGGTTCCCATGTCCCCTGTTGAAAGGGTTCAGCTTCTTCCCAGAGCTTCCATTACCATTCTCATTCTTAGCATCAGGACATTCATTGGCATAATGTCCAGTCTTCTGGCACTTGTAGCAATTAATGTGGCTTAGATCCTTCTTAGATGGTGTTGCTGGGTTGGAACGGTTCTGTCCATTGCTTCCTCCATTACCATTTCTGTTTCTGGGGCCACTATGGTTGTGAGAACTTCCTCCATTGTGCTCGTGACCTCCATGGTTATGCTGAAATGGTCCTCCCAAGTTCGGGGTAAAACGAGGCTTCTGCTGAGCTCCAGAATTATACTTACCTTGTCCATACTTCCTCTTGCAGTTGTCAATCTACTGCTGCTTCCCTTCAATCATGAGAGATCTATCTACCAACTCCTGGTAGTTGTTGAAGGTTGACACCATCAACTGGATGCTCAGCTCATCATTCAGCCCTTCCAGAAACTTCTTCTGCTTAGCTGCATCTGTAGCAACGTCATCTGGGGCATAACATGCTAACTTACTAAACTCATCCACATACTGGCCCACTGTGTGTCCTCCTTGGCGCAAGTTGCAAAACTCGCGCTTCTGCCGTAGCTCCTGCTGAAACATGGGAAGTACGAAAAGCCTGCTGAAACTGGTCCCAAGTGACAATGTCGATGGGGTAAGTGGATGTGAAATTCTCCCACCATGATGTTATGGGTCCATCAAGCTGATGTATGGTAAACCGCACTTTGTCCACATCCGTGTGTCCTGCAGTGGTCAACTCCCTTCCAACCTTGTGGAGCCAATCATCTGCAATTATCACCTCGGTGCTACTAGAGAACACCGGCGGATTGAGCCTTAAGAAACGGGCTAAGTGATCAACAGATGGTGGTGGTGGTGGGTTGTTGTTGTTGTTGTTGTTGTTCCCCTACTTTTGATTCTTAACTAGTATCTGCATCAATGCATTCTGCTGCTGGATCAACTGAGTGAGCTCAAGTGGGAAAGCAAATCCATTTTCGCGTCTCGGAGGCATCTGAGGTGTTCAGAAAAGATGAGAATATAGAATCAAAATAGATCTAGAGGGAGAATGCTACCCATGTGCACATGAGACAAACACAATCATATCACTTTGATCAATTCAAACAAGGGCATACAACGGTCTAACTAACGTTACAAAAGTGCTTGGACTATACTATATACATGGGGAAATACTACTACTGTTATGGTGGTCGACTAGAAAAATTGATCGGTCGAAGACTCCATGATATCTGCTCCATCTTCATCAACTTAGTCATCCTCACTATCGTCAGGGTCCGAGTCGGTGTCGTCGATGATGATGTAGTTCTCCGGACAGGTTGTATCATCGTCTTCCCCTCTTGGCGCGGGGTCTCCCATGAACACTCCGATCTTCTTTATCAGGCCGTCATTCTTCTCCAATAGTGTTACGATTTCCTCCTCATATCCATCGTGTGTAGTCTTGAGTTCTTCTTCTAGCTCTGTGATCCTGATCATAGCCTTCTTCAGATCTATCATGCATGCGCACATCTGGTTCTCCTGGCGTCGAATGTGCTGGTTTAACTGCTGGATGAAAGCTGCAATAGATCTATCCTTCCTGGTGCTGATCATCACCCATTGCTCATCTCGGCGCCCACAAATCTGATAGATAGTATCCTTGAGATCCTTGTGGTAAACTTCTCCAATGTGTCCCATGGTGATGTGGGCTGCCATGCTCTTTCCTAAACTTCGGGTTGGTGCATCAAAGGAAAACTCTATGGGCTCAGTGATGGGCATGAACGTCCTTCCTGGAACTTGACTCGAATCATCCAACGCTCCTCTTCTGGTAAAGTGGCGATGTAGGTCCCGGTGAAGCTTGGTACTCCGATGTTCAGGTATCTAGTAACTTCCTTCAATTGGCATCCGAAAGGTATATCTTCATCTAGTTGCGTGAAGTTGTTCCTTGCATCTGCCATCCTAAAGAGTAGAAAAGGAGAGGAGTTAGAAATGAGAAGAGAGTAGTGATCTAGGGCTTTGGCTTAGTGGTCGTGTCCTACAGTCAGCGTGTGCTCTGATACCATCTTGTAGCGACCAGACCTCAAACAGTCTAATCTCTGTGCATCAGTGTCATCCCTGGATCGGTAGTGCTGACACACATAGTACTTGAAGGATTTATAATAGAGTAGCAATCACACACTTATTACATCGAATGTCTTAAAAGAGAACTTATTACAATAAATATGGCTTAAGGCCATCTAATAACGATAATAGCTGAAGGCTTGGAAGATAAAGCGAGTCGATCAACTCCAATGGCCTCACTGAGTGAAAGATCATGACCTAAGGCACCTTACTCGTCGTCTGAAAAGTCTGCAACATGAACGTTGTAGCCCGAAAACGGGTCAGCACATGGAATATGCTGGCAATGTAACACAAGAGAGTAATGGACATAATAATGCTATCACTACATGCATATATTGTTGGTGGAAAGCTCTATGGTTACAGTTTTGAATAAAGCAAAATTTTGCCTACCACAAAGGAATAAATTTTATCTAACTATCATGGTGGTTGTTAAACATTGAGAAGGTAATCCCCCTCTCAATCCCAATTAAGCATCATCATTAAACCCAATCAAATTAAATTAAGAGTGATGAGATCCATATGATAATCCAAGAACTAGATACTCAAAACGTCCATAACCGGGGACACGGGTAACCATGATTAGTTTGTACACTCTGCAGAGGTTTGCGCACTTTTCCCCACAAGACTTGAATACATCCATGATCGGAGAAACGAGACACAGTCTTTCTAAAACAATAACTCTTTACCCCGGGTTGACAGTTACACCTACTTCCCCTACATCTTCTAGCCCACCACTGAAAGAGGTCTTGCAACGTACTCAACTATGCTAGAGCCCATAATAGCTTGTGGATGCACACAGAAGTTTCTAGCATGAATAATCTTAATCCCTTTGAGCCTGGGTGGCGGTCCATAGGAGAATCACACGGTACCCCAGGATTTAAAAAATACAGGCAGCACTGGATTCCCTAGGTGCCTCAATCCACCCAGATGTGTATTAAAGTAGCCACCTTAAGTTAACCATTAAATAACAATACTCACATCTGTCATTGATACACTCACCCAAACCACGTCTACAAGCATAACATAACAATATAAGCAACGTAGAAGTAACTCACAAAGGTTTGATAACAAACAGGACAATAGGTACTACCTCATCTACTTCCCATAACCCTCATATTAAACAGATCCTAATCATGCAATTGTTTGAGGTTTGATCTAATGCAATAAAACTGGGTAGTAAAGTGGTATGATCAAAGTGTTACTTGCCTTACTGATGATTCATGAAACCTAGAGACTCGTAGTAGGATGCTTCGCACTCCGGGTACTCTATCGCAAACAAACAAGCATAAAATAAGCACTCAACTATAAACATGGATAAAACTCAAATAAGAGATGTAACCAGAAAGTTCAACTTAAGAACTCCAGTTTGCAAAAAGAATCAGGTCAAACAAACCAAGGAAACTCAAACTGCGAAAAAACCAAGCTTCATTTACTAATCTAGAGTTAAGTCAAATTTTACAGTAGAAAAAAACTTGTTTAAGTTGGTTAAACAGAAAGACAGTTTCGAGACGAAATTCTAGGTGCTTGAATCGCCTGATTCCGATAAACGAGTGAAAAGATAAACTAAAACGAAAATCAGGGCAAAAATCACGATCGGAAATAATCGCAGAAAAACCCTGGAAAAAGAAAAACTGATGAACAGGCTAACGAACGAACTATCGCTGTCTGCGGCTAAACGGTGAATAGCATTCGTTAAAACGAACGAACAAGCGGATGCTCGCTATATAATTAAACCAAAAAAACCGAACCAGATCTGAAAAACAGATCTAGGTTTTCGAAAAAAACCGAACGGTTTTTCTGAGAAAGCCGTCGAACGGCGAGACGGCGGCAGCGGCTACCTCCGGCGGTGGTCCGGCGAGCGGGGCTGCGGGCTCCGACGGCGGCGGCGGCGGGGTGCGGGGCGGCGGTGAGGCGACGACGACGGGGGTCCGGGCGGCGACGGCTCTCGCGCGGCGGCACGGATCATAGGCGGTGGCAGCGGTGGTGGTGGTGGCGGGTGGTGGTGGTGGTGGCTGGTGGTGGTGGCGGGGCAGGGTATATAAGGAGGGGGCGGCGGCTTGGGGAAGGGGGCGAGGAGGAGGAGTCCTCCCCGGACTCGGTGGCGGCGGCGTGCTTCGGCCGGACTCCGGTCGGAGTCGGTCAGGCGGAGGAGGGGCGAGGCCGGCCCGGCTCGGCTGGGCCGCTGTCCCATTCGGGCGCGCGTAAAATGTTTTTTTTATTAAATATCGTTCTGCCAAAAATAAATCCTAGAAAAATAAATAAAAATCTAAAAATGCCAAAACAAATTTTCACCATCTAAATAGAATATTTATAACAAGATGAACATTTTCTTGGCCTAAAAATGCAATTTTGGAAATGTGCAATTTTTCTAATTTGAACAAAATTGCAATAAAATCCAAATAAATTAACAAATTGATTTTTAATATTTTCCCTCTAATATTTATGTTATATTGGAGAAGTCATTTTATCTCCACTCATGTATTTTTATTTTGGAAACATGAGGAAAGAAAAATACTAGAAACCAATTGATCCTCTTTTCAAAATTTGAGAAAACTCAAATATGAAAATAACAAAATCCACAACTCTCTCCGTAGGTCCTTAAGTTGCGTAGAATTTCTAGGATTATGCCAAAATGCAATAAAATATGATATGCAATAATGATCTAGTGTATAACATTCCATATTGAAAATTTGGGATGTTACAGCGGCGGCGAGTCGATCGACGGAAAGGAAGCTCCGACGCACCCCTACTTGGCATGCCAAATGTCGGATTACGGGTTCCGTAAACCCTTGAGGGGTTCGAACTCTGCGGTGCATGCGAAGATCCCACTCTCCCTAGTCTGCCGACTCGCTAATCTCACAGCCTAACGCGTCGAGCTCAAAGGAAACAGGCACAATAGTTTACCCAGGTTCGCGCCACCTTGCAGTGTGAAACCCTACTCCTGCTTTATGGTGGATTTGCCTCGAGGGGCCGAGGAAGAACTAGTACAGTGGGGAACAACCTCAGGAGGCGTGTTCTAGGGCTCAAGTGAGCTGGTGAGCTGGTGAGGGTGGAATGGATCTGATCCCCCTCGTCGGTGGTGGCTAGGTCCTATTTATAGTGGCCTTGGTCTTGTTCCCGAATAGAGGCGGGAAGGGATCCCACAACTGCCAAATTTGAAGGGAGACAACAAGTACATCCTATCCTAACTAAAGTGGTCTTCGCCTGCAAAAGCCTATGGTCATGACGTTGCGATGGGCTCGGCGATGACTTTCGTCTTGTCGTCTTGGCTGTCTTGGTCTTGTTGCACGGGAATAGAATCCTTTGGTTGTTTCCTTGGGAAACTGGTACTCTACGCCTGCTGGCGCCCGCCTGGCCTTGGTCTTCCTGGCTCACGTCATCCCAACTTCACAAGGTGAGCCTTTCATAGAAATCTCCGCTCCTCAGGAGCCAGCCTGAGGAGGCCGATCCGTTCGGAGGTGTTTATGTTGTCCGCGTCGTGAGGGTCTTGATTTGTCGATGTTGAAACTGGGCCGTACCAGGGCGCTGGTGGAGCCACGCCGCGGGCTGTAGGCAGGCATGTACGGGTACCCCCGTATCCAGAACACCGACAATATGCACCTTTATGACCATAGTTTTTGCCAAGCTGGGTTGCCTCGCTCCTATGCTTATACCCTACGTTCCCAATTGTTCGGCTAGGGTGTAAAGGGAGTACTTCTGTGATTGTTATAACTGGGTTATCCGAATCTGTACCTCGGATGGGTGAAGCCGAAAGCTAGCATTCTTAAGAGAATAATTGGTCGGCAATTACAAAAAAATACGGGATAGGCTGCCCGTAATTCGGATACAAGCCTAGAGATGCATAATTCGGCATGTCAACCCAGGGAAAGGAACCCCTAACGAAACTATTTTCCCTGGAAGATGTTTCTTATGTTAAACAGTAATATAACATACTCCCCGAACAATTTTTTTCTATTTGAGCAATATTTTCACACCCTAGCTAGCTCACGCATTAGAGTGACTACATCATGTTTACTTTGATCACAAACCTGGAAATGGCGATGACAGAACCCTTAGCACCCCCTTAATCCAACTATGGTTTACTAAAATCTTTTTCAATGAACCTCAATTACCCTTCTAAAATGCTCATCATCTTTGCCTTGGTCTTAAACCTCTGACACAAATGATGCACAATTTTCTAGGTTATCCTAAGGTCACAGGATTAAATCATATGATAATTGCATTTGGGCATTTAAATGCTATAAAATATTTTAAATGACCAAATAATCCTAAAGCAAAATGTTTACTGTTGGACATATTCTATACAATGGGCATGAGTAGTTTGGTGATTTTTGAAAGTGTTTAGGCATTTTTAGGAAAGATACAAATCTACATAAAGAAAAGAAAAACAAAAATAAAAGGAAAACCCACTTACCTGGCAAACCCACTAGCCGGCCCACCTGGCGGACCAAAACTGTGCTGGCCCACGCCAGCCAGCTGCTTCTTCCCCACAAGGCAGGCAGGGAGGTGACGCCGGCGCGCGCGGGCTCGCCACGGTGCTAGCTGCTTGCTGCCCGAGCTGTTGACCCCCTGGACGTCCTCCATGTCGTCGCCCTGACCCCCTGGACACCTTACTTCTTCCCCAGCGCCTCTCCCTCGCTCTCTCCCACCATGGCCGACGCAGCCGCAGCCGCACCGCCGTCATAGCCGCGGCCACCACCATCTCAGCGCCATCTCGCCATGTCCAAGAGCTCCACCGTCCTCCTCTCCATCGAGCAGGCCCCGAGCGCTCGTTCTCCCCAGAGCCACTGCAATGACCTCGCCCGACCTCGCCGTCGCCGGAGATTACTTTCGCCGTCACGCTCGCTCGAGCTCGTCCCCGACCTCGCCGGCTAGCTCGTTGAGACCAGCATGAGCTCGTGCCACTCCCCATCCTCTCCGTTCTCGATGTTGTCTTCTGCAGTGACTACAACAAGCACCAATGCACATGCCGCCGCCTGAGCTCGTCGCCGACGTAGCTCCGTCCACCCAAAGGCCACGTCACTATGTTCACTGACCTCACAACACCGCGTAGGCCACATAGGAGCTGGCCTCGTGCCTCCAGAACCACCACAACGATGAGTTCATCCTTACCTGAACTCCGGTAGCAGTAAAGCTCGTCGCTGGCGTCATTTTCAGCGACCTTGAACTCAACGACCACCACCCCTCCAGGCGGCTCACTCCCAGCTGCTCGTAGATGGCCTCCGCCGTCCATTTGGTCGCCAAAGGGAAAAACCCGCAGCCTCCGCTGCATACGAATATCGCCAGCGAGTCAGCCCAGTTTGATCAGGGATTTGACCCCCTGGGTCACTGACATGTGGGCCCTGCCCGTTGGTCAAACCTAGTTTAGTGTTAAACTAATCCTAATTAAGTTAGTTAACTAACAGTGACACTGACCAGTGGGCCCCACTGGTCAGGTTTGACCTGGACCGGCCCTGTTGACCTGCTGACGCAGTGCTGACGCAGTAATTCATTTTTGGGATTTATTCTTATTCAGGAAATTTCAGAAAATAGTGCTAAATTTAAAAATCCATAGAAATTAATCTATAACTCCAAATGCAAAGTGTTATATATGAAAAATAATCAGAAAAATCCAACCTATCCATCTGTATTGGTTTCATGCATGTTTAAACAAGTTAACTTGCTGTTTAGTGCAAAACATGATAAAGCACTATTTAATATCACTAATGAGTTTGGATTTTGAATCTTTGGCTCAAAATGGCTCAAACTCATCTAGTTATAGTGGCATTAGGCCAACACACTCATTTTGCCATGTCACATGCATGCATCATATTGTTACATATTGTTTGGTATTGATTGTGTATCGGTGCTCTCTGCGATATGTTCTGCCCCGGACGAATACCGTGAGTACCCGAACGAAGAATAATATTAGACTACGGACCTGCCAGGCAAGCAACCACCCATTTCATCATATCGATAAAATCCCATGTTCTCGCTCCTGCTCTCATTTACTGCATTTAAGACAACCGCGTTTCAAACTGCTGAGTGGTATGGTAGTTGAACCCATTTCCTCTGCATGACCTGTCATTGCCACAGTAACTAGATGAAACCCACTAGCATGTGTAGGAGTTGCTTGAGCCATGTTGTGTTTCCTACCTTGCTATGCCTGCTATGCTTAGAGTCGTGTCAGGTCTGGTTCATCTGGGTGATCGGCTAGAGTGAAATGATCATATCGATAATGAGAGTGGTGTGTTGAACATGATTTGGTAAAGGTATCCATGAGATGCCATGTAGGAGTACATGGTGGGTAGTTTCAATAGAACCGTCCTTAAGCATTGAGAACTGTATGTGTGATTCAAGAATCATCTACTACCATGCACTGGGATCCTTAATTAACCCTAGTCCTCTATCTAGGAGTTGCAAGTAGTTTCTGGTGTTCGTAGCATATTGCAGGCCTTGGGCAGCGCTGACCCTCGGGGTGGGCTATGATGCGGTAGGTACGTGGCATGGTGTACCGGATGCCGTTTGGTGTCTCGGGAACCCTGCACACATCGTTCGGGGCCGTATGTGGAAACCTCGGCTGGCCTCCCTGCGGATGGAACATAGATAGGCGATAAAACTGGACTAGAGACATGAGTGTTTAGGTAGGACGTGGCTGATACCCTCGTTGGGATTCTGCTTGAAGGATGTCATGTAAACGACGATAAGTGGAGGGAGCGTGTGTGAAGAAGTACACCCCCTGCAGGGTTAACATCATCTATTCAAGTAGCCGTGCTACCTCTTGAGCACTGCGTTGGTTTTCCCTTGAAGAGAAAGGTGATGCAGCAAAGTAGCGTAAGTATTTGCCTCAGTTTTTGAGAACCAAGGTATCAATCCAGTAGGAGGCTACACGCAAGTCCCTCGTACCTACACAAACAAATAGGATCCTCGCAACCAATGCAATAAAGGGGTTGTCAATCCCTTCACGGCCACTTGCAAAAGTGAGATCTGATAGAGATAATAACAAGATAAATATTTTTGGTATTTTTATGATGTAGATTGGAAAGTAAAGATTGCAAAATAAAGTAGATCGGAAACTTATATGATGGAAAATAGACCCCGGGCCATATGTTTCACTAGTGGCTTCTCTCAAGATAGCATAAGTATTACGGTGGGTGAACAAATTACTGTCGAGCAATTGATAGAAAAATGCATATTTATGAGAATATCTAGGCATGATCATGTATATAGGCATCACGTCCGCGACAAGTAGATCGAAACGATTCTGCATCCACTACTATTACTCCACACATCGACCACTATCCAGCATGCATCTAGAGTATTTAGTTCATAAGAACAGAGTAACGCATTAGGCAAGATGACATGATGTAGAGGGATAAACTCAAGCAATATGATATAAACCCCATCTTTTTATCCTCGATGGCAACAATACAATACGTGCCTTGCTACCCCTACTATCACTTGGAAAGAACACGGCAAGATTGAACCCAAAGCTAAGAACTTCTCCCATTGCAAGAAAGATAAATCTAGTAGGCCAAACCAAACTGATAATTCGAAGATACTTGCAAAGATAACCAATCATACATAAAATATTTCAAAGGAGATTCAAATATTTCTCATAGATAAACTTGATCATAAACCCACAATTCATCGGGTCTCGACAAACACACTGCAAAAAGAGTTACATCGAATAGATCTCCAAGAAGATCGAGGAGAACATTGTATTGAGATTCAAAGAGAGAGAAGAAGCCATCTAGCAAATAACTATGGACACAAAGGTCTGTGGTAAAGTAACCACCCTTCATCGGAGAGGCTTTGGCGTTGGTGTAGAAGCCCTCCGTGATCGATTCCCCCTCCGGCGGAGCGCCGGAAAAGGCCCCAAGATTGGATCTCATGGGTATAGAAGGTTGCTGTTGTGGAAATAGGGTTTCGTGGTACTCCTGGATGTTTTCAGGGTATGCAAGTATATTGTCACACCCAATATGCGACCCTATCCAAAAGGAACTCGAAGGTCCCTCCAAGGATAGACTCGCATATTGAAACGCTTTTGCAAGGTGGATATCATTACATCAACATTACATAATAGATGGGGATACATACATAAGGCATACAATGCCACACGGATACAACATCATCATACATAAGATCAACATCCGACTATGGATGAAACACAAACAGAAACTCAAACGACATCCACACTGCTATCCCAGGCTGCCGACCTGGAACCTATCCCTGATCGAAGAAGCAGAAGAAGAACTCCAAAATAAGCAAACATCGCTCTCGCGTCATGATCATCGCACAACCTGTACCTGCAACTGTTGTTGTAGTAATCTGTGAGCCACGAGGACTCAGCAATCCCAGTACCATGGGTATCAAGACTAGCAAAGCTTAAAGGGTAAGGAAGGGGTAAAGTGGTGAGGTTGCAGCAGCGACTAAGCATATATGGTGGCTAACATACGCAAATAAGAGCGAGAAGAGAGCAAGCGGAACGGTCGTGAAGCTAACAATGATCAAGAAGTGATCCTGAACTCCTACTTACGTCAAACATAACCCAAAACCGTGTTCACTTCCCTGACTCCGCCGAAAAGAGACCATCACGGCTACACACGCGGTTGATGCGTTTTAATTCGGATCTGGTGTCAAGTTATCTACAACCGGACATTAACAAATTCCCATCTGCCTATAACCGCAGGTACGGCTTTCGAAAGATTATACCCTGCAGGGTTGTCCCAACTTAGCCCATGATAAGCTCTCGCGATCAACGAAGGATATACCTTCTCCTAGGAAGACCCGATCAAACTCAGAATCCCGATTTACAAGACATTTCGACAATGGTAAAACAAGACCAGCAAAGCCTCCCGCTGTGCCGACAAATCCCGATAGGAGCTGCACATATCTCGTTCTCAGGGCACACCGGATGAGCCAGACACCGGGTTGGCATAGACCCTGGTTGCCTAGGGGGCGCCGGACATCGCTCGGTTTGGACCAACACTTAGACAAGCATTGGCCTGGGGGGGCTAAAATAAAGATGACCCTCGGGTTAGCCGACCCAAGGGAAAGGTATAGGTGGTGGTGAGGTAAATGGTAAAACCAAGGTTGGGCTTTGCTGGAGGAGTTTTATTCAAAGCAAACTGTCAAGGGGGTCCCATAAATCACCCAACCGCATAAGGAACGCAAAATCCAGGAACATAACACCGGTATGACGGAAACTAGGGCGGCAAGAGTGGAACAAAACACCAGGCATAAGGCCGAGCCTTCCACCCTTTACCAAATATATAGATGCATTAATAATATAAGAGATATTGTGATATCCCAACCAAAATCCTGTCCACCATGGAGCAATCTTCAACTTCACCTGCAACTAGCAACGCTATAAGAGGGGTTGAGCAAAAGCGGTAACATAGCCAAACAACGGTTTGCATAGGAAAGGTGTCAAAGGTTAGAGGTTCATGGCAATATGGGAGGTTCGATAAACAGGTGATAGGTAGCGCAGCAAAGCGATAGAACGAAGCAACTATCATAGCAATGATAGTAGTGAGATCCAGGGTAGCGGCCATCTTGCCTGAAATCCCGCTAGGAAGAAGAACAAGTCCATGAAGAAGACGAATAGGAGTAGTCGAACGAATCCTCACAATCGCAACATTACCGGAACTAAGAAGCAACAGCAGAAAGAAACAAACAACATGGTAAACAACCATCACATAAACATGGCATAATGCACAAACAAGTATGATGCATGTCCGGTTTAATGAGGCATGGCATGGCAACGTGCAACAAACAATACTACAAGTTAAGTGGAGCTCAGTATGCAACGAGTTGCATATTGACAAAACACCACATTCAAGTATTTAGTTCACTCTCGTTTATGCTACTCATCAATATTAAATGTTGTTAAGCATGGCAAGAGGTGAGGCATAAGTAATCTAACTATTTAGGCAAGTTTAAATGAGACCGGAAACAACAAACAACAATTCTGGAAAATCCCCATATGCAAATTATGAATTTGGTACTGTTCTTCCCTAAACCATATTTTAGAGTTGTTAAACAGTAAAACAAAGTGCACCATGTTAATCTAGGCATTTTCCACCCCATTTACATATAAAGTTTATTTAAAACCGAGCTATGGTTAATTAGTTATGAAATAAATCATTTTAACATGGCATTTGAGCAAATTTAATCAAACAACATTTTAAACAGTTTAAACATGGATGAAAGCAGCATATTATGAAACTAGAGGAAATTTTAAGCACTTTACATATATAAAGTTTTTACATATGATGCACAGATCATGAGTTATTATATGCATGGAGTGCAAGGGGGTTTCTGCAAAACAGGTAATTCACTGGAAAATGTCTAAATTCGCAGCTGGGGAAAAATACAAAGCGGGTCGAATCTGGCTAACAGGCCAAACAAGCAGGCGCCGGGGCAAGCTTCGGCCCGTTGGTGGGGAAGGCTGGCTGGGCCGGATCTGGAGGCAACGACGCAGGCGAAGCAGAGGATGGCTCGTGCGGGCGAAGCGTCACGGTGCAGGCGAGCGGGCGGTCAACGCGGGGCGGGGCGCTCGTCTGTGATACAGAGGAAGTAGGGGCGCGGCGGCATGGCTGGACAGTGGCGAGGCAGCAGCGGAGGGCGGGTCTGGCCAGCGACGAGGCACTCGGGCGTTCGGTCAACGCGGAGGCCTGGAGCAGAGGAGCGCTGCTTCCCTCGTGGCCACGAGCACACCCTCGATGCAGGACGGGGCGGGGCCGACGAGGTCGGCGTCGTTCTTGGGCTGGTGGCGCGGCCCTTGTAGGAGAAACACGACGACGCGGTTAGCGGCAGCAGGAGGAGGTAACGAGAAACAGAGAGGAAACACGCTGAGGAGGACCTGCGGGTCGGAGCGGCTGGCACACCAACGACGGAGGACGACGAGGGGGCGAAGGTTGAGGCAGGGGGCTCGGGATTGAGCTCTCCTCGATTTGGAGCGCGGAGGGAGGGGGAGACGGTCGGCTGCGGGCTCAGGAAGCTCGGGGGCGAGGGCATCCGGATCCGTTCGGGAACGGGAAGGGGTGGCGGAGGAGGAGCTCTGCTCAGGCGAGCTGGTTCTGGCAACGACGAATGGCGGGGACGAGGCGAGGTGGAGGAGCACGGGGAGGCTCGGGGCTCCGAGCAACGGGAGGAGATGCGCAACCGTGGCCTGGTGACGATGTCGAGCGGCGCTGCTGCTTCCTGGACGAACGGGCGCGAGGAGGCGGGGATCCAGGCGCTGGTTGGGCCATTGGGGAAAACGATGGAGGCAGTCGATCGATGGCTTGGTAGCTTGTGGTTAGCCTTATCTGGAAAACAAGGAGGAGACCAGGGGAGGCGTTGGTTTTTGGATCTGGATTGAGGGGGGATCCCAAGGAAGGGAGTGGCGGCGGCAGGGAGGATTTGATGGAAGGATGGGACAGGTCTAGGGTTAGATTGGTTTATATAGTAGTTGGATTAGGTTAGTTTAGGGGCTAATCCATCCCTTCGATCGCAATCGAACGGTCCAGAATAAAATAGGCAGGGAGTCCAAAAATGAAAACGGAGATGTTTTATAGATGTTAGGGGATGATCTGGATCCATCGGTAACGACAGACCGGTTCGGGTTCGGGCAAGTTTCGGACACGGGTGAGGGGTTGATGCACGGTGCCAAGAGGTTCAAATGGTCGAACAACAAAAGAACGGTTGGTCTCGAAGGGACAACGTAGGCAACGAGGAGAAGTGGGAACTATCAATGGATGCAAGCTTTATGAAAACATGTGGATGCAAAATGCATGATGCTATGAGATGAGATGCATGACAGGAACAAAATGCAAAACAAAAGACAAAAACCCAACCACGGAGGAAATAACATATCGCATCTCCGGAAAAGGCAAGAGTTGGAGTTACGAATATGGAAAGTTGTATCTGGGGCGTTACAACACTCCACCACTACGAGAGGATCTCTTCCCGAGATCTAGGATGGCACCGGAGGGAAAAGGAAGAGGAAGATAAGAGGTAAACTAAGTTGCTTCTTCGACAAATGAGTGAAACCATGAACCTTGAGAGGTTGAGCAAAATGAAAGAAAGAAAACAACAAAGATGAACAAAGTTGAAAACACTCCGTTAGAAATGAGGAAGACGGATACGACGAGAACCAAGAGGTTGAAAGACATGGAAATAAGAGCTTCATGAACGAAAAGAATATGACCACCTCAGTATAATGAGATAGCCAAGGAACAAGAATGACAGAATTTGGACAGCACTCCGGTAGAAAAGAGAAGAAAAACTTGATGAGATGAAGAGATATTGAAGAGATGATACAACACTCCGGTTGGACATGGAAGGAATAGAGTTTGAACTTGGCAAAATGAAAACACTTGGATGAGACTCTGGTTAAAAGAGGAATGATAGACACAACACTCCGGTTAAATTGATAATCATGAAAAGAACACGGTCCTCACAATTCAAGATGATGAGTGAAGAGAGCAACATCACCATGCCTCCGGAAGAAAGAATAGAAGATAGATCATTGAAATAAAAGAATGGAGAATAAAAAGCCAACTTCTACCACAATTGAATTTGGAAAGCACCCTTCCAAGAAGGTTATAACGGAGTTGTTGGACAACCAACAACGAAAAGAACAAGCTTGTTGTGGGCTTATGGAACACATCTCAAAATTATGGGGTGACAACCCACCACTAACGGAAATAGTTGATTGGATTGAGCTCAACAAGAAGATGAAAACTTCTTCACCAAGAGTTTAGAGAGGTAACTTGGATCATTGATAAGCACCACAAATAGCAGCATTCCCAAAGGAAGGCTTTAGGTGAAATATAACCCAAAATACTCCAACAAAGAAATTGCTGGGTTGAAAAGATCTCATGATCGAAGAGAAAAATGATGGTTTTAATTAACTCATTCCTGACAACTTGTGAATCATGAAGTATGAGGAGAAATTGCCAAGGATGACATAACACCATCTCAAAAGATAAGGTAGAAAGGATTGCACTTCGAAATGCAAGAGAAAGAATGCTTGAACGCCCCAAAACAAAACATGTGTTAAGCACCATGTTTACTTTTGAGTATAGCTTGGCGGGTCATAACTTCGAGAGAAATCTTGAAGAACAAAATGAGAATGAAAGGAATCATTGATGAACCATCATGTAGAGCCTCCATGAAGAACTCCGGTAATAAAAGGATGATAGAAAGGAAGAGAAGTTGAAAGAACAAGGTGAAGCCTTGCAATGATTTAGATGGAGCTTTGTGACGATATAACCAAGAGAACTTGGAACTCCGGAAATAAAAGAATTGAATCATCTCGAGGAAATAAGAATAAGATTTATTGTATGCTTATCCTTTATCCAATTTAATGGGTAACAAGCGGATTTGGCATGCAACTTATTCTTGTTGAAAAGGATTGAGAAGTGACATAGCGCCACCTTTAGGAAGGTCTTGAATGAACCACCGTTAGGATTTGGAAAGAACGAATGAATTGATATGATAAAAAAAGAAAAAGAATCTGAAAGAACCACCGATAGAATTCGGAAATGACTGACGAAAGAGAATGAATCACCGGGAAGAATTAGCAGAACCGATATGTTAGAGGGGATTTAGATGCAAAAGAACATAGAGATCAAGAGTAGATTAAAGAACACTTGAACGAAGCACCGGGATAATTTGATAACAGTAGCTGAAATGTGAGGGCCAAGAATTCTTCTGGAAAGATGGCCTCCGGTGAAAATAAACGGGAAAACAACTTCTGACATGCTCCGGATCGTTAAGAAAAGAATGTCTGACAAATGGAATAATTCGCGAGGATAACCTGAAGCTAGAACCACGAAACTTCGAGAGAACAGACAAGATTTAGTGGAAAAACTCTTCTTCGGTCTTCAAATGACGACGGGAAACACCACCAAAATTACTGAGATACTCCGGGAGAATGAAAAAGAGGAAGGGTTGAACCAAAGATGAAAATGATTTGAAATCGATCTTGGAAAAGCATCTGACTGATGAAATTCATACTTACGTCCTACTTCGAAAAGAATTTGGGAATAGCTCCGGAATAGTTAGAATAGTCAGGTAAGATCCTGGGAAAAGACCTGTGGGTTAGGGCCCACTCAAAAGAAACATCATTGAAGGGTTGCTTGAAATAGAGGTTACACCGGTAGAATTAAAGCTTGAATGAGAGAAAAAACGTTGAAGTATCTCGAACAGACTAAGAATGGAAACATGATTCTTCTGAGATATATTGAGCACTCCAGATAAGAATAGAAAGAGGTGAACAATTAAGAGGTGCACCGACATGGAAAAACATTTGAAACGAGGAAAAGATATGACCCACACTGAAATCTTGAATTAAATCCACCGGAGAAGAATACGAGAATGAAGAATGATGAACTTGAAGCTTCGTTAGTATCTTCGTGAGAATCACCAGATAAGAACATTGATTGAAAAGAGTGAAGAGACTTCACATGAATAAATGAATACTTGATTAAAATATACGAGTCCTTGAAGAAAAAGGATGGGAGGGTGGGAAAAACAAAGGCAACTTGGGACGATTGAAACAAACACCGTTGAGAAAAACTAAGGGATGATCTTGTGAATGTTGAAATGATCGGATCCACCTGAAGAGAAGCACGCCGGGTGGAAAGAATTGGGATGACAATCTCGATGATCAAGAAGGATTACCACTCTCATAGAAATATGAGAACAGTGCTTAGGAAAGATATGGAATCAACACTTGACATTGAAGCAACTCGAATACAACAACAAAACAAAACAAGGATTTGTCTTGCAGAATAAGCCAGAACAAATACATATGATAGAGATTTACCCAATTCCAGATCATGCATCTGCCAGAAACATATTCTAGGAGCTACTTGAATTCCCACCTATAAACTCCTGAAACTTTCTGGTTATGCAATCTGGTGTTGGGGATACAGGGGAAGCAATATATCTCACCCAAACTAACAATACCTACATCCAGCTGTATCCATCCGTCAACACATAACCAAGAAAACTCTGGAAATCATGTACCTCAACCTTCGAAAAGCATCCGTCATACGAGTTATGGTAGTACTCCTGAACTCCCGCCCCAGTACTGGGTGGCGTCGAGGTTATCTCACCAACAACTGCATAAAAGAGATTTTCGATGTCGGCAAAACTCAGGTATTCCAGAACTGCAACGATAAAATTGTGACGACAACACCTCGGAGCTCAACTCCCCGGGTCAATGCCACATAATAGACAGGAGGCACCAAGAACAATGTTCTCGTCACAAAACCATCGAAATGATTCCAAGATACCCGCTTGATCCTAAAAAAAGAATTTAGTGAAATTTGAGGAGAGGAAAGACAAAACATCTACGTCAGGAGTCCTCACCAGAGCGACGAAGGGGCTGAGGAGTAAAAAGAATCCTACTCTCCGATATATATAATCCTAAGACTCAAAAATAGTTTTCTTCTAGACTCAGCAACGGCCAACAAACAAGGGGGCTCCTATGGTCGGTCGAGGCTCTGATACCAACTTGTCACGCCCAATATGCGACCCTATCCAAAAGGAACTCGAAGGTCCCACCAAGGATAGACCCGCATATTGAAACGCTTTTGCAAGGTGGATATCATTACATCAACATTACATAATAGATGGGGATACATACATAAGGCATACAATGCCACACGGATACAACATCATCATACGTAAGATCAACATCCGACTACGGATGAAACACAAACAGAAACTCAAACGACATCCACCCTGCTATCCCAGGCTGCCAACCTGGAACCTATCCCTGATCGAAGAAGCAGAAGAAGAACTCCAAAATAAGCAAACATCGCTCTCGCGTCATGATCATCGCACAACCTGTACCTGCAACTGTTGTTGTAGTAATCTGTGAGCCACAAGGACTCAGCAATCCCATTACCATGGGTATTAAGACTAGCAAAGCTTAAAGGGTAAGGAAGGGGTAAAGTGGTGAGGTTGCAGCAGCGACTAAGCATATATGGTGGCTAACATACGCAAATAAGAGCGAGAAGAGAGCAAGCGGAACGGTCGTGAAGCTAACAATGATCAAGAAGTGATCCTGAACTCCTACTTACGTCAAACATAACCCAAAACCGTGTTCACTTCCCGGACTCCGCCGAAAAGAGACCATCACGACTACACAAGCGGTTGATGCATTTTAATTCAGATCTGGTGTCAAGTTATCTACAACCAGACATTAACAAATTCCCATCTGCCTATAACTGCAGGTATGGCTTTCGAAAGATTATACCCTGCAGGGGTGTCCCAACTTAGCCCATGATAAGCTCTCGCGATCAATGAAGGATATACCTTCTCCCAGGAAGACCCAATCAAACTCGGAATCCCGGTTTACAAGACATTTCGACAATGGTAAAACAAGACCAGCAAAGCCTCCCGCTGTGCCGACAAATCCCGATAGGAGCTGCACATATCTCATTCTCAGGGCACACTGGATGAGCCAGACATCGGGTTGGCCTAGACCCTGGTTGCCCAGGGGGCGCCGGACATCGCTCGGTTTGGACCAACACTTAGACAAGCATTGGCCTGGGGGGGCTAAAATAAAGATGACCCTCGAGTTGGCTGACCCAAGGGAAAGGTAAAACCAAGGTTGGGCTTTGCTGGAGGAGTTTTATTCAAAGCGAACTGTCAAGGGGGTCCCATAAAACACCCAACCGCGTAAGGAACGCGAAATCTGGGAACATAACACCGGCATGACGGAAACTAGGGCGGCAAGAGTGGAACAAAACACCAAGCATAAGGCTGAGCCTTCCACCCTTTACCAAATATATAGATGCATTAATAATATAAGAGATATTGTGATATCCCAACCAAAATCCTGTCCACCATGGAGCAATCTTCAACTTCACCTGCAACTAGCAACGCTATAAGAGGGGCTGAGCAAAAGCGGTAACATAGCCAAACAACGGTTTGCATAGGAAAGGTGTCAAAGGTTAGAGGTTCATGGCAATATGGGATGTACGATAAACATGTGATAGGTAGCGCAGCAAAGCGATAGAACGAAGCAACTAGCATAGCAATGATAGTAGTGAGATCCAGGGTAGCGGTCATCTTACCTGAAATCCCGCTAGGAAGAAGAACGAGTCCATGAAGAAGACGAACAGGAGTAGTCGAACGAATCCTCACAATCGCAACATTACCGGAACTAAGAAGCAACACCGGAAAGAAACAAACAACATGGTAAACAACCATCACATAAACATGGCATAATGCACAAACAGGTATGATGCATGTCCGGTTTAATGAGGCATGACATGGGAACGTGCAACAAACAATACTACAAGTTAAGTGGAGCTCAGTATGCAACGAGTTGCATATTGACAAAACACCACATTCAAGTATTTAGTTCACTCTCATTTATGCTACTCATAAATATTAAATGTTGTTAAGCATGGCAAGAGGTGAGGCATAAGTAATCTAACTATTTAGGCAAGTTTAAATGAGGCCGGAAACAACAAACAACAATTCCGGAAAATTCCCATACGCAAATTATGAATTTGGTACTGTTCTTCCCTAAACCATATTTTAGAGTTGTTAAACAGTAAAACAAAGTGCAACATGTTAATCTAGGCATTTTCCTCCCCATTTATATATAAAGTTTATTTAAAACCGAGCTACGGTTAATTAGTTATGAAATAAATCATTTTAACATGGCATTTGAGCAAATTTAATAAAACAGCATTTTAAACAGTTTAAACATGGATGAAAGCAGCATATTATCAAATTAGATGAAATTCTAAGCACGTTACATATATAAAGTTTTTACATATGATGCACAGATCATGAGTTATTATATGCATGGAGTGCAAGGTGGTTTCTGCAAAACAGGTAATTCACTGGAAAATGTCTAAATTCGCAGGAGGGAAAAAAATACAAAGCGGACCGAATCTAGCTAACAGGCCAAACAAGCAGGCGCTGGGGCAGCTCACCCATGGGCTTCGGCCCGTTGGTGGGGGAGGCTGGCTGGGCCGGATCTGGAGGCAACGACGCAGGCGAAGCAGAGGATGGCTCGCGAGGGCGAAGCGTCACGGCGCAGGCGAGCGGGCAATCAACGCGGGGCGGGGCGCTCGTCTGCGATACAGAGGAAGCAGGGGCACGACGGCATGGCTGGACAGCGGTGAGGCACCAGCGGAGGGCGGGTCTGGCCGGGGACGAGGCACTCGGGCATTCGGTCAACGCGGAGGCCTGGAGCAGAGGAGCGCTGCTTCCCTCGTGGCCACGAGCACACGCTCGATGCAGGACGGGGCAGAGCAAAGGAGGCCGGCATCGTTCTTGGGCTGGTGGCGCGGCCCTTGGCAGGAGAAACACGACGACGTGGTTAGCGGCAGCAGCAAGAGGTAATGAGAAACAGAGAGGAAACGCGCTGAGGAGGACCTGCGGGTAGGAGCGGCTAGCGCGCCGACGACGAAGGACGACGAGGGGGCAAAGGTTGGGGCAGGGGGCTCGGGATCGAGCTCTCCTTGATTTGGAGCGCGGAAGGAGTGGGAGACGCTCGGCTGCGGGCTCGGGAAGCTCGGGGGCGAGGGCAGCCGGATCCGTTCGGGAACGGGAAGGGGCGGCGGCGGAGGAGCTCTGCTCCGGCGAGCTGGTTCTGGCAACGACGAATGGCGGGGACGAGGCGAGGTGGAGGAGCACGGGGAGGCTCGGGGCTCCCTTTTTGTGAGTGGTTCTAACCCGAAACAAAAAGGGTAGACTTTTTAGAAGGGCATTTCAGGTTCATTGAAAATAATTTTAGTAAACTCTAGTTGTTTTCAAGGGGGGTGCTAGGGGTTCTGTCATCCCCATTTCAAGTTTTCTGGAAAAGTAAACATGATGCAACACTCTGATGCATGAACCAGCTAGGATGTGACAAGCTGCCTAAACTAGCGCCAGCATGACTGCTTGCTCCCTCCTCTTGTGGCTCGCTGTGAAACCGCGCAGGCTTCCCCGGCCCACGCTACTCCCTCCGCTGGCCTGGCCGCACGCAATCAACTGCCTCCTTATTACGCGAAAAAAATGATTCCTCCCACTGACATCTGGGGCGCATCGGTTGGGAGGCTGACCTGTGGGCCTACTAAGTTGACGCGTATGTAGGGCTTGTCAACTTAGTCAACAAACGATTGTAGCAGCAGTAACCGTTGGATTTGAATCGAACGGTCCTGCTGCTTCTTCAAGTGCTGCTCTTCTTGCACCAGCTGCCCAAACCAGCACCGGCGAGACCGCCTGCTCCTGCCTCCAATGGCCGGTTGTGCTACCGTTGAGGCTTCACCGCCCCCTACTACTCCCACCGCTAGCCAGGCCATGCGGCGACGACAGCCTCACACCATAGCCGAACTAGTGAACCCTCCTACTCCTCTACGCGTGGGCATCCACTGCCGCTTCTTCCCCAGCTCCGCATCGTCCCCTTCGTTCCCAGGCCTCGCCGTCGTCCACCGCCCTAGTGCTCTCGACGCGGCGTGGTCAACGTGGTAAAGGAACGACTTCCATCGGAATAGTACTGTACGTGGAGAGGCTGACAGCTGGGTCCATGAAAGTTGCAAGGAAGTGTCGTGCCTTCTTATTATGCGCAAAATAATTATTCCTCCACCTGGCAGCAGGGACCCACCGGACGGGCCACCGTATTTCGCGAAAAAAACGCCCCCCCCCCCCCGCTGTCAGCTCGCACCCACCGGAAGTGCCTCCTTATTATGCACAAAATAATGAATACTCCCCCGGCTAGCTGGGACCCACCTTGGTGGGAGGATGACTTGTTGGCCTACTAAGTTGACGGGGATGGAGGGCTTTGTCAACTTAGTCAATATGAATGATTCTAGCTCCACTGACCGTACGATGTCCATCCAACGACCGTAGTGCCTCTTCAACCTCTGGTCTTCGTGCTCCAGCCGCCCAAAGTAGCGCCGGTCGTGCAGCATGCTCCTGCCTCCCGTGGCCGGCTGTGATGCCGCAGAGGCCTCACCGCCCCCTACTACTCCCACCGCTGGCTAGGACATCCCTCTATTCACCCACACCCCCTGTTACTCTGCGGCGACGGCAGCCTCACACCACAGCCAAACTAGTGAACCCTCGTACTCCTCTTCACGTGGGCATCCACTGCTGCGTCTTCCTGAGCTCCACGTCGTCCCCTTCCTAGGCCTCGCCGTCGTCCACCGCCGTGGTGCTCTCGGCGCGGCGTGGTCAATGTGGTTAACGACCGACTTCCATCGGAAGAGTACTGTACATGGAGAGGCTGACAGCTGGGTCCACGACAGCCGCAAGGAAGTGCCTCCTTATTACACGCAAAATAATTATTCCTCCACCTAACAGCAGGGACCCACTGGACGGGCCACCGTATTTCATGAAAAAAATGATTCGCCCCCTGACTGCTGGGACCCACCAGCTACATCTTCGCGCGCAAGGAAGTGCGTCCGGGATAAAAAATGATTCGCCCCCCTCACTGCTGGGACCCACTAGCTACATCTTCGCATGCAAGGAAGTGCGTCCGAAAAAAAGCGATTCGCCCCCCTGACTGTTAGGACCCACCAGCTACACCTTCGCACGCAAGGAAGTGCGTCCTGGCAAAAAAAACAATTCGCCCCCCTGACTGCTGGGACCCACCAGTTACATCTTCGCAGGCAAGGAGTGTGTCCGGGCAAAAAAAATGGTTCGCCCCTTAACTACTGGGACCCACCAGCTACACCTTCGCACGCAAGGAAGTGCGTCCGGGCAAAAAAAATGATTCGCCCCTGACTGTTTGGACCCACGAGCTACATCTTCGCACGCAAGGAAGTGCCTGACAGTCGGGACCCACCTGGTCGAAGCGTACGTAGCATTGTCATTCTGGTCGTGAACGTGTACGTACATACTGGTGGATGTAGAGGCGCGCATGTGTCATAGTAGAGGCTCGCACGTAGCATGTACACGTACGTACATCGGCCAGTGTGCAAGAAAGAAAATACGACCACATATGTGTACATACAGGTGGGGTCTCGAACGCCTACTCGCGCATAGGTACGGCCAGGGCTCGTGTCCATGGCTGGGTCGGAATGGAGAAACAGCATCGTCGTCGTGTTCATGGGGAGCCAACATGCTGAGTCGGAACGGAATGCGTCGTCGTATTCATCGGGAGGGCTTGGATGGAACAGGTGATAGAAACAAGGCCTGGCGTACCGCAAAACGGAGGAAACGGCCTTGTGTTCGACCGGTCACGTTCGGAACGGGATCTTGTTCATCGGGAGGGGTCTGGCGTACCGCAGAATGGAGGAAACGGACCTCCTACGGTCGAAACGGGGGTCCTGTTGATCGGGAGGGGTGTGGCATACCGCAAAACAGACGAAACAGACTTGTGTTGGAACGCTACGGTCGAAACGGACTTGTGTTGGAATGCTACGGTCGAAACAGGGGTCCTGTTCATCAGGAGGGGTGTGGCGTACCGCAAAACGGGACTCCACGGGATACTGTTTATCTCCACCGTCGACCTCCTCCAGCCTCCATGGGCTACCGTAGACCTCCTCCAGCCTCCACGAGCTCCTGTTCTTCCAAGCTCCACCGCGTGCTACTCCATCGGCTACTGTTCAACCACCCCTCCATGGGCACCCCTCCATCGTCTACTGTTCATCCAGCCGTCCACGGGGTCGTCCTGTTCATCCAGAGGCAACGCCACGGGGTGCTGTTCATCTACTCCCACCGCTCACAGTTCATCCAAAGCCCCCCGAAATGCTCAGTGTTCATCCAATCGATCGGCTACAGTTAGCAGTAGTAGTGAAGGAATCGCTCGATCGGGTTCAGTTAATAGCCATCGATCGATCGCTAGGGTTCAGTAACACGTAGCCTGCAGTGCAATCGCTCGGGTTCAGTTAGAGCCCAACGCCTCGCTCGAGTTCAGTTAGAGCCAACGCCTCGCACACATGAGCGTATGTGTACGAGAGAAACGCGCATCGCTCGGCCCCCGACCACCCACCATAATCGGGAACTCCCTGAAATTTTCCTCGCCCTCGCTTCTACCACGGTTTTTTCCATCAAGGACGGCACAACGAATATCATGCAGCAGCATCTCTGGCCCGCCTAGGACAGAAAGCCCATTTTCTGTCATGATTTTTTGTCATAGAAGTAGGAGTCCACCACATCTATGATGATACCGGGTTTTGTCACAATTATCGTCATAGAAGTGTCATATGTATGATAGAAAAAAAATTCGTTCGGCCCAAAATGTCACAGGTGTGTCTTGTTTTGTAGTGATGCATATCAAATTATTGTAGCAAGAGAACCCATCTAATAAGTCTAGGTTTAGCATCTTTCTTTTTCATAAGGTATTTAATAGCAGCATGATCAGTGTGAACAGTTACTTTGGAATCAACAATATAAGGTCTGAACTTATCACAAGCAAACATAACTGCTAAAAAAATCTTTTTTAGTAGTAGCATAATTTCTCTGGGCGCTCTTTACATTTTTATTAGCATATTGGATAACATTCAATTTCTTATCAACTCTTGGTCCTAGAACAGCACCTACATCATAAACACTAGCATCACACATGATTTCAAAGGGTAAATTCCAATCAGGTGGCTGAACAATAGGTGCAGAAATCAAAGCTTTCTTAAGTATTTCAAATGCTTCTACACAATCATCATCAAAGACAAAAGGAACATCTTTTTGTAATAGATTAGTCAGAGGCCTAAATTGTTTTGAGAAGTCTTTAATGAACGTCCTATAAAAACCGGCATGACCAAGGAAACTTCTTATACCTTTGATGTCCTTGGGACACGACATCTTTTCAATAGCATCAACTTTAGCTTTGTCAACTTCAATACCTCTTTCAGAAATTTTATGCCCCAAGACAATACCTTCATTAACCATAAAGTGGCACTTCTCCCAATTCAAGAAAACACTAGTTTCTTTGCATCTCTGAAAGATTCGATCAAGGTTGCTTAAGAAATCATCAAAAGAAGTTCCATACACGGAGAAATCATCCATGAAAACCTCAACAATCTTTTCGCAAAAGTCAGAGAATATAGTAGTCATACATATTTGAAAGGTAGCAGGTGCATTACGTAAACCAAAAGGCATATGTCTATAGGTAAAGGTGCCGAAAGGGCAAGTAAAAGTGGTCTTATCCTAATCCTCTTTTGACACAGGTTTTTGAGAGAAACCAAAATAACCATCTAGAAAGAAAAAATGTGTATGTTTGGATAATCTTTCTAGCATTTGATAAATAAAAGGCAGAGGGTAGTGATCTCTTCTAGTAGCTTTATTCAATTTGCGGAAATCAATTACCATTCTATTACCTGTAATAATTCGTTGTGGAATCAATTCATGTTTATCATTAGGAACAATAGTAATACCCCCCTTCTTAGGGACACAATGGACGGGACTTACGCATTGACTATCAGCAATAGGATAAATTATACCTGCCTCCAGAAGCTTTAGTATTTCATTTCTTACGACTTCTTTCATCTTAGGATTTAACCATCGTTGGTGATCAGCAACCGGTTTAGCATCTTTCTCCAATTTTATTTTGTGTTGGCATAGAGTGGGGCTAACACCCTTGAGATCATCAAGAGTATATCCAATAGCAGCACAGTGCTTCTTCAGAGTTTTCAATAATTTCTCTTCTTCCCGCTCTGAAAGGTTAGCACTAATAATAACAGGATATATCTTATTTTCATCAAGATAAGCATATTTGAGAGTATCAGGTAATGGTTTAAGCTCAAACACGGCATCACCCGCGGGTGGAGGAGGATCCCCTAGGATTTCAACAGGCAAGTTGTGTTTCAAAATGGGTCCATCTTTAAAGAATACTTCATCTATTTCCCTTCTTTCATTCATAAGCATATCATTTTCATGGTCTAGCAAATATTGTTCTAAAGGATCATTAGGAGGCACGGAAATAGAGGCAAGACCAATAATTCCATCTTTACTAGGCAATTATTTATCATGGGGTTGTCTACGAAATTTAGCAAAATTAAAATTATGAGACATATCCCCTAAACCAACAGTAACAATATCCTTTTCGCAGTCTATCTTAGCATTAACAGTGTTCAAGACGGGTCTACCAAATATAATGGGAGAAAAGTCATCTCGCGGGGAACCAAGAAAAAGAAAATTAGTAGGATATTTGACTTTCCCACACAACAATTCAACATCTCTAACAATCCTAATTGGTGAAATAGTATCTCTATTTGGAAGCTTAATTGTAACATCAATATCCTCTGTCTCAGCCGGTGCAATATCATGCATAATTTCTTTGTATAAGGAATGAGGATAGCACTGGCACTAGCACCCATATCACATAATCCATGATAACAATGATCTCCTATTTTAACAGAAACAACAGGCATGCCAAAAACAGGTCTATGTTTATGTTTAGTATCGGGTCTAGCAATTCTAGCAGCTTCATCACAAAAGTAAATAACATGCTTGTCAATATTATCAACCAAGAGATCCTTAACCATAGCAATACTAGGTTAAACTTTAATTTTCTCAGGGGATGTAGGTGTTCTAGCATTACTCTTACGAACCACAGTTGAAGCTTTAGCATGATCCTTTATTCTAACAGGGAAAGGTGGTTTTTCAATATAAGTAGTAGGAACAATAGGATCAACATTATAAGTGATAGTCTTTTCTTCAACTTTAATACGTTCAACTACTTTTACTTCAATGGGAGGATCATATTTAAACCACTTCTCTATAGGGAGATCAACATGAGTAGCAAATGATTCACAGAAAAAAGCTACTATCTCAGAGTCAAGTCCATATTTACTGCTAAAATTCACGAAAAAACATCGGTATCCATAAAAGATTTAACACAATCAAACTTAGGTGTTATACCCAACTCCTTACCTTCATAGAGATCCCAATATTCAGAGTTGTGTTTCATTCTTTCCAATAAATCCCATTTGAATTCCATAGTCTTCATCATAAAAGAACCAGTACAAGAAATATCGAGCATGGAGCGATTATTGAGAGAAGGTCAAGCATAAATTTTTTGAATATTAATTTCTCTTGAGATCTCATGATTGGGGCATGAATATAACATTGATTTAACCCTCCCCCAATCTTGAGCTATACTTTCTCCTTCCCGAGGCCAATAATTATATATATAATTGTGATCACGATGAACCAGATGCATAGGATAAAACTTCTTTCGAAATTCCAATTTCAATCGGTTGGTGTTCCATGATCCAATATCATCACATAGCCTAAACCATGTCAATGCCTTTCCCTTCAAGGATAAAGGGAAGACCTTCTTCTTGATAACATCCTTGGGCATACCTCCAAGCTTAAATATCCACACAATTCATCCACATAGATTAGGTGCATATCGGGATGTAGTGTTCCATCTCCTGCAAAAGGATTAGCTAGCAGTTTCTCTATCATACCCGAAGGAATTTCAAAGTAAAAAATTTCAGTAGGTTTAGTAGGTTTAGGATCAACTCTTTTCTCTAATGGTCGGGGTGAATATACCCCGAACAAGCCCCTCGAAGGATTATTTTCCATAGTAACAAGTGACAGTAAATTTGAGCACACTATATAAAATTTTCCTTACCAAATTCCACCTACCAAAGGCGCTTCACTCCCCGGCAAGGGCGCCAGAAAAGAGTATTGATGACCCACAAGTATAGGGGATCTATCATAGTCCTTTCGATAAGTAAGAGTGTCGAACCCAACGAGGAGCAAAAGGAAATGACAAGCGGTTTTCAGGAAGGTATTCTCTGCAAGCACTGAAATTATCGGTAAGAGATAGTTTTGTGATAAGGTAATTCGTAACGAGTAACAAGTAACAAAAGTAAACAAGGTGCAGCAAGGTGCCCTAGTCTTTTTTGTAGCAAAGTACAAGCCTGGACAAACTCTTATATAAAGGAAAGTGGTCCCGAGGACACATGGGAATTATCGTCAAGCTAGTTTTCATCACGCTCATATGATTCACGTTCGTTACTTTGATAATTTGATATGTGGGTGGACCGGTGCTTGAGTACTGTCCTTCCTTGGACAAGCATCCCACTTATGATTAACCCCTCTCGCAAGGATCCGCAACTACGAAAGAAGAATTAAGGTAAACCTAACCATAGCATGGAACATATGGATCCAAATCAGCCCTTACGAAGCAACGCATAAACTAGAGTTTAATCTTTTATCACTCTAGCAACCCATCATCTACTTATTACTTCCCAATGCCTTCCCCTAGGCTAAAATAATGGTGAAGTGTCATGTAGTCAACGTTCACATAACACCACTAGAGGAGAGACAACATACATCTCATCAAAATATCAAATGAATACCAAATTCACATGGCTACTTCTAACAAGACTTCCCCCATGTCCTCAGGAACTAACGTAACTACTCACAAATCATATTCATGTTCATAATCAGAGGGGTATTACTATGCATAAAGGATATGAACATATGATCTTCCACCGAATAAACCAACTAGCATAGACTACAAGGAGTAATCAACACTACTAGCAACCCACATGTACTAATATGAGGTTTTGAGATAATGATCGGATACAAGAGATGAACTAGGGTTTGAGAGGAGATGGTGCTTTTGAAGATGTTGATGAAGATTGACCCCTTCGCGATGAAAGGATCGATGGTGACGATTTCCCCCTCCCGGAGGGATGTTTCCTTGGCAGAACAGCTCCGCCACAGCCCTAGATAGGTTCCGCCAAGGTTCGGCCTCGAGACGGTGGCGCTTCATCCAGAAAGCTTCCTTATGATTTTTTCCAGGGCAAAGTACACCTCATACCAGAAGATGGGCATCGGGGGGCTTCTAGGTGGCCCAGGAGGCAGGGGCGCGCCCAGGGGGGTAGGGCGCGCACCCCACCCTCGTGGACAGTGGGTGGCCCCCCTCTGGTGCTTTCTTCGCCCAATATTTTTAATATAATCCAAAACTAACTTTCGTGGAGTTCAGCACTCTTGGAGTTGTGCAGAATAGGTCTCTAATATTTTGCTCCTTTTCCAGCCCAGAATCCAGCTGCCGACATTCTCCCTCTTCATGTAAACCTTGTAAAATAAGAGAGAAAAGGCACAAGTATTATGACATAATGTGTAGTAACATCCCATATTGCAATAAATATTGATATAAAAGCATGATGCAAAATGGACGTATCAATGTCCCTTCCATAGGATGACGGGAGAGGATTCGCGGTAGTGTATTGTTGTGGTGAGTAGTGGACTCGTGTGCGCAACACATTAACAAGTTGCTGTCTCATAGGATAGTTTAGCCAAGAGTCAAAGCTGGCTTGCTGCAATAACTCCACTACCCCTTTGTTGATAATGTGCATGTATGTAGGATCTGATGTAAGTCTTACTGAGTACCTTTGTACTCATGTTTGCTTAATTACTATTGCAGAGGAAAACGCCGCCCCTTCTGAAGGGTTTTATGTAGAACTCGACGTTGATGAGTAGCTTGATGCCTAGGTTGTGACCTTGAGCATGTGAAGGGCCTTTGTAGATAGATGGGCTTCATCAAGCCTTCTTGCTTTCTAGTTGTCTGTACTGAGACAAGTTTGTTTCCGCATGTGCTTGTATGATTATATGACTTGAATGTCGGGTCGTGTGACCCCTATCTGTATGAATGATATGTATGGCTCTCTAGAGACTTTTCAATAAAGTACTTGAGTTGTAGAGTTTTGTTGTGATGCCATGTTGTATTTGCACATATCAAGCATATTGTGTGTATGATTTGAAATGCTTGGTATGTGTGGGATCCGACAACCTAGTTGTTTATCCTTGGTAGCCTCTCTTACCGAGAAATGTCTCCTGGTGCTTCCACTGAGCCTTGGTAGCTTGCTACTGCTCCGGAACACTTAGGCTGGGCGGCATGTGTCCTTCTTTGTTCCTGTGTCTGTCCCTTCGGGGAAATGTCACATGTTGTTCCTTTAAGTCCTTGTAGCTTGCTACAAACTGGGTCATGTATGCATGTCCCTGTAAGTTAGCGCCACTTCGGTTTCACGACTAGTCATGTCGGCCCGGGTTCTTTGTCATATGGATGCTAGCGACACTATCATATACGTGAGCCAAAAGGTGCAAATAGTCCTGAGCCGGGTAAGGTGGCACTCGTGGGAATACCGTGCGTGAGGCCGCAAAGTGATATGATGTGTACATGCTAGATCAGTGTGACTTAGAATCGGGGTCCTGACAGGATTGGCATCAGAGCCGGACTGCATGTAGGTTCTCCAAGCCAAGCTGGTCGATGTCGAGTCTAGAAATGCTTTAGCTATATGTAGGGGAATTGATTGTGGGTCGAAACGTAAGGCTCTTTTTACTCCTTTAACTCATGGCATTCTGACCTTAGTCAGCCCATTCTTTCCACGGGGGTTAAGGACTAGGATCTCATCTTTCTATCACGTTCACGTGTTACTAATCCATAGAATCTTATAAGATTGTTAGTTACAAGCCCCAGTTCAGTTCTAGTACTTCAGTATGTTATTAGTTGGATCCAGAACCTTGATATGATGTTGTTGAGTGATTATGCATTTTTTGTGAAATGTCTCAAAATCCTTTTTGAGCATTTACAGCCGTTATGCTATCCGATTTGTCCTAGAAATTCTAATGCCTTTGCATTATCTCGTGTTTCATATGGCTTCTCTCACACCACATCAGGTGGTTCGTCTGACCCGGTGCTTTGATGTGCCCGGTCACGCAGCCATGCTGGATCATGGATGACCGGAACTGGCTATCGATGGTATCCCAAATATACTGTAGAAGAGTAGTATCGAGATTTTAATCAGACTCAGTACATATGCACAGTAAGGATATATCCTTCCTACCCCGGAGCTACCGACCCCTTTCACTCGTCTAACGGGCTTGGAGTTACCGGGGAGACGTCAGTCCAAGATGCCGCTTACTCCATGATAACTATCATTCAAGATAGTCACGCGTCGCTTCAGGACACTGAGTTCGGCTACCTGCCAGCAGCACTTACTGGTTAGGAGGGTTACTAGACTAGTCTTTACACTGATGCTACTCATGAGGAGTCGCGCCTTCGGACCACCACAAAGATGCTGGAGGAAAGGGACCGTGAGGTACGTGCCCTCGAGATGGAGCTTTACAACACTCGAGCTGACCACTGGGCCACACTGACACGGCTTGCACCCGCCATGTATATTGGTTATCTTGATATGCGGGATTTGTACCCCGTACTCACTCGTCTGCCAGCCCGTATGGACTATCCTGATGTTGGAGGCATTACACCTCCACATGGGCGTCGTCTGCCACCAGCCGGTGGACCAAGGCCACATCCGTATCCTTATGGTCCACAGGCCCCACACGATCGGGAGTTTCCATATCAGCATGTTCCACTTCCAGGCTACGGGGGTAATCTTTATGAAGATTACTATGGAGACGGAGACGACTGAGCAAGATTGTGGTAGTAGAAGCAGTATTGTAGTAGTTGTATCTCCACAGTCCTGCGTGTCTTGTGGAATATGACTTAGTGTGTACTGAGTTCCGGAGGTGTAGATAAATAATGTATAGGAGCTTGGAATGCCTCTGATGAGATGTAATGTTCTTTCACCGCAGTTGTACTTCAGCCTGGGCTTGTACTATACTATGTATGGTGTGTATGACCGATGGTATATATATGGCAGTTTCTGTATTACCATGTCATACAGATGAACATCTCTGCATTCTGTGTCATCCATTACATTCTGCACTCCTATGTCAGAGTTTTGCCATCCTTGTCTAAGCCGTTGTTTTGTTTTCGTAGGATGGTCAACACCCGAAGCACCCCTGCTCCCCAGGAGTAAGCTAAAGACAGTGGAGCTAGGGATGGGAATTAGCCTCATCCACCTTCCTTGGCCGAGTTCATGTTGGAGGCTGAAAGAAACAAACGTGAGACCAACCGACTGCTAGAACGGATTGAGCAGAACACTGCACATCACAAGAGGAACGACTTGGTGTCTCTCAATGACTTTATCAAGTTGTACCCACCAACCTTCCATCATTACGTCGAGCCTCTCAATGCGGATGGTTGGCTTCGTAGAATCAGCCATAAGCTATGTTCTTCCCACGTAGCCGAAGCTGACAAGGTCACTTATGTTGCTTATCACCTTGAGGGCCCCGCCAGCCTTTGGTGGGAAAACTATGAGGCCATGCGCCCAGCTGGCCAAGATACCACTTGGGTAGACTTCAGCGAGGCTTTTCATGAGCACCATATCCCGGAAGGTCTGATGGATCGTAAGAGGGAGGAGTTTTGCAACTTCACCCAGGGTAGGCTAACCGTGCATGCCTATAGCCGAGAGTTTGGAAACCTAGCACGCTATGCACCTGAAGATGTGTCCACCGACGCCAAGAAGCGGGAGAGGTTCCGCAAGGGACTCAGCCCCGAGCTTCGCCGTGATCTCCGTCTGCATGAGTGCATCTCCTTCCAGAAGCTAGTGAACAAGGCTATCAGTGCTCAGACAAGCCAGACTGACTATGAAGCTACACGCAAGCACTCCCGTGATACTGGTACCTCATCCAGTTCTGGCTCACAGAAGCATCGTCTGTGGGTGCCAAACACGGCTCTACCACCAAGATTCACTCCGAGGCCATCCTATCAGGCGCCTCGTCCAACCCAGTAGTATGCACCGCCTGACGCTTATGGTGGACCAGCCGCGAATGATCCTCCACGCACCAATGTTGTGACTTGCTTCAAGTGTGGAGAGTCGGGTCACTACATGCGAGAGTGTCCCCAGAACAACAACCCCAATCAATCCAGAAAGACTATTGGTCATGGCAAGCCAGCAGGGAAGGTGTATTATGCCAAGCCAGCCACCACTGCACGTGGACATGTGAACTGTGTCTCAGCTGAGGAGGCTCAGGATGATCCCAACGTCGTTCTTGGTACGCTCCTTGTTAACCGCCATCCGACATTTGTTCTTTTCGATACTGGAGCATCTCATTCATTTATATCTGATAGCTATGCCCTTTTTCACAACAACACATTCTGTGATATGCCCACCACCATGGAAATTTCAACTCCTTGCTCCAGATGGCAAAATTCTAGAGTAAGACATGGGAATGAAATTCTTGTTGATAGACTTGTTTTCCTTGCATCTTTGATAGCTCTCTAATCCTCGGACATTAATATCATCTTGGGTATGGACTGGATGACAACGCATCATGCTAAGATTGATTGTTACTCTAGGACTGTTCAACTTACATATCCATCGAGCAAGGTAGTCAATGTCTTGACCCGAGTGTCTGAGCGTCAGCTCTATTCTCTTAATGCTAGTCCTCTGCCAGACGTCGAAGATATTCCGGTAGCCCGTGACTTCCCGGATGTCTTTCTAGAAGAACTATCGGGTGTTCCACCTGACAGGGATGTCGAGTTTGTGATAGATCTTGTCCGTGGAACTGTCCCAATCTCTAGGAGACCCGATAAGATGGCACCCCTAGAACTAGCTGAACTCAAGAAACAACTCGATGAGTCCTTGAAAAAGGGTTTCATCCATCCTAGTTCTTCTCCATGGTCTTGTCCTGTCCTCTCGTCAAGAAGAAGGATGATACGGATCGGATGGTTGTATATTATCGACCCGTCAACTTGGTCACCATAAAGAACAAGTATCCGCTCCCCGAGATCAACAACCTGTATGACCAGCTCTCTGGATCCTCAGTCTTTTCCAAGATGGATTTGAGGTTGGGCTACCATCAAATCAAAATCAAGAACTACGACATTCCCAAAACGGCCTTTGTTACTCGTTATGGCCAATAGGAGTACACCGTCATGTCTTCGGTTCAACCAATGCCCCAGCCACCTTCTCTCGGTTAATGAACTCGATCTTCATGGAGTACCTAGATAAATTCGTCATGGTTTACCTCGATGATATACTCATCCACTCTAAGAATGAGGAAGAACATGCCGATCATCTAAGGCTGGTATTGACGAAACTTTGAGAGCATCGCCTTAATGCAAAATTCTCTAAATGTGGATTCTGGTTGCTAGAAGTGACCTACCTAGGCCATGTAATCTCTGGTAAGGTTATTGATGTCAATCTTGAGCGAGTTCAGGCCGTTCTTAATTGGACTCCACCTATCAAGCAACTTTGGAGTTTCCTTGGCTTAGCGAGCTACTGCCGCCACTTTGTCAAGAACTTCTCCAAGGTTGCTAAACCTCTAACCGAACTCCTCAAGAAAGATAAAAAGTTTGAGTGGACCCCATAGTGCTAGTACGGTTTTCAGGAGCTGAAAAGACTCCTGACATCTGCTCCTGTACTGGTACCACCAGATTTCTCAAAGGACTTTGTTATCTACTGCGACGCCTCGCAACAAGGACTTGATTGCATACTCATGCAAGATCGTCATGTAATTGCCTATGCTTCACGGCAGTTACATCCACATGAGGAAAACTATCCTACACATGATCTAGAGCTTGAAGTTGTAGTCCATGCACTCAAAACCTAGCGACATTACCTTCTTGGTAATCATTGCAAAATCTTCACCGATCACCAAAGTCTGAAATATATCTTCACCAAACCCATATTTGAATCTCAGGCAAAGACGTTGGGTCGAGTTGATCACGGATTACGACTTAGGAATAACTTACACTCTGGGAAAATTCGATGTCATGGCTGATGCACTAAGTCATAAATCTTATTGTAACAACCTAATGTTACAACAAAGTCAACCACTTTTCCATTAGGAATTTCAGAAGCTTAACTTTCACATTGTTCCTCAAGGATTCCTATCTACCTTGGTGGCAAAAGCTACACTTATGGATCAGATCATAACCGCTCAACGGTATGACAGGGGAGTATCTCGGCTCAAGGAGAACATTGCCAACAAGGCTGCTAAATGTTTCTGTGTGAATGATCAAGGTGTTGTCTTCTTCGAGAACCACTTAGTGGTTCCCCAGAAACAACAACTACGGCAATTGATCCTTAAGGAAGCTCATGAATCTCCTCTCACAATTCATCCCGGTAGTACACAAATGTATCAAGACCTACGCCAGAGGTTTTGGTGGACTAGGATGAAGAGATAAATTGCTCAATATATTGCTAGTTGCGACGTCTGTCGTCGTCTTAAAGCAAAGCATCAACAACCTGCTAGCACCCTCCAACCTTTAGCTATTCCTGAATGGAAATGGGATAAAATCGGAATGGATTTCATCACCGGTTTTCCTAGGACCAAGAGAGGGAATAATGCTATCTTCGTCGCCATCGATCATCTTTCCGAAGTAGCCCATTTCCTGCCTGTTCGAGAGAGTATAACTGCTAGCCAGCTAGCAGATTTGTATATCTCCTGAATAGTGTCTCTTCATGGTGTTCCATTGGATATTAACTCAGACCGTGGAAGTCTGTTCATGTCTTGGTTTTGGGAAGTTTCCAACATGCTATGGGGACTCGTCTCTCCTTTAGCACCGCCTTCGACCCTCAATCAAGTGGTCAATTAGAACGCATCAATCAAATTCTGGAAGATATGCTCCAAGCTTCTGTTATCTCATTCAGAATGGATTGGGAGAAATGCCTTCCATTTTCCGAATTTGCTTATAACAATAGCTATCAATCTAGCTTGGGCAAAGCTCCTTTTGTAGTTCTCTATGGACGAAAGTGTCGAACGCCTCTTAACTGGTCAGAAACCGAGGAAAGGCAATTATTTGGCCCGAATATGATTCGGGAAGCAAAAGAGCAAGTTCGTATTGTTAGTGAAAAGTTACAGCCCAATCTCGTCAGAAGACGCAATATAATCATAAACATAAGACCATGACTTATGTAGTCGGCGGGGAGGCTTACCTTCGGGTTACTCCTCTGGAGGGAACCCATCGCTTCAGTATCAAAGGCAAATTGGCTCCTCGCTACATTGGTCCTTTTCGCATTCTTGCCAAATGAGGAGAAGTTGCCTACCAATAGGAACTACCTCTGCATCTTTCCAGAGTTCATGTTGTCTTCCACGTTTCTCAACTCAGGCATTGCTTCTCGCATCCTATCCTTGGAGGGATCACGAAACACTTGATCTTCATGCTGTCTTCCAGAGTTCATGCTGTCTTCCATTCGTATCCTTGATCAAGCCGAGCGTACTACTCGATTCCATAACATCAAGTTTCTCAAGGTTCAATGGTCACATCATTCTGAGAAAGAAGCTACTTGGGAAAGGGAGGATCGTCTTCGACTTGAGTACCGCACTTTCTTTCCGGCGGATCCAAAATCTCGGGACGAGATTTTTCTGAGTGGGGGTGAGTTGTCACAACCCTAGTCAGTGCATGCATTAGAGTGTTTGCATCATGTTTAAATTTCTCAGTATGTTGAAATGGGGATGGCAGGAACCCCCAACACCACTTAATCCAACTAGTGTTACTAAAATACTTTTCCAATGAACCTGAAATGCCCTTCTAAAATGTTCATCATCTTTGCCTTGGTCTAGAACCTCTGACAAATGGATCGCATTTTTCTAGGACAGCAATGGGTCACTGAATGAAATCATACCTTATTTGCATTTGGGCATTTAAATTTTATATATTATTTTAAATGTCCAAATATTCATGAACTGAAATGTTTACTGTTGGACATAATCCAAATAGTGACCACAAGAAGTCTCATGAATTTTGAAAGTGCATAGGTATTTTTAGTAAAGCCCTAAAGTTACAGAATAAAAGAAAATAGAAAATAAAAGAAAAAGTCGACTTACCTCGCAAACTTACCTGGCAGCCCATTGGCCAGCCCAGCACTGTGCTGGCCCATGCCAGCCAGCTGCTTCCTCCCGCAAGGCAGGCAGGGAGCTCCGTGGCCGCGCGCCCGTGCTCGCCACGCACCTCCCAGCTCGCCAGCCTTACCTGGACATCGTTTCGCCGCGTGGATGACTCCCTTCTCGCCGCACTGACCTCGCTGACACCCCATTCACCCCCCTGCGCCTCTCCCTCGCTCTCTCCCTACCATGGCCGAGGCAGCCGCCGCTGCGACGCCGTCATAACCGCAGCCACCGTCGCCTACCCGTCACCCTGCCATGTCCAGGAGCTCCGCCACCGTCCACTTCATCGAGCAGATCGAGCCCCGAGTGCTCGTTGGCCCGGAGCCACTGCACCGACCTCGCTTTTCCTCGCCGTCCCCGGAGATCCACTTCGCCACACCGCTCGCTTTGGCTCGTCCCCGACCCCGCTGACTAGCTCGCCATGACTGCTATGAGCTGCTGCCTCTCCTTCCCCTCTCCATTCTCGCGGCTGTGCACCATAGCAACCACATCGAGCACACCCGCACGCGCCGCCGCCTGAGCTTGCCGTCGGCGTGGCTCTGGCCACGCAACGGCCACGCCATCATGTCCAACACACTCACCTCACCGCGTAAAGCTTGTAGGAGCTAACCTCGCACCTCCCCGTCCATCGTAGCATTGAGTTCGAGCTCGCCAAAACTCCAGCAGCCGCCAAACTCATCGCCGACATCGTTTCCTGCGACCCCGAGCCCAACCACCACCACCACCACTCAACACGACTCACTCCCAGCTACACGTAGATGCCCTCCGCCGCCTGTTAGGATGCCGGAGGGCAAAACCCGCACCCTCCGCTGTGTCTGGTCGTTGCCGGTGGCTGAACGCCAGTTGACCAGGGATTTGACCCCCCTGGGTCACTGACATGTGGGCCCTGGTCAAACCTAGTTTAGCAATTAAACTAACCCTAATTAGTTAGTTAACTAACTATGTCACTGACTAGTGGGTCCCACTGGTCAGGTTTGACCTGGACCGCACAGTTGACCTGCTGACGCAACGCTGACGCAGTAATTGGCTTTTCTGGATTTATTCTTATTCAGGAAATTCCAGAAATTATTGCAAACTTCAAAAAATCATAAAAATTAATCTGTAACTCCAAATGCAAAGATTTATATATGAAAAATGATCAGAAAAATCCAATCTATCCATCTGCATGCAAAGAATCATGCATGTTTAAACAACTTAACCTTGCTGTTTAGCTCAAAACATGATAAAGCACTATTTAAGTTCAAAGTTTGAGTTTGGGGTTGAACCTTTTGTTCAAAATGACTCAAAACCATCCGGTTGTGGTTGCATTAGCCCAACACACTCATTTTGCCATGTCATATGCATGCATCATATTGTTGCATATCATCGTGTATTGATTGTGTTACAGGTGTGTTCTCTGCGGTAGGTTCTGCTCTGACGATTTCTGTGAATATCCAACTGAAGGATAGTACCCATCAACCAATCTGCCAGGGAAGCAACCACCATTTGATCATATCGATAAAATCCCATGTTCTTGCTCCTGCTCTCATTTACTGCATTTAAGATACAAACGTTTCAAATTGCTGTGTGTTGTGGTAGTTGAACCCATTTCCTCTGCATGACCTATCATTGCCACAGTAATGAGATAAAACCCACTAGCATGTGTAGGTGTTGATTGAACCATGTTTGTGTTTCCTACCTTGCTATACCTGCTATGCTTAGAGTCATGTCAGGTCTTGTTCATCTGGGTGATGGGCCAGAGTGAAATGATTATGTCGGTGATGAGAGTGAAGTGTTGAACACGATTTCGTAAATGTATTCATGAGAGGCCATGTAGGAGTACATGGTGGATTGTTTCATTGGAACCGTCTCTAAGAATTGAGATCTGTATGTGTGATTTAAGATCGGCTACTACCATGCATTGGGATCCTTAATTGACCCTCTCGGCTTATTAACCGCCCTTGTCCTCTGTCCAGCAGTTGCAAGTAGTTTCTGGTGTTTGTTGTATACTGGAGGCCATGCACAGTGTTGACCCTCGGGGTGGGCTTTGATGCGGCAGGTACGTGGCCTGGTGTACCGAGGCGCCCGTTTGGTGTCTCAGGAACCCTGTACACATCGTTTGGGGCCGTATGTGGAAACCTCAGCCGGACTTCCTATGGATGGAACCTGAATAGGCGATAAACCTGGACTAGGGACTTCCGCTTGAAGGTTTCTGAGTACATGTCATGGAAACGGCGATAAGTGGTGAGAGCGTGTGTGAAAAAGTACACCCCTGTAGGGTTAACATCATCTATTCGAATAGTTGTGTCCGTGGTAAATGACCACTTGGTTGCCTATACAATTCATAGACAAGTATATGGAAACTATAAAAACCTAAAGACAAGTGTGAGTGTCGTGGATGGCCCTTCTGTAGGATGACGGGAGAGGATTCGCGGTTGTGTATTGTTGTGCTGAATAGTGGACTCATGTGCGAAAACATTTACAAGTTGCTGTCCTGTAGGATAGTTTAGCCAAGAGTCAAAGCTGGCTTGATGCAATAACTCCACTACACCTTTGTTGATAATGTGCCTGTATGTAGGATCTGATGTAAGTCTTGCTGAGTATCTTTGTACTCATGTTTGCTTAATTACTATGCAGAGGAGAACATCGCCCCTTCTGAAGGGTTTTATGTAGAACTCGACGTTGATGAGTAGCTTGATGCTCAGGTGGTGACTCTGAGGATGTGAATGGCCTTTGTAGATAGATGGGCTTCATCAAGCCTTCTTGCTTACTAGTTGTCCGTACTTAGACAAGTTTGCTTCCGCATGTGCTTGTATGCTTGTATGACTGGAATGTCGGGTCGTGTGACCCCTATCTATATGAATGATATGTATGGCTCTCCAGAGCCTTTTAAATAAAGTACTTGAGTTAAAGAGTTTTGTTGTGATGCCATGTTGTATTTGCACATATCGAGCATATTGTGTGTATGATTTGAAATGCTTGGTATGTGTGGGATCCGACAACCTTGTTGTTTATCCTTGGTAGCCTCTCTTACTGGGGAACGTCTCCTAGTGCTTCCATTGAGCCTTGGAAGCTTGCTACTGCTCCAGAACTCTTAGGCTGGCTGGCATGTGTCCTTCTTCGTTCCTGTGTCTATCCCTTCGGGGAAATGCCACGCGTTTCTCCTTTATGTCCTTGTAGTTTGCTACAACTTGGGTTCATACGTTGTTGGTTCACATGTTTGTTGTTGGGTCATGTATGCATGTCCTTGTAAGTTCGCGCCACTTTGGGTTCACGACTAGTCATGTCGGCCCGGGTTCTTTGTCATATGGATGCTAGAGACTCTATCATATACGTGAGCGGGAAGGCGCAAACTGTCTCGGGCCTAGTAAGGTGGCAATCGTGGGAATACAATGCGTGAGGCCGCAAAGTGATATGATGTGTTACATGCTAGATCGGTGTGACTTAGAATCGGGGTCCTGACAGCCGACGACTTCCATAGCTCGAAACGGCGTCGAGCACCTTTTTACTGGTTCGACAACCCCTCCATACTTTCTGGAGGGGCATCGGATGGCCATAAGGCTTTGATCGTGTTCTTCATGGCTCCCCGGGCTTGCTCGTGCACTTTAGACAGTTCTCTTAGAATGACACCTTGGAATCTGGACACTTCATCTTCGGGACGCACGGTTAAGAGATCTGCAAAGACAACATTATAAGATGCCGTATTATTAGATTATATGAGTCCCCTGGATAGATCAAGGGACATACCGAGTATGCCACCTTTCAAGTTTTTGTTCTCTTCTTGCACGGCCGACAATTGGGCCTTTAAGATCCTTATCTCTTTGGATTTCCTGTTCATTTCCTCCTCCAGGTTTTTCTGTTCTCCAGTGGTCATTGGGCTTTTCTTCATTTCCTCTAGTTCTGAGGTGGCAGCATTAAGCTATGTTCGTCTTGTTTCAAGCTCCTAGGACAACATGTTGTTCTTTTGTTTGAGAACACGTAGTCATAACGATCATTAAATTGGTTAGTCTATACCGCTTCAAGTCTCAGGGGCTACTGGCACATATCTATTAAATTTGCACAAATAGTAACCTACATATCCTTTGAGAACAGATGAGCAACTCCAATGATACATCCCGGGTGGCCCGGATATATGCGTTCACGGTGCTAAGGTCGGTAAATTCTTTCTTGGTAAAAGCCAAAGTGCACAGACTCTCTTTCAGGAGACGATGACTCATCACGCTCTCCACTTTGGAATTAGTGACGGATACGTCATCCAAATCCTCAGGAGGTGGATTAGACGGCGCTGCTTCCGTATGGGCCCTCGTCCTATTCGACGAGTCCGACGCCGGATTGGCCGAAGCTTGGCTAGCCTATATTTGGATACGGTTCGCCGTGTGCTCCTCGTGGGATAATAAAGGGGGGAGAAATATGACAATTCAGTCTAATGTCTAGGCCCATATTAAAGGTCATACCTATTTGACGAGGGAGGAGGATCAACGGCGCTCCCGGTATCCTTTCGTTTTGAACGTTTATCCCATGAAGATGTGGCCGTCCTTGGGGCTGCCCTCGACTGGATTCGGTTCACTGAAAGCCAATTGTATGTAATGTGGTTCAGTGTAATGGGTGAGGTGCAAACATGGGATACTCATTTTGAATATGATTTCTGAACACTCACCTTAACGAAAGGGTAAAGGCCAGGGTAGTTGGCTGTAATGGCCACTTTCGAGCCGTCAACACTGGCTTGATAATAGATTCCATCATCAAACTCCACAAATATATCCAGATCCTCGCACAAGCCGGGGTCTTCATTGCTAGCATGATCCTCTAGCTAATGGGACGGGCAGTGAACGTTTTTGACTACCTTCCTCCATGTCTGCCTTAAAAAGACAGTCAGAAAGGTTAGCACCTGCTACGTCTTGAGCTTGCGTTGGTTTTCCTTGAAGAGGAAAGGGTGATGCAGCAATAGTAGCGTAAGTATTTCCCTCAGTTTTTGAGAACCAAGGTATCAATCCGGTAGGAGGCTCCTCAAAAGTCCCACGCACCTACACAAACAAACAAAGAACTCGCAACCATCACAATAAAGGGGTTGTCAATCCCTTCACGGCCACTTGCGAAAGTGAGATCTGATAGAGATAGTATGATAAGATAAATATATTTTTGGTATTTTATAATACAGATGCAAAAAGTAGAGATGCAAATAAAAGTAAATTGGAAGCTTATATGATAAAATATAGACCCGGGGGCCATAGGTTTCACTAGTGGCTTCTCTCGAGATAGCATAAGTATTACGGTGGGTGCACAAATTACTGTCGAGCAATTGATGAAAAGCGAATAATTATGAGATTATCTAGGCATGATCACGTATATAGGCATCACGTCCGCAACAAGTAGACTGACTCCTGCCTGCATCTACTACTATTACTCCACACATCGACCGACTCCTGCCTGCATCTAGAGTATTAAGTTCATAAGAACAGAGTAATGCCTTAAGCAAGATGACATGATGTAGAGGGATAAACTCATGCAATATGATATAAACCCCATCTTTTTATCCTCGATGGCAACAATACAATACGTGCCTTGCAACCCTTTTTGTCACTGGGTAAGAACACCGCAAGATTGAACCCAAAGCTAAGAACTTCTCCCATTGCAAGAAAGATCAATCTCGTAGGCCAAATAAAACTGATAATTCAAAGAGACTTGCAAAGATAACTCAATCATACATAAAAGAATTCAGAGGAGATTCAAATATTTCTCATAGATAAACTTGATCATAAACCCACAATTCATCGGATCTCGACAAACACACCGCAAAAAGAGTTTACATCGAATAGATCTCCAGAAGAGAGGGGAGAACATAGTATTGAGATCCAAAAAGAGAGAAGAAGCCATCTAGCTAATAACTATGGACCCGAAGGTCTGTGGTAAACTACTCACAACTCATCGGAGGGGCTATGGTGTTGATGTAGAAGCCCTCTGTGGTCGATTCCCCCTCTGGCGGAGCGCCGGCGAAGGCTCCAAGATGGGATCTCGTGGATACAGAAGGTTACGGTGGTGGAAATAGTTTTTCGTGGTCGCCCTGGATGTTTTTGGGGTACGCAGGCTTATATAGGAGGAAGAAGTACATCGGTGGCCGCCCGAGGGGCCCACGAGATAGGGGGTGCGCCCCTCTGTCTCGTGGACGCCTCGGCTGCTTCTTGACTTGCACTCCAAGTCCTCTGGATCACGTTCGTTCGAAAAATCACACTGCCGAAGGTTTCATTCCGTTTGGACTCCGCTTGATAATTCTTTTCTTCGAAATACTGAAATAGGCAAAAAAACAGCAATACGGGCTGGGCCTTCGGATAGTAGGTTAGTCCCAAAAATAATATAAATGTGTAAAATAAAGCCCATAAACATCCAAAAGGGGTAATATAATAGCATGGAACAATCAAAAATTATAGATACATTGGAGACGGTATCAAGCATCCCCAAGCTTAATTCCTGCTCGTCCTCGAGTAGGTAAATGATAAAAATAGAATTTTTGATGTGGAATGCTACCTAGCATAATTCTCAATGTAATTTTATTTATTGTGGCATGAATATTCAGATCCAAATGATTCAAGATAAAAGCTTATAAAACATAAAAAATATTAATGCTTCAAAGCAGACTAACAAATAATCATGTCCTATCAAAATAACATAGCCAAAGAAAGCTTATCCCTACAAAATCATATAGTTAGGCCATGCTTCATTTTGATTACACAAAATACTCCCATCATGCACAACCCCGATGACGAGCTGAGCAATTGTTTCATACTTTTTAACGCGCTTCAGCTTTTTTCAACTCTTATGCAATACATGAGTGTAAGCCATGGGCATAGCACTAAGGTGGTATAAGATGGTGGTTGTGAGGACGAAAAGTGGGAGAAGATAGTCTCACATCAACTAGGCGTATCAATGGGCTATGGAGATGCCCATCAATAGATATCAGTGAGTCAGTAAGGATTGCGATGCAACAGATGCACTAGAGCTATAAATATATGAAAGCTCAACAAAAGAAACTAATGGGCGTACATCCAACTCCCTTGCTCATGAAGACCTAGGGCATTTTGAGGAAGCCCGTCATTGGAATATACAAGACAAGTTCTATAATGAAAAATTCCCACATAGTATATGAAAGTGACAACATAGGAGACTCTCTATCATGAAGTTCATGGTGCTACTTTGAAGCAAAAGTGTGGAAAAGAGATAGTAGCATTGTCCCTTCTCTCTTTTTCTCTCATTTTAATTTTTTTCTTTTTCTCTTTTTTTCTCTTTTTTTTCTTTTTTTTCTTTGGCCTTTTATTTATTTTATTTTGGCCTTTCCCTATTTTTTTGTTTACTCTTTTTCCTTTTCTTTTTAAAGTCCGAAGTCTCATCCCGACTTGTGGGGGAATCATAGTCTTCATCATCCTTTCCTCACTGAGACAATGCTCTAATAATGAAAATCATCACACTTTTATTGATTTACAGCTCAAGAATTACAACTCAAAGCTAGAACAAGATATGACTCTATATGAATGCCTCCGGTGGTGTACCGGGATATGCAATGAATCAAGAGCGACATGTATGAAAATTATGAAGGTGGCCTTGCCACAAATACGATGTCAACTACATGATCATGCAAAGAGCAATATGACAATGATGAAGTGTGTCATAATAAACGGAACGGTGGAAAGTTGCATGGCAATATATCTCGGAATGGCTAGGGAAATGCCATAATAGGTAGGTATGTTGGCTGTTTTGAGGAAGGTAAATAATGGGTTCATGATACCGGCGAAAGTTGCGCGACACAATAGAGGCTAGCAAAGTGGGAGGATGAGTGTGCGTATATCCATGGACTCACATTAGTCATAAAGAACTCATATACTTATTGCAAAAGTCTACTTAGCCCTCGAAGCAAAGTAGTACTACGCATGCCCCAAGAGGGATAGATTGGTAGGAAAAGACCATCGCTCGTCCCCGACTGCCACTCATAAGGAAGACAATCAAAAGAGCACCTCATGCAACAAATTTGTCACACAACTTTTACCATACGTGCATGCTACGGGACTTGCTAACTTCAACAAAAGTATTTCTTGATTTCATAATTATCCACTAGCATGACCCTAACATTACTACCTTTATATCTCAAAACAATTATCAAGCATCAAATTGATCATAGCATCCAATTCACTTCCTATGATAGTTTTTATTATACCCAACTTGGATGCTCATCATCTAGGACCAAGTTTGTAACCATAGAAAATACCATGCTGTTCTAAAAGACTCTCAAAATAGATATAAGTGAAGCATGAGAGACTAGCAATTTCTTCAAAATTAAGCCACCGCCGTGCTCTAAAAGATATAAGTGAAGCACTAGAGCAAAAACTATCAAGCTCAAAAGATATAAGTGAAGCACATAGAGTATTCTAGCAAATTCTAATCAAGTGGGCTTCTCCCAAAAGGTGTGTACAGCAAGGATGATTGTGGTAAACTAAAAAGCAAAGACTAATATAATACACGACACTCCAAGCAAAACACATATCATGTGGTGAATAAAAATATAGCTCCAAGTAAAGTTACCAATGAACAAAGACGAAAGAGGGGATGCCTTCCCGGGGTATCCCCAAGCTTAGGCTTTTGGCTATCCTTGAATATCTTGGGGTGCCATGGGCATCCCCAAGCTTAGGCTCTTGCCACTCCTTATTCCATAGTCCATCAACGCTTTACCCAAAACTTGAAAACTTCTCAACACAAAACTCAACAGGAAATCTTATAACCTCCGTTAGTGAAAGAAAACAAAACCACCACATAAGGTACTGTAATGAACTCATTATTTATTTATTTTGGTGTTAAACCTATTTTATTCAAACTTCTCTATGGTTTATAAACTATTTTACTAGCCATAGATGCATCAAAATAAGCAAACAACACACGAAAAATAGAATCTGTCAAAAACAGAACAATCTGTAGCAATCTGTAACTAACGCAAACTTTTGGAGCTCTAAAAGTCCTAAAAAATAGGAAGTCCTGGACAATTTGTCTATTGATCATCAGCAAAAAGAATCAACACAAAATCACGTTTCTGTGAGTTAACAAAACTAATTTCGTGCATGCAAAATTTCTATTTTTCAGCAGAATCAAATCAACTATCATCATAGGTTATCCTATAGGTTCTACTTGGCACAAACACTAATTAAAACATAAAAGCACATATAAACAGAAGGTAGATGCAAAATGTATTGAATAACAGCAAGGAAAAATATTGGGTCGTCTCCCAACAAGCGCTTTTCTTTTAAGCCTTTTTAGCTAGGCATTGAGATTTGAATGATGCTCACATGAAAAACAAGAATTGAAGCACAAAGAGAGCATCATAAAACATGTGACAAACACACTTAAGTCTAACATACTACCTATGCATATGAATCTTGTAAGAAAATAAATTACCAAGCCCAGAAACAACTAGCATATGCAAGGAAGGACAAAGAGATGATAGCAATCTCAACATGAAGAGGGGTAATTTAGTAACATGAAAATTTCTACGACCATATTTTCCTCTCTCATAATAATTACATGTAGGATCATAGGAAAATTCAAGAAAATAGCTATCACATAACATATTCTCAACACGATCCACATGCATGCAAAGTTGACACTCTTCCAAGATAGTGGGATTAACATTAACTAAAGTCATGACCTCTCCAAACCCACTTTTATCGAAAATATCATAAGATGGAACATACTCCAAATATGTGGGATCTAAAGTTGACACTCTTCCAAACCCACTTTCAATATTATTGCAAACACTATTATCAATCTCATATTCATCGTGGGGCTTAAATAAATTTTCAAGATCATAAGAAGAATCATCCCAATCATGATCATTGCAACAAGTAGTAGACATAGCAAAACTAGCATCCCCAAGCTTAGGGTTTTGCATATTATTAGCACAATTGACATCAAGAGAGTTTATAGTAAAATCATTGCAATCATGCTTTTTATTCAAGGAGCCATCGTGAATCTCTTCATCACAATTTTCAGATTCACGAATTTCAAGCAAAACTTCATAAAGATAATCTAGTGCATAAAACTCACTAGCAATTGGTTCATCATAATTGGATCTCTTAAAAAGATTAGCAAGTGGATGAGGATCTATAGATCTTAGCTTCTCTGTTTAGTAATAAATAAACAACTACTCCAACCAAATGAGCAAACGAGCCAAGTAGGACATCAAAACAAACGAAAAGACGAACAGAAGAAGGGCGAATAAAATGGCAAGGGTGAAGTGGGGGAGAGGAAAACGAGAGGCAAATGGCAAATAAAGTAAATGCGAGGGAGATGAGTTTGTGATGGGTACTTGGTATGTCTTGACTTGAGCGAAGACCTTCCCGGCAACGGTGCCAGAAATCCTTCTTGCTACGTCTTGAGATTGCGTTGGTTTTCCTTGAAGAGGAAAGGGTGATGCAGCAATAGTAGCGTAAGTATTTCCCTCAGTTTTTGAGAACCAAGGTATCAATCCAGTAGGAGGCTCCTCAAAAGTCCCACGCACCTACACAAACAACCAAAGAACACGCAACCAATGCAATAAAGGGAGATTGGAAGCTTATAGAGATAGATGATAAGATAAATATATTTTTGGTATTTTATAATATAGATGCAAAAACTAAAGATGCAAATAAAAGTAGATTGGAAGCTTATATGATAAAAGATAGACCCGGTGGCCGTAGGTTTCACTAGTGGCTTCTCTCGAGATAGCATAATTATTATGGTGGGTGCACAAATTACTGTCGAGCAATTGATAGAAAAGCGAATAATTATGAGATTATCTAGGCATGATCATGTATATAGGCATCACGTCCGCAACAAGTAGACTGACTCCTGCCTGCATCTACTACTATTACTCCACACATCGACCGACTCCTGCCTGCATCTAGAGTATTAAGTTCATAAGAACAGAGTAACACCTTAAGCAAGATGACATGATGTAGAGGGATAAACTCATGCAATATGATATAAACCCATCTTTTTATCCTCGATGGCAACAATACAATACGTGCCTTGCAACCCTTTCTGTCACTGGGTAAGAACACCGCAAGATTGAACCCAAAGCTAAGCACTTCTGCCATTGCAAGAAAGATCAATCTAGTAGGCAAAACCAAACTGATAATTCGAAGAGACTTGCAAAGATAACTCAATCATACATAAAAGAATTCAGAGCAGATTCAAATATTTCTCATACATAAACTTGATCATAAACCCACAATTCATCGGATCTCGACAAACACACCGCAAAAAAGAGTTTACATCGAATAGATCTCCACAAGAGAGGGGGAGAACATTGTATTGAGATCCAAAAAGAGAGAAGACACCATCTAGCTAATAACTATGGACCCGAAGGTCTGTGGTAAACTACTCACAACTCATCAGAGGGGCTGTGGTGTTGATGTAGAAGCCCTCCATGGTCGATTCCCCCTCTGGCGGAGCGCCAGCAAAGGCTCCAAGATGGGATCTCGTGGATACAGAAGGTTATGGTGGTGGAAATAGGTTTTCGTGGTCGTCCTGGATGTTTTCGGGGTACGTAGGCTTATATAGGAGGAAGAAGTACGTCGGTGGCCGCCCGAGGGGCCCACGAGATAGGGGGGCACGCCCTCCTGTCTCGTGGCCGCCTCCGCTGCTTGTTGACTTGCACTCCAAGTCCTCTAGATCATGTTCGTTCCAAAAATCACGCTCCCGAAGGGTTCATTCCTTCTGGACTCCGTTTGATATTCCTTTTCTTCGAAATACTGAAATAGGCAAAAAAAAGCAATACGGGCTGGGCCTCCGGTTAGTAGGTTAGTCCCAAAAATGATATAAATGTGTAAAATAAAGCCCATAAACATCCAAAAGGGGTAATATAATAGCATGGAACAATCAAAAATTATAGATACATTGGAGACGTATCAGCACCCCTCGACAATGAGGTAGAACAATGCTAATAAAATAACAAGCTTACCCGGTCAATAGGGTTATATATGGAAAAGCCTTCCCGACAATTTACGCGGAGAATTTCCTCTTCCTCCCCCTTGTAAAGATTTGTCAGAATAGCGGCCAAAACAGCTGACGTATCCGGGCCCACGTGTTTATAGCGAGATGAGTCGTCTTCCCCGTTGTAACACCATAAAGGGATCACTCTGGCCTAAAGGGGTTGGATACATTGCTTTATTGCGATAGCCATGACTTCAGTTATCGATAGTCCGGAGTGGGCAAGTACTCTAATATTGCTGACTAACCTCACCACTTCTGCACTGTCTTCTTGCTTGGGGTTCCATGGACCCCAATTCGGTAGCTTCTTTGGAGGGGCAATGGAGAGTTCGGGAAGCCCGCGCCGAACTGGGTCCGGAATTGGAACATCTTCAATATCGAACCATTCCGAAGACCATTCTTCGGACCCCTTTTTGGGAGTTCCAACAGGGTAACCTGATCCAGCTATGCGCCACACTTCTGCTCTGCCCACTTCAAATTCAGATCCACCTCGGTGCCAGGGGACAAGGTAGAAGAACTTTCTCCATAGTTCGAAAAAGCGTTGCAGCCTAAGAACAGCTCGCAGAGAGCAACAAAACCCGACATATGTAGGATTGAACCTAGCGTGAGACTGTGCAGGTGGATCCCATAGAATTCCAACAGACCCCTGAGAGAGGGATGAATCGGGAATCCTAAGCCACTCAAAAGAAATGAGACGAAGCACACCCTCTCCTCCCCGCTGGGTTTGGGGAAATTCTCTGCTAGCGCGTCATTGTCCATTGAAGCCAAACCCACTCGTACAGAGACTAGACCTGCTGGAGGGAGATATCCCTGAGTCTAAAGTTGACTCAGTTGGATATGATATATAGAACATCTTCGCCAATCACCCTCTGGAGGGCCATGGGGCGCGAGGAAGAACCAGGGGCGCTCGTAATGTTGTGGAATTTTTTCGTGGTTCTTGCTCCAATGCTCTTTGTGCACTGTGGGATGGCGTTTGGGGATTTGACCTCTGTATATTGATGTCTCTCGTGCAGGACAAGGAGCTTATTGGTGATAAAATAATAGACCATTCACATTCACCTAAGAACGTGGAAATCGAGGCCACAACGCGAAGAGATCATAAAGACGAAACACGGAGGCCAAAGCCAGACTACCGTTAATCCGAAATATGTTGAAGAACCCTCCTTGCAAAGCGGAAGACATGAAGCCGGATACCACGTCGTCATTAGAGGAAAGTTCGAGGGCTACTGAGGGAGTCCTGGATTTGGGGGTCCTCAAGTGTTCGGCCTATCCAATATGGGCCGGACTAGTGGGCCGTGAAGATAAAGTGGAAGACCATCCCCTGTGTTCGGGTAGGGACCTGTGTGCGTGGGTAGCAAGATTGGTGTCCGGATATGCTCTTTCCTTCCCTTGTAAACCGACCTAGGGTAACCCTAGGCCCCTCCGGTGTGTATATAAAAAGGAGGGTTTTAGTCTGTATGGGATCATAAAATTCATAGGATAGACAAGCTAGGGTTTAGGCATTATGATCTCGAGGTAGATCAACTCTTGTAACCCCGACACTCATCAAATACAATCAAGCATGACGTAGGGTTTTACCTCCTTTAAGAGGGCCCGAACTTGGGTAAACATTGTGTCCGTTTGTCCATGGTTACCATTGATCCTTAGACGCACTTCTTGGCCCCCCTACCTGAGATCTACCAGTTTTGACACTAACACTAGGAGTTATGCTTGCAGTTGATGGATGTCATGTTGCCATTGGATCATTAATGGCTACTATGATTATTTTCATGATGGTAGTTGGTATGTTTCTCTGGAGTATTATTTTCGGAGATGATTCTTGCATGTGGATCTTAGCTGGATATCTCAATCTTGCTATGGGATTAGTAGCATTATCGTTCTTGGATCCAACATGCTCTTAGTGTTTATGCTACCTTTGGCATATTAGGTTATGTCTATAATTTTCTTGCATTTTGTGCTGTTTATTTTTATGACTTGGTTTACCGATGGATATATGATATCGGGCTATCAATTATATTTTAGGGACAACTTCCGCCATTTCGTTTTTCAGGTACCACAGAACCGGGCTTTTTCTAGTGCAAAAACATTTGCCTTTATGGGAAGTCCCTAACGCGGTATATTGAAATGTCTCTCTCCAGTTCCTTCAACGAGGGATGGTCATGGACGTGCGTTACCCTCATCAGGTAGGCAGACATATGCCTTGTGTGCCCGTAGTTGTTGTTAGGTGCTTTTTGTCCCCGTTTGGGACCGTTTATGTTTTGCCACGACGGTGGCCGTTGGATGTCATTGGTTGACATCGGGGCCACCCAGGACCTAGCCTTGAGGGGTGTTGGTTGGAGTGGTCGGGAGAGTGTCATGAGCAATAGATATGTTTTGTCGGAACAGCGTTGGTCCACCCAAATGGGAGTGTGAGGCCATGGGTTCCATGATGAGGGCACAATGTGCTAACCTCTGCAGAGTGTGTGTGTTTAATCTATCGATAGCAGCGTCCTCGGTCATGGACACAGTTCATATTAGGTCACACCGTTCGATCAACACTCACATGACGGAATGACTTATAGATGATTTATATGTTGATATTATGATGTGATTAGTAATAGTTTGGCAGGAAGTCGATGCTGATGTTGAGATGATCTCGAGGATGATCCTTCAGTTTGTGATGTGGATCATGAGGTGATCATGTGGATCATGAGGTGATCGAGATGGTATATAATGTGGATCACGAGGTGATTGAGATGCTATATAATGTGGATCATGAGGTGATCGAGATGGTATATTGCTTGGCCGGATAGCCAAGAGTGAGATGTTTATTGAGATTGAGATGTTTGTTTATTAGCATTCTAGTAGTTTGATATCATGCTGAGTTATTGTTTCCACTTCCTGGTAGCAGTTAATTTAATTAACCTGTTAGATGCTATGTTGTTGTCTTGCCTTGATGCTTTTGGCTATTGTGAGATCGCAAGTACATTCAATGTACTGACCTGGCGTGTCATGCCAGATTGCAGGTGATGCCGTGATTGATTAATTGATTGCTTGTCGAGGTTACCGATTGTGCGAGCTAGATTGTGTCCCAGCCAGAGTCCCTATAGAGTGGAGTTCACCACCTTCGTCGTTGTTCTGCTGCTTGAAGATTTCCGCTGCTACGAGTTGTTCTGCTGCTAGCATAGAGCAAGTGTAGTATCGCAGGCGTAGTGTTGCCGTGCTTATGTGGTCCTTTGTAACATCAAACTCATGTATTTATCCTTTGTAATAAGAGCTCATTTGTTCTATACCAAGCTGTGGCATATTCCAGAAGACTTCTCCTTGATCTCTGGGCTAGAATATGGGACGTTCCGTTTTCTTTGAGCCGGGGTACCACAGGCTTGGTATCAGAGCAGGTCTGGCTGTAGGGCGCCCTAGTCATCGTGGGCAATAGTAATCGGTAGTATAGAGTGTGCCTTGGTTGTTGCATTTGGTTGCTGCATAGCATGCATATAGCCTTAGTATTTGGTGCTAACCAATTTTATCTGATGAGTGTAGCTGGCATCGGATCCTGATCCACTCCAGCTGAGCCTCTGCATTCCTCCAGTTTCCTTTTTCCATCAGTGTTTGGTGTCATTTCTGTCCTAGGAGAGTGATGCCAAGTGACCCGGACAATGTAAGCAAAAATGGTGCTCAGGTATCGTGTCGATATCCTTCTTTCAGCCCCGCCGATTGTTTGGATGGTAGACATGCTTCTATCCCGGATCGTGCTTTTCTCTTGTCATGTTGGCAACCCTTAATGATCTTAGCTCTCAAGAAAGGGCAATGTCTGCCGAATCAACTTCCCTTGCTATCCTATTCCGTGGACGAGTACAGATCCCTTCTGTTCGCTTGATAAAAATATGGTCGCGAAATTCGTGTCCTGCTACATGGTTACCGAGTACGTCCTCGCCTCCGAGCTAGTCAAGGTTGTTACCTTGCTAGGCCAGCACTTGGTGTAGCGCAGTTTACACTAGCTTTTCCACACATTGTTTCGTCTTTGTGCACACCGGCACAGCATGTTAGATCGTAGTACCAGAGATCCCGCGAGATTTGTGTGCATAAGTAGGTGTGCATATTGTTGGATAGCATATTGTGTGATATTGTTTGTGTGTGATTTGTATGCCTTTTATTCCTTTGTTTAGTTGAGTTGCTTTATTTGCTTCTTTTTGGACCTCGGTGTTACATTTTTTCCCTATAAAAGTTGCTCATCAACCGGCACTGAACTCGAAGAAGCAACAAGAATAGAAAAGATATGGGAGCTCAGCTAAACAGTATGTGATTCTAAGTTGACTGCATTATGTTGGAAATATCTGCTCGATATATAAATGGTGTCATAAATCAATTATCACCAGCAAGTCCACACCTGTTATGCCCCTTTTTCAGCTATAATGATCAAATAGCAGGAAGATAAGGCAAGCACAAGACCAATGGTACATTTCCGGTACAACGTATGATTCATATACAAGGTCTGATTCAGCTATGACTGAAATTGGAAAACGTGCTCTATTTGGAAAGAAATCCAGATTGTGCTATGACCAAGGAAGTCAGTCAAATCATTTTTATCATGCAAGTAACCAGACACAAAATATTATGGGTGAGTGTATGGTTTTTTTAGTCTGCATATCAGTATGAAAAGTTGGGTATGAGTGAGGGAGTCCTGAACTATGGGGTCCTCAGACAGCCGGACTATATACGTGGGCCGGACTGTTGGGCTGTGAAGATACAAGATAGAAGACTTCTTCCCATGTCCGGATGGGACTCTCCTTTGCATTGAAGGCAAGCTTGGCGATTCGGATATGTAGATCCCTTTCTCTGTAACCGACTTTGTGTAACCCTAGCCCCCTCAGGTGTGTATATAAACCGGAGGGTTTAGTCCGTAGGACAACAATCGTAATCTCATAAGCTAGACTTCTAGGGTTTAGCCATTATGATCTCGTGGTAGATCAACTCTTGTAATACTCATATTCATCAAGATCAATCAAGCAGGAAGTATGGTATTACCTCCATAGAGAGGGCCCGAACTTGGGTAAACATTGTGTCCCCCGCCTCCTGTTACCATTAGCCTTAGACACACAGTTCAGGACACCCTACCCGAGATCCACCGGTTCTGACACCGACAATGGTGCTTTCATTGGGAGTTCCGCTGCGTCGTCACCAGAAGGCTTGATGGCTCCATCAATCATCTACAACAACGCAGTCCATGGGGAGACCCCCCGGACAGATTTGCATATTCGGTGGCTTCGCACTGCGGGCCAACTCGCTTGGCCACCTAGAGTAGATTGATAGCTACGCCCCTAGCCATCAGGTCGATTCGGAAGCCTAAATTTTGTAGCCGATATCCGCGGAGACCAGATCTTCGACGGGTTGGAGCCCATGACGGCTCTCCCCTGCCACCATGATGAACATGACCTAAATCTGTCATATGGCCGCGCTCTGGAGATAGCGCCCGTAACTGCTCTGGCCCTAGACCCGGAGCGGATCGTGTCGTCCGAGGACGGGAGGCTCAACCCCTCCACAGAAATCACAAACTCAGCGGCGCTTGAGCCGCACACAGACCCAACATCGAGCTGGGCTTGTGTTGCTGGAACCTCGAACTCCTCTCCAGCCATCGGTTCCGGACCGCGTGCATCCGCGCCCATCGAACCTGATTAGGCGCCGATCTTGGAATTCAGCTCCGCGGACATCTTCCAGCACTCTCCTCTTGGTGATGTGTTAAACTCATTGAAATCCCTCTCCTTGTCAGGGGACTCTCGGCCAAACTATGTACGACACGAATGGGAAGCGGACGACGAAGAACTTTGTTTCCCACCCACCGCCCACTTCATCGCCACTGTCGAGGACTTAACTCACATGCTTGATTACGGCTCTGAGGACATCGACGGTATGGACGACGATGCTGGAGAGGAGCAGACACAAAAACCACCACCCATAGGGCGATAGACTGCTACATCCTCTTATGATATATACATGGTGGACACACCTAAAGAGAAGGAGGCCGATGGTGATAACCATATGCCTATCGATGAACCTCCCAAGTGTCGGCGTCCGAAGCGCCAGCCTCGATCCGGCAAAAGGAAAAACATCAACATTGTCATGGACAATGATGATAATCCGGACCAAGATGAGGACCCCATAGACCCAGCGTTAGAGCAGAACGTGCGAGAGGACGGCGAACACAGTCCGAAGATGTTGTCTGACCACAGCGATGCCGAAGATAGCAACTATCAACCTGTCTCGTAGAGGAGATCAGCCTGGGCGACGACAAATTTGTCGTCCCAGAAAAACCATTAGAACAAGAACGCCTCCATCAAAGGCTTATCGCCACCACAAGCAGCCTGAAAAAGCAAAAGCGGCAGGTTAAAGCCGCACAGGATATGCTCAATGACAGATGGAACGAAGTGCTAGACACTGAGGAATAATACGGCGGTAATCGGCAAACAAAGAGCTATCCTAAGCGTAAGCTGCTACCCAAATTCGACGATGAGGCTATTGCACCTATACTGCCGAAAAACAATACGGCTGACAAGCCGGACCGACCACCTCGTGGTCGAGACAGAGTGGCTAGCAATGCCGCACACAAACCCGCACCCCCTCCCCGTAAACGAAGGGAGGTTCCAGTTCAGGACCAGACACACGATCTACATGAGGACCTGGACAAAAAGGCCGGCAAAACCAAGTCCATCTATGGATCCAGGGAACGTGCTCCTATACGGGATCACGATTATCAAACTAAATACGCCAATCACTTACCAGTTCAGAACCAATAGCGAACATTACAACCGTCGGACCCACGCCACGTCACAGCCAAATACAGGGGGTGCCGCACACCCCCTGTGCTTCACCGATGAGGTGCTAGAACACGATTTTCCAGAAGGGTTTAAACCTTAAACATCGAGGCATATGACGGAACGACGGACCCTACAGTTTGGATAGAAGCCTTTATTCTTCACATCCACATGGCTCACGAAGATGATCTCCACGCTATCAAATACTTACCCCTCAAGCTAAAAGGACCAGCTCGGCACTAGCTAAAAAGCCTCCCTAAAAACTCCATCGGAAGCTGGGAGGAACTTGAGGACGCTTTTTGGGCCAATTTTGAAGGGACCTATGTCCGGCTCCCGGATGCAGACGATCTAAGTCACATAATCCAACAACCCAGAGAATCAGCCCGTAAGCTTTGGAACTGGTTTCTCACTAAGAAGAACCAAATCGTCGATTGTTCGGACGCCGAAGCCTTAGCTGCCTTCAAACACGGTGTCCGGGACGAATGGCTAGCCAGGAAGCTTGGCCAGAAAAAGCCAAGGACAATGGCAGCCTTAACTACACTAATGACCCACTCTTGCGCGGGCGAGGACAGCTGGTTAGCCCGTAGCAGCACCAGTGACCCCGGCACATCTAAAGTCAGGGATGGCAATGGAAAACCACGATGCAACAAAAACAAAAGTCGAAACAATGAAGAAAGCCCAGACAATAGAGTGGTAAACATCGTACTCAGGGGCTCCAGACCCGGTCAACGGAAGAAGCAATTCAAAGGCAACAAAGACGGCCCTTCCAGCCTGGATAAAATCCTAGACAGGCCCTGCAAGATCCACTGCACTCCGGAAAAACCAGCCAATCATACCAACAGAGAATGTTGTGTTTTCAAGCAGGCCAACAAACTCAACGCCAAACACAAAGGGAAGGTACCTCAGAGCAAAGATGAGGACGAATCTCGCCAGTCGAACACGGGGGGGGGGGGGCAGAAGAAATTTCCACTGGAGATCAAAACAGTGAACGTGATCTATGTCACTCATCCCAAAGAGGGAGCACAAACGCGCACCCCAAGATGTCTATGTCGTCGAGCCCATCGCCCCCAAATTAAACCTATGGTCGGCCTGTCCGATCACCTTTGATCGCAGGGATCATCCGACTAGTATCCATCTCGGGGGTTCGGCTGCCTTAGTGCTCAACCCAATAATCAACGGATACCACCTCACTCGAGTCCTTATGGACGGCGACAGCAGTCTCAATCTGATATATCAGGACACTGTCCACAAGATGGGGATGGACCTGTCAAGAATAAAGCCAAGCAGCACTACCTTTAAAGGAGTTATACTGGGCGTAGAAGCCCGCTGCACGGGCTCCCTAATACTGGAGGCTGTATTCGGCTCTCGCGACTACTTTCGAAGCGAAGAACTAACCTTCGACATAGCTCCGTTCCGAAGTGGCTATCATGCACTACTCGGAAGAATGGCCTTCACTCGTTTTAATGCGGTCCCGCATTATGCTTAACTAAAACTAAAAATGCTTGGACCATGTGGCGTCATTATGGTCAGTGGAAATATGGAGTGCTTTATTCGTACAGAAGAATACACAGTGGCTCTAGGAGCCGAAACACCAAACGGCCTATCCAAGCCGAACAACTCATCGGTCGTCAAGACCGCGAACACAGCTAAACATATCCGGCGCACACCACAGTGCGGAAGCTCAAATAAAACCGAGCTCGATTAGCAGCTATGCCCCCATGGACCACCCCATAAGGAGATAGCACACGTGCCACGTATACATAAATATACACTCAAAACTCCCTGGGTGGCGACGGGGGCACACTGCACACAAAAAGTCCATAGTTCGGCTCGACCCTATTCGGACTCCAGAAGTTATATTTACGGTTCATTAAAACGAACTAGCTTTGTTCACGGCGACACCAGATTCCTTTACCTGGTTTTTTCTCCTTTTTACAGATGGCCATCACACTATACCCTTCAAGGACACCTCACAACAGAGAAAAAGGCGCAGACGTGCAGCAGGGCCCCGCATTAAGGTTTCTTTTTTAGATTAAGACCCCGTGTAAACCTTTTTTATCTCTCTTTGTTTTATACTTTCCTGGCATGTAAAATGTCCAAAAAAGATATCGGCATTACCCGTAAATATATGGCTCCCCGTACTAAAGTGGATGTTATAGAAGCAGCTTGGTTCGTATTGTGTTTTGAGATTTATGCTCTCACCACCTGCGCTCTTTCCCCATGTCGGATTGCCAAACGTGCCTTGATACCAGGGTCTATCATGAGGGGCTGTATTTAGCCTGGTGTATATTGTAAAGTCCGAACACCAATAGGGAGTGTTCGGCGTCGCGAGTTTGGCCTTATATGCATCAGCTCCGAATCATGTCTTTGGTCAATAGTTGGGTTGCCCAGCTCATGTGCTTACTACCTTACGTTCCGCTATATCGGCTAGGGTAGTAAAGGGAGAACTACTGCGATCGTGTGCTGGTTCATCCGGATAAGCACCTCAGTAGAGAAAGCCGAAAACTGACTGTCATGATTCGGCAAGAGCTGGTCAACCACTCAATGACTAAGCGGAATCTTCGTGATTCATTTCGCATTAATGAAGGACCATTTTTCCGGTCACGTATGTAAACGCACCGTATTTGGATAACCACGGACATACCAGGGGCTATATAGTAGCCCCACCGTGAAACTCTGCTACCTCTTGAGCACTGCGTTGGTTTTCCCTTGAAGAGGAAAGGGTGATGCAGCAAAGTAGCGTAAGTATTTCCGTTAGTTTCTAAGAACCAAGGTATCAATCTAGTAGGAGGCTACACGCAAGTCCCTCGTACCTACACACACCAATAAGAACCTTACAACCAATGCGATAAAGGGGTTGTCAATCCCTTCACGGCCACTTGCAAAAGTGAGATCTGATAGAGATAATAATAAGATAAATATTTTTGGTATTTTTATGATATAGATTGGAAAGTAAAGATCGCAAAATAAAATAGACCGGAAACTTATATGATGGAAAATAGACCCGGGGGCCATAGGTTTCACTAGTGGCTTCTCTCAAGATAGCATAAGTATTACGGTGGGTGAACAAATTACTGTCGAGCAATTGATAGAAAAGTGCATAGTTATGAGAATATCTAGGCATGATCATGTATATAGGCATCACGTCCGCGACAAGTAGATCGAAACGATTCTGCATCTACTACTATTACTCCACACGTCGACCGCTATCCAGCATGCATCTAGAGTATTAAGTTCATAAGAACAGAGTAACGCATTAGGAAAGATGACATGATGTAGAGGGATAAACTCAAGCAATATGATATAAACCCCATCTTTTTATCCTCGATGGCAACAATACAATACTTGCCTTGTTGACCCTGTTGTCACTAGGAAAGGACACCGCAAGATTGAACCCAAAGCTAAGCACTTCTCCCATTGCAAGAGAGATCAATCTAGTAGGCCAAACCAAGCTGATAATTCGAAGAGACTTGCAAAGATAACCAATCATACATAAAATAATTCAGAGGAGATTCAAATATTTCTCATAGATTAACTTGATCATAAACCCACAATTCATCGGATCTCGACAAGAACACTGCAAAAAGAGTTACATCAAATAGATCTCCAAGAAGATCGGGGAGAACTTTGTATTGAGATTCAAAAAAAGAGATAAGAAGCCATCTAGCTAATAACTATGGACCCGAAGGTCTGTGGTAAACTACTCACACTTCATCGGAGAGGCTATGGTGTTGATGTAGAAGCCCTCCGTGATCCATCCCCCCTCTGGCATAGTGCCGGAAAAGGCCCCAAGATGGGATCACACGGGTACAGAACATTATGGCGGTGGAAATAGGGTTTTGTGGTGCCCCTAGTTGTTTTCAGGGTATTTGGATATCTATAGGCGAAAGAAGTCGGTTAGGGGAGCCACGAGGGGCCCACTTGTGTGGGGGGCGCGCCCACCCCCCTGGGGCACGCCTCCCCGCCTCATGGCTTCCTCGTTTGTTCCTTGACGTCCACTCCATGTCTCCTGGATTGCGTTTGTTCCAAAAATAACTCTCACGAAGGTTTCATTCCGTTTGGACTCCGTTTGATATTCCTTTTCTGCGAAACACTGAAATAGGCAAAAAAAACAGCAATTTGGGCTGGGCCTCCTGTTAATAGGTTAGTCCCAAAAATGATATAAAAGTGTATAGTAATGCCCATTAAACATCCAAAACAGGTAATATAATAGTATGGAACAATCAAAAATTATAGATACGTTGGAGACGTATCAGCATCCCCAAGCTTAATTCCTGCTCGTCTTCGAGTAGGTAAATGATAAAAATAGAATTTTTGATGTGGAATTCTACCTAGCATATTTCTCAATGTAATTTTCTTTATTGTGGCATGAATGTTCAGATCCAAATGATTCAAGATAAAAGTTCATATTAACATAAAAATATTAATACTTCAAGCATACCAACAAGTAACCATGTCTTATCAAAATAACATAGCCAAAGAAAGCTTATCCCTACAAAATCATATAGTTAGGCCATGCTTCATTTTCGTCACGCAAAATACTCCCATCATGCACAACCCCAGTTTCAGCCAAGCAATTGGTTCATACTTTTTAACGCACTTCAGCTTTTTTTACCCTCATGCAATACATGAGCGTAGCCATGGATATAGCACTATGGGTGGAATAGAGTATGATGATGGAGGTTGTGTGGAGAAGACAAAAAGGAGAAAGTCTCACATTGACGCGGCTAATCAACGGGCTATGGAGATGCCCATCATTGATGTCAATAAGAGGAGTAGGGACTGCCATGCAACAGATGCACTAGAGCTATAAATGTATGAAAGCTCAACAAAAGAAACTAAGTGGGTGTGCGTCCAACTTGCTTGCTCGCGAACACCTATGGCATTTTGAGGAAGCCCATAATTGGAATAAAAAGGCCAAGTTCTATAATGAAACATTCCCACTAGTATATGAAAGTGACAACATAGGAGACTCTCTGTCATGAAGATCATCGTGCTACTTTGAAGCACAAGTGTGGTAAAGGATAGTAACGTTGTACCTTCTCTGTTTTCCTCTCATTTTTTTTATTTTTGTGGTCTTCTTTGGCCTCCTTTTTTTATTTGGGATTCTTTGGCCTCTTTTATTTTTCATAAAGTCCGGAGTCTCATCCCGACTTGTGGGGGAATCATAGTCTCCATCATCCTTTCCTCACTTGGGACAATGCTCTAATAATGAAGATCATCACACTTTTATTTATTTACAACTCAAGAATTACAACTCAAATACTTAGAACAAAATATGACTCTATGTGAATGCCTCCGGCGGTGTACCGGGATATGCAATGAATCAAGAGTGACATGTATGAAAGAATTATGATGGTGTCCTTGCCACAAATACGATGTCAACTACATGATCATGCAAAAGCAATATGACAATGATGGAACATGTCATAACAAATGGAACGGTGGAAAGTTGCATGGCAATATATCTCGGAATGGCTTTGGAAATGCCATTATAGGTAGGTATGGGGGTTGTTTTGAGGAAGATGTAAGGAGGTTTATGTGTGATAGAGCGTATCGTATCACGGGGTTTGGATGCACCGGCGAAGTTTCCACCAACTCTCAAGGTGAGAAAGGGTAATGCACGGTACCGTGGAGGCTAGCAATGATGGAAGGGTAAGAGTGCGTATAATCCATGGACTCACATTAGTCATAAAGAACTCATATACTTATTGCAAAAGTTTATTAGCCCTCGAAGCAAAGTATTACTACGCATGCTCCTAGGGGAAGGTCTGGTAGGAGTTAACCATCACGCGATCCCGACCTCCCCTCATAAGGAAGGCAATCAAAGAGGACCCCATGCTACAAATTTATCACACAACTTTTACCATACATGCATGCTATGGGAGTTGCCAACTTTAACACAAGTATTTCTCAATTTCATAATTACCCAACTAGCATGACTCTAACATTACCACCCTTATATATCAAAACAATTATCAAGTATCAAATTGATCACAGTGTTCAATGCACTCTATATGATAGTTTTTATTATACCCTACATGGATGCCCATCATATTAAGACCAAATTCATAACCAAAGAAAATACCATGCTGTTCTAAAAGACTCTCAAAATAATATAAGTGAAGCAAGAGAGATCAATAATTTCTACAAAATAAAACCACCGCCGTGCTCTAAAAAGATATAAGTGAAGCACTAGAGCAAAATTGTCTAGCTCAAACGATATAAGTGAAGCACATAGAGTATTCTAGTAAATTCCGATTCATGTGTGTCTCTCCCAAAAGTTGTGTACAACAAGTATGATTTTGGTAAACTAAAAAGCAAAGACTCATATCAACAATGAGCTCTAGACAGCTACATGCCCCGAGTTTATGTCATATATGCGCGGACCCAGGTTAGAAAGCAAGCACAAGGAATAAATCCAAAAATATTGCACTAACCACATCCATGGTTGTACGAAGAATTAAGAATCTATGTGGCCAAGTTATTTGAGCAAGGTATACTGACAAAGAAAATCATGACCGTCAAAGGATGAGACTGAAAACAAACGTATGCTGGTTTTTGCATGACCATCAGGGTCTGGATACCCAAGACAGTTGGAGGCCATGATTCCATATGGATCCACAAAGGCATACCCTCAGAGACCTACCCTGTTATGCAAGAACGTCATCTTCCCTCACCCGTTTGTCCCAAGGCACCTGTCCAAAATAGTTAGTGCGGAATATCCACGTGAGTTTTGTCTAGTCCAAGATTCCTTTGCAACCTCAACATCTTGATCTCAGCGGTAGTGATAAAGCATCGCATAGCCTATTACCATAGATGGGTATACCGACAAAATGGGTAAATCAAAGGCCAAAACAATCAGCTCAGACCAGCTATACTCAATGACGGAATCAAGTACATGGACAGTCTGTCATAAAATGTATTTTCTCGTCAACATCCATGTCAGGCCAGTCTCAAGATGCTCATGTTTGAGCTGTCCTACATCGACAAGCCCATACTCCGTTGTATTGCCCCTGACTAAAGGCAGACGAATCTTTGGTACATACCTCCGGCTCGAGCCAAGGCAACAAATCAAAGTGAGACAATACCACCTACGAGCAGTCAAATACCGTCAGAAAAATGGCCACAATTCTCAGCATTGTTTGAACCCGGAAGACATGCATGTGTTTGAGCATCCCCATGACAGAGGTACCAAGTTTCAGGACAAAAAGAAAATTTGTGCTCAAGTCCCTTGGATATCACCACGAATATGAAAGAATCAACGTCAGCATAAGGATTTGGTATATAAGCAAAAACCCGTCAGAATTTGGGAAAGGTGAAGCAAACCACCCCAAAGCACGGTCAGCAGATATTATGAAATTTTTGAGGGAATAATAAACACAGGAAAATCATACCTAATTTGTAGAAGGTTTCCTTAAGGTATAAGCATACTTGTTCCCTGAGCAACCAAATCTCAAGGACGAGATTTCTTTAGGGGGGGGGAGGTTTGTGACAGTCTGGCTTTTCGCCCCTTTCTTTTTCTCTTTGGTTTATTTCATTTTTTTTCTCTGTTTTTATTTTTGGAGTGGTTCTGTGGCTTTGCAACCTAGGAAATCATCATTTAATCTTCTCCCAAGTGGCTCATCATCCTAAAACTCATCCCAAGACCATGCCATTTCCATCCTAGCCCAAATCCCAATATATTTTTATTGGGAATATTCCTTTTCTATTAAAGGAATTATCCTCATTTGCCCTACGTTGTGAAGCAACCTATACTTATGTCCATCCAAAAATTTCCAAAAAGTTCTCATAAATTGTTTTGGTCATATCTTGCTCAATTATGTCAAAATCCTTCCTTGACATGTTCAAAAATAATTCCCCAATATTCAATCTTCTATTTTGTCCTGAATGGCATTTTGTGAAGGAAGTGCCATTTATCCTATGTTGTTTGCTCCCAAACTTTTTGGGCATTCTTTTGTGTCCAAATCATTGCCTCATGCCAAAATTCAACTTCATTTGCCTAGCTAATCTTCCTCTGTGATTTTTCAAAGTTTCTGTCATACAAAAGTCATTGTGAAGGCAGTACTAGCTAGGAGTATCCAAATGAGTTGAAATTTTTCATGCCTATTCATGTGCTCATATCATTACCCTCCTCCAAATTTCAAACCCATCCAATCATATATGTGAGCACACGACCAAATCTTTGATTCTGTTAATATTTTGTGGTTGTGAAGCAAGTATCATTTATATTGATTCATAAATTCTGAGAAATTACTAGATCATGATCCTACCCATATCACATCTCTCCAAAAAAATTGGGATCATTTCATCAAGCCATTTTCTCTCCAAAATTATTACATGTTTCTTGATAGAGAGGATGTTTGTGAAGCAAGTACCATTTTGGCTTGTCCATCTGGTATGAATTTTTATAGCATCTATATATGTCCAAATAACCCTGCCTTCCCCAATTTTAGCTCAAGTGGCTTCTTCATTTGAGTGCATCATCATAATCCATTTTATGGACCAAATATGCAGTTACAAAGCAACCCTGTTGTTTTGTGGTCCAATTATCCCGAAAACCTCTAGGATCATAGTCCTTCCTTAGTTAATCATCCTAGACATCTCATTTGACCCTTAGCATCTCTCTGTTGATCACAGTAACATGACCAAGTTTGATTGAGCAAACTTTACTCAAAGCCTCACACCTCTTCCTGGCTCCTTATCTAGATATTTCACTTCTGGCTATCTAGGGGATCAAGGACATGGCTCCAGACAAAGTTTTCCATCCCATTGCCTCATGTGTGTGCCATGTCGCATGGTGACCGTGTCGAATTCTTCCTGAACACGCGCTCTACAGGCTGGTAACGCGTCCAACACTCTGTTTGGCTCTAGCCTCTTGGCCTGTTGTCGTCTTCACGCGGGTGAGCATGCCTGGCGTCTTCCCCTAGTCATCGCCACCTCCCTGGACCCCCTCCCCCTCTGCCAGGGTCCTCACCAACGCTCGCTGCCTCGTGCCCACGGGCGAACAGTGGCAGTCTGGCTCGGAGCTCGCCCGTCTTCTTCCTCCTTGTGTCTCTTGGCCCCCTCTACCCTATGAGCTCCTCCTTGTTCCCTCCGGTCACCAACCGCCAAGCTCGCATGCTTGCCCACACGTCTGCAGGGCCAACCACGCGTCCACGGCAACGCCAGTGTGGCACCACCCTGCCCCGTCTATATAAATCTACCATGGTGCTGTTTCCCTTCGCCATTGACCTATCCTCGCTCCTCTAGTCCTCCCTAGTGCCTTGCCTGAGCAATGGAGCCTCTCCTCACGGTCCTATGCCGCCATGGCTGCCGCCCCTCCTCCTAGCCGCTCTAGGGCTACCTCTCCACCTCCCGTAAGTCCCCTGTAGTCCCTCCCCTCCTCCCCTCGATTGCAGTCGAACCTCCACCGGTGCCCGTCACTGCCGTCCATTGAGGCATAGGGCCCCGCTCGCCTTGCTGCTCTTAGGCGGGAGTAGGCGGTCCGAGCTCCAACGGAGATGGCCGGTGGCGCCAGGCCGAGCGCTGGCGTCACTCCCGTCCCTCTGCTCCGTCGGGCACTGGCGAAGGAAGAAGAAGATGGAGGCATGGAGGAGATAGTCAACACCGGCCCTACCTGTAAGCGTCACCTGAGTCGGCCTCGCCACTGCCAGCATGGTGAAGTGGAAACATATTTCGGACAATACGTTTTCGCTACTCTGTAAGCGTATTCTGCCTCAATGGACGGTAGTTTATCCAAAAGTAAGTTTCCACTGATCTAGAGGCGTATTTCTGAGAATGCACTTTCTCTTTTTCCAGCCACCGGCCGAAACCCCTATTTTGTGAATGTTTGTCTATTAAGAGCAGAAAAGCACCGATTATTTTCATTTTTCTGCCTAACGAACGAATGGCCACAACTTTTCAACTGTAGCTCCGATTAAGGTGATTCCAAAGCCCATTTCTTCGTATGGTCGAGTCCGTTCCGATGGAATCATTTTAACCATATTTTAACATTCTGAAAATTCCCATTTTCCCCTGCCATTATTCAGCCCCTACGAGAGAGAATGTTTTCTGGTGATTCTTTCCGCGAACTTCTCGCACTTCTTCCCGGTGATTCCACCCCTCCCAGGCAAGCCGGTTTATTTATTTGAACTCATTTAAAATATTGCATTAGCTACATAAGACTTGTTCATGGCATTTTCTCAGAATTGTTTTTCATCTTGATATTGCCATGCTACTGTTTGGATTACCAGGAGCTATGCTTGCAATTGATGGATGTCATGTTTCCATTGGATCATTAGTGGCTAGTATAATTATTTTCATGATGGTAGTTGGTGTGTTGCTTTGGACTATTTTTTTGGAGATGATTCTTTCATGTGGATCTTAGCTAGATAGCTCGTTCTTGCTATGGGATTAGTAGCATTATCATTCTTGGATTCAGCATGCTCTTAGTATTTATGCTCCATCGAAGTATTAGGTTATGTCTATATTATTCTCTGGATTATGTGTTGGATGTTGTTAGGACTGGGTTTACCAGTGGATATATGATGTCGGAGTATCAGTTATATTTCGGGGACAACTTCCGCCATTTCGTTGGTTAGGTGCCACGGAACCGGGCCTTTTCCAGTGCAACCACATTTGCCTTTATGGGAAGGCCCTAACTTGGTCTATTGGCATGTCCCTCACCAGTGGCTCCAACAAGGGAAGGTTATGGGCACGCGCTACCCTGATCAGGTAGGCGGACATAAGCCTTGTGTGCCCGTAGTTGTTGTTAGGCGCCTTTTTGTCCCCGTTTGGGACCATTTATGTTTTGCCACGATGGTGGCCATTGGATGTCATTGCTTGACATCGGGGCCTCCCAGGACCTAGCCCAGAGGGGATTTGGTCGTAGTGGCCGAGAGAGTGTCATGGGCAATAGATTGGTTTTGTCACAATGCCATTGGTCCATCCGAATGGGAGTGCGAGGCCATGGATTCCCTGATGTGGGTACAATGTGCTAACCTCTCCACAGTGTGTGTGTTTAATCTATTGATAGCCACGTCCTTGGTTATGGGAACAGTGTGTACTAGGTCACATTGTTCAATCAACACTCACATGATGGAATGACTTATAGATGATTTATATGTTGATATTATGATGTGATCAGTAACAGTTTGGTAGGATGCCGATGTTGATGTTGAGATGATCTCGAAGGATGATCATTTAGTTTGTGATGTGGATCACAAGGTGATCATGTGGATGTTTTGATCACAAGGTGATCATGTGGATCACGAGGTGATCAAGATGGTATATAATGTGGATCACGAGGAGATAAAGATGGTATATAATGTGGATCAAAAGGTGATTGAGATGGTATATTGCTTGGCCGGATAGCCAAGAGTGAGATGGTTAATGAGATTGAGATGTTGGTTTATCTGCATTCTAGTAGTTTGATATCATGCTTAGTTATTGTTTCCACTTCCTGGTGGCAGTTATATTAATTAACCTGTTAAATGCTATGTTGTTGTCTTGCCTTGATGCTTTTGGTTGTTGTGAGCTTGCAAGTACATTCAATGTACTGACCTGGCGTGTCATGCCAGATTGCAGGTGATGCCGTGATTGATTGATTGATTGATTGCTTGTTGAGGTTACCGATCATGCGAGCTAGATCATGTCCCAGCCAGAGTTTTTGCGGTGTGGAGTTCACAACCTTCGTCGTTGTTCTGCTGCTAGAAGATTTCCGCTGCTATGACTTGTTCCGCTGCTAGCATAGAGCAAGTGTAGTATCACACGTGTAGTGTCGTCGTGCTGATCTGCTCCATTGTAACATAACACTCATGCATTTATCCTTTGTAATAAAATTTGATTTGTTCTATGCCAAGCAGTGTCGTATTCCAGAAGACTTCTTGTGATAGCCTAGCTTATTAGGGATGATAGACTACTCATACCAGGAAGGAATTCCTTATTTTCCGGAAGCCCATTCGGACAGAACTCCAAAGTTAAGCATGTTCAGCTTGGAGTAATTCCAGGATGGCTAACCAACCGGGAAGTTGGTCCCGGGTGCGCACGAGTGAGGAAAAAGTGCACAACAAAGACTAGTATTGATCTGTGGGGCCAGTCTAGATCCCGCCAGGAGTAACGACCACCGGCGGGTATGTTTGGGGCGTTACAAGTTGGTTTCAGAGCCTCGCCCGACCATAGGAGCCCCCTTGAGTGTTCGTAGTATTGCTGTTGTCGAGTCTAAAAAAACTATTTCCAGTCTAGTTATATCAGAGAGTAGGAATTCTTTTTACTCCTCAGCCCCTTCGTCGCTCTGGTGAGGAATTTTGACGTAGGTGTTTTGGCTTTCTCCTCTTCCCCTTCAAATTTTCTTTAGGATCACGGAGTCGGTTTTCCGATCATTGGTTCTCACCTCTTTTCATCCGGTGCATTTCTCGTCAAGTCGATTGGACCCTCTTTGTTTTCGCAAGATTAATCCTCAGCTCTTTCTCGGATAGGGAAGCAACGTCGTCTGAACAGAGACAATGTTGTCCTCGATTGTTTTCTTTTACCCACCCGCAAACCCTTTTTCTTCTCGGAGCCGGAGTCCGTAATCGAGTATCCATCCTACTCGTGTGAAGCCTTTGCATTATTTCCTCAATTATTTCAACCGGTGTTTTTTCTTCAAGATATTCGTTGGTTCCTCCTTCCAAGTTGCCTTTGTTTTCCCACCCTCCCACCCCTTTTTCTTCCCAGAGCCTTAGTCTCTTTCGAGCATCAATTTCATTCGTGTGGAGCCTCTATAGTCTTTCGTCAATTGTTTCAACTGGTGATTTCTTGTCTATGTCGTCATTCTTCATCCCTTTCTTTTGCGGTTGACTCAAGTATTCCCCTTGCTCGTTCGCCTCTCGCCATTTAATCGTTCTGAAGTGCGGAATACATCTCAGGAGATTCGTTTGTGTTCCAATGCATTCGAGGTTATCACCTCATTCTAGTATTTGAATTGTTTCGGTGCATCATTTCTTATTCAATAATCCTTTCTCAACGGTGTTTTCTCTTCAGTGGGCCCTAACCCATAGGTCTTTTCCCAGGATATTACCTGACTCTTCTAATTTCCTGGAGTTATTCCCAAATTCTTTTCAAGGTGTGATGTAAGTATGGATTCCATCAGTCAAATGCCTTCCCCAAGATCGCTTTCAAATTCTTTTCATTGTTGGTTCAACCTTTCCTCTTTTCATTCTTCCGGAGTGTCTTAACAATTTTTGGTTGTGTTTCCCGTCATCATTTGAAGACCGAAGAAGAGTTTCTCTTAAATCTTGTGCGTTCTGTCGAAGATTCATGGTTCTAGTTTCATGTTATCTTCTCAAATTATTCCGCTCGTCAGATATTCTTTTCTTACCCATCCGGAGTAAGCGAGGAGCTGTTTTCTATTTCATTTCATCGGAGGCCATCATTCCATAAGAATTCTTCGTCCTCACATTCTAGCTATCGTTATCCAATTATCCCGGCGCATCTGTCATGCATTCTTTAATCAGCTCATTATCTCTTCGTTCTTTTGCATCTAAATACCCTCGAGCACATTTGTTCTTCTAATTCTTCCTGGCTATTCGTTCTCTTCTCATTGTTCGTTTACATTGTCATGGTGTTCGTTGAAGATTCCTTTTCTGTTCTTATCATATCAATTCATTTGTTCTTTCCAATCCTACCATTGGGTCATGAAGACCTTCCCAAGTTTGCGCTATATCTCCTATTAATCTTTTCCAATGCGAATAAGTTGTAGGCAATGCATTGCTTCTCATCAATTTAATTGATGAAGGATAAGCATAACATAATTCTTACTCTTCTTTCATCAAGTTGATTAATTCCTTCCTTCGGAGGCTATTCGCGATGATTAATCTTTTCGCTTTAAATTGCTCATCTTTTCTTTCCCAGAGTTCAAAGTTTCCTCGGTCATCTCATGGGAAGCTCCATCTAAATCATCGCAAGGCTCTAATCTTATTCTTTCATCCTTCAATTCTATCTTGTCATCCATTTGTTACTGGAGTTCTTCACAATGGTTCATCATGACTTAATTCATTCTTCAGGTGTTCATCTAGATTCTTGTTAGTGGAGCAGCGCAAGTATCTTTTCTTCTTTGCGTCTCGAAGTGCAATTAATTCTTTTGTTGTTGATTTTCCAACAATTTCGTTGAATTCCTCCTTCTACGGATGTTTTCAATTTCATTCATGGTAGAAGATGTCATTTTCTTCCCCGTCCCTTTCGTTAACTATTTCAATTCTTCCGGAGGCATTGTGTTGTTTTCTCGCGTCAAGTACCGTTCCATCTTCTCAAGTTCATGTTCTGTTCTTTCCATGTTCAGCCGGAGTGCTGCCTAAATTCCTTCATTACTATTCCTTTTCTATCTTGTTCTAATAGGAGTAGTTTTAGAGTCTATCCTATTCATTGAGCTTTTGATTCTCGTCATATTCGTCATTCCTCTTTTCTACCGAGTTCTCTCGTCTTAGTTCATCTTTTCTCTTGCGTTCTAACTTCACCTCTTCCTCTTTCTCTCCCGTCTCGTTCCTGAGATCTCGGGACGAGATCTTCTATTAGTGGAGGAGAGTTGTGACACCCCGAGACTGATGCGCCAGGTGTCATCTAGTTGTTCGCCGTCGTTGCCATGGCATTCGCTTGCATGTGCATGACATCATCATGTTTTTCAAAACTTGCATCCTGTCTCTTTCTCCGTTATCTGTTTCGGTCCGACACTCTCTCTTGCACCCATTGCCCCTCTCAGATTTTGTTTCATGAGCAGGAGAAAAACGTTCTCGGAATGGGCCGAGATTTGTCGAGTGGTCTTGGTACATCATCGGTAGACCGCCTGTCAAATTTCAGAGGTTGTTTGATGCCCCAACGGCTAACCGCGTTAACAGTCGGACCCCTTTCTCTTTTCAGCTGAGCACCCCTCCACACGTCCCACTAGCCCATATAAACCCCCTCCATGCTCTCCATCCTTGGATCACGATCATGTGGGCGAAAACCGCACCTCATTTGGATTCTCCTAGCTCCCTCTACCTATAAATAAGTCCCCTCCCCCGAAATTTGCGGCGCAAACCAGAGCATCTTCCTCCTCCGCGTGCCGGACAAATCCTCCCACCACCGGACGTGTCCGCCGCCGCCGCTCCATCCAATCGCGAGGCGCCACCTCAGCACTGCCGCCTCCCTCCCCCAACCAGGCGGCGACACGTCATTACCCCTACGGCCACTTCGCCGCGCCTCCACCCGCGCAGGCCCGCCGGACCCAACCGCGGCCCTCCCGGCCCAGATCTGCCGCCTCGCCGACTTCCTGCCTCGCGCCTGACCCCGCCGCCGTTCTACCGCCCCGCCGCTGATCTACCATCGCCGTCTCGCCGCTGCCACCACCCGCCGGCGCCGCCCCAGACCACCAGAACCGCCGCCGCCGCTACCCGTTTGCGCCGCCCCGCTCACCCCGCTCCACCACCGCGTCGCTCACCGCCGTGCTGCGCCGCGCCGCCCGGCCGCCGCCTCCCTCACACTGGCCGCTCGCATCGGGTCCCCGCGTCTCCGTCCACCTTCGCGTCTTCCTCGCCGTCGACAAGCCTCGCCGGAGCTCCCACGAGCTCGTCGGAGCTCTCTCTGGTCATATCCTCCCCGAGTGGATGAGATCCACCCATTCATCCAACCAAACGGCCGGATCCGTCCCGCACCGCGCCATCCTGCTCCGCCCGATCCCGCGTTGACTTTTCCAGAGGTTGATTTTCTCCAAGTCCCAGTTTTTCAGCATCATGTGTGCATGTTCATCATGTCATATCTCCATGCATATAGCTCCGATTTGCGCATATAATATGTCAAAATGTTCATCTTAGAGTGCTCTTCGCGACAGAGTAGCTTGCCTGCATTTTACTATTCATCTTGATGCCTTAAACTTCGTGGAAAAACTGCTAAATGATATAAACTACAGAAAACTGATGCATGTTAACATCATTTAGGGATTTGTGAGCTGTGTAACTTTGTCTCTGTTGATCCTATGGTGACAATATTGATATTCTCATGTTCTGCTATTCATGGTCTACATGTTGGTGTGATTTTCGTTCATATTATCGTGCATCTTGATATCTTAATCTCTATCGCAAAAGTGCATGTTGCTGTTAACTGCTGAAACATGTTATAACTTGCACTTTTGTCTTTTTTATATCTTTTTGTGTGTTTTTCTTTTGAGCACCATGTCTGCATGTTTTAGGAGCACGATTATACCATCTTTGTCGTGGTGCATTCCATGTATTTTGATGTGCCTTGTAGTGAGTGTATCAAGCTTGTGAACTAGGCTACTTGCTGTTAATGTGCTGTCAAGTCTGAATCTGTTATATCATGATGATATGTTTGCTTGACGCTACCAATTAAAGCATGCATAATCTAGAGATGCTTAGTTGACATGTTTTGTTTTCCATGCTATGCGCTATCATGCCATGCCATTTGATACCTCATATATGTCCTGTAGAGCATGCCTATATGATGTTCCAGTTTTCTGTTAACTTCATGATGCCTTGTTGTTAGCTTTTTATTAATTGATCCTCTTTTGGAGATGATTTAATTACTGGAATTGTAGTATGATATGATTTCTCTGTTCACATGCCATGGTTGTTAATTTGGATACCATATGCCTCTGTTCCATGCTTGTAAACATGCTACGGTAATGTTGTTGTTCTACACTTGCTGAAACTGTTTCAACATGCAAACTTGTCTTGATGGTTTCCACTAATCCATGAGTCATATGTATATTTTCTCTTTGTTATGTTTACTTTGATATAACTTCCTTGGTTGCCATGAATAGTTTCTGTAGCATCTTTGTTTCATGGATTCAACATGCCATCATATTAACTCTGCTCATGCATATGCTCCAGTGTTATAAAGTTGCATTTTGCATTGATCATATTGGTTTAATCTTTATGCCTATGAATCGGAACCTTAATGATATTTGAAGTATGATATCTGTACATGAGGGGAATGTCAAGTTTGTGCTCATATGGTTCTTGTAGCATGTTATCTTGATGATTGCAAAGTGCCTAGTTGTTGTTTTGGGCAGATTCTTATATCTTGTTTGGAGTGTATGTGTTGCACCATTGCTCCGTTTTGATCATGCTCTATATGAAACTTGCTTAGAATTGCATGTAATTTCATCATGTCATGTTGAATCCATGCTTTGAGTGTGTTTTCTTGATGTTTAAATGCATTTTGCATCAATGTCATGTTTAACTTGTTTTGCTCATATCTTCTAGGCCATAGCTTCGAATTAAGTGAACTTTCTATGTAACTTGACTAGAATTTCATGTAGATCACCATGGTGCATCTTAACTTACTGTTTAATAACTTGAACATAATGTGTTTTCAGATCTGGACCAATTTCGAAATCTGCATATGGGGACTTACCGGAATTGTTGTATGTTGTTTCTGGCCTCATTTAAACTTGCTTGCATGTGCTGTTTTTGTATGCATCATCTCTGGCCATGAGTAGCATCATGTAGCCTTGTCATGCATCGTACTTGGTTGAGCATCATGTCAAGTTTATGTGTTGTGTGTTTACCGTGTGATTTACTTATTTCCAGCTGTGCTCCTTCCCGATAGTTCCAGTTTCCTTGCGACCGTGAGGATTCATTCGACTACGCTTGGTTAATCTTCGCCCGTTCGTCTTCTTCATGGACTCGTTCTTCTTCCTAGCAGGATTTCAGGCAAGATGACCGTTAGCATGGATCTCACTACTATGTTTGCTATGCTAGTTGTCTCGATGCTATCGCTATGTCGCGCTACCTACCACTTGTTTATCAAGCCTCCCAAATTGCCATGAAAACCTCTAACCTTTTTCACCCTTCCTAGCAAACCATTGTTTGGCTATGTTACCATTTTGCTCAGCCCTCTTATGGCGTTGCTAGTTGCAGGTTGTTCCATGTTGGCACATGTTTTTCATGGATATCTTGGTATATCACAATATCTCTTATTTAATTAATGCATCTATATACTTGGTAAAGGGTGGAAGGCTCGGCCTTATGCCTAGTGTTTTGTTCCACTCTGTCCACCCTAGTTTTCGTCATACCGGTGTTATGTTCCTTGATTTTGCGTCCCTAACACGATGAGGGGTATGGGACCCTCTTGACGTTTCACTTTGAATAAAACTCTTCCACCAAGGCCCAACATTGGTTTTAACATTTGCCATAATAATACTTGAACCTAATAACTAATTGGCATAGGGCATTGCGAACTCGAGGATTTTGTACATACAGGGCGGGGCCAGCGCTGATGGAGTTGGTCGCAAATAGAGCCACTTGTGGTGCTACCCCTTCACCCGGGGTTTTCGGTTGCTGTACGTAGTGCTCATCCGGACGTGGCCTGAGATGAGATACGCGCGGCTACTATCAGGGTGACGACACACCGGGAGGTCTTGTTGGAATTGTTTTACAATTGTCGAAATGTCTTGTGCAGCGGGATCCCCAGTTTGATTGGATGTCCCACAATGGAGGATTGTCTCTCCGGATCATGAGCTTATAATGGGCGAAGTTGGGACACCTCCGCAGTCTTTAGACATTCAAGAGCCGTGGTCACGGTTATGTGGAAGATGGGAATTTCTCATGTCCGGTTGTAGAATACTTGACAGCAGATTCGAATTAAAATAAACCAACCGCGTGTGTAACCGTGATGGTCTCTTTTTGGGTGAGTTCGAGAAGAGAACACGGCGGAGTTATATTTGAACGTAAGTAGTTCAGGATCACTAAGTGATCATTACTAGTTTGCGACCGTTTGTGTAGCTTCTCATCTTACTCTTGTACTCGTAAGTTAGCCACCATACGTTGCTTAGTCGCTTGCTACAACCTCACCACTTATCCATTCCTTACCCATTAAGCTTTGCTAGTCTTGAAACCCATGGTAATGGGAATGTTGCGTCCTCGTGGCTCACAGATTACTACAACACCAGTTGCAGGTACAGGTAATGCAATGATCTGACGTGAGAGTGATGTATGCTTGTCTTGGAGTTCTTGTTCTGCTTCTTCTTCGATCAGGAGTTAGGTTCCTGGTCGGCAGCCTGGGCTAGTAGGGTGGATGTCATTTGAGTTTCTATTTGTGTTTCTTCTGTAGTCAGATGTTGCTCTTATGTATGGTGTTATTGTACTCATGTGGCATTGTATGCCTTTTGTATGTATCCCGATCTATTATGTAATGGTACGATGTAATGATATCCACCTTTCAAAAGTATCTTCAATATGCGCTTCTATCCTTGGTGGGACCTTCGAGTTCCTTTAGGGTGGGGTCGCATATTGGGCGTGACAAGTGCATCATGTAGCCTTATCATGCACCATACTTGGTTGAGCATCATGTCAAGTTTATGTGTTGTGTGTTTACCGTGTGGTTTGCTTCTTTATTGTTGTGCTTCTTCTCGATAGTTACATTTTCATTGCGACCGTGAGGATTTGTTCGACTACACTTGGTTCGTCTTCACCCTTTCGCCTTCTTCATGGACTCATTCTTCTTCCTAGCGGGATTTCAGGCAAGATGACCATTAGCCTGGATCTCACTACTATCTTTGCTATGCTAGTTGTCTCGATGCTATCCCTATGTCGCGTTACCTACCACTTGTTTATCAAGCCTCCCAAATTTCCATGAGAACCTCTAACCTTTTCACCCTTCCTAGCAAACCATTGTTTGGCTATGTTACCATTTTGCTCAGCCCCTCTTATAGTGTTGCTAGTTGCAGGTTGTTCCATGTTGGGACATGGGTTTCATGGATATCTTGGGATATCACAATATCTCGTATTTAATTAATGCATCTATATACTTGGTAAAGGGTGGAAGTCTCGGCCTTATGCCTAGTGTTTTGTTCCCTTCTTGCCACCCTAGTTTTTGTCATACCGGTGTTATGTTCCTTGATTTTGCGTCCCGAACACGATGAGGGGTATGGGACCCTCTCGACGTTTCACTTTGAATGAAACTCTTCCAGCAAGGCCCAACATTGGTTTTAACATTTGCCATAATAATACTTGAACCTAATAATTAATTGCCATAGGGCATCGCGAACCCGAGGATTTTCTACATACAGGGCGGGGCCAACGCTGATGGTGTTGGTCGCAAATAGAGCCACTTGTGGTGCTACCCCTTCACCCAGGGTTTTCGATTGCTGTACGTAGTGCTCATCCAGACGTGGCCTGACACGAGATACACGCGGCTACTATCAGGGTTACGACACGCCGGGAGGTTTTGTTGGACTTGTTTTACCATTGTCGAAATGTCTTGTGCACCGGGATCCCGAGTTTGATCGGATGTCCCACGATGGAGGATTGTCTCTCCGGATCGTGAGCTTATAATGGGAAAAGTTGGGACACCACCGCAGGGTTTACACTTTCAAGAGCCGTGGTCGCGGTTATGTGGCAGATGGAATATTTTCATGTCCGGTTGTAGAATACTTGACTGCAGATTCGAATTAAAATACACCAACCGCATGTGTAACCGTGATGGTCTCTTTTCGAGTGAGTTCGAGAAGAGAACACGGTGGAGTTATGTTTGAACATAAGTAGTTTAGGATCACTAAGTGATCATTACTAGTTTGCGGCCGTTTGTGTAGCTTCTCATCTTACTCTTGTACTCGTAAGTTAGCCACCATACTTTTCTTAATCGCTTGCTACAACCGCACCACTTATCCATTCCTTACCCATTAAGCTTTGCTAGTCTTGAAACCCATGGTAATGGGATTGCTGCGTCCTCGTGGCTCACAGATTACTACAACACCAGCTGCAGGTACAGGTAAGGCAATGATCTGACGTGAGAGTGATGTATGCTTGTCTTGGAGTTCTTGTTCTTCTTCTTCTTCGTTCAGGAGTTAGGTTCCTGGTCGGCAGCCTTGGCTAGCAGGGTGGATGTCATTTGAGTTTCTGTTTGTGTTTCTTCCGTAGTCAGATGTTGCTCTTATGTATGGTGTTATTGTACTCATGTGGCATTGTATGCCTTTTGTATGTATCCCCATCTATTATGTAATGGTACGATGTAATGATATCCACCTTTCAAAAGTATCTTCAATATGCGCTTCTATCCTTGGTGGGACCTTCGAGTTCCTTTAGGATGGGGTCGCATATTGGGCGTGACAAGTGCATCATGTAGCCTTATCATGCACCATACTTGGTTGAGCATCATGTCAAGTTTATGTGTTGTATGTTTACCATGTGGTTTGCTTCTTTATGGTTGTGCTTCTTCTAGATAGTTACTGTTTCATTGCGACCGTGAGGATTCGTTCGAGTACACTTGGTTCGTCTTCGCCCGTTCGCCTTCTTTATGGACTCATTCTTCTTCCTAGCGAGATTTCAGGCAAGATGACCGTTAGCCTGGATCTCACTACTATCTTCACTATGCTAGTTGTCTCGATGCTATCGCTATGTCGCGCTACCTACCACTTGTTTATCAAGCCTCCCAAATTTCCATGAGAACCTCTAACCTTTTCACCCTTCCTAGAAAACCATTGTTTGGCTATGTTACCATTTTGCTCAGCCCCTCTTATAGCGTTGCTAGTTGCAGGTGCAGTTGCAGGTTGTTCCATGTTGGGACATGGGTTTCATGGATATCTTGGGATATCACAATATCTCATATTTAATTAATGCATCTATATACTTGGTAAAGGGTGGAAGGCTCGTATGCCTAGCGTTTTGTTCCACTCTTGCCACCCTAGTTTTTGTCATACCGGTGTTATGTTCCTTGATTTTGCGTCCCGAACACGATGACGGGTATGGGACCCTCTCGATGTTTCACTTTGAATAAAACTCTTCCAGCAAGGCCCAACATTGGTTTTAACATTTGCCATAATAAAAATTGAACCTAATAATTAATTGGCATAGGGCATCGCAAACCCGAGGATTTTCTACATACAGGGCGGGGCCAACGCTGATGGTGTTGGTCACAAAAAGAGCCACTTGTGGTGCTACCCCTTCACCTGGGGTTTTCGGTTGCTGTACGTAGTGCTCATCCGGACGTGGCCTCAAACGAGATACGCGCGGCTACTATCAGGGTGACGACACGCCGGGAGGTCTTGTTGGACTTGTTTTACCATTGTTGAAATGTCTTGTGCACCGGGATCCCGAATTTGATCGGATGTTCCACGATGGAGGATTGTCTCTCCGGATCATGAGCTTATAATGGGCTAAGTTGGGACACCCCCGCAGGGTTTAGACTTTCAAGAGCCGTGGTCGCGGTTATGTGGCAGATGGGAATTTTTCATGTCCGGTTGTAGAATACTTGACGGCAGATTCGAATTAAAATACACCAACTGCGTGCGTAACCGTGATGGTCTATTTTCGGGTGAGTTCGAGAAGAGAACACTGTGGAGTTATGTTTGACCGTAAGTAGTTCAGGATCACTAAGTGATCATTACTAGTTTGCGACCGTTTGTGTAGCTTCTCATCTTACTCTTGTACTCGTAAGTTAGCCACTATACTTTTTTAGTCGCTTGCTACAACCTCACCACTTATCCATTCCTTACCCATTAAGCTTTCCTAGTCTTGAAACCCATGGTAATGGGATTGCCGCGTCCTCGTGGCTCACAGATTACTACAACACCAGTTGCAGGTACAGGTAATGCAATGATCTGACGTGAGAGTGATGTATGCTTGTCTTGGAGTTCTTGTTTCGCTTCTTCTTCGTTCAGGAGTTAGGTTCCTGGTCGGCAGCCTGGGCTAGCAGGGTGGATGTCATTTGAGTTTCTGGTTGTGTTTCTTCTGTAGTCAGATGTTGCTCTTATGTATGGTGTTATTGTACTCATGTGGCATTGTATGCCTTTTGTATGTATCCCCATCTATTATGTAATGGTACGATGTAATGATATCCACCTTTCAAAAGTGTCTTCAATATGCGCTTCTATCCTTTGTGGGACCTTCGAGTTCCTTTAGGATGGGGTCGCATATTGGGCGTGACAAGTGCATCATGTAGCCTTATCATGCACCATACTTGGTTGAGCATCATGTCAAGTTTATGTGTTGTGTGTTTACCGTGTGGTTTTCTTCTTTCTGGTTGTGCTTCTTCTTGATAGTTACTGTATCATTGTGACCGTGAGGATTCGTTTGACTATGCTTGGTTTGTCTTCGGTTGTTCGCCTTCTTCATGGACTCATTCTTCTTCCTAGCGGGATTTCATGCAAGATGACCGTTAGCCTGGATCTCACTACTATCTTTGCTATGCTAGTTGTCTCGATGCTATCGCTATGTCGCGCTACCTACCACTTGTTTATCAAGCCTCCCAAATTTCCATGAGAACCTCTAACCTTTTCACCCTTCCTAGCAAACCATTGTTTGGCTATGTTACCATTTTGCTCAGCCCCTCTTATAGTGTTGCTAGTTGCAGGTGCAGTTGCAGGTTGTTCCATGTTGGGACATGGGTTTCGCGGATATCTTGGGATATCACAATATCTCGTATTTAATTAATATTAGAATATCTTGTATTTAATTAATGCATCTATATACTTGGTAAAGGGTGGAAGGCTCGGCCTTATGCCTAGTGTTTTGTTCCACTCTTACCACCCTAGTTTTCGTCATACCGGTGTTATGTTCCTTGATTTTGTGTCCCTAACACGATGAGGGGTATGGGACCCTCTCGACGTTTCACTTTGAATAAAACTCTTCCAGCAAGGCCCAACATTAGTTTTAACGTTTGCCAAAATAATATTTTAACCTAATAATTAATTGGCATAGGGCATCGCGAACCCGAGGATATTATACATACAGGGTGGGGCCAACGCTGATGGTGTTGGTCGCAAACAGAGTCACTTGTGGTGCTACCCCTTCACCCGGGGTTTTCGGTTGCTGTACGTAGTTCTCATCCGGACGTGGCCTGAGACGAGACACTCGCGGCCACTATCAGGGTGACGACATGCCAGGAGGTCTTGCTGGACTTGTTTTACCATTGTCGAAATGTCTTGTGAACCGGGATCCCGAGTTTGATCGGATGTCCCACGATGGAGGATTGTCTCTACGGGTCGTGATCTTATAATGGGCTAAGTTGGAACACCCCTGCAGGGTTTAGACTTTCAAGAGCCGTGGTCGCGGTTATGTGGCAGATGGGAACTTTTCATGTCCGGTTGTAGAAAACTTGACAGCAGATTCGAATTAAAATACACCAACCGCATGTGTAACCATGATGGTCTCTTTTCGGGTGAGTTCGAGAAGAGAACATGGTGGAGTTATGTTTGAACGCAAGTAGTTCAGGATCACTAAGTGATCATTACTAGATTGCGACCGTTTGTGTAGCTTCTCATCTTACTCTTGTACTCGTAAGTTGGCCACCATACTTTTCTTAGTCGCTTAAAGCAACATCACCACTTATCCATTCCATACCCATTAAGCTTTGCTAGTCTTGAAACCCATTGTAATGGGATTGCCGAGTCCTCGTGGCTCACAGATTACTACAACACCAGTTGTAGGTACAGGTAATGCAATGATCTGACGTGAGAGTGATGTATGCTTGTCTTGGAGTTCTTGTTCTGCTTCTTCTTCGTCAGGAGTTAGGTTCCTGGTCGGCAGCCTGGGCTAGCAGGGTGGATGTCATTTGAGTTTATGTTTGTGTTTCTTCTGTAGTCAGATGTTGCTCTTATGTATGGTGTTGTTGTACTCATGTGGCATTGTATGCCTTTTGAATGTATCCCCATCTATTATGTAATGGTACAATGTAATGATATCCACCTTGCAAAAGTGTCTTCAATATGCTCTTCTATCCTTGGTGGGACCTTTGAGTTCCTTTAGGATAGGGTCGCATATTGGGCGTGAGAAGTGCATCATGTAGCCTTGTCATGCATCATACTTGGTTGAGCATCATGTCAAGTTTATGTGTGGTGTATTTACCGTGTGGTTTGCTTCTTTTTGGTTGTGCTTCTTCTCGCTAGTTACTGTTTCATTGTGACCGTGAGGATTCGTTCGACTACGCTTGGTTCGTCTTCGCCCGTTCGTCTTCTTCATGGACTCATTATTCTTCCTAGCGGGATTTTAGGCAAGTTGACCGTTAGCCTGGATCTCACTACTATCTTTGCTATGCTAGTTGTCTCGATGCTATCGCTATGTCGCACTACCTACCACTCGTTTATCAAGCCTCCCAGATTACCATGAAAACCTCTAACCTTTTCACCCTTCCTAGCAAACCGTTGTTTGGCTATGTTACCATTTTGCTCAGCCCCTCTTATAGCGTTGCTAGTATCAGGTGCAGTTGCAGGTTGTTCCATGTTGGGACATGGGTTTCATGGATATCTTGGGATATCACAAAATCTCATATTTAATTAATGCATCTATATACTTGGTAAAGGGTGGAAGGCTCGGCCTTATGCCTAGTGTTTTGTTCAACTCTTGCCACCCTAGTTTCCGTCATATAGGTGTTATGTTCCTTGATATTGCGTCCCTAACCCGATGAGGGGTGTGGGGCCCTTTCGACATTTCGCTTTGAATAAAACTCTTCCAGCAAGGCCCAACATTCGGTTTAATATTTGCCATAATAATACTTGAACCTAATAATTAATTGGCATAGGGCATCGCAAACCAGAGTATTTTCTACATAGAGGGCGGGGCCAGCACTGATGGTGTTGGTCCGAAACAGAGCCACTTGTAGTGCCACCCCTTCACCCGAGGTTTTCGGTTGCTATACAGGGTGTCGACACGCCGGGAGGTCTTGCTGGACTTGTTTTACCATTCTCAAAATGTCTTGTGCACCGGGATCCCAAGTCTGATCGGATGTCACGTGATGGAGGATTGTCTCCATGGAACACGAGCTTATAATGGGCTAAGTTGGGACACCCCTGCAGGGTTTAAACTTTCGAGAGTCATGCCTGTGGTTATGTGGCAGACGAGAATTTTGAATGTCCAGTTACAGAAAACTTGACAGCAGATTCGAATTAAAATACACCGACCACGTTTGTAACCGTGATGATTTCTTTTCATGTGAGTTCGAGAAGAGAACATGGTGGGGTTATGTTTGATCATAAGTAGTTCAGAATCACTTAGTGATCATTACTAGTTTGCGACCATTTGCATAGCTTCTCATCTTTTTCTTCTACTCGTAAGTTAGCCACCATACTTTGCTTAGTCGCTTGTTGCAACCTCACCACTTATCCATTCCATACCCATTAAGCGTTGCTAGTCTTGAAACCCCATGGTAATAGGATTGCTGAGTCCTCATGGCTCACAGATTACTACAACACCTATTGCAGGTATAGGTAATGTGATGATCTGACGTGAGAGCAATGTATGCTTGTCTTAAAGTTCTTCTTCTGCTTCTTCTTTGTTCAGGGGTTAGGTTCCTAGTCGGCAGCCTAGGCTAGCAGGGTGGATGCCATTTGAGTTTCTGTTTGTGTTTCTTATGTAGTCAGATGGTGCTCTTATGTATGGTGTTGTTGTACTCATGTGGCATTGTATGCCTTTTGTATGTATCCCCATCTATCATGTAATGGTACGATGTAATGATATCCACCTTGCAAAAGCGTCTTCAATATGCGCTTCTATCCTTGGCGGGACCTTCGAGTTCCTTTAGGATAGGGTCGCATATTGGGTGTGACAAGTTTGTATCAGAGCAGACCCTCGCCGTTACATGGATGTTTGCGGATAGGTGCGCGGCCATGTCATTCCTGATGGTTGTGACCGTCGTGGCACATGGCATGGCACATGTACCGGACTGGATGCACAGACGTATGTGCCAAGAGAGAATATTCCAGTGGCCCGATAGGACGTCGGTTCCTTTGAGTGGGGGTGTACGTGATAGCCTGACTTATTAGGGATGATGGACTACTCATATCAATAAGGAATTCCTTCTTTTCTCGAAGCCCATTCGGACAGAACTCCAAAGTTAAGTGTGCTCAGCTTGGAGTAATTCCAGGATGGGTGACCGGCCGAAAAGTTGGACCCGAGTGCGCACAAGTGAGGACAAAGTGCGAAGGAAAGACTAGTATTGATCTATGGGGCCAGTCTAGATCCCGCCAGGAGTAACCACCACCGGCGGGTGTGTCTAGGGCGTTACACTTCTACTTGATCTCTAGTTTCTGTGTAGCATAGTTTGACAGCTGGTTAACAATGCTGTTTTCTACACGAGGCACGTGCTCTGTTTGCAGCCCGTTAAAGTGTTCTTCCAGCTTCCTCACCTCTTCCACATACGCCTCCATTAGTGGACTCTGGTAATCCTTATTGACCTGCTTCACAACGAGTTGAGAATCGCCACGTATGACCAGCTTCTTTGTTCCCTATTCCATTGCAATTCTGAGCCCGGCAAGGAGTCCTTCATACTCTAATATGTTGTTGGTGGCATCTTCCCTGGGAAGGTGCATCTGGATAATGTACTTGAGGTGTTCTCTGGTGGGTGCAACAATTAACACTCCTACCCCAGCACCTTGGAGCGAGAAAGCACCATTAAAGTATCTGATCCATTCCTTGGGGGCCTCCTTGATGGGGAGGACTGTTTCCACAACCTCTTCATCAGGTGTTGGTGTCCATTCTGCTATGAATTCTACCAGTGCTCTACTTTGGACAATTGTCGTGCTATAAAACTTCAAAGCAAAACTTGACAGTTCCAGTGCCCATTCTACTATCCTTCCAGTAGCTTCGGGGTTTCTCAAAATACACTGCAATGGAAAGCGAGTCACAACTACGATCTTGTGAGCTTGGAAGTAATGGCGCAGCTGCCTCAAGCCATGAGTTGGCTGAAGATCAATTTTTTCACCCAGAGTACCTTGAACTAGCCCCTACAGCAGTGAGCTGACAAAGTAAACTGGTCGCTACACCACCTTCTTCCTTGCTAACACCTTCCATTTATCAACACCAGTTTGTGGTTCCCCTTCGCTATCACCATCAGGCCTTGCCAAGGATAGGGTTGATTCATCACTAGGTGGCTGTGCTACAACACTACCTTCGCTATCCAGTTCTCTCTGTGCTAGCACTAACCATTTCATTCATTGCTGTCAGATATAGCAACATCGGCTCTTGTGGTTTAGGTGCAACCAAGCTTGGTGCGGAGGAAAGGTAGGTTTTCAAATCCTACAGTGCAACCTCTGCCTCTAGAGTCCATTTCATCGGACCAGCCTTCTTCAATATATTGAAGAATGGCAGGGCACGATCAGCGTATTTCAAAATGTTGAGGCACAATATTTTTCCCAAGCCAGGAGATCATAGAATGATCCATGGTCACTCAATCAATTTGCTTCACATGTTTGATGTTCCTCAGAAGTTCAAGGTGATGAGCTTGATTGTAGAAACTGTGAAGAGAACAACTAGAGATCAGAACTGATCTTGTGGATACGCCCCCCACATTCAAATGTTGATCAATTACAATATGGGAACCGAGACATATCCACTTGGTAGAGAGCATCTTCCCCTGAGGCCAGACTTCGAGGACAACGAGGTTGTTATGGATGCTTCTCATCCTACTTGTGCGGATGCCCAGGAGAAGATAGAAAGAGCAAAGGTTGCCAAAGCAGCAATGGCATCAAGTGCACCAGATGCCTCCATGGTGCTACTCAATACCAAGAAAGACCAACTCAGTTATCTGCATGAGGCTACAGTGAGAATTGAGAATGTCTTGGCCCCACTGACTCATAATTAGGAGAGTCTTGAGAGCATCATTGAGACTAAATTCCATGACCTAGATGTGAAGGTCACTGATATACAGACTATTGTCGAGATGCTCCAAGAAGATGCTGAGGACAGGGAGGATAGACCAACTACAGATACTTTCCAGAGAGTGCCAAGGGCACAAAGTTCATCATCAGTGCTAGTTGTTAGAGAGTCTAGGACTACTACTTCAGCACCTGTAGCAACTGCCACGGTTGTACCTCCAATGTCAACCCCTCCATATCTATAGACTTTTGCCAACGCTTTTGCAGATGCCCTCCTCTCCACGCCATCCACGCACACCGGAGTGACAAGCTAGAAGACCCCTTCAGGAGCTCCTAGAGATTGTGCCTAGAGTGCCGGAAAGCACTATACGTTTTCAAACTTTTTGGTAACTTGTTGCCAAAGGGGGAGAAAGTGTATAGATCATAGGCTTCGAGAGAGAGAGAGAGAGTGTGTGTGTGTGTGTGTGTCTTGCTTTCATTTGCTCATTTGCTTCTCTTGCTACTTTGATCGTTTGGTTGTTTGATTCCTATGCTACAATTTGTGTTATGCTCGTGAGATACTTATATGATCATGTGTTTGATCATACTTTTATTAATGTGTAGTTGCTTGCCTATATCCATGAATTTTTGTATGATCATTTACTTTTATCCTTGGTTATGAGTGCATGTTAATTAACTCCTATCATTTCAAGCGCTCCACCAAGATATATGTGACATGGAAGAGTGACCCATGATCCTAATTGATTGTGCATTTGCATTCAAAAGCAAATTTTAAATAATGCACAAATTTATGGGGAGCTCTTGCTTATCACATACTTCTCAAAGTGATGATGTACTTCATTCATATTATGATTTGTCAAAGCTTTGATCTATATGGTGTCATCAATTACCAAAAGGGGGGAGATTGAAAGTGCAACTAATCCCGAAGTGGTTTTGGTAATTCATAACAACATATAGATCATTGAACTAATATCCGTTCAACTTAAATATTTCAGAAAGTTCAATTATTGGCATGGCATGGACTAGAGATTTGGACCCTTAAAATGCTAAGGACACATATTGGCAAAAGCTCCAGACTCTTCATTTCTATTTTAGTGATCCAATATCACATTGAGTCCATAAGAAAGCCAATACTATTAAAAGGGGATGAGGTGTTGATTAATGGTCTACTTGCTCAAAGTGCTTAGTGATATTGCATCAAAACCCTCAACCACTTTATCATTTCCAAATATGTCTAAAACTCAAAGTCAAATTCGGCCCCACCGAATTGATCAACCGGGCGCCACCAAGTTCAGTTCACATAGCCACTGCTAGGAACCCTACCAATTCCATTACACCAATACGGATCTCGGTCTCACCGAGATGGCCTTGCAAACTCTCTGTAGCCTGTTGCAGTATTTTGGTCTCACCAAAATGTGCAATTGATCCCATCAAGTTTGCTTGACCATGTTAGCTCTTTGCTGAAATCGGTCTCACCAGTTGAAGCAATCGATCTCATTGAGACGATGTTTTGCCCTAGCCCTAGCACATTGGTCCCACCGAGTTGTTCCAGTCGGTCCCACTGAAATTCCTAACGTTCATATTTTGGACTAAATTGGTCTCACCGAGTTCTTCTATTCGGTCTAACCGAGTTGGGTCAAATGTGTATAATGGTTGGATTCGTGTGGAGGCTATATATAGCCCTCCACCCCCTTCTCCATTTGAGAGAGAGCCATCAAAACGTGCCTACACTTCCACTACTCATTTACCGAGAGAGAATCACCTACTCATGTGTTGAGACCAAGATATTCCAATCCTACCACAACAATTTTGATCTCTAGCCTTCCCCAAGTTGCTTTCCACTCAAATCATCTTTCCACCATAGCCAAATCTGTGAGAGAAAGTTGAGTGTTGGGGAGACTATCATTTGAATCGCAAGAGCAAGGAGTTCATCATCAACACACCATCTATTACCTTTCGGAGAGTGGTGTCTTCTAGATTGGTGAGGTGTCACTTGGGAGCCTCCGACAAGATTGTGTAGTTGAACCAAGATGTTTGTATGGGCAAGAAGATTGCCTAGTTCATGATGATCTACCCAAGTGAGGCATGTCCTTCATGGGCGATGCCATGGTGGAATAGACAAGGATGCTTCTTCGTGGACCCTTCGTGGGTGGATCCCTCCGTGGACTCGTGCAACTGTTACCCTTTGTGGGTTGAAGTCTCCAGCAATGTGGGTGTACAATAGCACCACCTATCAGAACCATGCCAAAAACCTCTGTGTATAAATTGCGTTTGCCTTCTCCAAACCCTTCCCTTTACCTTCATATGCAATTATTTACTTTCCGTTGATACACTCTTAGAATTGCATGTGTAGGTTGATTGCTTGACTTGTACTAGTTGCCAAAATCTGCCAACAATTAAAATTGTGAAAAGGTTAGTTTTTTATTTGGTTAAGTAATCGAATCACCCACCTCTAGAACTAATTTCAATCCTACAAGTGGTATCAGAGCTTTGGTCTCCAATTGCCATGATTTCCATAACTTTGGTGATCATAGCCTTGGTTTCACAACCTAGGAGAGTACGGCATCTAGCCAGGGAAATTACCACCATATCGGTCCTTACTTTGATGGTACTAATTTTTCTAGTTGGAAGTAAGATGAAAATGCATATTCTTGGTCATAACCCCGCCATTTGGGCTATTTTGTGCATTGGCTTGCAAGGTGAATACTTTGAGGATGGAAGAGAACCGGATCGTGAAGCGTCCGCGGAAGAATTGAAGATGTTGCAATACAATGCTCAAGCTTGCGATATTCTCTTCAACGGATTGTTCCCCGAAGAATTCAACAAAATCATCCGCCTTGAGAATGGAAAGGAAATTTAGGATACCTTGGTTCATATGCTCGAAGGTATCAAGTCTGTCAAGGAATCCAAATTGGATGTGCTTCAAAGTCAACTTGACAAGTTCAAAATGAAGGATGGTGAAGGAGTCGTAGAGATGTACTCTAGGCTTGCTCTCATCACAAATGAGATTGCCGGCTTAGGAAGCAAAGAAATGACCACAAATTCATCATCAAGAAGATCCTAAGAGCCTTGGATGGAAAGTATGATACTGCATGCACCTTTTGTCCAAATGATGCCCAATTACAAAGATCTCAAGCCCACAGAAGTCATTGGTAGAATTGTTGCTCATGAGATGTCATTCAAGGATAAGGAAGAGCTCCACAACAAGTCAAGTGGTGCTTATAAAGCTTCATGTGATGCTCCTACAACATCATGTGAGAAACACGTCTTCAATGAATAACTGAGCTTAATGGTGAAGAACTTCAACAAATTCCACAAGAATAGAAGCAAAGAGATAAGTTCCAAGTCAAGGTCCTACAATGACAAAAGATCTTCTAGTTGTGATCGTAATTGCTAAAATTGTTGAAGACCCAGACACTACTCCAATGAGTGTACGGCTCCCTACAAGAGAAGAGAAGATTTACCAAAGGGGATAAGTAAAAGAGATGAATCACCACCAAAAGAGAGAAGGAGTAGAGATGATCGTTATGAATGAAGAACCTCTCTTAGAAGCAAGGATTCGGAAAGGAAGGACAAGTCATTAAAGATCTATACAAGACGAAGACATCAAGCTCACATTGGTGATTGGGTATCCGGTTCCGACTCCCACAACTACTCCGAGAGAAGTTATCACTCCGACTCTAAATATACTCAAGGTGAAGGTGTTGCCAGTCTTGCACTTCTGTCATCCAACTCCTACAACATATTTGATTCACCAAATGAAGGAATTGGAAGCTGCTTCATGGCTAAAGGCCCTAAGGTATCACACCCCAAGTATGTTGATTTCAATAGTGATGAAGATGATTTTCTAGGTGATGATGATTTACTTGTTGACAACACTAGTGATGAAAACTATGATGAAATTGCTATTAATCATGCTAATAAAGATGAAACGAATGGCAATGATAAGAAGGAGATTGAACGTCTAACTAGATAACTAAACACTCTTAAGTTAGGTCATGAAACAACTCTAGAGGATCATCGAGAACTTCTAAGAACTCATGAGAATCTACACTTCGAGAAGCTAAATTTAGAGCAAGAACATGGGTTCCTAAAAGCAATCAATCATGATCTTCGAAATAAGAGTTCTTCTTACATTGCCAAGTGTTTACTCTTGTCTACTTATATGCCACAAGTAAAATCGAGCAACAAGAGCAAGAAAGATTCTTCTTCTAGTAGTAACAATAATCATGTTAAATCCAATATTGTTGATTCTAGTAGTTCTCTTGATTCCACTAATTCTCTTACCAAGTTACACTTGATCAAGAAAATATCTTATTGAAGGGAATTGGAGAGAAAGGTGTTTACAAGAGCATTGCCAGAAGTAAGCAATTTGAGGAAATTGTACACAAGCAAGGAAGGCACCGGAAGAATCGAGGTGTTGGTTTTGATCGGAAGTTCAATGCCAATGGAATTGAGTGAGAAGAAGATCAGTGTCCCAAGAAAAAGTTTGTTCCTCAATAAGAGAAGTATGACCCCACTTCTTTCAAGGGAACACAAGCTCAAGATGATCTTTCACCACAAGAACACAAGCTAAAAGGCAAGGACAAGCTTCAAGAGGAAATTGATTCATTTGAAGAAGCTCCTAAGGCCATGGTCAAGTGGGTTCCCAAGACTACATCAAGTTCTGCTACATCAAGTACGACTACAACTCCAAGGATTCCCATCAAGTTGATATGGATCCCAAAGAAGAAGAACTAGAGAGTTCTTGAGCGTGAATGAACCAACATACTTCACTCATATTCGTTTTGGCAAGGACAAGTGCAACCAACTTCCACATCTTGCACTAGTTCATGGAGTCACAAACCCTCTTGTTGGTAAGAGAAGGGACAAGGTAACCTAATGCTTTCATGGACATCATCATATGTGTGTTCCACTCTATGTCTATGGATATCCTTGTGTGTTCCTTGTGGGACTAACCCATGTAGGTATTGAAAGTGCAACTCACTCCAATGGATTGCTCCAAATGATCTACATCAAGATTGAGCATACACATCTTCAACACCGACATAAAGTCATCATCAACAAAACCCAAGGTTAGGTCATCCCTCTAAGGGGATATCACATCTAGGGGGAGCTTTGCTCTAGGAATTGAGAAAAAGCAACTCTAATGGTGTGAACACAGCAATGCTTTATGTAAAAGTGGTAACCCCACTTCTGCTTAAACGATGAGTATGACCTACAATCGAATATTCTCATTTGAATCCTCAGTCAATATACTCATATATGGATGACCTAGTCATCGCCAATTGCTTGATAGATGCTAGAGTGTATGTGCATGCTTTGACACATGTTTTATTTATCATCCTATTGTGTGAGAATGTTGGTTGCATAATTGTCTCCATTCGAGGACATCCATTTGATGCTTTGATTCTTTGGTTTTTGTTTTTGCCAAATGGATGGACAAGAATCCCTAAGTTTGCCCTTTAGCTATCCATGCTTTTTCTCATCTCAAACTCTATTCATGGTACATCACAAAGCTTGAACAAGTCAAATTCAGACCCTCTGGGTGAGGAGCACTCGGGGCCACCCATCCGTCAAGGGATTAACTTCCAAAACCTCTTAATGCCTTTCGGTCAGATCAACTCACTCCTACTCGGTCTCACCAAACTCAATAAGTTGATCAATGTTTTTACCTTGGTGCAACTGATTAGAACCATTCGGTCACATTGAGTTGCAGCAGCTGCTAGTAGTTTTGCATCTCGGTGCCATCAAGTAGTTCCACCCGGTCACACCGACAACACCTAGGTATTTATACTCTGCATACCCGTACGGTTGAAAATCACTTCAACCACACGAGCCCGTGCCCCAGCACTACCGCCCCTGATCTCAAGTTCATCGCCGTCGCCACCAGTGACAACCTACCGCTAGCCTCCGTTGCCGTCAATGGAATCCTCACCGCCGTTGCTGCCGTAGAAAGTCCGTCGCCAAGTTAGGGTACGGATTTGACCCTTTGTGCTTTCCCTTACTCCGATTCCTGCACAAAGTATATTGCCTATGTTCTTCCCATGTATGAGATCAATTCATCCACCAAACAAACTCCTTACAATAGATTTGATGCAAAAACTTAGGGTTAGGTTTCCGCTGAACCCATATCGGACCGACCGATCTGAGGATCTCGGTCCCATCGATTGGCCCTAGCCATTACACAAGTACAACTCGGTCTGAGCGAAGTGTACTCATCGGTGCGACCGAAATCACTTTCTCTATGAAACTGAAGCATCTCAAAGTCACCGAACTGCATTTTGGTCTAACCAAAATTGTGTGTTTACACTCTCTTAGTGCTTCAGTGTCACCAAGTTTTTCAATTCGGTAGCTCCGAAATGTTTTCAGGGGATTCAGCCCGACTCATGTTTTTTTTCCGCGGAGCGATCTGTCTGATAATCCAAAGAGTGCAGTTTTGCAGAAAATCCCTCCATGTTCATGCATTTAATAACTCCACAACCATGCATCGGATTAAAATAACTTAAACATGCAAATGCTTAGTTTTTCATCTAGTTTCATAATCTGCTACCTTCATCGATGTTTAAAATGTCTAAACTTGCTGTTTGTATAAATTTGCATAGATAACATGCTAAAATGATTTATTTCATAACTAAATAACCGTAGCTCAGTTTTAAATGAACTTTAAATGTAAATGGGGTGGAATAATGCATAGTTTAACATGATGACATTACATTGCATGATTAACAACTCTAAAATATGGTTTAGGGCAGAACAGTACCACAAACAAAATATGCACATGGGGATTTTCCGGATTTGTTGTTTGTTATATCCGGCCCCATTTAAATTGCCTAGATAGTTAGTTTACTTATGTTTCACCTCTTGCCATGTTTAACAACATTTAATATTGTTGTACCTAAACGAGAGTGAACTAAATAACTCAAATGTGGTGTTTCGGCAATATGCAACTCATTGCATATTGAGCTCCACTTAACTTGTAGTATTGTTTGTTGCACTTTGCCATGCCATGCCTCTTTAAACTAGACATGCATCATACTTGATTGTGCATCATGCCATGCTTATGTGATGGTTGTTTACCATGTTGTTTGCTTCTTTCCGGTTGCGCTTCTCCTTGTTAGTTCCGGTAATGTTGCGTTTGTGAGGATTCGTTCGACTACGTTGGTTCGTCTACTTCATGGATTCTTTCTTTTTCCTAGCGGGATTTCAGGCAAGATGACCATTACCCTCGATATCACTTCTATGTCTGCTTGCTAGTTGCTTCGTTCTATCACTATGCTATGTTACATATCACTTGTTTACCATGCCTCCCATTTTGCCATGTCAAGCCTCTAACCCACCTTCCTAGCAAACCGTTGTTTGGCTAAGTTACCGCTTTTGCTCTGCCCATCTTATAGTGTTTTTAGTTGCAGGTGCAATTGAAGATTGCTCCATGTTGGACCATGATTATGTTGGGATATCGCAATATCTCTTATTTTAATTAATGCATCTATATACCTGGTAAAGGGCAGAAGGCTCGGCCTTATGCCTGGTGCTTTGTTCCACTCATGGCGCCCTAGTTTCCGTCATACCGGTGTTATGTTCCTTGATTTTGCATTCCTTAGGCGGTTGGGTTTATGGGAACCCCTTGATAGTTCGCTTTGAATAAAACTCCTCCAGCAAGGGCCAACCTTGGTTTTAAATTAGCCTAACAACCTATTACCTTTCCGTTGGGTTTTCGCGAGCCTGAGGGTCATCTTTATTTAGCCCCCCTGGGCCAGTGCTCCTCTGAGTGTTGGTCTGAACCGGGCAACCTGCAGGATCATCTGGGGGAAACTTGAGGGTTGGTTTTACTCATAGCTTGAACTATCCAGTGTGCCCTGAGAACGAGATATGTGCAGCTCCTATCGGGATTTGTTGGCACATTCGGGCGGTCTTGTGGTCTTGTTTTACCATTGTCGAAATGTCTTGTACCCGGGATTCCGAGACGGATCGGGTCTTTCCGGGAAAAGGAATATCCTTCGTTGATCGTGAGAGCTTGTGATGGGCTAAGTTGGGACACCCCTGCAGAGTATAAACTTTCGAGAGCCGTGCCCGCGGTTATGTGGCAGATGGGAATTTCTTAATATCCGGTTGTAGAGAACTTGACACTTGACATAATTAAAATGCGTCAACCGCATGTGTAGCCGTGATGGTCTCTTTTTGGCAGTGTCTGCGAAGTGAACACGGTTTGGGTTATGTTTGAATGTAAGTAGTTTCAGGATCACTTCTTGATCACTTCTAGCTTCACGACCGTTGCGTAGCTTCTCATCTTACTCTTATTTGCTTATGTTAGCCACCATATTTACTTATCACTTGCTGCAACTCCACCTCATTACCCTATCCTACCCATAAGATTAAATAGTCTTGATCTCATGGGTTTTGAGATTGCCGAGTCCTCGTGACTCACAAATACTACCAAAACAGTTGCAGGTGCCGATGATACCAGTGCAGGCGATGCTACCGAACTCAAGTGGGAGTTCGACGAGGACCTAGGCCGTTACTATGTTTCATTTCCTGATGATCAGTATTGGAGCCCAGTTGGGACGATCGGGGATCTATCATGTGGGGTTATCTTATTCTCATTTGTATTTGTCCATAGTCAGACTATGTGTGTGCTTTGAATGTTGTATGAATTATATGATCTTTGTGTGAAGTGGCGATTGTAAGCCAACTCTATTTATCCCTTTCTTGTTCATTACATGGGACTGTGTGAAGATGACCCTTCTTGCGACAAAACCACAATGCGATTATGCCTCTAAGTCGTGCCTCGACGCGTGGGAGATATAGTAGCATCGTGGGCGTTATAAGTTGGTAATAAGAGCCATCCCCGACTTAGGAGCCCCCTGCTTGATCAAATCGCTGATGTTGTTGAGTCTAGAACAAAATGGTTTGAGTCTTAGGATTATATATAACGGAGAGTAGGATTCTTTTTACTCCTAAGTCCCTTCGTCTCTCTAGTGAGGCCTCCTCACGTAGATGTTTTGTCTTTCCTCTCCTCAAATTTCATTAAAAAAAATTTAGGATCACGCGGGTATCTTGGGATCGTTCCGATGGTTTTGTGACAAGAACATTGTTCTTGGTCCCTCCTGACATTTAGGGGTTGTGGCAGTGTCCCAGGGAGTTGAGCTCCGAGGTGTTGTCATCACAATTTTATCGTTGCAGTTCTGGAATACCTTAGTTTTGCCGACATTGAAAATATCTTTTATGCAGTTGTTGGTGAGATAACCTCGACGCCACCCAGTACTTGGGCAGGCGTTCGGGAATATTTCCATAGCTCGTATAATCGATGCTTTTCGAAGGTTGAGGTACATGTTTTTTGGAGTTTTCTTGGTTATGTGTTGATGTATGGATACAGCTGGATGTAGGGATTGTTAGTTTGGGGAGATATATTGCTTCCCCTGTATCCCCAACACCAGATTGCATAACCAGAAAGTTTTGGGAGTTTATAGGTGGGAATTCAAGTAGCTCCTAGAATATCTTTCCGATAGATGCATGATATGGGATTGGGTAAATCTCTATCATATGTATTTGTTTCGGCTTATTCTGCGAGCCAAATCCTTGTTTTGTTTTTGTTGTGGTATTCGAGTTGCTTCGATGTCAAGTGTTGATTCCATACCTTATTCTAAGTAGTGTTCTCATATTTTTATGGGAGTGCTAATCCTTCTTGTTTATCAGGGTTATCATGTCAATTCTTCCAACCGGTGTGCTTCCCTTCAAGTTATGCCATAGGGGCGCCGTTGAGGAGCCCGAGGATTGTTTTTTTAATCCAGCCCCAAGTTTCCTTTATTTTTCCCGCCCCCCACCCTTTTCTTCAAGGACTCAGATTTCTTAATCATATATCCTTTTATTTGTGTGAAGCCTCTTCATTCTTTTCTTTCAATATTCTTATCCGGTGATTCTCAGGAAGATCGTGAGGAGTTTCAAGTTCATCATCCTTCGTTCTCTTTTCTTCTCCGGTGGATCCAATCAAGCTTTCGGTGTTGATTATATTCCTTTCCTTGTTGCAAATGTTTTCTCATGCCGATGCACCTCTTAATCATTCACTTCTCGTTATTCATTTGTTCTGGAGTGCTGAAGATATCTCAGAAGGCTCGTCTTTTCATTCAAGATCCGTTCAAGCTATTTGGAGATTATTATCTCATCCAAGTCATTTAATTCAACTGGGGCAATCTCTCCTCAAAATCGTTCAACGGTGTTTTCTTTCGAGTGGGCCCTAACCCACAGGTCTTTTCCCAGGATCTTACCTGACTCTTCTAATTTTCCCAAAGCCATTCCCAAATTCTTTTCAAATTTGACGTAAGAATGATTTCATCAGTCAGATGTTCTCAAAGATCGACTTCAAATTATTTTTCATTGTTGTCTCAACCTCTTTGTTTTTCATTCTCCTGGAGTATCTCAACAATTCATGGTGGTGTTTCTCGTCGTCATTCTCGGATTTTGAAGACCGAAGAAGAGTTCCTCTTAAATCCTTATACGTTCTTCCAAAGATGCGTAGTTCAAGCTTTATGCCATCCTCTCATAATTTTTTTCGAGTGTGAGAATTCTTTTCACCCATCCGGAGCATTTCATGAGTTTTTCCATTTCTTTCCTCCGAAGGCCATCATGCCATAATTATTCATTCATAGTGTGTAGCTATCGTTCTCCAAATCTTACCGGTGAATCATTCAAATATCCTCTAATCAGTTCATGATCTCTTTGTTCTCATGTATCTAAAGCCCCTCAAGTATCTTCATTCATTTTCCAATTCTTCCCGGTGAATTGTGCCTTTACTACTGTAACGCCCCAAGACCGATGCTTCAGAAGACTTCTAGCTATTCCGAGTTTCGCCGTGTGTTTCTTTTGTGCTTGCTCTATTATTTTTGCATTTCATCATGTCATCATGCCATCATGTCATTTAATTTTTAAAACCCATCTAAATAAATTGTATGGATCTTCGATCCATTTAAATCGAGGGAAGGGTGACTTCTCTTTATAACATATCTTCCAATATTAGGGAGCTATATTTAAATGTTCCATTGATTTGGAAATCACCATAACACACTTGCAAAATATCCCATGCCGTTGTTATCTCAATTCTTGTTCTCCAACCTTGCCCGTAATTTCTTTCATCATTTTCTGGAGCTCCACCAAAAATCCTCAACATTTTTGGACCTTCCTAACCCTCACTTCCTATTCAAACCATTTGAATTTAAATCAAATGAGTTTGAATTTAAACTTTCGGTCATGCCCACTTCTATTTTTCTTGGATCAAGCTCATTTTTATGAGTCCGGGAAAATTGTCCGCATGCGCAAATTCTTTCCCTAACCCTCTCTTCTTTTCTTCTCTCTAATTCTTTTCTGCGAAAGAATATGAGGGAGAGAGAGAGCCCAGCCAGGCCTCTGGCCACTTCTTTCTCCGCCTGGGCCGACCCAACCAACCTCTCAGGCCCAGTCGTGCCTCTAACCCTAGCCCAGCCCCCACGCTCTCTCAGGATCCCCATCTCTCCCCCTCGTTCCCGTGCCGCCGCCACACTTCAATGCCAGGGAAACCGCTCGATCCATCGCTCCCGTCGCCCGCCAACGCCCGCGCTTGAACCCCCCTCGCTCCCACGGCCGCTCCCCTCGATCCCCCCTTCCTCCTGACACCGCCACAGAGAGAGGGTAGCGAGCTCCCTGTGCCCGATCCCCTCGCCGCCCTCCTCCTCGATCCGGCCCGAAAACCGCCGTCGTCGTGCCTCCTCGTCTACCCGGTGCCTTCGCCTCGTCAGCTCCGTCGCCAGGGGAGGAGCCCCTCGACCAGTCCCTTTCGGCCCGACTCCGGCGAGCGCCGCCCCATCGACTCTCCAGCCGCTCCTCTGCAGCTCCTCCTCCGCCTCGTCCTCACGTCCGTCCTCGTCACCTCCGGCCACCAGGACCCTCCAGCAAGCCGCCGCCGCCGTCTAGGACCACCATGGCCGCACCAAGTTGCGCAGGAGCTCGACGCCAAGTCCCGCCGCGGCAAGCCCTCCAGCGCCAAGTCCCAGCGCCGCTCCATCAACATCACGCCCAAGTTCTCCGCCGCCGTGCCTTCTTCACCTGCGCTGCTCAAGTTCGAGCAGAGCGCAGCCGCTCGCCCGTTGACCGCGCCACTCTACCTCTCCTGCAGCAGCTCGTCGCTCAGCGCCATGCCACCCGCGCCCTCAAGCTCCTACAGCAGCCTCACCTTCCTACGCCACCTTGCCTTAGTCGTTTGACCCCAAGCCACCACCTCGCATCGCGGTCTTCATCCACCAAGGACGCCAGGACCCTTCCGTGGATGCGTCAAGTACCCCTGTCGCGACTACCAGTGTTTTTCGAAGACCGCCAAGTACCACTTTATCAGACGCTTGAACGACTACCACACCGGAACGCCAAGTACACGGAGACGCCAAGGTCGACTACTTCCACGATGATGCGTGTACAAGTACCCTCTTCGTGGTTTTCTCCAAGTACCACGACGCCCAGAGCCCTCGGATCCATCAAATCCAACAACAACTATGTACAACTACCGGCGACGCCGAACATCTACGGATTGTGTACGACTACTTCCACTACGGCCGTGTACCACTACTTCCTCTACCGATGACCCGAACGTCTACGAACCTTGTACCACGACGAACATGTACCGCTACACGACGACCCGCCAAGACCCTGAACAACTACCGCCGCCGCCGTGTACCACTACTTCCACTACCGTCGCCACGTGAACAACTACTTCCCACGACGACCCGTGAACAACTACTTCCTCTACACCGCTTTGAACCCGTACCGCTCCAAAACTCATGCTTCGAAGGTATAACCCGAGACGACCGTGATGAGATGCCCTTGCATGTATGAGATGTACGATATGTTTGCACCGTGCCCGTTTGTTTCGTGCACGTTCCTTGTTTGCCATGTCGCCGTCCCGTGGGAACCCGGAATCCGGGATCACCCCACCATCTTGCATGACTCGCTCATGTCACAATTCCTTTTGCACCGGTACCTCCATGAGTTACCGGGACTGGAATGTTGCCGTGGCACCATTTCCATTTCACCGGCGTGGCACCTTTTTCCTTCCGCCATGGCGACAAATGTTTCATATCATGCTCATGTCAACATTTTCATAAAATTGCATAAAACTTGCATATGTCATTCGCATCATGATAACAACAATTAAAATGTTTAAATTGTTGTTGCATTAAAGTGCTAAATGTCATGTGGGGATTTACCAGAATTGTTGTTTCTTGTTTCCGGCCTCACTTAAACTTGCCTAAATAGTTAGTTTATTTATGCTTCACCTCTTGCCATGCTTAACAACATTTAATATTGTTGTGTTCATAACCGAGAGAGAACTAAATAATTGATGTGGTGTTCCGTCAATATTTGACTCGTTGCATATTGAGCTCCACTTAATTTGTAGTATTGTTTGTTGCACTTTGCCATGCCATGCCTCTTTAAACCGGACATGCATCATACTTGATTGTGCATCATGCCATGATTATGCTTGTGTGTTTACCATGTTGCTTGCTTCTTTCTGGTTTGCTTCTCTCGTTAGCTTCGGTTTCATTCCGGAGTTGTGAGGATTCGTTCAACTACGTCCGTTTGTCTTCTTCATGGACTCGTTCTTCTTCCTTGCGGGATTTCAGGCAAGATGACCATTACCCTCGATATCACTTCTACCTTTGCTTGCTAGTTGCTTCGTTCTATCGCTATGTTGCGCTACCTATCACTTGTTTACCATGCCTCCCATATTGCCATGTCAGCCTCTAACCTTTTCACCCTTCCTAGCAAACCGTTGCTTGGCTATGTTACCGCTTTGCTCAGCCCTCTTATAGCGTTGCTAGCTGCAGGTGAAGTTGAAGATTGCTCCATGGTGGACAGGGTTTTGGTTGGGATATCACAATATCTCTTATAATATTAATGCATCTATATACTTGGTAAAGGGTGGAAGACTCGGCCTTATGCCTGGTGTTTTGTTCCACTCTTGCCGCACTAGTTTCCGTCATACCGGTGTTATGTTCCCGGATTTTGCGTTCCTTACGCGGTTGGGTGATTTATGGGACCCCCTTGACAGTTCGCTTTGAATAAAACTCCTCCAGCAAGGCCCGACCTTGGTTTTACCATTTACCTACCTAAGCCTTTTTCCCTTGGGTTCTGCAGACTCAAGGGTCATCTTTATTTTACCCCCCCCCCCCGGGCCAGTGCTCGTCATGAGTGTTGGTCCAACCTGTCAACCGCCGGTGGCCACCAGGGGCAACTCTAGGCTGGCCTACCGGAAGTTTGGACAATCCGGTGTGCCCTGAGAACGAGATATATGCAGCTCCTATCGGGATTAGTCAGCACATCCGGGCGGCTTTGCTGGTCTTGTTTTACCATTGTCGAAATGTCTTGTAAACCGGGATTCCGAGTCTGATCGGGTCTTCCTGGGAGAAGGTATATCCTTCGTTGATCGCGAGAGCTTATCATTGGCTAAGTTGGGACACCCCTGCAGGGTATAAACTTTCGAAATCCTTGCCCGCGGTTATGGGAAGATGGGAATTTGTTAATGTCCAGTTGTAGATAACTTGACACCAGATCTGATTTAAAACGCATCAACCGCTTGTGTAGCCGTGATGGTCTCTTCTCGGCGGAGTCCGGGAACTGAACACGGTTTTGGGTTATGTTTGACGTAAGTAGGAGTTCAGGATCACTTCTTTATCATTGCTAGTTCACGATCGTTCCGTTTTATCTCTTCTCGCTCTTATTTGCGTATGTTAGCCACCATATTTGCTTAGTGCTTGCTGCAACTCCACTTCATTACCACTTCCTACACATAAGCTTAAATAGTCTTGATCTCGCGGGTTTTGAGATTGTTGAGTCCTCGTGACTCACCAGAAACTATCACAACAGTTGCAGCTGCCGATGATACCAATGCAGGTGATGGAACCGAGCTCAGATGGGAGCTCAACGAAGATCTTAGTTGTTGCTATGTTTCGTTTCATGTTGAGCAGTAGTGGAGCCCAGTTGGGACAATCGGGGATCTAGAAGTTGGGTTATCTTCTTTTCTTTTGGCTTCGTCCGTAGTCGGACTATATGTGTGTACTCTCAATGATGTATGATTTATTATATGTTCATTGTGTGAAGTGGCGATTGTAAGCCAACTCTTTATCCCATTCTTGTTCATTACATGGGATTGTGTGAAGATGACCCTTCTTGCGACAAAACCACAATGCGATTATGCCTCTAAGTCGTGCTTCGACACGTGGAAGATATAGCCGCATCGTGGGTGTTACAGCTACTTTCATTTTCAATTCTCACAATGGTTCTTTCAATATTCCTCTTCCTTCGTTACCGTATTATTTCATTCGTTCTTTCCAACCTCCCGGTGATTCGTCGAAGACTTCTTCAAGTTGGTGCTACATCTCTCTTCAATCCCTCAAGAAGAATAAATAGTATGCCAAATCAGTTGCTTGTCATCAATTTAAATGGTGAAGGATACGCATAACGTAATTCTTATTATTGTTTCATCCAAGTGATCTAGTTTCTTCTTTCCAGAGTTGTTCATCATGTCATTTTTCTCAGTTCGAGATCCTTCATCTTTTCTTTTCCGGAGTTACAAGTTTTTTCGGTTATCTCGCCATGAAGCTCCATCTAAATAGGCATCACCTTGTGTTTTAAACTTCTGTTTCTTTTTTATCACCCTTTTATTACCGAAGTTCTTCATGGAGGCTCTACATGATGGTTCTTCAAGGATTCCTTTCATTCTTCAATTGTTCTTCAAGATTTCTCTCAAAGTTATGACCCGACAAGCTATACTCAAAATTGAACATGGTGCTCAACACATGTTTTGTTCTAAGGCGTTCAAGCATTCTTCATCTTGCATTCCAAAGTGCAATTCTCTCTAACTTATCTTTTGAGATGGTGTCATATCATTCTTTACAATTTCCATTCATGTTTTGTGATTCACATGCTGTCAAGAATGAGGTATTTTAAACCCATTAATCTCTTCATTGGAATTATCTTGTGTCATATTTCACCTAAAGCCTTCCTAAGGAATGTTGCTATTGTGGTGTTTATTAATGGTCCAACTTATCTCTCTATCAGTTTGGTGGAAGAAGTTTTTCATCTCGTTGCTGTTACCAATTCTACACTTGTTTCTGTAATGGCAGAATTTCGCCTCAATTTTGAGAAGCTTTCCATAAGCCCACTGCAAGCCTATCCGTTTCGTTGTTGGTTTTCCAACAACTCCATTATAACCTTCTTGGAAGGGTGCTTTCCAAGCTCATTTGTGGAGCAAGTTGGCATATTCTTCTGCAGTATGTTATTCCAATGATTTATCTTCTATTCTTTCTTCTAGAGGCATTGTGATGTTGTTCTCTTCACTCATCCTCTCGAATTGAGGATCGTGTTCTTTTCATACTTATCCATTTAACCAGAGTGTCGTGTCCTCTTTTCAAGTTCTCTTCATCTTATCAAGTCTTGCATCTCTTTTCAACCGGAGTGCTGTCTGAATTTGATCGTCCTTGTTCCATGTTTATCTCGTTTCAACCAGTGTGTTTCCAATTCCTTGTTGTCCATTGTACTCGTCATTCATAGCTATGCAACCTCCAAGGTTCACATGGTGTTCCTTGTTTCTATTTTATACCGCAGTGCTCTCAATTGTGTTCAACTCCAGTGTGTTCTTTCTTTCGACTTTTCAACCTCTCAAGGTTCTTTGGTTTCACTCATTTGTCCAAGAAGCAACGTAGCTTTACCTCTTCCTCTTCCACTTCTCTCCGGCGCCATCCTAGATCTCGGGACGAGATCCTCTTGTAGTGGTGGAGTGTTGTAACACCCAGGATGTAACTTTCCATAATTGTAACTCCAACTCTTGCCATTTCCGGCTATGTGATATGTTATTTCCTCCATGGTTGGGTTTTTGTCTTTCATTTTGCATTTTGTTCATGTCACGCATTTCATCTCATGTCATCATTCGCATTACATCGGCATTGTTTTCTTTAAACTTGCATCCGCTTGTAGTTGTCGCTCCCCGCTTCTCTTTGTTGCATTCGTTGACCCTTCCAAGACCAACCATGTTTTCGATTCCCTCTTGTCAAACCACCTAACGTCCCTGCACAACCATCGACCCCCTCGTGTGTGTGTCCGAAACCCTACCGAACCCGACCCGCTCAGTCATCACCATTGGATTCGGATCATCCCCGTACATCTATAAAATATCTTCGGTTTATTTATTGAACTCCCCTAGTCTGTATTTCCCGTCGTTCCGACTTTAATCAGATGTCCCAAAATTTGGCTCATTTCACTATATATAGACCAAACCTAACCTAATCTAGACACACCGCCTAATTTCTAGGGATCCAACCCTAGCGCCGCCACCTCTCTCTCGGGATCCTCCCCGACCCGTTCTAGCCAACCACCCACAGCTATCTCCCTCCTTGTGTTCATCCTTGACACAATCCCCTCGCAGCCAACCCGAGCTAGCCACATCTCGAACGCGGCGCCGCCAGCCACGCTTAGGAGGAGCCAGATGCCCTCTGCACCTCGATCCCTAATCGCCAAGGACCTCACACCCGAGGGCCTCACCGACCACCATCGCCTATGGTTGCCTCGCCGGAGCAAGCTCCACTGGCGACTAAGCCACCTCGTCTCGCGGCCTCCTGCTTCTCCTCATCGCCCTCAACCCGCCTCGACTCGCCGAGAGCATGTCCTCCCATGGATCTCCTTGATCCCCTGCCTTGCCGCGTCCGCCTCCCGCTCCAACCTCATCCAGCAGCAGCTCCGGCCGTCGCAGATGAGCCCCGTGTCGTCCCTTCCCTTCCTTCTCTTGCCTTTCTCTCTGTCTCCCAAATCCATCTCTCTCTCTCTCTCTCTCTCTCTCTCTCTCTCTCTCTAACTAGGAACCCCAAGCAGGAGGAGACATGGACGTCCTTCCTCGAGCAGCAGCCGCCGCCAACCTCCTCTGTCCCGTCTCAGCACCGGGCATGGAGCCCAAAGCCATGGCCGCACGCCACCCGTTTTCCTCGACCCCGGCGTCGCTGAGTTCCTCGTTGCTGGGAACCACTTTTCCGACCCTTGGACTACATGGATCCGTCTACCCCGTCCTGGGCCACCTGTGCCCTCGCCGGAGCTACCCACTGGTGTGCTCTTTCACCGCGTCTCCCCTTTCCCCTGCTTCTTCCCTTTCCTTCTGTCTCACGTCTCAAGGTCTCTCTATTTCTCACCACAGGAGCTCTTTGCCGCCTCCAAGCTCCGTTGCCGCCGCTCGTTCCCAAGCCGCGTCCTCGCCGAAGCCCTATGAGGTTGCGCCGCTGCCTGCCTTCGTCGTCACCCTGCTGCCATGTCCCGCTGTTGCCGCTGCAAATCCCTCTGTTGTGTCGCCCGCCTGCGTCCTCCTCTGCTTCGAGCCGCATCCTGCAACGAGCGAACGCTTGACCTTGAGCATTGGCCGCGCCACTCCAGCTCCTGGTTCGATCGCACCAAGGCCCAGCTCCTCTTCGCCAGATCCGCCGGCCTGCCAAGCCTCTCAACAAATGGGCCGAAGCCCATGGGTGAGGCACCCCTCTGTTTTTTTTTCTCCTCAGATTGGGCCAGCCAGATTCGGCCCGACTCATGTTTTTTTCCATGGAGCGATCTGTCTAATTATCTAGACAGTGTAGTTTTGCAGAAAACCCCTCCATGTTCCACTTAAATATGCAAATGCTTAGTTTTTCATCTAGTTTCATAATCTGCTACCTTCATCCATGTTTAAAATGTCTAAACTTGGTGTTTGTTTAAATTTGCATAGATAATGTCGGTGGGAAACGACACCTATGCGATCACAAGAATCCCTACTATGGTTGTGGGGCGCGGGGTTGTGAGAAGAGCAGGATTAGCAATTGACACGGGGATTGTTTACCCAGGTTCAGGCCGGGAGGATGCGTAAAACCCTAGTCCTGCTTGGTGGATGTATTGAGTGTTCTTGATCTCTCGAACTAGCTACGGGTGTTGCGTGGTTCGAAAGAGCCGAATCCTTTTCCTGTATGCCATGGGCCTCCTTTTATAGGCGAAAGGGGCTGCCACAGTGCCACACAGGAGGTGGAAAGAGCCTACAGTGTTGCGAGCTTATCGCCCATATTACAGGACAAGATGCATTTAATGCATGGCTTAGGTGTCCCTCACTTTATCAGGGACGGTAGCGAGGCCCGTCCCGCCCGTCTCCGCTCCTCCTTGCTTCCACACGTGCCCTGGCCAGCGATCCATGCGGTGCCATGTAGGCAGGCAAGCAACTGAGGTGGCGCGGTGGTGGAGCCTCCACGAAGATCTGCATGTCGCCACGTAGGTGCGTGCTGAGTTGGCCTGGAAGCTGCATGTTGCCACGCAGGTGCCTGCCCAGCTGGTTGGGCTGGCAGCTGCATGCGAATGGCAGCGAGGAGTTGGTTGGTGCGGTCCTGGCAGTGGCCATGCTGTCGCCTTTGGCAAGAGACTTATCGGGTGGCCCGACAAGGGTCTTGCCGGGTGGCTCGTCAAGGGTCTTGCCGTGGCACGCTGGCATCCCCGGCAAGGATCTTGCCGGGGGTCTTGTGGCTTTTTTCGATAAGGGACTTTGGTGAGGATTGTTACCTCTCAACCCCCATCTGATTTTGAGCATCCTATGTCTTCACAAAGATCTGCATGCCACCACGGAGGTGCCTCCCGAACCCTGGTCCAACGTGGTTGTTGACATTGGAGGCCATGGGTTCAAGGGTGGCTTGCTCTGCTGGTGTGGGTGAGCTGCCCCGTCAAGGGCCTTGCCGGGGCTGCTGAGGTTTGCCCCGGCAAGGGTCTTGCCGGGGAGACCTGCTTCGTCCTTCTGCACTTTATGGCCTTGGTCCTTGATGTTGCCTTATTTGTCTCAAGCCTTCGGCTTCTCTCCAGCTTCCCTCCTTTGCCCTCTATGTGTGGCCATGGCGCGTGGCTTCGACTGCCCGTGCACAAGTAAAGGGGTTAAAAGGAGGGCCCCTACTTTTGTACACCGACAGGATCCCCCGGGCCTAGGCCATAGATAAGTGCGACACGTTGTTGGGCGAGGCCCAAAACGGTGCGTGGGCAGGCGTGGCTGATTTTACCGTGGTAACTGCTCCATCTGCTGCGCTTCCCATGACCCGCGTTGAACGTGCGACGTGGGGGTCGTGCGTGCGTGCGTGACGGAAGCATGCTGGCGTCATCTTGTGGTGGATAGTAAAGAGGTGGCTTGCGTGTATCTTCGAGACCGCAGGGCCGCTGCTCATTTACTGCCCTCGCTTGGGAACCGTCACTCCACGCGTCCCACTGTGCCCATCCCTTGCGCCATGTTCACCGCATGCATGATGTAGAGCGAATGACAGGCGCGCGGGATGTGGGAAGTCGCGCGTGCGCGCTGATCGGTTCCCACGCACCTTCAATGGAGCGGGGAGGGCGGTCGACGACCCCGCTCGCTGTCACTTCAACAGGCTGGATTGGCCGAGAGAGGGCGGCCGAGCCTCACCCCTGCCCCTTTATAAAGAGGGGAGGAGGAGGAACGACGCCTCTCAATCCTTCGGCATCTGCCTCTCCCCATTCTTGCTTCTTCCTTCCTTCTATCATGGTGAGGGGGTGTGGCGACGCTTCATCGGTGTTGGTAAGGGTCTCGGCCAGACAACGCATCGCTCCTCCGCAAGAGCTAGCAGCGGCGGAGTCGGCCGCTAGAGGGAGGGGGAGGGGTCGAGGTCGAGGCCGTCGTGGCGGTCGACGGAGAGGACGATGGGGCGGCAGATCGGCCTCACATCCGCCAGTGGCCCCTCCACCGATGGTGGGCCATGTTGGGGACAACCCTTGCGAGTTCTTCGTCAGGTTGCGCCAGCCGCCGCGCCGTCGTCTTTGTCTTCCGACTCCATTTGCACGAGAGATGGAGCTGGATCCGCCGCAGGCGTTGCGGCTGCATATGAGGGGTTGTGGGAACAGCGGCACGTGGGCCGATGTCGAGTTCCCCGCCCCTCACGTCGTGTATCTTTGCCGAAGGAGGAAGACCTTTGCCCGCGTCCACAACTTGACGGTGGGGCTCGTTCTCTTCTTCAAATTAATGGAGAACGGCCTGCTCTCCGTCAAGGTCTTTGGAGATCTTGGGACTCGCTTGAAGTGCTGCGTGGAGAGCTCCTCCGATGACGGGAACACTTCCTCAAGCGAGAGTGATGAGGAGGACAGCGGGGCAGATGATGGGGACAAGTGCGACTAGGCGTCGGACGCCCCACGCCTGGGCGGGTGCGGAAGCAGAAACATCTGCACCTGGTCGCTCCTTTGGCGGGTCCCGCCAGGGGAGGGGCCAGCCTCTCGAACTTCCCGGGGCCGTCTCCTTGGGCGGCTGGTGTATGGAGGCCAGAGAAGGCGAAGAAGGTGGGTGGCGAGTCGTCAAGTCAGAGTACGCAGGCACCAACGCCTTCATAGTGTATTGACGGACCACTGCCTCATCTTCCAGCTCCCCCTCCGGTGCCACCACTACCAACCCTCTCCTACGCGACCGTCGACATGTTCTGCTAGCACCCTCTGCTCTTCATTCCTCGCTTAGGCGCCCCTTTTGCCCTTTTTTGCTTCCTTGACCAGCCTCCTGAGGAGAGGGACACGAATGGGGTTACGGGCACCTTATCTCTTTTTAGTCTTGTAAGCCTTCGGGCCTTTGTTAACTTTAGAACTTGTAATCCCCTTGCTCATGTTTTTTATTTCGTATGAACTGTACCTGTACGGGATGTTTTTTAATGAAAAAGGGATGTTTGTCGGGTTTTCCATTCGTGGGTGGAACCCATGAGAAGGAGTGAATCCTCGTTATTTTTTAAGATAAATGTTTTCTTGCCCGGCAACAGGCCTTGCCATCCGCCCACTTTGCTCGACCTTTCTCACGCCCTTGGCGGAGGCAGGAATGAGGTGGGCTTAGGCTCCTCGTTTCATTTCCTTGCTACCGCGACTACGACAAAATTCGGCCCCAGGAGATAGTCCTAGGGTACGGAAAGAGGGGAGCATGGTAGCCTTCGGGAAAAATGAGGTTTCAAATACCCAAGTCCATAATGAAATGCATGATAGAGGATAGAAGACTTATCTGGATCTATAGCCCCCGACAAGCTTGGCTTGCCGTGGATGGATCCTTGCTCTTGCAGCCCCCGACAACTTTGGCTTGCCGGGGCCCGAACGCCGGTCCGTCCCCTTTCTTCCAAAATAGCTCGGCAAGAATACTTATGTGCCATGAGAACCAAAGAAGACAGAGAAGAACAGAGAGACGTGCACTCGACCTCTAAGCTAGGGGTTAGTCGCCGCCAAGCACTATCAACCCTAACCAAGGGAGAGACTCAACCTAGCATGCATGCTATAACTTAGGGCACCAGCGCTTCGTTTATTTATGCTCAGGGTCTGCGCCTGGCTTTGTACAAAGGGTTACATGCCTTGCCGGCAAGGCTTTTACAAAAGGGTGGCTTGCCGGGAGGCCCGGCAGCCGCGCCTTATGGGTAAAACGTACGGAGATGCTCGATGTTCTAGGAGTTGCTCTCTGGAATGGCATCTTCGGTCTCCAGTCGGACTGCGCCGGGCCTGGTGACTCGTGTTACCCGATAAGGGCCTTCCAACTTTGGCATCAACTTGTTGGAATTCTTGGCCGATTGAACGTGCCGAAGAACAAGGTCGCCATCCTCAAATCTCCAGGCATGAACCTTGCGGCTATGGTAGCGGCGCAAGGCTTGCTGGTAGCATGCTGCTCTCACAGCCACCCGGAGACGATCTTCCTCAAGGACCGTTGCGTCATCTTGCCGCAATCACTCTTGCTCAAGATCATCATAAAAGAGCACTCGAGGTGACCCGTATATGAGTTCCGTGGGGAGAACTGCTTCTGCCCCGTAGACTAGGGCAACGGGTGTCTGGCCGGTGGCTCGATCTGATGTCGCTCTGATCGACCAAAGAACCGCTGGCAACTCATCAATCCAGCGTCTTCCACTCTTGCGCAGCCTGTCAAAAGTCTTCGTTTTTAAGCCTCACAGGACTTCAGCATTTGCTCTCTCCGCTTGGCCGTTGCTCCGTGGATGTGCCACGGCGGCAAAACAGACCCTGTCACCGAGATCCTCAATGTATTCCATGAAGACATGGCTTGTGAACTGTGTGCCATTGTCGGTGATGATCCTGTTGGGCACCCCAAAATAGCACACTAGTCCCTTGAAGAACTTAATGGCTGACTGCGCCATCACCTTCCTCACTGCTTCCACCTCTGGCCACTTTGTGAACTTGTTGATTGCGACGTACAAGTCCTCAAAGCCCCCGACAACACGGGGGAAGGGGCCCAATATGTCAAGCCCCTGACCGGGAAGGGCAAGGAGAGAGGGATAGTTTGAAGGGCTTGAGCTGGTTGATGAAGGTTCTTCGATGGAACCGGCACACTTCACACTTGGTTACTAGTGCCGTCGCATCCTGGAGGGTGGCGGGCCAGAAGAAACCTTGCCGGAAAGCCTTGCCGGCAAGGGCCCTCAACCCTATGTGGGAGCCACATATGCCTCCATGTATCTCTGCCAACAGCTTTAGTCCTTCCTCCCGGTAGATGCACTTCAATTTCACCCCATTCGGTCTTTTTCTGTACAATGCGTTATCAACGAATTGGTACAGAGCAGACCGGCGAGCTACTCTTTCTGCCTCTTCCTCCTCTTCAGGAAGCTCTCCTTTTTGGAGGAATCGGACGGTGTGTTGCGCCCATGCCGGAGCCTGTGGATCGACGACAAGGACCAAAGGCATCTCTTCTGCCACAGGAGCGGCCGTCTACGGCCATAACCTGAGGCCCTCCCGGAGTTGGTTACCCCGCGGCAGGATCGGCATCCACGGCAACATCTTCGCCGGCGGCTCCGGGGAGCTCGGTGGGGAAGTACTTGCCGGAGCCTAGCTTCCTCCGCTTGTTTTGCCCGGTTGACAGCTCAACGGATGGTTGAGTTAACTGAAACACAAAAGTTCCTGGTTCCACGGGTAGCTTGGGGGCAGCGTGCTTTGACAGGTAGTAGGCGATGTCGTTCTCCGTCCAAGGGACATGCTCCGCTTGTATACCATCAAAGCGCTCCTCCAGTTTCCTCACCTCATCTACGTAAGCTTCCATCAACGGGCTTTGATAATCTTTGTTGACCTGCCTAACGACGAGTTGTGAGTCACCCCTGACGATGAGCTTTTTGACTCCGAGGTCCACCGAGATCCTGAGACCGGCGAGCAAACCCTCGTACTCGGCAGTGTTGTTAGTTGACATCTCCCGGGGGAAGTGCATCTGGATGACATACTTGAGGTGCTCTCTGGTGGGTGCGACAAGAAGCACACCAGCATCGGTGCCTTGCAGCGAAAAGGCCCCATCAAAGTACATGATCCAGTTGCGGCTCGTTTCCTTGCCGGGGAGAGTGGTCGCCAAGACTCTGCTCCGAATCGTCTAGGTACTTTCGAAATTTAAACCAGAACATGACAACTCCAGGGCCCATTCCACGATCCTCCCCGTTGCATCTGGGTTATGCGGTATCCGCTGCAATGGGAGGCGGGTGACCACCGTGATCTCATGCGCTTGAAAGTAATGGCGCAGCTTCCTCGAGGCCATAAGAAGGCCGAAGAGCAGCTTTTGCACACTTGAGTACCTCGACCTAGACCCCTGCAGGAGGGAGCTGACGAAGTAAACAGGGTGCTGCATCATTTTCTTCTTTTGCGCCACTTCACCCGGTTGCGTGGACCCTGTTGCACTGGCGTTAGCCCTCACCGGGGGTTTAGTCTTGCTTGGACCGAGCCCTGCCGGGGAGGGTTCCGGCTTGCCATCCTTTGAATCTGCCGCTATAGCCGGCTCTTCGTTGACCTCTCTCTGCACCACTAGTGCGGCGCTAACCACCTGATGTTGCTGCTAGATACAGTAGCAATGGTTCTTGTGGTTTGGGCGCAACCAGCACTGGGGTAGGGGAGAGGTATTTGTTCAAATCCTGCAGCGCTGCCTCGGCTTCCGGGGTCCACTCTACTGGCCCTGTTTTGTTCAAGATCTTGAAAAAAGGAAGGGCACACTCCGCGGACTTGGAGATGAATCGGCTCTTAGCGGCAACACAGCCAGTGAGCTGACGCACATCCTTGATCCATTTGGGTGCCTCAATCTGCTCAATGGCCTTGATCTTATATGGGTTTGCTTCAATCCCGCGCTGGGACACAAAGAATCCTAGAAGCTTTCCAGACAGGACGCCGAAGACACACTTCTCAGGGTTCAATTTGAGGTTGATCTTGTGCAGGTTTGCAAATGTTTCCTCCAGATCTTGCACAAGTGTTGCTTTGTCCTTGGTTTTGACCACTATGTCATCCATATGAGCTTCCATATTTCTATGTAGCTGGGGCTCAAACCAATTTGGACCACTCTTGCAAAGGTTGAGCCAGCACTCTTCAACCCGAAAGGCATCCGTAAAAAGCAATACGTACCACATGGGGTGATGAATGCTGTCTTCTCCTCATCCTCTTTCGTCATGTAGATCTGGTGCTATCCCGAGTAGGCCTCGAGGAATGATAACAGGTCACATCCAGCCGTGGAGTCAACAATCTGGTCAATACGCGGTAACGGGAAGGGATCCTTTGGACAAGCCTTATTGATGTCTGTGTAATAAATACACGGTCTCCACTTCCCATGTGCCTTGCGCACCACTACCGGATTGGCCAACCATGTCAGATGGAGTACTCCTCTTACCAAGCCTGCCGCCTCTAGTTTTCTGATCTCCTCCATGATGATCTCCTGCCTTTCCAGCTTGCTTCCTGACCTTTTGCTTGACGGGCCACGCATGAGGACAGACAGCAAGATGGTGCTAAATCACTTCCCTGGGAACGCCGGGGATGTCGGAGGCTTGCCATGGAAACACATCAACATTTGCCCACAGGAAAGTGACGAGCTCGCTTTCCTATTTGCTGTCGATAGTGGATCTTATGGTAAAAGCTCCCCCCGTGCCGTCCTCCTTGATGGGAACCTTCTTGGTCTCTAGTGGTGCAGCTCTGGACTTCTTGCTCTTGCCGGCGGAGCTCTCTGGTACGTCCTCAATGGGAGCGCAACACCCCGAAGAGATGCGCTTGCCGGAGTAGGTGCGAGGGGTCTCGCCGGTCTTCTTCCCTCCCGGGGCTCCGTCGATAGGAGCAGGTGCCTTGGCGGCAGCTGCTGCAACTGCTTCCCGGTAAAGTTGGTCAGCGCAAATCAGCACATCTTTCTTGTCAGAGGGGATGGTGATGATGTTCATTGTCCTGGGCATCTTCAGCGTGTTGTAGGCGTAATGTGAAGCCGCCATGAACTTGGCTAGTGCCAGGCAGCCGAGGATCATGTTGTAGGGCAAGGGGATCTCGGCTACATCAAAGATAATCCTCTCCGTCATGTGGTTCAGCTCACCTCCGAACGTCATGGGCAACGTGACCTTTCCTTTCGGCTGGCTCCTCCCTGTGTTAACCCCTTGGAACGTGCCCGTCTCCTCGAGGTCTCCATCAGGGATTTGCAGCCTCCTGATCACAACGGGCGAGATCAAGTTCAGATCGGCCCCACCATCAACCAGCATCTTCGTTACCTTGAGGTTGCAGATCATTGGTGAGACCAACAATGACAAGCACCCGACCACAGTGGTGCGGTCAGGGTGGTCCTCGGTGTCGAAGATGATTGGCGTGCTAGACCACCTCAGCGGCTTCCGTACGTCGACCGACGGCTCCACCACTGTGATCTCACGCGCCCACTGCTTGAGCTGGCGGTGGGATGTATGCAGCGAGGCGCCACCATTGACGCACATGGCTTCTGTGGCTTTCTCAAACTCGTGGTCGCCGGACTCATCGTCCTCATCGTGATCATCGTCTTCCTGCTTCTTGTCGCGGCCTCGGGCGGGCCTCTCCTGCTGATTGTCCTAGCTGCGGCATCCCCCTTGGCCGCCACGTTTCTTGTCGGATCCTTCGACACCTTCTTGGCCTTTCTCCTTGTCCCGATGTTCGTATTCGGCTTTCTACTTCTTAGTGAGCAGCTCTACTTGCCGACAGTTCTAGAGATCGTGGCCTTTGGTGCGATGGATCTTCGAATACTGCTTGTCGGAGCCCCTTGGCTTATCGGTAGCCACCAAGGCCCGGCAAGCGGCACACCCGACAACTTCCTTGCCGGGGTCACTTGCCTTGGGTTTCTTGGTGGCACCGATATCATCGAATCCTTCGAAGGCAAGCACGGTCTTGCTCCGGCGCTTCCTATTACGGCGCCGGCCCTTCCTCGTTGGGGTGGCGGTATCATCCGTGGAGTCGGTTTCCACGCCGGCGTCTTCGCCAGGGTAATTCCTTCTCTCTTCAGCGCGAGTGCACCGATCGGCCAGAACATAAGGTTCGGCCACATCTCTGACCTTGTTCATCGGCAGCTCTTCACGCATCTTACGATTGTGCACATTCTGATGGAATGCACTGATCACGGCGGCAGGATGAACGTCGGGATGTTGTACTGCACTCGGCTAAACCATTGGATGTACTTGCGCAAGTTTTCTCCTTCCTTCTGGGGGATGATATGCAGATCACTCGCCTGTCCATGAGCTTGGTGGCCCCCAGTAAAGGTGCCAACAAACTCATGACACAGATCCGCCCAAGAAGAAATGGAGTCTACCAGCAAGTGCATCAACCATGACATAACATTGGGCTTGAGTGCCAACGGAAAGTATTTGGCAAGCACCTTGTCGTCGCGGGCCCCAGCAGCTTGCATCGCGATGGTGTAGATGCTGAGGAACTCCGACGGGTGAGTCTTGCCGTTGTACTTTTCACCAAAGTCGGGCTTGAACGTGTGGTGGGAGGGCCACTGGAATTGCCGCAGCTCACGGGTGAAGGCCGAACAACCTACCTCGTAAGGTAGGCCACCATAGCCTCCCGGTGTTGGGTGGTCCATAGTGGGCCCTGCCCGCCTGTCCGACTGGTGGCGCGCGTCACGCCGGCGCTCGATGGTGGTTCGAGTGTCTTCATGAACTCGCTCCCGAAGAACTTGGCGTTGGTCGCGGTGAGTTTGCGGGTCGGACGACGCTATGGAGATATCATCCCGAGCGTCGTTGCGACGGACCGACACCCGCGGTGGTCGGGATGGAGGAGGGCAATGCACCGTGGCCGCGTCGCCTCCGTCCTGGCCTCCGCTGGGATGCGGTGGCCCGACGCAGCGATGGCCTACGAGTCCCGTCGGCCGCAACTCATCGTTGTTAGCGATGCCGACAAGGCTCCGAACGGTGGCCCTCCATTCATCGAGCTTGTCACACCCTAGCTAGTCATGCATTAGAGTGTTGCATCATGTTTACTTTTCATCAGAAACTTGAAATGGGGATGACAGAACCCCCAGTCCCCTCTGAAACCAACTAGGGTTACTAAAATAATTTTTCAATGAACCTGAAATGCCCTTCTAAAAATGTCCATCATTTTAGCCTTGGTTCAGAACCTCTGACAAAAGTGGTGCACATTTTTCTAGGCCATCATAGGGTCTTTGAATTAAATCATAGCTATTTGAATTTGGGCATTTAAAATAATATAAAATATTTAAATGCTCAAATATCTCCAAACTAAAATGTTTCATGTTGGAAATAATCCAACTATGAGCCAGGAGTAGTTTGGTGATTTTTGGAGATGGCTAGGTATTTTAATTAATTCAACAAAGTTGCAGTTATATTAAATAAAACAGAAAACAGAAAAAAACTAAAAGGGGGAAGCTTACCTGGGCTCCTCCCTGTTCAGCCCAGCCAGCTGGCCGGCCCAGCCAGCAGCCGGCCCAGCCCACCTCCCTCCTCTGTCGTCTTCGTCCCGACAGAGGGAGGGGAGTGTGGCCGGCGCGCGCGCACGGCCACCGCGCCACGCCACCTGCTCGCCTGCCTGCCTGCCCTCCCCTCCTCGCTCGACGCCCTGGACGACGCCACGCCTCTCCCCCTGCTCCCTCTCACTCTCCCCCGTTTCTCCCTCGCTCTCTCTCGCTCTCGGCCGAAGCACACCGTCGCCGCCGTTCGCCGTAGCCACTGCCTCCGGCCACCCCTCGCTCCCCCGAGTAGCTCAGAAGCTCCGCCTCGACTCCCTCTTCCTCCCCACCGCTCCACGAGTCCCCGGAAGCCCTGCATCGCCGCCACGTCGCCGTTCCCCTCTTCGGACTCCGACCACCGTCGCCGTCAAATTCGTCGTCTCCGACGCGTCCCCGAGCCCGCTTCGACGCCCACTACAACCGCGGTGAGCCCCCGAGTCGTTTCCCCCTCTTCTCCCCCTCGTTCCCTCACCGTAGCTGCATCTCCACCACGGCCGAACCTCCGCCGTCGCCGAGCTCGCCGTCGACGCAGCTCCGGTGACCATTTGGTCACCCCGGCGAGTCCAACACGTTCGCAAGAACCAGTAGAGCATCCCTAGCGCCTCACTCTGCTCGACTTCGAGCTCCAGCACCACTCCCGTGCACGACCGAACCCCGGCGGCCGCAACCGAGCTCGCCGCCGTCGACTCCGGCCACCCCGACCCCAACGGACTCCGCCAAGAGCCGCGGGTCATCCTCAGCTTCACTCCGGTGGTCGCCGCGTTCCATTTGGTGGCCGAAACGACCAAAACCACTATCGCCGCCGCACTGTTGGTCGCCGCCGGCCAGAACTCCGGCGAGCTGACGTGGCCTAGTTGATTAACCACTAATCCACCACCTACTGACGCTGACAAGTGGGCCCCAGGGCTTAGTCAAAGCTAACCAGCCCGGGGTCAACGCGGGATTAGCCCCTGTGACACTGACGTGTGGACCCCACACGTCAGGTTTGACCCGAGCCAGCCCTGTTGACCTGCTGATGTCACTGTGATGTCAGGCTGACACAGTAATTGAATTTCTGGATTTAAATTAAATCAGGAAATTCCAGAATATTATTTAAACTTCAAAAATTCATAACTTTTATTCTGTAACTCCAAATTGGACAAATAATATATGAAAAATGATCAGAAAAATCCAATCTATCCATCTGTACTATTTTCATGCATGATCAAACAAGTTAACTTGATGTTTTAATCAGAACAAGAAAAGGCACTTTAAAAGGCCATATTTGAATTTGGAATTTGAATCTTTGATTCAAATTTGCTCAAACACATCTGGTTTTAGTTGCATTAGCCCAACACACTCATATTGCCATGTTTCATGCATGCATCATATTGTTGCACATTGTTTGGTGATGCCTGTGTATCGTTACCCTTTGCGACAGGATCTGTCCCCGAGGAGTACCGTGATTACCCTAACGAAGAATCGTATCCGTGCAACGAACCATCAGGCAAGCAACCAACCATTTGATCATATCGATACAATCCCATGTTCTCGCTCCTGCTCTCTTTTACTGCATTAAGACAACGCGATTCAAACTGCTGTGTGCTACGGTAGTTGAACCCATTTCCTCTGCATGACCTGTCATTGCCACAGTAACTAGATGAAACCCACTAGCATGTGTAGGAGTTGATTGAGCCATATGTATGTGTTGTTCCTACCTTGCTATGCCTGCTATGCTTAGAGTCGTGTCAGGTCTGGTTCATCTGGGTGATGGGCTAGAGTGAAATGTTAATGTCGGTAATGAGAGTGGTGTGGTGAACACGATTTGGTAAAGGTATCGATGAGAGGCCATGTAGGAGTACATGGTGGGTTGTTTCATTGAAGCCGACCTTAAGCACTGAGATCTGTATGTGTGATTTAAGAATCAGCTACTACCATGCATTGGGCCCTGAAATATGACCCCGCTCGACTTCTTATTCACCCTAGCTCTCTGTCCAGGAGTTGCAAGTAGTTTCTGGTGTTTGTAGCCTACTGGAGGCCGTGGACAGCGCTGACCGTAGGGGTGGGCTGTGATGCGGTAGGTACGTGGCACGGTGTACCGAATACCCGTTAGGTATCTCGGGAACCCTGTTCACATCGTTCGGGGCCGTATGGGAAACCTCGGCCGGACTCCCTGCGGATGGAACCTGAATAGGCGATAAACCTGGACTAGAGGCTTAAGTGTTTAGGTAGGTCGTGGTCTACACCCACGTCGGCTTTCGCTTGAAGTCTGCCGAGCACATGTCGTGTGCAGACGCTAAGTGGTGGAAACATGTATGAAGAAGTACACCCCTGCAGGGTTAACATGATCTATTCGAATAGCCGCGTCCGCGGTAAAGGACTACTTGGTTGCCTATACAGTTCATAGACAAGTAAATGGAAACTACTAAAAGCCTCAAGATAAGTGTGAGTGCCGAGGATGGCTCTTCCGTAGGAAGACGGAGGTGGATCCTCGGTAGTGTATTGAAGTGGTGAATAGTGGACTCGTGTGCGCAAAACTATTTCAAACTGGAGTATCGTAGGATAGTCTAGCCAAGAGTCAAAGCTGGCTTGCTGCAATAACTCCACCAACCCTTCTTGATACTATGCATGTATGTAGGATCTGATGTAAGTCTTGCTGAGTACCTTTGTACTCATGTTGCTATAATCTACATTTTTACAGAAGACGCTGCAACCCCTTCTGATGGGTTCTATGTAGACGTTGACATCAACGAGTAGGCTAAAAGACCCAGGTGGTGACCCTGAGCTTGTGAAGGACCACATAGTATAGCCAGGCTTTCCAAGCCTCTTTTATTTTACTAGTTGTCTGTACTCAGACAAGTTACTTCCGCTGTTGGCTTGTATGATTGTATGACTTGTATGTTGGGTCGTGAGACCCGTATCTTTGTGTGTATGTTATGTATGGCTCACTGAGCCTTAAATAAAGTACTTGTGTCGTAGAGTCATGTTGTGATGCTTCGTTGTATTTGCACATATCGAGCATATTGTGTGTATGATTGAAATGCTTGGTATGTGTGGGATCTGACTATCTAGTTGTTTATCTTTAGTAGCCTCTCTTACCGGGAAATGTCTCCTAGTGTTACCGCTGAGCCATGGTAGCTTGCTACTGCTCTGGAACACTTAGGCTGGCCGGCATGTGTCCTTCTTCGTTCCTGTGTCTGTCCCTTCGGGGAAATGTCACGCTTTGAGTACCGGAGTCCTGTTAGCCCGCTACAGCCCGGTTTACCGGAGTCCTGCTAGCCCAGTGCTACAGCCCGGACCCACTTGCTGATGACCGACACGTTCGAAGCTGGGTCATGGATGCCTGTCCCTGTAAGTCTGTGCCACTTTGGGTTTACGACTAGTCATGTCAGCCCGGGCTCTTTATCATATGGATGCTAGCGACACTATCATATACGTGAGCCAAAAGGCGCAAACGGTCCCGGGAAAAGGTAAGACGACACCCGTGGGGATACCGTGCGTGAGGCCGCAAAGTGATATGAGGTGTTACCAGCTAGATCGATGTGGCATCGAGTCGGGGTCCTGACAGCGTTGGCATCAGAGCCGGACTGCCTGTAGGTTCTCCAAGCCAAACTGGTCGATGTTGAGTCTAGAAATTCTTTAGTTATATGTAGGGGAATTGTTTGTGGGATGGAACGTAAGGCTCTTTTTACTCCTTATACCTTATGACATTCTGATCTGAGTCAGTCCATTCTTCCACCGGGGGTTAAGGAATTAGGATCTGTTCTCTCTATCAGGATCACGTGTTACTAATCAGTAGTACCTTATAAGTTTGATGGTTATCAGCCTAGTTCAGTTCTACTACCACATTATGTTGTTAGAATGGATTCAGTACTTGATATGATGACGTTGAGTGTGTACGAAATCCTTTGTCAAATGTCTCAATATCCTTTTTGAGCATTTACAGCTGTTATGCTGCCGAAATTTTGCTAGAAATTCTAATGCCTTTGCATTATAATTGTGCTTTCAGATGGCCACTCGCGACCTCAATCAAGTGGTTCGCCTGACCCGATGCCTAGATGTACCCGGCCATACTGCCAAGTTGGTTAGGGTAATGACTGAGGCTGGATACCGCTGGTATCCTGAGTACACGGTCGAAGAGCAATTCCGAGACTTTAATCAAAGCCAGTATCTCTGCACTGTCAGGATATTTCCATCTTATCCTGGATCCACTGAGCCTCTTCACTGCTCCTATGGACTCGGGGTTACTATCGAGATGGCTGTGCAGGATGCCGCCTACTCTATGATGACCATTATGCGAGTCAGATCTGGGTTATTTCGGGACTCTGATTTCCGGTATATGCCAGGATCACTTCCGGGAGCACAAGGGTATCTCCAGGCTATCTACGCTGACTCCACTCAGGAGGATTCACGGACTCGCACCACTGCTGAAATGCTCGAGGATAAGGACCGTGAAAATCGGGCCTTAAGGTTAGAGCTCTTCAATACCCGTGCCGACCACTGGGCCACTTTGACTCGGTTCGCACCGGCGGTGCAAGCTGGATTTTCAGATATGCGCGATCTCTATCCTGTGAGATCTGCTCTGCCAGACGTGATGGTTTGGCGTGATGTAGGAGGCATCACCCCACCTCGCGGTCCCCGCAGGCCACCGTTTGTTGGTCCAAGGCCTCATCCTAGCCCCTATGGTCCACAAGCTCCGCGAGATCGTCTGTTTCCGGATGAACATGTTGAGCTTCCAGGCTATGGAGGTGACTTCTACGAGGACTACTACGGATCGGTCTGAGTTAGTAGTAGTATCACTAGTTCGCACTAGCTGTGTCGTCTGTTGTCCTGCGTGTCTCGTGGGATATGACCTAGTTTGTACTCTTTCCGGAGATGTAGAAAAATAATGTATAGGAGCTTGAGATGCCTCCGATGAGATGTAATCCTCTTTTCACCGTTTTAGTACTTTGCTTGGTCTTGTACTAAACCTGTATGGTGTGTATGACGATGGAATAAAGAAGCAGTTTCTGTATCTACCATGTCATACGGATGATCATCTTGCATCTCGAGTTATTCCTTACATTCTATATCCTATGTCGGAATTTTATCATTCTGACTAAATCATTGTCTTGTTTACCTAGGATGGTCAACACACGCGCTAATCCTGCTTCCCAAGAGCAGGCCGAAGGCAGTGAAGCCAGGAATGAAAATCTGCCTCATCCTCCTTCACTAGCCGAGGTTATGATGGAAGCTGAGAGAAACAAGCGGGAGACAAACCGTTTGTTGGAGCGTATAGAACAGAATACAGCACACCATCAGAGGACTAACGTGGTGTCACTCAGTGATTTTATCAAATTGCATCCACCCACGTTCCACCACTCCGTCGAGCCTCTCGACGCTGATGACTGGCTTCGCAGTATCTCTCACAAACTGCGTTCCGCGCTGGTAGCGGAGGCTGACAAGGTCACCTTTGCTGCATATCATCTTGAAGGCCCCGCCAGTCTATGGTGGGAGAATTATGGAGCTATGCGCCCCGCAGGCCATGTCACAACTTGGGCTGAATTCAGCGACGCTTTCCGTGAGCATCACATTCCGGAGGGTCTCATGGACCGTAAGCGTGAAGAATTTTGCAATTTCACCCAAGGCCGACTTTCTGTGGATGTCTATAGCAGGGAGTTTGGTAATCTTGCACGATATGCAACCGAGGAAGTTTCTACTGACGCCAAGAAGCAAGCAAGGTTCCGCAAGGGCCTTAGTCCTGAGCTTCGCCGCGACCTCCGTCTGCATGAGTGCACATCCTTTTCGAAACTTGTCAACAAAGCCATCAGTGCTGAAACTGGTCAGACTGACTATGACGCAACACGCAAGCATGGACGTGACACGGGTTCCTCATCCGGTGCTGGTCCTCAGAAGCGCCGCGTGTGGGTACCCAACACCGCCCTGCCACCCAGGTTCACACCGAGGCCATCTTTCCAGGCGCCTCGCCCTGTTCAACAGTCTGCTCCAGCTAAGCCCTATGGGGGTCCAACCAATAATGCTCCTCCACGTACCAGTTCCGTGACTTGTTTCAAGTGTGGGGAATCTGGTCACTATATGCGTGAGTGCCCCCAGACCAACCCCAATCAATCTGCTAAAGCTGTTGGCCGTGGCAAGCCGACAGGAAAAGTGTTTCATGCCAAACCGGTCACCGCTTCACGTGGCCATGTCAACTGTGTCTCTGCCGAAGAAGCTCAAGAAGATCCCAACGTCGTTCTCGGTACGCTTCTTGTTAATTGCCACCCGGCATCCGTTCTTTTCGATACAGGAGCCTCTCATTCTTTTATATCTGAAAATTATGCTCGTTTGCATAACGTTGCATTCTGTGACTTGCCATCCTCTATGGTAATTCAAACTCCGGGATCCAAATGGCAAACTTCTAGAGTAAGCCATGGAAATGAAATCCAAGTCGACAGACTTGTTTTTCTTGCATCTTTGATAGCCCTTAAATCTTCAGATATTAATATCATTTTGGGTATGGACTGGATGTCAGCTCATCATGCCCAAATCGATTGCTTTTCTAGGACTGTTCAACTCACCCATCCTTCGGGGAAGATAGTCAATGTTTTGACTCGAATAGCCAAGCGACAATTATATTCTCTTAACGCCAACCCTTTGCCAGACCTTGAGGACGTTCCGGTAGTCTGTGACTTTCCGGATGTCTTTCCAGAGGAATTGCCAGGTGTTCCACCTGACCGGGATGTTGAGTTCGTAATTGACCTCATTCCAGGAACCGTTCCGATTGCTAGAAGACCTTATAAGATGGCACCATTAGAACTAGCCGAGCTTAAGAAACAACTCGATGAATCCTTAAAAAAGGGTTTCATCCGCCCTAGTTCATCTCCGTGGGCCTGCCCCGTCCTATTCGTCAAGAAGAAGGATGGTACGGACCGCATGGTTGTAGATTACCGACCTGTCAATTTGGTCACAATCAAGAACAAATATCCACTTCCCAGGATCAACGATCTGTATGATCAGCTCGCTGGATCCTCAGTCTTCTCCAAGATGGATCTGAGGTTGGGATACCATCAAATCAAAATCAGGAACGGGGACATTCCTAAAACGGCCTTTGTTACTCGTTATGGCCAATACGAGTACACCGTCATGTCCTTCGGTTTAACCAACGCTCCAGCCACTTTTTCTCGGTTAATGAACTCAATCTTCATGGAGTATTTGGATAAATTCGTCGTAGTTTATCTCGATGATATACTCATCTACTCCAAGAACGAGGAAGAACACGCCGAACATCTAAGGCTAGTGTTGCAGAAACTTCGAGAGCATCGCCTTTATGCCAAATTTTCAAAATGTGAATTCTGGTTGCCAGAAGTGACCTATCTGGGTCATGTAATATCTGGTAAAGGTATCGCTGTTAACCCTGAGCGAGTTCAAGCCGTCCTTGACTGGACTCCACCTGAATCTGTCAAGCAAGTTCGGAGTTTTCTAGGCTTAGCGAGCTATTGCCGTCGCTTTGTCGAGAACTTCTCCAAAGTTGCTAAACCCCTAACCGAACTCCTCAAGAAAGATAAGAAGTTCGAATGGACTCCACAATGTGAGCACAGCTTTCAGGAACTGAAAAGACGCCTGACTTCTGCTCCCGTGCTGGTACCGCCAGACTTCTCCAAAGATTTTGTTATCTACTGCGACGCCTCGCGACAAGGACTAGGTTGCATTCTCATGCAGGATCGACACGTAATTGCCTACGCTTCACGGCAATTGCACCCACATGAGGAGAATTATCCTACCCATGATCTAGAACTTGCAGCCGTAGTCTATGCACTTAAGACCTGGCGACATTACCTCCTCGGTAATCGTTGCGAAATATTCACTGATCACCAAAGCCTGAAGTACATCTTCACCCAACCGGATCTGAATCTCAGGCAAAGACGTTGGGTTGAATTGATCACAGACTTCGACTTAGGAATAACCTATACCCCAGGGAAAGCCAACGTCATGGCTGATGCGCTAAGTCGTAAATCTTATTGTAACAACCTGATGTTACAACAAAGTCAACCGCTTCTCCATGAGGAATTTCGGAAGCTTAACCTTCACATTGTACCTCAAGGTTTTCTTTCCACCTTGGTGGCAAAACCTACACTTACGGATCAAATCATCGCTGCCCAAAAGCGAGATAAGGGAATCTCTAAAATCAAAGAGAACATTGCTAGCGGAGGTGCTAGTTGCTTCTCCACTAATGATCATGGTGTTGTGTATTTTGAGAACCGTCTAGTGGTTCCCAAGAACCAGCATCTACGGCAGTTGATCCTTAAGGAGGCCCATGAATCTCCTCTCACCATTCATCCCGGTAGTACTAAAATGTATCAGGACCTACGCCAGAGGTTCTGGTGGACTAGGATGAAGAGAGAAATTGCTCAGTATATTGCCAATTGCGACGTCTGCCGTCGTGTAAAAGCAGAGCATCAACGACCTGCTGGCACCCTTCAACCCTTAGCTATTCCTGAATGGAAATGGGATAAAATTGGTATGGATTTCATTACCGGCTTTCCCAGGACCAAAAGAGGGAATAATGCTATCTTCGTCGTGGTCGATCGTCTTTCCAAAGTAGCTCATTTCTTACCTGTTCGTGAGAGTATAACCGCTAGCCAGCTGGCAGACTTATACATCTCCCGAATAGTGTCCCTTCATGGTGTTCCTTTGGAAATCAATTCGGATCGAGGAAGTCTTTTCACCTCTCGATTTTGGGAAAGTTTCCAAAATGCTATGGGAACCCGTCTCTCCTTTAGCACCGCTTTCCACCCTCAGTCAAGTGGTCAAGTGGAACGCGTCAATCAGATTCTAGAAGACATGCTTCGAGCCTCCGTTATCTCTTTCGGAATGGACTGGGAGAAGTGCCTTCCATTTGCCGAATTCGCTTACAACAACAGCTATCAATCTAGCTTGGGTAAAGCCCCTTTTGAAGTTCTCTATGGACGACGATGTCGAACACCCCTTAACTGGTCAGAGACCGGGGAAAGACAATTCTTTGGCCCGGATATGATTCAGGAAGCAGAAGAACAAGTTCGTATCGTTCGTGAAAAATTGAAAACAGCCCAATCCCGTCAAAAGAGTCAATATGACCGAAAACATAAGGCTATGACTTTCGCGGTTGACGAGAAGGCTTATCTTCGGGTCACCCCTCTGAAGGGAACCCAACGTTTCGGTATCAAAGGCAAATTGGCTCCTCGTTACATTGGACCTTTTCGCATTCTTGCCAAACGAGGAGAGGTTGCCTACCAGTTGGAACTACCTCCGCACCTCTCCAGGGTTCACGATGTCTTCCACGTCTCTCAACTCAGGCGTTGCTTCTCGGATCCTATCCGTGAAGTGGACCACGAAACGCTTGATCTCCAAGATAATCTTACATATCGAGAGTACCCCATTCGTATCCTCGATCAAGCCGAACGTACCACGCGACGTCATAATATCAAGTTTCTCAAGGTTCAATGGTCGCACCATTCTGAAGATGAAGCAACTTGGGAAAGGGAGGATCGTCTTCGACTTGAATATCCCGCCTTCTTCTCGGAGGAAACCAAATCTCGGGACGAGATTCTTTTGAGTGGGGGTGAGTTGTCACACCCTAGCTAGTCATGCATTAGAGTGTTGCATCATGTTTACTTTTCATCAGAAACTTGAAATGGGGATGACAGAACCCCCAGTCCCCTCTGAAACCAACTAGGGTTACTAAAATAATTTTTCAATGAACCTGAAATGCCCTTCTAAAATGTCCATCATTTTAGCCTTGGTTCAGAACCTCTGACAAAAGTGGTGCACATTTTTCTAGGCCATCATAGGGTCTTTGAATTAAATCATAGCTATTTGAATTTGGGCATTTAAAATAATATAAAATATTTAAATGCTCAAATATCTCCAAACTAAAATGTTTCATGTTGGAAATAATCCAACTATGAGCCAGGAGTAGTTTGGTGATTTTTGGAGATGGCTAGGTATTTTAATTAATTCAACAAAGTTGCAGTTATATTAAATAAAACAGAAAACAGAAAAAAACTAAAAGGGGGAAGCTTACCTGGGCTCCTCCCTGTTCAGCCCAGCCAGCTGGCCGGCCCAGCCAGCAGCCGGCCCAGCCCACCTCCCTCCTCTGTCGTCTTCGTCCCGACAGAGGGAGGGGAGTGTGGCCGGCGCGCGCGCACGGCCACCGCGCCACGCCACCTGCTCGCCTGCCTGCCTGCCCTCCCCTCCTCGCTCGACGCCCTGGACGACGCCACGCCTCTCCCCCTGCTCCCTCTCACTCTCCCCCGTTTCTCCCTCGCTCTCTCTCGCTCTCGGCCGAAGCACACCGTCGCCGCCGTTCGCCGTAGCCACTGCCTCCGACCACCCCTCGCTCCCCCGAGTAGCTCAGAAGCTCCGCCACAACTCCCTCTTCCTCCCCACCGCTCCACGAGTCCCCGGAAGCCCTGCATCGCCGGCACGTCGCCGTTCCCCTCTTCGGACTCCGACCACCGTCGCCGTCAAATTCGTCGTCTTCGACGCGTCCCCGAGCCCGCTTCGACGCCCACTGCAACCGCGGTGAGCCCCCGAGTCGTTTCCCCCTCTCCTTCCCCTCGTTCCCTCACCGTAGCTGCATCTCCACCACGGCCGAACCTCCGCCGTCGCCGAGCTCGCCGTCGACGCAGCTCCGGTGACCATTTGGTCACCCCGGCGAGTCCAACACGTTCGCAAGAACCAGTAGAGCATCCCTAGCGCCTCACTCTGCTCGACTTCGAGCTCCAGCACCACTCCCGTGCACGACCGAACCCCGGCGGCCGCAACCGAGCTCGCCGCCGTCGACTCCGGCCACCCCGACCCCAACGGACTCCGCCAAGAGCCGCGGGTCATCCTCAGCTTCACTCCGGTGGTCGCCGCGTTCCATTTGGTGGCCGAAACGACCAAAACCACTATCGCCGCCGCACTGTTGGTCGCCGCCGGCCAGAACTCCGGCGAGCTGACGTGGCCTAGTTGATTAACCACTAATCCACCACCTACTGACGCTGACAAGTGGGCCCCAGGGCTTAGTCAAAGCTAACCAGCCCGGGGTCAACGCGGGATTAGCCCCTGTGACACTGACGTGTGGACCCCACACGTCAGGTTTGACCCGAGCCAGCCCTGTTGACCTGCTGATGTCACTGTGATGTCAGGCTGACACAGTAATTGAATTTCTGGATTTAAATTAAATCAGGAAATTCCAGAATATTATTTAAACTTCAAAAATTCATAACTTTTATTCTGTAACTCCAAATTGGACAAATAATATATGAAAAATGATCAGAAAAATCCAATCTATCCATCTGTACTATTTTCATGCATGATCAAACAAGTTAACTTGATGTTTTAATCAGAACAAGAAAAGGCACTTTAAAAGGCCATATTTGAATTTGGAATTTGAATCTTTGATTCAAATTTGCTCAAACACATCTGGTTTTAGTTGCATTAGCCCAACACACTCATATTGCCATGTTTCATGCATGCATCATATTGTTGCACATTGTTTGGTGATGCCTGTGTATCGTTACCCTTTGCGACAGGATCTGTCCCCGAGGAGTACCGTGATTACCCTAACGAAGAATCGTATCCGTGCAACGAACCATCAGGCAAGCAACCAACCATTTGATCATATCGATACAATCCCATGTTCTCGCTCCTGCTCTCTTTTACTGCATTAAGACAACGCGATTCAAACTGCTGTGTGCTACGGTAGTTGAACCCATTTCCTCTGCATGACCTGTCATTGCCACAGTAACTAGATGAAACCCACTAGCATGTGTAGGAGTTGATTGAGCCATATGTATGTGTTGTTCCTACCTTGCTATGCCTGCTATGCTTAGAGTCGTGTCAGGTCTGGTTCATCTGGGTGATGGGCTAGAGTGAAATGTTAATGTCGGTAATGAGAGTGGTGTGGTGAACACGATTTGGTAAAGGTATCGATGAGAGGCCATGTAGGAGTACATGGTGGGTTGTTTCATTGAAGCCGACCTTAAGCACTGAGATCTGTATGTGTGATTTAAGAATCAGCTACTACCATGCATTGGGCCCTGAAATATGACCCCGCTCGACTTCTTATTCACCCTAGCTCTCTGTCCAGGAGTTGCAAGTAGTTTCTGGTGTTTGTAGCCTACTGGAGGGCGTGGACAGCGCTGACCGTAGGGGTGGGCTGTGATGCGGTAGGTACGTGGCACGGTGTACCGAATACCCGTTAGGTATCTCGGGAACCCTGTTCACATCGTTCGGGGCCGTATGGGAAACCTCGGCCGGACTCCCTGCGGATGGAACCTGAATAGGCGATAAACCTGGACTAGAGGCTTAAGTGTTTAGGTAGGTCGTGGTCTACACCCACGTCGGCTTTCGCTTGAAGTCTGCCGAGCACATGTCGTGTGCAGACGCTAAGTGGTGGAAACATGTATGAAGAAGTACACCCCTGCAGGGTTAACATGATCTATTCGAATAGCCGCGTCCGCGGTAAAGGACTACTTGGTTGCCAATACAGTTCATAGACAAGTAAATGGAAAACTACTAAAAGCCTCAAGATAAGTGTGAGTGCCGAGGATGGCTCTTCCGTAGGAAGACGGAGGTGGATCCTCGGTAGTGTATTGAAGTGGTGAATAGTGGACTCGTGTGCGCAAAACTATTTCAAACTGGAGTATCGTAGGATAGTCTAGCCAAGAGTCAAAGCTGGCTTGCTACAATAACTCCACCAACCCTTCTTGATACTATGCATGTATGTAGGATCTGATGTAAGTCTTGCTGAGTACCTTTGTACTCATGTTGCTATAATCTACATTTTTACAGAAGACGCTGCAACCCCTTCTGATGGGTTCTATGTAGACGTTGACATCAACGAGTAGGCTAAAAGACCCAGGTGGTGACCCTGAGCTTGTGAAGGACCACATAGTATAGCCAGGCTTTCCAAGCCTCTTTTATTTTACTAGTTGTCTGTACTCAGACAAGTTACTTCCGCTGTTGGCTTGTATGATTGTATGACTTGTATGTTGGGTCGTGAGACCCGTATCGTTGTGTGTATGTTATGTATGGCTCACTGAGCCTTAAATAAAGTACTTGTGTCGTAGAGTCATGTTGTGATGCTTCGTTGTATTTGCACATATCGAGCATATTGTGTGTATGATTGAAATGCTTGGTATGTGTGGGATCTGACTATCTAGTTGTTTACCTTTAGTAGCCTCTCTTACCGGGAAATGTCTCCTAGTGTTACCGCTGAGCCATGGTAGCTTGCTACTGCTCTGGAACACTTAGGCTGGCCGGCATGTGTCCTTCTTCGTTCCTGTGTCTGTCCCTTCGGGGAAATGTCACGCTTTGAGTACCGGAGTCCTGTTAGCCCGCTACAGCCCGGTTTACCGGAGTCCTGCTAGCCTAGTGCTACAGCCCGAACCCACTTGCTAATGACCGACACGTTCGAAGCTGGGTCATGGATGCCTGTCCCTGTAAGTCTGTGCCACTTTGGGCTTACGACTAGTCATGTCAGCCCGGGCTCTTTATCATATGGATGCTAGCGACACTATCATATACGTGAGCCAAAAGGCGCAAACGGTCCCGGGAAAAGGTAAGACGACACCCGTGGGGATACCGTGCGTGAGGCCGCAAAGTGATATGAGGTGTTACCAGCTAGATCGATGTGGCATCGAGTCGGGGTCCTGACAGAGCTTCTCCGCGGCGGGAGGAAAATCGAGGAGCAATTGCGCGCGTGCTAGGGCTTCCGCTGGCGTGGGTGGCGGTGAAAGCGGGGTGGACTGTGATGCGCCTCAACTTCTAACCGCATTATAAGGAGCCGCGTCACGGCCCCGTAGCCGTTCGCCATCCCCGTCAGCACCTCGGCGCGCATGCTGGCCTTCCTCATCATGCGAAGGGAGCATGGGACTCTTCCCAGGATGGTGTGCAAGGTCACCAGTAGGGCGGCGCTGCTTGTCACGCACAACCTGAGAAGAGCGCGCCATGGGCTCCGGTGTCGGTATCTTGGAGGCCGCCGCACGGCCGTCTGGCGGGATGGTGGCGCCCCTGGAGGGCCCCGCGCCACCTGCGGGGGGCCTGACTCCGTCTCTAGAGCCCGCAACGGGTGGCTCGTCGCCTGGCGTGAACGATGACACTCGCCAGGCCTGGACCGCCAGGGTGGTGTGGATGTTCGCAGGCCACGCCACGGGTTCTCTCCGCGATTGGCCCGCTACTGGTCCGCACCGCCGTGGTCGTCTTCTTCTTGGGAGCCATGGCGATGAAGAACAACTAGGTCAACTGCTAGATCGGATTCTCACAATTGCGCTCCCTACCTAGCGCGCCAAAGATGTTGGTGGGAAACGACACCTATGGGATCACAAGAATCCCTACCATGGTTGCGGGGCGCGGGGTTGTGAGAAGAGCAAGATTAGCAATTGACACGGGGATCGTTTACCCAGGTTCGAGCCGCGAGGATGCGTAAAACCCTAGTCCTGGTTTGTGGATGTATTGAGTGTTCTTGAGCTTCCAAACTAGCTATGGGTGCTGCGTGGTTCGAAAGAGCGGAATCATTTTCCTGTAAGCCATGGGCCTCCTTTTATAGGCGAAAGGGGCTGCCACACTGGCACACAGGAGGTGGAAAGAGCCTACAGTGTTGCGAGCTTATCACCCGTATTACAAAACAAGATGCATTTAATACATGGCTTAGTTGTCCCTCACTGTATCGAGGACGAGAGTGAGGCCCGTCCTTTCCGTCGCTGCTCCTCCTCGCTTCGACACGCGCCCTGGCCAGCGATGCATGCGGTGCCATGTAGGCAGGCAAGCAGCTGAGGTGGCACGGTGGTGGAGCCTCCACGAAGATATGCATGCCGCTACGTAGGTGCGTGCTGAGTTGGCCTGGAAGGTGCATGTTGCCATGCAGTTTCCTGCCCAGCTGGTTGGGCTGGCGGCTGCATGCGAACGGCGGCGGGGAGTTGGTTGGTGCGGGCCTGGCAGTGGCCCTACTGTCGCCTCTGGCAAGGGTCTTGTCGGGTGTCCCGGCAAGGGTCTTGTCGGGTGTCCCGGCAAGGGTCTTGCCGGGTGGCCCGGCAAGGGTCTTGCCATGGCGCGCTGACGTCCCCAGCAAGGATCTTGCCGGGGGTCTTGTGGATTTTTTCGGTAAGGCTCTTCGGTGAAGATTGTTTCCTCTCAACCCCCATCTGATTTTGAGCATCCTATGTCTTCACAAAGATCTGCATGCCACCATGGAGGTGCCTCCCGAACCCTGGTCCAACGTGGTTGTTGACATTGGAGGCAATGGGTTCAAGGGTGGCTCGCTCTGCCGGTGTGGGCGAGCTGCCCCGGCAAGGGCCTTGCCGGGGCTACTAAGGTTGCCCCCTGCAAGGGTCTTGCTGGGGAGACCTGCTTCGTCTATCTGCACTTTGTGGCCTTGGTCCTTGATGTTGCCTTATTTGTCTTGAGCCTTTAGCTTCTCTCCGGCTTCGCTCATTTGCCCTACTATGTGTGGCCATGGCATGTGGCTTTGACTGCCCGTGCACAAGTAAAGGGTTCAAAAGGAGAGCCCCTACTTTTGTACACCGACAAATAACATGCTAAAATGATTTATTTCATAACTAAATAACCGTAGCTAGGTTTTAAATAAACTTTATATGTAAATGGCGTCGAATAATGCATATTTAACATGATGGCATTACTATGCATGATTAACAACTCTAAAATATGGTTTAGGGCAGAATAGTACCACAACCAAAATATGCAAATGGGGATTTTCTGGATTTGTTGTTGGTTATATCCGGCCCCATTTAAATTGCCTAGATAGTTAGTTTACTTATGTTTCACCTATTCCCATGTTTAAGAACATTTAATATTGTTATACCTAAATGAGAGTGAAATAAATACCTCGAATGTGGTGTTTCGGCAATATGCACTCGTTGCATATTGAGCTCCACTTAACTTGTAGTATTGTTTGTTGCACTTTGCCATGCCATGCCTCTTTAAACTATACATGCATCATACTTGATTGTGCATCATGCCATGCTTATGTAATGGTTCTTTACCATGTTCTTTGCTTCTTTCTGGTTGCACTTCTCCTTGTTAGTTCTGGTAATGTTGCGTTTGTGAGGATTCGTTCGACTATGTAGGTTCGTCTACTTCATGGATTCGGTCTTCTTCCTAGCAGGATTTCAGGCAAGATGACCATTACCCTCGATATCACTTCTATCTTTGCTTCCTAGTTGCTTCGTTCTATCGCTATGCTGCGTTACATATCACTTGTTTACCATGCCTCCCATTTTTCCATGTGAAGCCTATAACCCACCTTCCTAGCAAACCGTTGTTTGGCTAAGTTACCGCTTTTGGTCAGCCCCTCTTATTGTGTTGTTAGTTGCAAGTGAAGCTGAAGATTGCTCCATGTTGGACTATGATTATGTTGGGATATCGCAATATCTCTTATTTTAATTAATGCATCTATATACCTGGTAAAGGGCGGAAGGCTCGGCCTTATTCCTGGTGTTTTGTTCCACTCTTGCCACCCAAGTTTTCGTCATACCAGTGTTATGTTCCTTGATTTTGCGTTCCTTACACGGCTGGGTTTATGGGAACCCCTTGACAGTTCGCTTTGAATAAAACTCTTCCAGCAAGGCCCAACCTTGGTTTTCCATTTGCCTAACAACCTATTACCTTTCCCTTGGGTTTTCGCGAGCCCGATGGTCATCTTTATTTAACCCCCCGGGTGAGTGCTCCTCTGAGTGTTGGTCCGAACCGGGCAACCTGCGGGGCCAAATCGGGGAAACTTGAGGGCTAGTTTTACTCGTAGTTTGAACTATCCAGTGTGCCCTGAGAATGAGATATGTGCAGCTCCTATTGGGATTTGTCGGCACATTCAGGCGGTCTTGCTGGTCTTGTTTTACAATTGTCGAAATGTCTTGTAACCGGGATTCCGAGACTGATCGGGTCTTTCCGGGAGAGGGAATATCCTTCGTTGATCGTGAGATCTTGTGATGGGCTAAGTTGGGACACCCCTGTAGGGTATAAACTTTTGAGAGCCATGCCCGAAGTTATGTGGCAGATGGGAATTTGTTAATATCTGGTTCTAGAGAACTTGACACTTGACTTAATTAAAATGAGTCAACCGCGTGTGTAGCCGTGATGGTCTCTTTTCGGCGGTGTCCGGGAAGTGAACACGGTTTGGGTTATATTTGAACGTAGGTAGTTTCAGGATCACTTCTTGATCACTTCTAGCTTCATGACCGCTGCGTAGCTTCTCATCTTTCTCTTATTTTCTTATGTTAGCCACCATATTTACTTATCGCTTGCTGCAACTCCACGTCATTACCATATCCTACCCATAAGCTTAAATAGTCTTGATCTCATGGGTTTTGAGATTGCTCAGTCCTCGTGACTCATAGATACTACCAAAATAGTTGCAGGTGCCAATGATACCAGTGCAGGTGATGCTACCGAACTCAAGTGGGAGTTTGATGAGGACTTTAGCCGTTACTATGTTTCGTTTCGTGATTAGTAGTGGAGCCCAGTTGGGACAATCGGGGATCTAGCATTTGGGATTATCTTCTTTTCATTTGGATTTGTCCATTGTCGGACTATGTGTGTACTCTGAATGATGTATGAATTATATGATCTTTGTGTGAAGTGACGATTGTAAGCCAACTCTATTTATCCCTTTCTTGTTCATTACATGGGATTGTGTGAAGATGAACCTTCTTGCGACAAAACCACAATGCGGTTATTCCTCTAAGTCGTGCCTCAACACGTAGGAGATATAGCCGCATCATGGGTGTTACAACTTTGGAGACAGACTGATCCCTATGCCACCAGGAGAAGAACTGTTGTGGACTACCGCTTTTACACAAAGGAACAGTAGGATTTCTATGAGACAGTCTTGTTGGACAAGAAGCCCATAGTTTGTGATATGAAGTGGGTTGACTGGAAATACATTGATGACAATGAGGACTATTTCCCAAGTGTGCATGAGAGCTTTAGACTGAATGGTGTCGACAAGTTTGTTGGTCAGAAGTTGACAAGGTGGAATGATGAGATGATAATGCAATTCTACTCCATAGCTCACTTCTACCCTGATGGAAAGATAGTCCGGATGACTGAGGGAACAAGATATCAATGTACTATCTTAGAATGGGCCAAGCTGATCAACACCCTAGAGGAGGAAGAGAAAGACATTGTTGTGTATGCTAAGCCAAGAAAGGATCACAACTCCATGGCTAACATGTACAAGCCAATTCCTCACAAAGCCTTGGAGACTCAGAAATTTGGATCTATATATTATCTGTTGTCTGGCTTGACCATAATGAACACTATGTTGAGGCACACTCTTTTGCCCAAGTCAGGAGATCATAGAATGATCCGTGGTCACTCAACCAATTTGCTTCACATGTTTGATGTTCCTCAGAAGTTCAAGGTGATGAGCTTGATTGTAGAACTGTAAAGAGAATAGTTGCAGATCAGAAGAGATCTTATGGGCATTCCCCTCACATTCAAATGTTGATCAATTCTGAGATGGGAACCAGTATATATCTACTTGATAGAGAGCATCTTCCTGTGAGGCCAAACTTTGAGGACAATGAGGTTGTCTTGGATGCTTCTCATCCTACTTGTGCAGAAGCCTAGGAGAAGCTAGAAAGAGCAAAGGCCGCCAAAGCAGCAAAGGTAGCAAGTGCACCAAATGCCTTCATGGTGCTACTCAAGAACATGCAAGATCAACTCAGTTATCTTCTTGAGACTACAGTGAGAATTGAGAAGGGCTTGTCCACCTTGACTCAAAATCCGGAGAGTCTTGAGAGGACCATTGAGACTAAATTCCATGACCTAGGTGTGAAGGTCAATGAAATACAGACTATTGTGAAGAAGCTCCATGAAGATGCTGAGGACATGGAGGATAGACCAAATACAGATACTTTTTAGAGAGTGCCAAGGGCACAAACGTCATCAACAGTGCTAGTTGTCAGAGACTCCAGGACTACTACTTCAACACCTACAACAACTGCCACGGTTGTACCTCCAGTGTCAACCGCTCCAGCTCCACAGACTTCTGTCCAAGCTTTTGCAGATGCCCTCCTTTCCACGTCATCTACGCACATCGAAGCGACAAGCCAGAAGAGCCCTTCAGGAGCTCCTGGAGATCGCGCCTAGAGTGCCGGATAGCACTATACATTTTCGAACTTTTTGGTAACTTGTTTCCAAAGGGGGAGAAAGTGCATATATCATAGGCTTCGAGAGAGAGTGTGTGTCTTGCTTTCATTTGCTCATTTGAAGTGTATAGATCATAGGCTTCGAGACAGAGTGTGTCTTTCTTTCATTTTCTCATTTGCTTCTCTTGCTACTTTGATCGTTTGGTTGTTTGACTCCTATGCTACAATTTATGTTATGCTCGTGAGATACTTATGTGATCATGTGTTTGATCATACTATGCTTAATGTGTGGTTGCTTTCCTATATCCATGAATTTGTGTATGGTTAATTACGTTTATCCTTGGTGATGAGTGCATATTATTTAACACTTATAATTTTGAGCGCTCCACCAAGATGTATGTGACATGGAAGAGTGACCCATGATCCTAATCGATTGTGCATTTCCATGAAAAGCAAATTTTAAATAATGAAAAAATTTAGGGGCAGCTCTTGCTTATCACATACTTCTCAAAGCGAAGATGTACTTCATTTAAACTATCATTTGTCGAAGCTTTGATCTATATGCTGTCATCAATTACCAAAAAGGGGGTGACTGAAAGTGCAACTAATCCCCTAGTGGTTTTTCTAATTCATAACAACGTATAGCTCATTGAACTAATATCCATCCAAGTTAAATATTTTAGAAAATTCAATGATTGGCATGGCATGGACTAGAGATGTGGACCCCTCAAAATTCTAAGGACACATATTGGTAAAATCTCAAGACTCTTCATTTCTATTTTAGTGATCCAAGATCACATTCAGTCCGTAGGAAAGACCATACTATTAAAAGGGGATGAGTTGTTTCTTAATGGTCTACTAACTCAAGTGCTTAGTGATATTGCTCCAAAACTCAAAGTCAAACTCGGCCCCACCGAAATGATCCATCCGGCACCACCAAGTTTAGTTGAAATAGCCACTACCAGAAACCCTAGAAATTTGGTTACACCGATACGGATCTCGGTCTCACCGAGATGGCCTTGCAAACTCTCTATTGCTTATTGCAGTATTTTGGTCTCACCGAAATGTGCAATCGGTCCCACCGAGTTTGCTTGACCAACTCTCTATTTGCTCTTTGCTAAAATAGATCTGGCCGAGTTCAAGCAATCTGTCTCACTGAGATGAGGTTTTGCCCTAGCCCTAGAACATCAGTCCCACCGAGTTTTTCCAGTCAGTCCCACCAACATTCCTAACGTTCACATTTTGGACTAAATCGGTCTCACCGAGTTCTTCTATTCGGTCTGACCGAGTTGGGTCAAATGTGTGTAACTATTGGATTTTGTGTGGAGGCTATATATACCCCTCCACCCCTTCTCCATTTGAGAGAGAGCCATCAGAACGTGCCTACACTTCCACTACTCATGTTCTGAGAGAAAACCACATACTCTTGTGTTGAGACCAAGATATTCCAATCCTACCACAAGAATCTTGATCTCTAGCCTTCCCAAGTTGCTTTCCACTCAAATCATCTTTCCACCATAGCCAAATCTTTGAGAGAGAGGTGAGTGTTGGGAGACTATCATTTGAAGCACAAGAGCAAGGAGTTCATCATCAACACACCATCTATTACCCATTGGAGAGTGGTGTCTCCTAGATTGGTTAGGTGTCGCTTCGGAGCCTCCGACAAGATTGTGGAGTTGAACCAAGAAGTTTGTAAGGGCAAGGAGATCGCCTATTTCATGAATATCTAACCAAGTGAGGCAAGTCCTTCATGGGCGATGGCCTTGGTGGGATAGACAAGGTTGCTTCTTCGTGGACCCTTCATGGGTGGAGCTCTCCATGGACTCGCGCAACCATTACCCTTCTTAAGTTGAAGTCTCCATCAACGTGGATGTACGATAGCACCACCTATCGGAACCACGCCAAAAAATCTCCATGTCTACATTACGTTTGCCTTCTCCAAACCCTTCCCTTTACCTTCATATGCAATGTTTTACTTTCCGTTGCTATAGTGTTAGAACTGCATGTGTAGGTTGATTGCTTGACTTGTACTAGTTGCTAAAATCTGCCAACAATTAAAATTGGGAAAATGTTAGATTTTATTTGGTCAAGTAGTCTAATCACCCCCTCTAGACCTGCTTTCGATCCTACAGTAGCCGAGGCTCAAAAACAAACTGCACAGCCCTCGCAAACGTTGAAACAACACTCTTTAGCCCCAAAGACATACGTACAAAGTAGTACGTGCCACATGGGGTAATAAACACGGTCTTCTCTTCGTCTTCCTTGGCCATGAAGATCTAATCGTAACCAATGTATGCATCAAGGAAGGTGAGAAATCTCATCCTGCGGTGGAGTCAACGATCTGATCATTGCTCGGCAAGGGGAAGGGATCCTTTGGACATGCTTTGTTCAAGTTAGTGAAGTCAATACAAAGTCTCCACTTCCCATTTGCCTTGCGTACCTCCAATGGATTTGCTAACCAAGTTGGGTGCAGTACTCCTCTGACTATGCATGTTGCTTCAAGTTTGTTAATATCCTCAGCAATGAACTGTTGCCGTTCCAAGGCTTGCTTTCTAACTTTCTGCTTGACGGGATAGGCATGAGGACAGATGGCAAGGTGGTGCTCGATTACCTCCCTTGGAACACTAGGGATGTCAGATGGTTGCCATGCAAACACATCGACATTTTCCCATAGGAAGGCAACTAATGCTGAAAGTACCGTCAATGCAATCCTACCATGCCAGAACTTTCTTCATTGCAGGAAGAGCAGCCTTGGATATTTTGCTAGCCGAACTTTCCAGCAAGTTGCTCCTAGGCACAAGGCACTCCGAAGAGGCGCACTTCTTGGGGTCCTCATCAGTGTACTTGCCAGTTCTCTTAACTTCATTTTCCTCCTTGGCAGGAACCAAGGCCTTGAGGACCTCCTCTACTACCGCGTCTCTATACATCTTATCAATGCAGATGACTGCATCCCTCTTATCTGATATTAATGGAGATGATTCCATAGGGCCTGGCATCTTCAAAGTGTTATATGCATAATGGGACACGACCATGAACTTGGCCAGAGCTGGACGACCAAGGATCCCGTTGAATGGTAGGGGAAGCTCAACAACATCAAACACAATCTTCTCAGTCCTAAAGTTTATTTCCCAGCCAAACTTCACTCGCAAAGTAATATTTCCCTTTAGCTGGCTCCTTCCTTGGTTGATCTCATGGAAAGTGCTCTTCTACTTTAGATCCTCATCAAGAATTTGGAGCTTCTTAAGCACATTGGGGGAAATCAAATTCAACCATGCCCCGTCGTCGACCAACATCATAGTGACCTTGAGGTTGCGGATTGTTGGTGAAACCAACAATGGCAAACATCCAACCGCAGTAGTGCGAACTGGATGATCCTCAATGTTGAAAATGATGGGTGTGCGGGACCACTTAAGTGGTTCTAGAGCGCTAGCTACCGGTTCTGCCGCATTAACTTCACGCGCCCACTGCTTGAGTTGGCGGTGAGAGGAGTGCAAGGATGCACCCCCGTTAATGCACATTTCATTTGTAGCCCTTTGAAACTCCTGCTCACTGGTCTCTCATCTCCCTCCTCACTGTCATCTTCATTTTCCTTTTTCTCGCGGCCTCTGGCGGGCTTCTCCTTCTGCTGATTGACATTGCCGTAAATAACCATTGCGGCCACCATGGCCTTTCCCGCCAGCACCACTCTGGCCTGTCTCCTTGTCACGCATTTCATATTCAACCTTTTGCTTCTCGACCAGCTGCTCAACTTGCTTGCAATCTTGGAGATCATGACCCTTGGTCCTATGGATCTTTCAGTATGGCTGGATTTGCTAGTTTTCTCGGCTACCGCTGCTCCCCGGCAGTCAGCGCAAGTAGCAGCTTCCTTACTGGGTGTCTTAGTCTTTGCTTTCTTACCAGCGCTGAGATGACGAACACTACTAGGGAAAATCTTATACACAGAAACTTAGCAGTAGCACTGGGCAAAAAGAGGCACTACTGCTAATTAACAGCAACACGTGCAACAAACAGGCGCTAATGCTACCAGCTTAGCAGTAGTGCGGCTCGGTAGAACAATGCTACTACTAAAATTGGCCAACCGTTCCCGCTACGTGAGGTTTAGCAGTAGAGCGCCCACGGTAACCGCGCTACTGCTAATGTAATAGTAGTAGTGCACTTTTTCTGGATGTTGCTACTGCTAATTTTGAACCTAGCCACATGGCAGGCCCCGCTTAGCAGTAGCGCCTTTGCAAGGAGCGCGCTACTGCTATAATGTTAGCAGCAGCGTGTTTTACGCCCGGTGCTACTGCTAAGTCGTAGCCATACCACCTTTTTCCTCCCCCCTCCCCCTCCCCCATCCTCTCTTCCTTCACTTTCCCCTCCCACCTCCTCTGTCCCTCACTTTGCTTCTTCCTCACTACTTCTCCCCCCATTACTCTCCTTCTTGTACCCATCTTTCTCTCTCTTTATTACTCCTAGCTAACTACATCACCTCCATTAATGCATCTCCTTTCTATTTTTCCTTCCCCCTCCACTAGTTGAACTTGTCTCCTCCCAAACTAGCTAGCTAGGTAGATCTACCTAGCATTTAATGAAGTGACCTATGTCCCTCCCTAACTAGATTTATAGCCCTGTCACGAAGAGCTTTTTCCACTTTTGATCATTCCATAGGTGTGTGTGGCGACACCTATCGAGAACATCATCACCGTGCACGATCTCGAGATAGGTGATTTAAAAATTATGCTTTTGAAAGAATAGAAATATGTGTATCTGTGTGATATGACATAATCAGGCGATATGGCGGAAATTGTGTATGTGGCATGAGTTGCCACCGAATTGTGCTTGTGAGTTGCTTATGTTTTGCCAAAATGTCGATTTATTTCTATTTCAGTTAATTCCGGGCAAACTCTATATGTCCTATTTTTAGGGAAGGTCATGCCAAAATTTTGTATGACTTTGATGCATGCATGCATTTTTATAATCAATTTGTTTATTATTACCATGTAGACGTTCATGATGGTCAGTGGAACGATGGTGGACAGGTGGTTGCGATCGGCGGTGCAGGACATGAAAGAGAATAACCCGACAGAGGTTTTATGTGTGGGTCGAAGATGCAAAGGAGGAGTTTGGCTCAACCCTAATGATGCGATGGCTGTCGGATTTCGGGTTCCGGCAGACCCTTGAGGTTCGAACACTGGGGTGCGCGCGAACATCTTTCCCCTGCCAGCTCATGTCTCGAAGTCTCGCAAGTATCTAGGCTAGAAAGAAGAACACACAAGGGACACGAGATTTATACTGGTTTAGGCCACCATTGTGGTGTAATACCCTACTCTAGTGTGTGGTTTGGTGGATTGCCTCAGGGGCTGATGATGAACAATACAAAGGGAGAACAGCCTCGCGAGGGGCTATTCTTGAGATGGTGCGATGAACTGCTCGGGTGAGTTCGATCGCCTCTCTCTAGTCTATGAGTGATCTAGATCCGATCCCCCCTCCCTGTGGTGGCTAGTCCTATTTATAGAGGGAGGCCCTGGGCCTCTTCCCAAATAATGAGCGGGAAGGTCGCCAACAATTGGCCATTTTGAAGGGGAACATCTAGTACACTTATCCTGACTAAAGATGGTCTTCGGCTGCCAAAGACTCTGACGATGACGCCGTCCTGGGCTCCACGATGACCTCCGTCCAGCCGTTCTGCTGGTCTTGGTCTTGTTGCACTGAAACGGTAACCTTTGCCTGAGGCCTTGCCTTGTGCTTGCCCCCTTTGCACCGAAGGGGAAACAAGGACACTACGTAGGCCGGCGCCCGCCTGGTGCCCGCCTGGTCTCGATCGTCATGGCTTGCGTCACGGGCTCCTCACGAGGTGCCCCTGCCTTGATCTCTCCGCCTCCTCGCGAGCCTGCTTGATGAGGCTGCTCCTGAGGAAGCTTCCTGTATTCCGCCCTGCGAGGCTTGGCCCCTCGCGAGGGTCTTGAGCTTGAGCTGATGAAACCGGGCTGCGCTGGGCCCCCACTTGAGCCACGCCGCAGGCCGCAGGCAGGAAAGTCTAGGGACCCCCATTCCCAGAACACTGACAGTAGCCCCTGGGCCAAAGGCGCGTCCGGACTTGGCTTAGCAGAGAAGCGAAGGGGCAAGTGCGAAGCTCCATGGGCCCCAACAGCCTACGGCCTTGGGCGCCGCGTGGCGATTGATTGGACGTGGGCGTCTCTGCTTCACCACGACACCTCGGCAACTGCACGACTTGACAAGTCCCTGCATGCAAAAATGGGTCATGTTTACCTACGCTCGTGGTGGCCGACGGTTGGCCTCCTCCGGCTATATGTACGGAACGGCGTGAGCCCTTCGAGTCCATTCCTTCCTGCTGCTCCTTTTCTTCATCCTGGCTACTCGCCACTCCCATGGCTCCACCAAAGAGGTTCTCAGCCGCGGAGAAAGGAAAGGCTCGTCAGGAAGGGCCTGACTCTCCTCCGACCAAGCACGGCCGGGGCCACCCTCGCAAGCATCCTGCGACCCCCGTAGTGGCTTCCCATAGTCATGGAGGCGGTCCATTGCGCGGCGATGAGCGCCCGGTTGCAGATGGGAGGAATGCCGTAGTTGCGCGACCGCCCAGGCCACGCTTCCGCTCGGCGGAGGTTCTGCCGGAGTTCGTTGTGTGGTCGGCGGACCCGACCAGTACCTGGCTCCAGCTCCCCTGCTTCTTTGTAGGTGAACTTCCGGCCGGCGCTCCGGTGGCCTCTGGCTTCAGGCGAACGGTTGCTGCAGCAGGGCCTCCTGGGCTTCACTGGAGGTCTCCATCACCGGGGATGCGGCCCTGACCCGTGACTGGCGAACGTTTTCCCGCATGTGTGGCCTGAGCTGGAGGTGCACCTTGCACTTTAAGTTTGACGGCGACGCCACCCTCTACGTGAGGGTGTTTGGGGAAGACGGCCGCCGTGCTGGGTGCTGCCCCGAAGATGATGACCGCGCCCGTGTGCCCAGTCCCGGCGTTGATCAAGACGAAGATGGTGGCAGGCGCGTGGGCAGCGGCGCTCGGGGCTCTCCAAGCTTCGGCGACATTCCTTCGGGCAGCAGCTCCTCCAGTGGTGGTCGTGACTAGCCCCCGCGCTGTCGCGCCTGCCTGGGGGAAGGTAGCGGGTCAGTCCGCCGTCGCACCCCGGTGAAGCGAGAGCGGGGATCTGACTAAGCTCCGGAGGTAGTACGAGCCCTCTCCGCGAGTTGGTATCGAGCAAGTCGTGCCTGTTTTGTTTTTCTTCCTTTCCTGCAAAGAGAAAGTAGTGTTGGGCCCCGCGGGGGCGTGTTGAACTGTCGCTGTTAATTATCATGTTGTTCCCGCTACTTCTGTGTTATCTTTCCGTGCCGCGTGCCCATGTGCGGGAACTACTTAGCTCGGGGAGGTTTGTCGCGATCTTCGCCTCCCGAGGCCGAGGCCTCGCCGTGCGCTTCATGTCCTGCAAGGATTAGTCAGGAGGGGCAGCTTCCAGTATTGGTTGCGGGGGCGACCGACCCAGGTCCTGTGCTCGCGTCGCGATGCCCATGAGGCACGGACTGGGAGGGATGCTCCCGTGGCAAACTCGGATAGGAAAGCTTCAAACGACCAGGGTAGAAAACACTCACAAGGGTGCCCGCGTACCTCCCTCGCGAGACTTGCGCGAGAGAAAACGAGGCAAGTGAGCGAAAAAGACAAAGAGTCACAAGCTAGAGACAGCAACAACTCCAATAAAACTTCAAATAGGAACGAACAAGCCAACTACAGAAAGCAAATGAAAAAGCCTCGTCCGACACCTAATCTAGTCTTCGACATCTTCTCACCAGCGTGGAGCTAAGTGCTGCCACTAGGCATGGGCGGGAGCCCTCGAGGCCCGAGGGCGGCACTCCGGAGACTCCGGGGCGTGTACAACCCCACTCATTACTACGTGAGAGTGTCACGGGCGGCGAGCTTCACAGGCATTGGCCTTCTTCATAGGCACCGGGCCTTTTCCAAAACGCGGTAGCTTCACATGCATTGGTCTTCTTCACAGGCACCGGGCCTTTTCCAAAATGCGGCAGCTTCACAGGCATTGGCCTTCTTCACAGGCACCGGGCCTTTTCCAAAATGCGGCAGCTCACAGGCATTGGCCTTCTTCACAGGCACCGGGCCTTTTCCATAGGCACTGGGCCTCGCTCGGGGGTAGAATCTTCGGAGGTGTTGAATGTTCCATGCGTTCTGGATGGGCACCCCCTCCTGGGTCTCCAAGCGCGCCGAGCCGGGCCTGGAAACATGAACAACCTTGAATGGGCCCTCCCACGTGGGAGAGAGCTTGTGCAACCCCTCCATGGATAGGACCCGTCTCAGCACGAGGTCCCCTACCTCAAGAGTTCTGGGGCGGATGTTGCAGCAGTGGTATCATCGCAGCGCCTGTTGATACCTTGCCACTCGCAACGCGGCCTCCCGACGGCATTCCTCCCCCAGTACAAGATCCGTCCCCCGCATGGCGTCCTGTTGTGCCTCGTTAAACGCCAAGACCCATGCGGAACGACGCCTGACCTCGTGAGGGAGGAAGGCCTCAGCTCCGTAGACGAGGAAGAACGGGGTCTCGCCAGTTGGCTTGGCTGCAGTAGTGCGGATAGACCACAGCATAGACTGGAGCTCGTCGTACCTGCCCCTGCCGCAAGCCTCCAGCTTCTTCTTGAAGGTCTTGGTTTGAGGCCCCTCTGGACCTCCGCGTTGGCTCGCTCGGCCTGGCCGTTGCTCCAAGGGTGTGCTACCGAAGCGTAGCATATCTGCGTTCCAAGGTTAGCACAATACGTTTTGAAGAGATTACTGGTGAATTGTGAACCGTTGTCGGTGATGATGCGGTTAGGCACCCCAAATCGGCTCACGAGGCCCTTGATGAACTTGACTACGGAGCCCACTGGGATGGTGCAGACAGCTTCCACCTCAGCCCACTTGGTGAACTTGTCCACGGCGACGTAGAGGTAGCGATAGCCGCCTGGCGCCCGAGGGAACGGGCCAGAATGTCCAGCCCCCAAATTGCGAACGGCCATGAGAGGGGTATAGTCTACAGACCTCCCGCCGGCTGATGGTTCTTCTTGGCGTGGAATTGGCAGGCCTCACAAGCCTTCACCAGCTCAACGGCATCACTGAGTGTCGTGGGCCAGTAGAATCCGCTGCGGAACGCCTTGCCAATGAGGGTTCGTGATGATGAGTGATCCCCACAGTCTCCACCGTGTATATCTGCCAACAGCTCCTTCCCTTGCTCTCTTGAAATGCAACATAGCGACACATCATTTGGTCGCCTCCGGTAGAGCTCTCCATCCTCGATGCAGTAGGCCATGGCCTGCCGCGCCACACGCCCCGCGTACTCCTCCTTCTCCGGCAGGGTCCCTTGCGTCAAGTAGTTCTTGAGCTCTGCGATCCAACATCCTTCCTGAGGCTCCAATGCCAGGAGCAGCCGTGCCCCTGAGGCCGGGCCGCAGGCCGGGGCTCCCGAGGCAGGCGGCTGAGGGAGCTCCTCCCGAGGTTGCGCCATGCTTGATAGTGATGGCGCCGCTAAGGGCTTGAAGAGTCGCTCCTCAAAGATGCCAGGCTCCTGAGGCAGCCGCCTGGATGCCCTCTTGGCGATGTCTTCAACCTCTTGATTGGTGCCGTGAGGCACATGCTGCAACTCCAGCCCCCAGAACTATTTCTCCATCCTGCGAACCTCAACGAGGTAGGCTTCCATGTGCTCGTCCTTCGGCTCGTATATCTTGTTGGAGAAGTTGACGAGGAGTTGCGAATCGCCCTTGATGATGAGGCTCTTCACCCCCAAGGCGATTGCGGCTTTCAGGCCTGCTATCAGGCCTTCGTACTCTGCTATGTTGTTGGAGACCTTTTCTTCGTGCAGGAAACAGAGTTGTACGGCGTAGTAGAGCTTGTCCCGAGTAGGAGATACGAGCACCGGGCCGGCCCCCAGGCCATGTCGGGAGAATGCCCTGTCGAAGTACATGACCGAGCCGTCCGGTGCCTTGCTTCCCGAGGATAGTGATCGGTCCTCGCCTTCCTCGAGGCCTGGTGCCTCTTCCCATTCTGCCACGAAATCTACAAGTGCGGCTCCCTTGATGACTCTGGTCGTGCTGAATTCTAGCTGAAACGCTTGTAGTTTGATGTTCCACTCAGCGTCTCTTCTAGCCGAGTTGGGGCTCCTGAGTACCCTTTCCAAGGGGTATGCTGAGACGACCTTGATGGGATGGCCTTGGAAGTAGTGCCGCAACTTGCATGAGGCTACCAATAGCGCGAGGAGGAGTTTTTGAGGCATGGGGTACCGCGCCATTGCATCCCGTAGCACCGTGCTGATGAAGTACACGGGATGTTCGACGAGGTTGAGGGTGCTGGTGCTTCTTGGGGAGCCTCCTGAGACGACGGGGCCCCCAGCGCTTGATCGCCTGGAGAGGCCTCTTCTGCTTCGGGTGCGCTCCCCTGCTGTGGTTGATCCTTTTCAGCTGCGGTCGCGGTCTTCGTGAGGCTTTCTTGGCTTCGCTTTGCTTCGGCCCAGATGGTTGCTGCGGCCTTGGTCCGACGCTCCTCCCTAACCGCCACCAAGGCTGCGCTGGCGGAGTAGGGGGTGGCTGCAAGGTAGAGCCCCAGGGGCTCCCGAGGGCGCGGAGCCACCATCACCGGAGGGCTGGTAAGGTACCTCTTGAGATCTTGAAATGCCTTGTCGGCCTCTTCAGTCCATTCGAAGGGCCCTTTCTTCTTCATCATCTTGAAGAAGGGCAGTGCTTGTTCCCCCAGCTTGGAGATGAAGCGTCCTAGCGCGGTTACACGACCGGTGAGCTTCTGCATTTCTGTTAGGGTCTTCGGCGGGCTCATGTCTTCGACTGCTTTGACCTTCTCCGGGTTGGCCTCGATGCCCCTTTGGGACACGAGGAAACCCAGGAGCTTGCCCGAGGGGACCCCAAACACGCACTTCTCCGTGTTGAGCCACAAGTCCACTTCATTAAGGCTCACGAAGGTTTCTTCCAAGTCCTGTATCAGGGTTTTTGCCTCCCGAGAATTCACCACAATGTCATTGACGTAAGCCTCAGTGTTCCTCCCAAGCTGCCGGCCCAAGGCAATGTGCATCAGCCGCTGAAAGGTTGCGCCTACGTTGTGCAACCCAAATGGCATGCATGTATAGTAGTACACTCCACACGGGGTCAGGAAAGCCGTTTTTTCCACGTCTTCTACCACCATCTTGATCTGGTGATAGCCCGAGAAGGCATCCAGGAAGCACAACAGGTCGCACTCAGCGGTGGAGTGGATGATCTGGTTGATGCGAGGGAGCAGAAACGGATCCTGCGGGCAGGCCTTGTTGAGGTTGCTGAAGTCGACACACATGCGTTCCTTTCCTCCCTTTTTCGGCATGACAACCGGGTTAGCCAACCAATCTGGGTAGCGGACCTCGCAAATAACCCCTGCTGCCTCGAGCTTGCGGGTCTCTTGGACGATGAAAGCTTGTTTCTTAGTGGACTGCCGCCTCGCCTTCTGCTTCACAGGGTGCACGTTGGGGCACACGTGAGGTGATGCTCAATCACACCCCTCGGGACCCCTGCTAGCTGATCAGGTTCCCATGCGAACACCTTCTTGTTCGCGCGCAGGAACTTCACCAAGGCCTCCTCCTTCTCGGGTTCGAGGTTGGCACCTATGGTGAAGGTGCCATTAGTGGATCCGTCCTCGTCGACTGGTACCTGCTTGGTTTCCGCCTTGTCTTGGGTGAATAGCTGCTTCTTCTTAGCCGGCACAGCCCCTTTGAGCTCGAGGGCGTCAGTGCTGACGGGCTGCGCCACCACAGCCGTCTTGAAAGCAAGCTTGAGTGCCTGCAGTGCATCTCTTGTGTCTCCTGACACGGTGAGGACGCCGCTGCTCCCGGGCATCTTCATGAGGTTGTACGCCAGGTGAGTTGCTGCCATGAACCGGGCCAAGGCCGGGTAGCCGAGAATGGCGTTGTAGGGGAGGTCGATGGGGGCGATGTCAAAGTCAATCAACTCTGTGCGGAAGTTGTAGTAGGTGCCGAAGGTCACCGGGAGGCAAATTTGTCCTAAGGAGGTGGTGGAACCGACTCCGACACCCAAGAAAGGCCTGTTGGCTGAAGGCGCTCTAGTGGCACGTGGAGGAGCCTAAAGCCCTCCACAAAGAGCACGTTGAGGGTGGCGGTTCACAGCATCGGAAGCGCACCCAAGCCGGTGGGGTAGGAGGGGTGATCATCCGAGTTGAAGGTCAGATCGTCCTTGCGCGCCACCCAGCCCCCGGGGGGGTTCTCGGTGCTTGGAGGTGGTGCCGATCTAGCGGGTGAATAGCTTGACGCGGCGGCTCGATGGTGGCGCCTGTGAGCCGCCCAGGAGCGCTGCAATGACCGGGGCACTGGCGCTGCATACTGGGCGAGGAAGAGGTCGTGCAGCTCCCCCCAGGAGGTCACAGAAGCCGTCGGTACGTGGAGCAGCCACATGCGCGGAAACACCGGTGAGGGCCATGGGAAACCAGTTGGCCATCACCATGTCGTCGCCCCCGGCCTTGGGGACGGCCTCCTCGTACGCGAGCAGGAAAACCAGCGGATCCGTCACGCCGTTATAGCGCGGCGGCATCTCGGGCTTGAACTTGTGCGGCCACTGCACTTGTCGCAAGGCGGGGGCCAAGGCTCGGAGCCCCCTGGCCCCTATGCCGGCATCGGCTGCTGGAGCGAGCGGCGCTTTGTCTGCCATGAGGGCAAAACGCGATGTCAGTGGAGAGCGGGTCGTCGGTAGGGAGAACTTCGGCGCACCCCTACCTAGCGCGCTAAATGTCGAATTTCGGGTTCCGGCAGACCCTTGACGTTCGAACACTGGGGCGCGCACGAAGATCTTTCCCTTGCCAGTTCATGTCTCGAAGTCTCGCAAGGATCTAGGCTAGAAATAAGAACACACAAGTGACTCAAGATTTATACTGGTTCATGCCACCATTATGGTGTAATACCCTACTCCAGTGTGTGGTTTGGTGGATTGCCTCAGGGGCTGATGATGAACAATACAAAGGGAGAACAGCCTCGCGAGGGGCTGTTCTTGAGCTGGTGCGATGAACTGCTCGGGTGAGTTCGATCGCCTCTCTCTAGTCTATGCGTGATCTGTATCCGATCCCCCCTCCCTATGGTGGCTAGTCCTATTTATAGAGGGAGGCCCTGGGCCTCTTCCCAAATAATGAGCGGGAAGGGCACCAACAATTGGCCATTTTGAAGGGGAACATCTAGTACACTTATCCTGACTAAAGTTGGTCTTCGGCCGCCAAAGGTTCTGACGATGACGCCGTCCTGGGCTCCAAGATGACCTCCATATTGCCGTTCTGCTGGTCTTGGTCTTGTTGCACCAAAACGGTAACCTTTGCCTGCTGCCTTGGCCTGTGCTTGCCCCCTTTGCACCAAAGGGGAAATAAGGACACTACACAGGTCGGCGCCCGCCTGGCGCCCGCCTGGTCTCGATCGTCATGGCTTGCGTCACGGGCTTCTCACGAGGTGCCCCTGCCTTGATCTCTCCGCCTCCTCAAGAGCCTTCCTGATGAGGCTTCTCCTGAGGAAGCTTTCTGTCTTCCGCCCCGCGAGGCTTGGCCCCTCGCAAGCGTCTTGAGCTTGAGCTAATGAAACTGGGCTGCGCTGGGCTACCACTTGAGCCACGCCGCAGGCCGTAGGCAGGCAAGTCTGGGGACGCCCGTTCCTAGAACGCCGACAATGGCACACCTGCTCATGACTGGTTTCATGGATGGCTATACTCGGTGGAAAATTGAAGATGAGGATGATGATGTTGAGGACGCCGACGGGGCAGGGAATGACGACACGGGGGAAGACAAAGAGATTATCGATAATGGCGGTGGTGAAGGAGCCGGGCATGGCAGCGGAGAAAACATGGACTCCACGTTGGAGAATTCATAGGTACTAAGTTCAATCATGCGGGACCCTCATGCTCAAGACTGCTTCGCAAGGAGACGAGTACTGAGTGAGCTGCTTTGAGAGAGGAGGCCGGGTTGCACTAACTGGTGGTAGACTCCAACACTCCATTGTATCATGGTTGCAATCCCGTAGTGACCCGCTTGAGTTTCACGCTCGAACTCCTGAAGACGAAGGCTAAAAACAAATGGACCGACACTAGCCTCGATGAGCTTCTCAAGTACCTAAATGATGTTCTTCCGGGGGGGGGAGTCTATGTCCTACTAGTGTGGATGAGACCAAGAAGATCGTGTGCCCTCTTGATGTGCCGCACGTTAGATACCATGCATGCATCAACAATTGAATAATTTATCCGAAGGAGCATGCGAAAAAAAAACTGTCCGGTGTGCAATGCTTCTCGATACAACAAGGTCGGGAATAAATCTCCCCAGAAAGTTGTATGGTACTTACCGATCACTCCCCGTCTACAGCGGTATTTCGTAGATCCCATGGAAGCAAAGCTGATTATGCGCTGGCACATGGAGAGGAAGAAGCCCAACGATGGAGATGATCTGAAGCTGAGACACGTCATGGATAGAAGCCAGTGGAGAGCGTTCAAAGGCGAATATCGGTATTTACCATTTGATGCAAGGAACATCACGTTCGACGTGTGTACCGATGGCATGAATCCGTTTGGCAACCAGAACACTAACCATAGCACATGGCCCGTGTTTGTATGGACATATAACCTCCTCCCTCATTGTGCATGAAGTCTAAGTACGTACACATGATGAAGGGCCGGAACAACCAGGAAATAATATTAATCTGTATCTAGGTCTACTTCAAGAGGAGTTAGACATGTTATGGAAAACATCGGCCAAGACATGGGACGCCAGCAAAGGCAAGTATTTCTATATGAGAGCCGCGTTGATCACGACGGTGCAAGACTATCTGGGTTATAGATATGTCGCGGGCCAGGTGTGCCATGGATATTGTGGATGCATGTGGTGCATGATGATACGACGTCTCGGCAGCTAACATCAAGGAAAGATGGCGGGTCTGGGAAAATCATGTAGATGGGGCATCAAAGATGGCTCGAGAAGGATGACCTGTGGAGAAACAGTGGAGAATTATTCAATGCTGAGGCTGAGCATCGAGTACCTCCACGTAAGCAGAGTGGCGCCAAAATTGATGAGATATTGAAAAACTGAGAACTGTGCCCCGCGCCGGGAAAGACGATGAAAAAGGCACCGGAGCTGCTGCTGAAGGTATGGAAGATGAGGTCTATTTTCTGGGACTTGGACTACTAGCACAAACTCGACACGCCTTATTGCCTTGATCAAAAGCATATATGTAAGAATGTCCTTGAGAGCTTGCTTGCGACACTGATGAACATGTCGGATAAGACCAAGGATGGGCCAAAGGCAAGAAAAGACTTGCAAGATTTGAAAATCAAGGAAGATCTGCACATGCCGCCCCGTAAAAAGTCAGAGGAGACAGAGGCACGGGAGAATAAGGGCAAAAAAGTAAAGGAAGATGATTGTTGCCCCCCTTCTTGCTGCACCTTAAGTCCGGCTGAGATTGATCAATTCTTCAAGTGCGTTATTGGAATCGAAGTTAGTTCCAGTTACTATGGCAAGATAAGCAGATATCTAGACACAAAAAAGAAAAGGTTCAGTGGGATGAAGTCCCATGACTGTCATGTGATGATGACGCAGATACTACATGTTCCCCTTAGAGGGATAATGGACAAGCATGTCCATGACACACTTATTGGTCTCTGCAACTTTTTCGATGTCATCTCTCAAAAGTTGATTAGGGTGAAGCAGTTCCAAAGGCTACAGGAAGAGATCGTTGTGAGAGGATGAATTGGGTGATCAAAGGATTTGTTCGTAACAAGTCCCGTTCGGATGGAAGCACTGTCTAGGGCTATCTAACGCAAGACTACATCTCTTTCTGCGAGAATTTTCTATATGGCACAGACCGGCCGCCTGGTGTTGGTTTGCCTGTTAACAAGCACGATGGGAGGCTCAAAGGAGAAGGTCACTCCAACGGTCGCAGGGAACTCCATGTGGGCTACTCAGATCGATGCAACGGCTTTGACAGAGCAAACTTGGTAGTGCTACAACACCTAGACCAGGTAGATCCTTTCGGGGAACTGCAAAAAGAAACTATCGCAAAGAAGTACCGTGACCGGGGGGTATTCAGGACGGACCCCGAAGTTACTAGAGAGCACAACTCCACATTCCTGCATTGGTTCAAAGATCATATTATTGCTAATCCCCTAGAAGAGGGCTCTAAGGATGGATTGCTCATATACGCCTTAGCACAAGGCCCCTCGCCCAACCTTGCATTGTCACCTATCAGTCATACGATATCAACGGACACACATTCTATGCGGAGGCCAAAGATATTGATAGTGATGATCAGAACTAAGGGTTGACGATGGAATGCTTGACCGGCAGCGACACCGGCGCAACTGAGAGATTTTACGGAAGGGTCAAGGTGATCTGGGAGCTTGACTACTCTGGACTGCACAACGCGATGGTGTTCCGTGTCAGATGGGCTAAGAATTTCGAAAGAGAAAACCAGTATTTCACTACCATGACTATACCCGACGTCAAGAGTGCTACCATGAACACTATCGCAAAAAATGAGCCATGGGTACATGCTAAGCACGTGACACAATGCTTCTTCATAACCAACCCATGCAATCCCAGCCATGTTGTCGTGAGGAGGGGCAAAAGGAACATCATTTGAATGGATGCAGTCGCCAACGAGGAAGACTACGACTAGTACGGCAACCCAATGAGGGAAGATGACGATGACGATGAAGTATACGTCAAAAGGAGAATCAATACTACATTGCCTAGGAAAGATCGTAATCCATGGAAAAGGCAAAGACACAATGAGGGCTCGGTTATTCTTCAGCGAACAAGAAGGGAAAGATGTCACTAAAAAATGAAAACGTTGACGCTAAGGAACCGTTATCGGTCAAATGATGTAATATATATGTTCCTATTTTGTGTACACACTTAACCGTTATGCATGGGTCAAATGATGTAATATACATGTTCCTATTTTGTATACATACTTAACCATCAAATGATGCAATATATATCGCCTTAGTTATATCCATTGTATCACCTTCCCTTCCTTCCTGCTCTCAGAAAAAAGGAAAAGAAAAGAAAAGAAAAAGAAGAAAAGAAAAGGGAGAGAAAATAAAGGAAAAGAAAATAGAAGAAACAAACAGGAAAACTTGTATAGATACTGGTTATAGCAGTAGCGCTTTTCTGTAAAAGAGCTATAGCTAGTCAAACTAGAGGTAGCGCAGTCCATAGAAACACGCTATAACTACCCGTGATAGTAGTATCGCGTTTTGGCTAAACACGCTACATCTAAGTTAGCTATAGTGCGTTTTGCCCAAAAGCGATACTTCTATGTTGATTTAACCCCCCAAATCCCCACTCTCTGCTTCTTCCCGGCTCTGCTTCTTCCCACAAAACCCCACTATCTCTTCCCCCCTCATCACCGTCGGAGCCCTACCATTGCCGCGCCCATGCACTTCCCCCCGACCCATACGCTCTCCCCCGTCCTGGCACTCGCCCCTGACCCCGGCCCCAACGCTCGCACCTGAACCCACGACCCCAACGACCTCGCCCTCGCACCCAACCTCCCAACCTCGGCCATCGTTGGGCCTGCCTCCTTGCCCCAGCACCCTCTGTAAGCCCCCCACAACTTCTCCTCTCTCTACTAGCTAGGGTTCTTTGGTTAATTTAGTTAGGTTTTAGTTAGGGCAGTAGGTTAATTAGGTTATCTAGTTAGTTACGAATTTATCTAGGTATCAAACTAGTAGGTTAATTTGATTCAATTTACTTTCAAATATTTTTTTAGTTTCAAATTTAGTTAGGATGAATTTGGTTTCAAATATTGTGAAGAAAAATGAATTGTGCTATGTGGACATGTGATATTTGGAATTTTTTTAGTTTCAAATTTAGGTAGGCTGGATTTTTTTAGTTGCAAATCACTCTTTCTTCCTTTTATATGCAATTTTGAAGTGGACATGTGATATGTGAACATGTGATTTGGACATGTCATATTTGGAATTTGGACATGTAATATTTGGAAAATGATGATTATGTGCAGGGTAAATGATCCGAATGGCCTATGTTTTTCCTGAATGTTGATTCATTTCCGTTCCGGTGAATTTCAAGCGCTCGATATGTCCACTTTTTAGCAAAGGTCATGCCGAAATTGTGTGAATTTTGGCATGAGTTGTGATAGAAAGTAGGCATATCGAGTGTTGGGATTTTCTAGGAAACGACATTCTGGCAAACATAGATCTTTTTTATGTCATTTCTAATTTTTCTTATAGATTCAGAATTAAACGAGGAGACATAATCATAGGAAACATGTCGAACAACGAAGAAACCAGGCCTTCTGACCAAGATGCAAACGAGATGGATTATGAGGGTGAACAATAGTACCTCGCTTTTTTGTCTGCTAAGCAGAGTCAAGGTTTGCAGGTCGTCCTCGATGATGGTACTAAGACCTACATCGACAACGATGGCGGCGCCGAGATCGGCGGGGAAGATACCGGCGGGGAAGGTACCAGCGTCGATGCCACTACCGAAAAGTAGAAGCGGAAGAATCAGAGGATACAAAAACCTAACAAACTCGACGTAGGACGACTGGTGATCACGAAGATGGCCCCTGGCAAGTTTGAGCCATTAGAGCCGGAAGAACCTTGCAAGTGCTATGGGAACCAAATAGGATGCATCCTATGGGAATGCGCGAGCATCAACGACGATGACTTAAGGAGTAAAGAACTTTAGAGGCAGTTGCTCCTGACGAAGTTGCACAAGAGATTCAAGTTCCCCGGCCGGGATGATTGCATAGAACAACCATCGGATGACCCATATATGAAAAAGATTAACCATCACGCCATGGGCATGTTCAACAATGGTTTGGCCTCCTCGAAAGGGAGGGTGAAACGAGCTATTGCGGCCCAGGAACCCCTGTCCAAGATTCTAGAGGAAAATCCGACACTTACGGAAGAGGAGTTCGAAAAGTTGAAGGACACTTGCGCTACCGAGGCAGCCAAGGCTAAGGCTGTGAAATTCAAGAGACTTCGGCAAAGGAACACGGGGAAGCATTGCCTTGGAAGCCGTGGCTACCTTGGCAAAAGGCCCATATGGGATAAGAAGGACATGAAACGTGAAGCCGTGGGTCTCCGCGACCCCTTCTCGAAGTTCACCAACCCCTTGGAGCGTGACTTCAACAGGGTCCGCTGAGGGAGTCCTGGATTAAGGGGTCCTCGAACACCCGGACTATATGCGAAGGCCGGACTATTGGACTATGAAGATACAAGATAGAAGACTTTGTCCCGTGTCCGGATGAGACTCTCCTTTGCGTGGAAGGCAAGCTTGGTGGTTAAGATATGAAGATTCCTTTCTCTGTAACCAACACTGTGTAACCCTAGCCCCCTCCAGTGTCTATATAAACCGGAGGGTTTAATCCGTAGGACAATAACAATCATAACCATAGGCTAGCTTCTAGGGTTTTAGACTCTATGATCTCGTGGTAGATCAACTCTTGTAATACTCATATCATCAAGATCAATCAAGCAGGAAGTAGGGTATTACCTCCATCGAGAGGGCCCGAACCTGGGTAAACATCGTGTCCCCCGCCTCCTGTTACCATTAGCCTTAGACGCACAGTTTGGGAACCCCTACCCAAGATCCGCTGGTTTTGACACCGACATTGGTGCTTTCATTGAGAGTTCCACTGTGTCGTCACCATAAGGCTTGATGGCTCCTTCAATCATCAACAACACCGTCCAGGGTGGAGTTTTTCTCCCCGGACAGATCTTTGTATTTGGCGGCTTCGCACTGCGGGCCAACTCGCTTGGCCATCTGGAGCAAATCGACAGCTATGCCCCTGGCCATCAGGTCAGGTTTGGAAGCTTGAACTACATTGTCGACATCCGCGGAGACTTGATCTTCGACAGATTCGAGCCTATGACAGCCGCTCCCCGCCGCCACGATGAACATGACATAAATCTTTCATCAGACTATGCGCGGGAGAATGCGCCTGACACCCCGCTGGCCTTAGATCCATAGAAGAGCACGCCATTCGAGGATGAATGGCTCGACCTTGTCCCGGAAGCCACGGACTTAGAGGCGCTAGAGCTGGCCACAGATTTGACCTCCAACGAGGCATGTGTCATTAGATCCTCGGAATTGTCTCCGGCCATAGGCTCCGAACCGCGTGTACCTACACCAATCTAATTTGACTGGGCGCCGATCTTAGAGTTCAGCTCCGCGGACATCTTCCAACACTCACCCTAGGCGACGTGTTAAACTCATTAAATCTCTCTCCTTGTCAGGAGATTCTTAGCCGAACTATGTCCGGCTTGAGCGGGAAGCAGACGACGAAGGACTTCGTTGCCCACCCACCACCCACTTGATAGCCACTTTCGACGATTTAACCGACATGCTTGATTTTGACTCCGAAGACATCGATGGTATGGATGACGATGCCGGAGAAGAACAGGAACCACCGCCCACAGGGCGCTAGACAACCACCTCCTCATATGATATATACATGGTGGATACACCCAAAGAAGATGATGGCCATGACATAAAAGAGCAAGTTGAGGACAAACTTCCTGAGAAGCAATCTAAGCGGCGACATCAGCGGCACCGCTCTAAATCATGCCATGTTAAAAATAGCAATACTAACACAAGAGAGAATAGCACTCCGGACGATGCCGAAGACAACGAAGACCCCGCCAAGCCAAGTTTCGAACAGGCTGAAGGGAAGATGGGCGAGCCAGCCCCGACGAACAGGCCTTAAATGATGATTCGGAGAATAGCAACTACATGCCTCTCTCCGAGGATGAGGTGAGCCTTGGCGATGAAGAATTTATCGTGCCAGAGGATCCCGTCGAGCAGGAACGCTTCAAGCGTCGCCTTATAGCCACGGCAAAGAGCCTAAAGAAGAAGCATCAACTGCTTCGAGCCGATCAAGATCTGCTCAATGATAGATGGACCGAGGTCCTGGCAGCCGAGGAATATGGACTCGAGCACCCAATCAAAAGTTACCCGAAGTGCAAATTGCTACCTCAATTCGATGATGCGGTGTTGCAGCCAGCACTACTAGCATATAATGCGGCTGACAGACCACTGCGTGGCCGAGATAAAACGGCAATTCAACCCGAGCACCAGCAGGCACCGCCTCACCAAAAAAATACAAACACAACAGCTCGGGGATACACACATGACCTGCGGTACGACTTGGAGAACAAAGCAGGCCACACCAGATCGATATACGGATCATGGGTGTGCGCCCCAATGCGCAACGACAACCACCACGCCGGATATAAGAAATACACACCTGGCCGAGCTGAATACAGTAGACCGGCTCCATTTGAGCTGTGTCGCGATGTAGCCCGGCACAGAGGCGCCGCACACCCCCTCTGCTTTGCTGATGAAGTAATGGAGCACGAATTCCTAGAAGTGTTTAAACCCATCAACATCGAATCATATGATGGAACAACAGACCCCGCGGTATGGATCGAGGACTGATAACCCACATGTATAGGGGATCGCAACAGTTTTCGAGGGTAGAGTATTCAACCCCAATTTATTGATTCGACACAAGGGGAGCCAAAGAATATTCTCAAGTATTAGCAACCACACCTGGAAACTTAGTATCTGCAGCAAAGTGTTTAGTAGCAAAGTAATATGATAGTGGTGGTAATGGTAACAAAAGTAAAGACATCAAAAGTAATGTTTTTGGTATTTTGTAGTGATTGTAACAGTAGCAACAGAAAAGTAAATAAGCGAGAACCAGTATATGGAAAGCTCGTAGGCACCGGATTAGTGATGGATAATTATGCCGGATGCGGTTCGTCATGTAACAGTCATAACATAGGGTGACACAGAACTAGCTCCAGTTCATCAATGTAATTGTCAGGACCCCGACTCGATGTCACATCGATCTAGCCGGTAACACCTCATATCACTTTGCGGCCTCACGCACGGTATCCCCACGGGTGTCGCCTTACCTTTGCCCGGGACCGTTTGCGCATTTTGGCTCACGTATATGATAGTGTCGCTAGCATCCATATGATAAAGAGCCCGGGCTGACATGTCTAGTCGTAAACCCAAAGTGGCACAGACTTACAGGGACAGGCATCCATGACCCAGCTTCGAACGTGTCGGTCATCAGCAAGTGGGTCCGGGCTGTAGCACTGGGCTAGCAGGACTCCGGTAAACCGGGCTGTAGCGGGCTAACAGGACTCCGGTACTCAAAGCGTGACATTTCCCCGAAGGGACAGACACAGGAACGAAGAAGGACACATGCCGGCCAGCCTAAGTGTTCCAGAGCAGTAGCAAGCTACCATGGCTCAGCGGTAACACTAGGAGACATTTCCCGGTAAGAGAGGCTACTAAAGATAAACAACTAGATAGTCAGATCCCACACATACCAAGCATTTCAATCATACACACAATATGCTCGATATGTGCAAATACAACGAAGCATCACAACATGACTCTACGACACAAGTACTTTATTTAAGGCTCAGGGAGCCATACATAACATACACAAAGGTACGGGTCACACGACCCAGCATTCAAGTCATACAGTCATACAAGCCAGCAGCGGAAGTAACTTGTCTGAGTACAGACAACTAGTAAAATAAAAGAGGCTTGGAAAGCCTAGCTATACTACAAGGTCCTTCACAAGCTCAGGGTCACCACCTGGGTCTTTAGCCTACTCGTTGATGTCAACGTCTACATAGAACCCATCAGAAGGGGTTGCAGCGTCTTCTGTAAAAATGTAGATTATAGCAACATGAGTACAAAGGTACTCAGCAAGACTTACATCAGATCCTACATACATGCATATTATCAAGAAGGGTTGGTGGAGTTATTGCAGCAAGCCAGCTTTGACTCTTGGCTAGACTATCCTACGATACTCCAACTTGAAATGGTTTTGCGCACACGAGTCCACTACTCACCACTTCAATACACTACCGAGGATCCACCTCCGTCTTCCTACGGAAGAGCCATCCTCGGCACTCACACTTATCTTGAGGCTTTTAGTAGTTTCCATTTACTTGTCTATGAACTGTATAGGCAACCAAGTAGTCCTTTACCGCGGACGCGGCTATTCGAATAGATCATGTTAACCCTGCAGGGGTGTACTTCTTCATACACGCTCTCACCACTTACCGTCGTTTACACGACATGTACTCGGCAACCTTCAAGCGGAAGCCCAACGTGGGTGTCGGCCACGACCTACCTAATCACCTAAGCCTCCAGTCCAGGTTTATCGCCTATTCAGGTTCCATCCGCAGGGAGTCCGGCCGAGGTTTCCCATACGGCCCCGAACGATGTGAACAGGGTTCCCGAGATACCTAACGGGTATTCGGTACACCCGGCCACGTACCTACCGCATCACAGCCCACCCCTACGGTCAGCGCTGTCCACGGCCTCCAGTAGGCTACAAACACCAGAAACTACTTGCAACTCCTGGACGGAGAACTAGGGTGAATAAGAAGCCGAGAGGGTCCATGGGTTTCGGGCCCAATGCATGGTAGTAGCTGATTCTTAAATCACACATACAGATCTCAGTGCTTAAGGTCGGCTTCAATGAAACAACCCACCATGTACTCCTACATGGCCTCTCATCGATACCTTTACCAAATCGTGTTCACCACACCACTCTCATTACCGACATAAACATTTCACTCTAGCCCATCACCCAGATGAACCAGACCTGACACGACTCTAAGCATAGCAGGCATAGCAAGGTAGGAACAACACATACATATGGCTCAATCAACTCCTACACATGCTAGTGGGTTTCATCTAGTTACTGTGGCAATGACAGGTCATGCAGAGGAAATGGGTTCAACTACCGTAGCACACAGCAGTTTGAAACGCGTTGTCTTAATGCAGTAAAAGAGAGCAGGAGCGAGAACATGGGATTGTATCGATATGATCAAATGGTTGGTTGCTTGCCTGATGGTTCGATGCACTGATACGGTTCTTCGTTAGGGTAATCACGGTACTCCTCGGAGGCAGAACCTGTCGCAAGAACATCGATACACAAACATCACCAAACAATGTGCAACAATATGATGCATGCATGAAACATGGCAATATGAGTGTGTTGGGCTAATGCAACTAAAACCAGAAGGGTTTGAACAAATTTGAATCAAAGATTCAAATTTCAAACTCAAACATGGCCTTTTAAAGTGCTTTTCCTTGTTCTGCTTAAAACATCAATTTAACTTGTTTGATCATGCATGAAAATAGTACAGATGGATAGATTGGATTTTTCTGATCATTTTTCATATATAATTTGTCCAATTTGGAGTTATAGAATAAAAGTTATGAATTTTTGAAGTTTAAATAATATTCTGGAATTTCCTGATTTAATTAAATCCAGAAATATAATTATTGCGCCAGCATGACGTCAGCATGACGTCAGTGGTCAACTGCGGCTGTCTGGGGTCAAACCTGACGTGTGGGGGCCACACGTCAGTGACAGGGGGGTTTAACAGGTTTAAATTAATCCTAATTAGGGATTAGTGGCGCTGGGGCCCACTGTCAGTGTCAGGGGGGGTTGACTAACGGTAATTAGCACTAACTGACCACCTGGCCGATGGGGCCCACGCGTCAGTGACCCTGGGGGGTCAAACCCCAGGTCAGACAAGTCAAACCCGCCGGCGGTTAGTCGCCGGCGAGGTCCGCGGCGTACAGGGGCCTCGGGTTTCCTCTGTGGTGCTCCAAACGGCGTGCGGCTAGGTGCGTTGGATAGCTAGCTCGATGGCGCGTCGGACGGTGGCCGTGGCTGGGCCTGGGGTGGCCGGAGTCGACGGCGGCGAGCTCGGCTGCGGCGGCCGGAGTTCGGGTGCGGTCGGAATCGGCGTTGCAGGGTGTTTGGGGAGGCGTTGGTGCGTGCTGCGTGCTCCTAGTGAGGTGTGGAGCACGATAGTGTGCTCGGTTGGGTGCTACGGTGACCGTGGCCACGACGGCGACATCGCCGGCGGCGTCGAGCTTCGGAGCTCAAGGGGGCGGCAGCTACAGAAGGCTAGGGACGACAGGGCAAGGGGGAATCGAACCAGTGGCTCACCGCGGAGCTGCAGGGACGGTTAGCGGGCTCGGGGACGGCCGGAGTGCAGCGAATCGACGGCGATGACCTCCGGTGGCCGAGGAGGGGAACGGCGACGTAGGCGGCGATGCAGGGCTTCCGGAGACCAGTGGAGCGGTGGGGAGGAAGAGGGGGTCGTGGCGGAGCTTCTGAGCTAGTCGGGGGAGCGAGGGGTGGCCGGAGACGGCTGCTATGGCGAACGGCGGCGACGGTGGGTGTTCGGCCGTGTGAGAGAGAGAGGGAGCAGAACGGGAGAGAGGGGGGGGATAAGGCCAGAGGATCGGGGCGGCACCGAGAAGAAGCGCCGCGGCGTCGCGCTGGCGGGGGGGGGGGGAGGCAGGCAGACGAGCTGGTGGCGTGGCGCTCCGGCCGTGCGCGCACGCCGGCCACACGCCTGGCCGACTGGCGCCAGGAGGACGACGGCGGTGGTGGGCTGGGCTGGCTTGCTGGGCCGGCCAGCTGGCTGGCCGCACAGGGGGGAGCCCAGGTAAGCTCCTCCTGTTATTTATTTTTCTGTTTTCTAATTTCTGACATTTGTTTTGATTTAAATAATATATTAAATCATTTATTTAACTTATGCCAATTTTTGCAGGGGCTAGATATATTATTCCAGAGCTCCTTTATAAATGGCATAATATTTGGACATATATTAATACATATAATTAATATATTTCCAAAGCAAATATTTATGCATTAATTCCAAATGCCCAAAATAAATACCTATGAGCTATTAAAAATATTGGTTTGATTTTTATCTCTGTCCAATATTTTCAGAGAGCAACATGAGCATTTTCTTGGACCCTTTTGGAGAAATTTTTATTTGGGTCATTTTCAAAATGATTCTGAGGGTTTCACAGATCCCCATTTCAAGTTTCTGATGAAAGAGTAAACATGATGCAACACTCTAATGCATGACTAGCTAGGGTGTGACAACTCACCCCCACTCAAAAGAATCTCGTCCCGAGATTTGGGTTCCTCCGGGAAGAAGGCGGGATACTCGAGTCGAAGACGATCCTCCCTTTCCCAAGTTGCTTCATCCTCAGAATGGTGCGACCATTGAACTTTGAGAAACTTGATGTTATGACGTCGAGTGGTACGTTCGGCCTGATCGAGGATACGAATGGGGTACTCTCGATATGTAAGATTATCTTGGAGATCAAGCGTTTCGTGGTCCACTTCACGGATAGGATCCGAGAAGCAACGCCTGAGTTGAGAAACGTGGAAGACATCGTGGACTCTGGAGAGGTGCGGAGGTAGTTCCAACTGGTAGGCAACTTCTCCTCGTTTGGCGAGAATGCGAAAAGGTCCAATGTAACGAGGAGCCAATTTGCCTTTGATACCGAAACGATGGGTTCCCTTCAGAGGGGTGACCCGAAGATAAGCCTTCTCGTCAACCTCGAAAGTCATAGCCTTATGTTTTCGGTCATATTGACTCTTTTGACGAGATTGGGCTGTTTTCAACTTTTCACGAACGATGCGAACTTGTTCTTCTGCTTCCTGAATCATGTCCGGGCCAAAGAATTGTCTTTCCCCGGTCTCTGACCAGTTAAGGGGTGTTCGACACCGTCGTCCATAGAGAACTTCAAAAGGGGCTTTACCCAAGCTAGATTGATAGCTGTTGTTGTAAGCGAATTCGGCAAATGGAAGGCACTTCTCCCAGTCCATTCCGAATGAGATAACAGAGGCTCGAAGCATGTCTTCTAGAATTTGGTTGACGCGTTCCACTTGACCACTCGACTGAGGGTGGAAAGCGGTGCTAAAGGAGAGACGAGTCCCATAGCATTTTGGAAACTTTCCCAAAATCGAGAGGTGAAAAGACTTCCTCGATCCGAGTTAATTTCCAAAGGAACACCATGGAGAGACACTATACGGGAGATGTATAAGTCTGCCAGCTGACTAGCGGTTATACTCTCACGAACAGGTAAGAAATGGGCTACTTTGGAAAGACGATCGACCACGACGAAAATAGCATTATTCCCTCTCTTGGTCCTGGGAAAACCGGTAATGAAATCCATACCAATTTTATCCCATTTCCATTCAGGAATAGCTAAGGTTTGAAGGGTGCCAGCAGGCCGTTGATGCTCTGCTTTTACACGACGACAGACGTCGCAATTTGCAATAAACTGAGCAATTTCTCTCTTCATCCTAGTCCACCAGAACCTCTGGCGTAGGTCCTGATACATCTTAGTACTACCGGGATGAATGGTGAGAGGAGATTCATGAGCTTCCTTAAGGATCAAACGCCTCAGGTTTCGCACTTTGGGAACCACTAATCGATTCCCGAAGTATACGACCCCTTGATCATTAATGGAGAAGCAATTCGCAATTCCTTTCTGAATGTTTCTCTTGATGCGGGAGATTCCCGGATCTACCTTCTGTGCTTTGATAATCTGATCCGTAAGGGTAGGTTTTGCCACCAAGGTGGAAAGAAAACCTTGAGGAACAATGTGAAGGTTAAGCTTCCGAAATTCCTCATGGAGAAGCGGTTGACTTTGTTGTAACATCAGGTTGTTACAATAAGATTTACGACTTAGCGCATCAGCCATGACGTTGGCTTTTCCCTGGGGTGTAGGTTATTCCTAAGTCGAAGTCTGTGATCAACTCAACCCAACGTCTTTGCCTGAGATTCAGATCCGGTTGGGTGAAGATGTACTTCAGACTTTGGTGATCAGTGAATATTTCGCAACGATTACCGAGGAGGTAATGTCGCCAGGTCTTAAGTGCATAGACTACGGCTGCAAGCTCTAGATCATGAGTAGGATAATTCTCCTCATGTGGGTGCAATTGCCGTGAAGCGTAGGCAATTACGTGTCGATCTTGCATGAGAATGCAACCTAGTCCTTGTCGCGAGGCGTCGCAGTAGATAACAAAGTCCTTGGAGAAGTCTGGCGGTACCAGTACGGGAGCAGAAGTCAGGCGTCTTTTCAGTTCCTGAAAGCTGTGCTCACATTGTGGAGTCCACTCGAACTTCTTATCTTTCTTGAGGAGTTCGGTTAGAGGTTTAGCAACCTTGGAGAAGTTCTCGACAAAGCGACGACAATAGCTCGCTAAGCCTAGAAAACTCCGAACTTGCTTGACCGATTCAGGTGGAGTCCAATTAAGGACGGCTTGAACTCGCTCAGGGTTAACAGCAATACCTTTACCAGATATTACATGACCCAGATAGGTCACTTCTGACAACCAGAATTCACATTTAGAAAATTTGGCATAAAGGCGATGCTCTCGAAGTTTCTTCAACACTAGCCTTAGATGTTCGGCATGTTCCTCCTCGTTCTTGGAGTAGATGAGTATATCATCGAGGTAAACAACGACGAATTTATCCAAATACTCCATGAAGATTGAGTTCATTAACCGAGAAAAGGTGGCTGGAGCGTTGGTTAAACCGAAGGACATGACGGTGTACTCGTATTGGCCATAACGAGTAACAAAGGCCGTTTTAGGAATGTCCCCGTTTCTGATTTTGATTTGATGGTAGCCCAACCTCAAATCCATCTTGGAGAAGACTGAGGATCCAGCGAGCTGATCATACAGGTCGTTGATCCTGGGAAGCGGATATTTGTTCTTGATTGTGACCAAATTGACAGGTCGGTAATCTACAACCATCCGGTCCGTACCATCCTTCTTCTTGACGAATAGGACGGGGCAAGCCCACGGAGATGAGCTAGGTCGGATGAAACCCTTTTTCAAGGATTCATCGAGTTGTTTCTTAAGCTCGGCTAGTTCTAAGGGTGCCATCTTATAAGGTCTTCTAGCAATCGGAACGGTTCCTGGAATGAGGTCTATTACGAACTCAACATCCCTGTCAGGTGGAACACCTGGCAATTCCTCTGGAAAGACATCCGGGAAGTCACGGACTACCGGAATGTCCTCAAGGTCTGGCAAAGGGCTGGCGTTAAGAGAATATAATTGTCGCTTGGCTATTCGGGTCAAGACATTGACTATCTTCCCCGAAGGATGGGTGAGTTGAACAGTCCTAGAGAAGCAATCAATCTTGGCTTGATGAGCTGACATCCAGTCCATACCCAGAATGATATTAATATCTGAAGATTTAAGGGCTATCAAAGATGCGAGAAAAACAAGTCTGTCGACTTGGATTTCATTTCCATAACTTACCCTAGAGGTCTGCATCTAGAACCAGGAGTAGAAATTTCCATAGTGGATGGCATGTCACAGAATGCAATGTTATGCAAACGAGCATAATTTTCGGATATAAAAGAATGAGAGGCTCCTGTATCGAAAAGAACAGATGCCGGGTGGCAATTAACAAGAAGCGTACTGAGAACGACGTTGGGATCCTCTTGAGCTTCTTCGGCAGAGATACAGTTGACATGGCCACGTGAAGCGGTGACCGGTTTGGCGTGGAACACTTTCCCTGTCGGCTTGCCACGGCCAACAGCTTTAGCAGACTGGTTGGGGTTGGTCTGGGGACACTCACGCATATAGTGACCAGATTCCCCACACTTGAAACAAGTCACGGAACTGGTACGTGGAGGAGCATTGTTAGTTGGACCCCCATAGGGCTTGGCCGGTGCAGACTGTTGAACAGGGCGAGGCGCCTGGAAGGATGGCCTCGGTGTGAACCTGGGTGGCAGGGCGGTGTTGGGTACCCACACGCGGCGCTTCTGGGGACCAGCACCGGATGAGGAACCCATGTCACGGCCATGCTTGCGTGTTGCGTCATAGTCAGTCTGACCAGTTTCAGCACTGATGGCTTTGTTGACAAGTTTCTGAAAAGATGTGCACTCATGCAGACGGAGGTCGCGACGAAGCTCAGGACTAAGGCCCTTACGGAACCTTGCTTGCTTCTTGGCATCAGTAGACACTTCCTCAGTTGCATATCGGGCGAGATTACCAAACTCCCTGCTGTAAACATCCACAGAGAGTCGGCCTTGGGTGAAATTGCAAAATTCTTCATGTTTACGGTCCATGAGACCTTCCGGAATGTGATGTTCACGGAAAGCCTCACTGAATTCAGCCCAAGTAGTGACATGGCCCGCCGGGCGCATAGCTCCATAATTCTCCCACCATAGACTGGCGGGGCCTTCAAGATGATATGCAGCAAAGGTGACCTTGTCAGCCTCCGCTACCAGCGCGGAACGCAGTTTGTGAGCGATACTGCGAAGCCAGTCATCAGCATCGAGAGGCTCGACGGAGTGGTGGAACGTGGGTGGATGCAATTTGATAAAATCACTGAGTGACACCACGTTAGTCCTCTGATGGTGTGCTGTATTCTGTTCAATACGCTCCAACAAACGGTTGGTCTCCCGCTTGTTTCTCTCAGCTTCCATCATAACCTCGGCTAGGGAAGGAGGATGAGGCAGATTTGCATCCCTGACTTCACTGCCTTCGGCCTGCTCTTGAGGAGCAGGGTTAGTGCGTGTGTTGACCATCCTAGGTAAACAAGACAAAGATTTAGTCAGGATGTTAAAATTCCGACATAGGATACAAAATGTAAGGAATAACTCGGAATGCAAGATGATCATCCGTATGACATGGTAGATACAGAAACTGCTTCTTTTATTCCATCGTCATACACACCATACAGGGTTTAGTACAAGACCAAACAAAGTACTATTACGGTGAAAAGAGGATTACATCTCATCGGAGGCATCCCGAGCTCCTATACATTATTTTTCTACACCTCCGGAAAGAGTACAAACTAGGTCATATCCCACGAGTCACGCAGGACGATAGACGACACAGCTAGTGCGAACTAGTGATACTACCGCTAACTCAGACCGATCCGTAGTAGTCCTCGTAGAAGTCACCTCCATAGCCTGGAAGCTCAACATGATCATCCGGAAACAGACGATCTCGCGGAGCCTGTGGACCATAGGGGCTAGGATGAGGCCTTGGACCAACAGACGGTGGCCTGCGGGGACCGCGAGGTGGGGTGATGCCTCCTACATCACGCCAACCCATCACGTCTGGCAGAGCAGATCTCACAGGATAGAGATCGCGCATATCCGAATATCCAGCTTGCACCGCCGGTGCAAACCGAGTCAAAGTAGCCCAGTGGTCAGCACGGGTATTGAAGAGCTCTAACCTTAAGGCCCGATTTTCACGGTCCTTATCCTCGAGCATCTCAGCAGTGGTGCGAGTTCGTGAATCCTCCTGGGTGGGGTCAGCATAGATAGCCTGGAGATAACCTTGTGCTCCCGGAAGTGATCCTGGCATATACCGGAAATCAGAGTCCCGAAATAGACCAGATCTGACTCGCATGATGGTCATCATAGAGTAGGCGGCGTCCTGCACAGCCATCTCAATAGTAACCCCGAGTCCATAGGAGCAGTGAAGGGGCTCGGTGGATCCAGGATAAGATGGAAATATCCTGATAGTGCAGAGATACTGGCTTTGATTGAAGTCCCGAAATTGCTCTTCGACCGTGTACTCAGGATACCAGCGGTATCCAGCCTCAATCATTACCCTGACCAACTTGGCAGTATGGCCGGGTACATCTAGGCATCGAGTCAGGCGAACCACTTGATTGAGGTCGCGAGCGGCCATCTGAAAGCACAATCATAATGCAAAGGCATTAGAATTTCTAGCAAAATTTCGGCAGCATAACAGCTGTAAATGCTCAAGAAGGATTTTGAGACATTTGACAAAGGATTACATACACACTCAACATCATCATATCAAAGTTCTGAGACCATCCTAGCATCACAATATGGTAGAAGAACTGAACTAGGCTTGTATCCATCATACCTATAAGGTACTACTGATTAGTAACACGTGATCCTGATAGAGAGAATAGATCCTAATTCCTTAACCCCCGGTGGAAGAATGGACTGACTCAGATCAGAATGTCATAAGATAAGGAGTAAAAAGAGCCTTACGTTCCAACCCACAAACAATTCCCCTACATATAACTAAAGAATTTCTAGACTCAACATCGACCAGTTTGGCTTGGAGAACCTACAGGCAGTCCTGGCTCTGATGCCAACGCTGTCAGGACCCCGACTCGATGTCACATCGATCTAGCCGGTAACACCTCATATCACTTTGCGGCCTCACGCATGGTATCCCCACGGGTGTCGCCTTACCTTTGCCCGGGACCGTTTGCGCCTTTTGGCTCACGTATATGATAGTGTCGCTAGCATCCATATGATAAGGAGCCCGGGCTGACATGACTAGTCGTAAACCCAAAGTGGCACGGACTTACAGGGACAGGCATCCATGACCCAGCTTCGAACGTGTCGGTCATCAGCAAGTGGGTCCGGGCTGTAGCGCTGGGCTAGCAGGACTCCGGTAAACTGGGCTGTAGCGGGCTAACAGGACTCCGATACTCAAGCGTGACATTTCCCCGAAGGGACAGACACAGGAACGAAGAAGGACACATGCCGGCCAGCCTAAGTGTTCCAGAGCAGTAGCAAGCTACCATGGCTCAGCGGTAACACTAGGAGACATTTCCCGGTAAGAGAGGCTACTAAAGATAAACAACTAGATAGTCAGATCCCACACATACCAAGCATTTCAATCATACACACAATATGCTCGATATGTGCAAATACAACGAAGCATCACAACATGACTCTACGACACAAGTACTTTATTTAAGGCTCAGGGAGCCATACATAACATACACAAAGGTACGGGTCTCACGACCCAACATACAAGTCATACAGTCATACAAACCAGCAGCGGAAGTAACTTGTCTGAGTACAGACAACTAGTAAAATAAAAGAGGCTTGGAAAGCCTAGCTATACTACGTGGTCCTTCACAAGCTCAGGATCACCACCTGGGCCTTTAGCCTACTCGTTGATGTCAACGTCTACATAGAACCCATCAGAAGGGGTTGCAGCGTCTTCTGTAAAAATGTAAATTATAGCAACATGAGTACAAGGGTACTCAGCAAGACTTACATCAGATCCTACATACATGCATATTATCAAGAAGGGTTGGTGGAGTTATTGCAGCAAGCCAGCTTTGACTCTTGGCTAGACTATCCTAGGATACTCCAACTTGAAATGGTTTTGCGTACACGAGTCCACTACTCACCACTTCAATACACTACCGAGGATCCACCTCCGTCTTCCTACGGAAGAGCCATCCTCGGCACTCACACTTGTCTTGAGGCTTTTAGTAGTTTCCATTTACTTGTCTATGAACTGTATAGGCAACCAAGTAGTCCTTTACCGCGGACGCGGCTATTCGAATAGATCATGTTAACCCTGCAGGGTGTACTTCTTCATACACGCTCTCACCACTTACCGTCGTTTACACGACATGTACTCGGCAACCTTCAAGCGGAAGCCCAACGTGGGTGTCGGCCACGACCTACCTAATCACCTAAGCCTCCAGTCCAGGTTTATCGCCTATCCAGGTTCCATCCGCAGGGAGTCCGGCCGAGGTTTCCCATACGGCCCCGAACGATGTGAACAGGGTTCCCGAGATACCTAACGGGTATTCGGTACACCCGGCCACGTACCTACCGCATCACAGCCCACCCCTACGGTCAGCGCTGTCCACGGCCTCCAGTAGGCTACAAACACCAGAAACTAGTTGCAACTCCTGGACGGAGAACTAGGGTGAATAAGAAGCCGAGAGGGTCCATTGGTTTCGGGCCCAATGCATGGTAGTAGCTGATTCTTAAATCACACATACAGATCTCAGTGCTTAAGGTCGGCTTCAATGAAACAACCCACCATGTACTCCTACATGGCCTCTCATCGATACCTTTACCAAATCGTGTTCACCACACCACTCCCATTACCGACATAATCATTTCACTCTAGCCCATCACCCAGATGAACCAGACCTGACACGACTCTAAGCATAGCAGGCATAGCAAGGTAGGAACAACACATACATATGGCTCAATCAACTCCTACACATGCTAGTGGGTTTCATCTAGTTACTGTGGCAATGACAGGTCATGCAGAGGAAATGGGTTCAACTACCATAGCACACAGCAGTTTGAAGCGCGTTGTCTTAATGCAGTAAAAGAGAGCAGGAGCGAGAACATGGGATTGTATCGGTATGATCAAATGGTTGGTTGCTTGCCTGATGGTTCGATGCACTGATACGGTTCTTTGTTAGGGTAATCACGGTACTCCTCGGAGGCAGAACCTGTCGCAAGGACACCGATACACAACCATCACCAAACAATGTGCAACAATATGATGCATGCATGAAACATGGCAAAATGAGTGTGTTGGGCTAATGCAACTAAAACCAGAAGGGTTTGAACAAATTTGAATCAAAGATTCAAATTTCAAACTCAAACATGGCCTTTTAAAGTGCTTTTCCTTGTTCTGCTTAAAACATCAATTTAACTTGTTTGATCATGCATGAAAATAGTACAGATGGATAGATTGGATTTTTCTGATCATTTTTCATATATAATTTGTCCAATTTGGAGTTACAGAATAAAAGTTATGAATTTTTGAAGTTTAAATAATATTCTGGAATTCCTGATTTAAATTAAATCCAGAAATATAATTATTGCGCCAGCATGACGTCAGCATGACGTCAGTGGTCAACTGCGGCTGGCTGGGGTCAAACCTGATGTGTGGGGGCCACACGTCAGTGACAGGGGGGGTTTAACAGAATTAAATTAATCCTAATTAGGGGTTAGTGGCGCTGGGGCCCACTGTCAGTGTCAGGGGGGGTTGACTAACGGTAATTAGCACTAACTGACCACCCGGCCGATGGGGCCCACGCGTCAGTGACCCTGGGGGGTCAAACCTTAGGTCGGACGAGTCAAACCCGCCGGCGGTTAGTCGCCGGCGAGGTCCGCGGCGTACAGGGGCCTCAGGTTTCCTCTGTGGTGCTCCAAACGGCGTGCGGCTAGGTGCGTTGGATAGCTAGCTCGACGGCACGTCGGACGGTGGCCGTGGCTGGGCCTGGGGTGGCCGGAATCGACGGCGGCGAGCTCGGCTGCGGCCGCCGGAGTTCGGGTGCGGTCGGAATCGGCATTACATGGTGTTTGGGGAGGCGTTGGTGCGTGCTGCCTGCTCCTAGTGAGGTGTGGAGCACGATAGTGTGCTCGGTTGGGTGCTACGGTGACCGTGGCCATGACGGCGACATCGCCGGCGAAGTCGAGCTTCAGATCTCAAGGGGGCGGCAGCTACAGAAGGCTAGGGACGACAGGGCAAGGGGGAATCGAACCAGTGGCTCACCGCGGAGCTGCAGGGACGGTTAGCGGGCTCGGGGACGGCCGGAGTGCAGCGAATCGACGGCGATGACCTCCGGTGGCCGAAGAGGGGAACGGCGACGTAGGCGGCGATGCAGGGCTTCCGGAGACCAGTGGAGCGGTGTGGAGGAAGAGGGTGTCGTGGCGGAGCTTTTGAGCTAGTCGGGGGAGCGAGGGGTGGCCGGAGACGGCTGCTATGGCGAACGGCAGCGACGGTGGTGTTTGGCCGTGAGAGAGAGAGAGGGAGCAGCACGGGAGAGAGGGGGGGGGATAAGGCCAGAGGATCGGGGCGGCACCGAGAAGAAGCGCCGCGGCGTCGCGCTGGCGGGGGGGAGGCAGGCAGACGAGCTGGTGGCGTGGCGCTCCAGCCGTGCGCGCGCGCCGGCCACACGCCTGGCCGACTGACGCCAGGAGGACGACGGCGGTGGTGGGCTGGGCTGGCTTGCTGGGCCAGCCAGCTGGCTGGCCGCACAGGGGGGGAGCCCAGGTAAGCTCCTCCTGTTATTTATTTTTCTGTTTTCTAATTTCTGACATTTGTTTTGATTTAAATAATATATTAAATCATTTATTTAACTTATGCCAATTTTTGCAGGGGCTAGATATATTATTCCAGAGCTCCTTTATAAATGGCATAATATTTGGACATATATTAATATATATAATTAATATATTTCCAAAGCAAATATTTATGCATTAGTTCCAAATGCCCAAAATAAATACCTATGAGCTATTAAAAATATTGGTTTGATTTTTATCTCTGTCCAATATTTTCAGAGAGCATCATGAGCATTTTCTTGGACCCTTTTGGAGAAATTTTTATTTGGTCATTTTCAAAAAGATTCTGAGGGTTTCACAGATCCCCATTTCAAGTTTCTGATGAAAGAGAAAACATGATGCAACACTCTAATGCATGACTAGCTAGGGTGTGACAGTAATGTAGGCATGTATTCCATATATAGTCATACGTGCTTATGGAAAAGAACTTGCATGACATCTTTTGTCCTACCCTCCCGTGACAGCGGGGTCCTATTGGAAACTAAGGGATATTAAGGCCTCCTTTTAATAGAGAACCTGAACAAAGCATTAGCACATAGTGAATACATGAACTCCTCAAACTATGGTCATCACCGGGAGTGGTCCTGATTATTGTCACTTCGGGGTTGCCGGATCATAACACATAGTAGGTGACTATAGACTTGCAAGATAGGATCAAGAACACACATATATTCATGAAAACATAATAGGTTCAGATCTGAAATCATGTCACTCGGGCCCTAGTGACAAGCATTAAGCATAGCAAAGTCATAGCAACATCAATATCAGAACATAGTGGATACTAGGGATCAAACCCTAACAAAACTAACTCGATTACATGATAAATCTCATCCAACCCATCACCGTCCAGCAATTCTATGATGGAATTACTCACGCACGGCGGTGAGCATCATCAAGTTGGTGATGGAGGATGGTTGGTGATGACGACGGCGACGAATCCCCCTCTCCGGAGCCCTGAACGGACTCCAGATCAGCCCTCGTGAGAGAGATTAGGGCTTGGCGGCGGCTCCGTATCGTAAAATGCGATGGTTTCTTCTCTCTGACTTTTTTCTCCCCGAAAGCCAATATATGGAGTTGGAGTTGGCGTCGGAGGTCCACCAGGGGTCCCACGAGGTAGGGGGCGCGCCAAGGGGGTGGGCGCCCCCCACCCTCATGGACAGGGTGTGGGTCCCATGGTCTTCATCTTTGGCGAGGATTTTTTATTGTTTTTCTAAGATGTTCCGTGGAGTTTCAGGTCATTTCAAGAACTTTTATTTTCTACACATAAAACAACACCATGGCAATTCTGCTGAAAACATCGTCATCCGGGTTAGTTCCATTCAAATCATACAAGTTAGAGTCCAAAACAAGGGCAAAAGTGTTTGGAAAAGTAGATATGACGGAGACGTATCAAGGACTTCCTTCTCCATATACATATGGCCCGCAGCGACGACCTCCATGCCATTAAGTACCTCAAGCTCAAACTAAAGGGACCAGCTAGGCAGTGGTTGAACAGTCTGCCCGAAGACTCCATTGGCAGTTGGGAGAACCTGGAAGAGGCATTCCTTGACAACTTCCAGGGAACTTATGTCCAACCTCCGGATGCCGATGACTTAAGTCATATAATCCAACAACCCGGTGAGTCAGCCAGGAAATTTTGGACTCGGTTCTTAACTAAAAAGAACCAAATCTTCGACTATCCAGATGCCGAAGCCCTAGCGGCCTTTAAGCATAACATACAAGATGAGGGCCTCACCCAACAGCTCGGCCAAGAGAAGCCGAAGTCCATGGCAGCCCTCACAACACTCATGACTCGCTTTTGTGCGGGCAAGGATAGCTGGCTAGCTCGTAGCAACAGCACCTCAAGCAAACATGGCACTTCTGAAGCCAAAGATAGCAACGACAAGCCCCAACACAATAGACACAAGCGTCGAAATAGTGGCGATAACGCCGAAGACACGACCGTCAATGCCGGATTCAGTGGCTCTAAGCCCGGTCAGCGGAAAAAGCCATTTAAGCGAAACAATCCGGGCCCGTCCAGTCTGGACCGCATACTCGGTCGTCCATGTCAAATCCACGGCACCCTAGATGAACCAGCCAATCACATCAACAGAGAATGTTGGGTCTTTAAACAGGCCAACAAGTTAAATGCTGAACACAAGGAAAAGGGATTGCCAAGTGACGATGATGAGAAACCCCGCCCGCCGAACACATGGGGACAGAAGAAGTTTCCTCCCCAAGTGAAAACAGTGAATATGATATATGCTACCCATATCCCCAAAAGGGAGCAGAAGCGCGCACTAAGGGACGTCTATGCGATGGAGCCGGTCGCCCCAAAATACAACCCATGGTCCTCCTGTTCGATCACCTTCGATAGAAGGGACCATCCGACAAGTATCCGTCATGGCGGTTCAGCCGCACTGGTGCTTGACCATATCATTGACGGATTCCACCTCACACGCGTCCTCATGGACAGTGGTAGCAGCATGAACCTGCTTTATCAAGATACAGTGCGCAAAATGGGTATTGATCCCTCAAGGATCAAACCCACCAAAACCACCTTTAAAGGTGTCATACCAGGTGTAGAGGCCCGCTGCACAGGCTCAATCACACTAGAAGTGGTCTTCAGATCCCTGGATAATTTCCAAAGTGAAGTGCTACTCTTCGATATCGTTTCCTTCTGCAGTGGTTATCACGCACTACTCGGACGAACCGCATTTGCATGTTTCAATGGGGTGCAGCACTATGCCTACCTTAAGCTCAAGATGCCCGGACCCCGCGGTGTTATAACAGTTAACGGAAATACGGAGCGCTCCCTCCGTACCGAGGAGCACACCGCGGCCCTTGCAGCAGAAGTACAGAATAGCCTCCTTAGGCAAAACCTCAATTCGGCAATAAAGTCCCCAGACACCACTAAGCGGGTCCGTGCTAACCTGCAATTGGACCATCCGGCTCGGCCAGAGATCAGCTAGCAATACATCCTTCGTCCCAGCACCAGTAAGGCGGCAAAATTCATGCCGTGCGTACACAACTACGCACGTAAAATACCATGGGCATGGACGGAGGCACAACTATACTGCAGCCCACAATGCGGCTCAACCGCTCCAGATCCGCATACCTTCATTTCTCCCTTTCTTTCAGGTTTTTCCACCTCTCAAGGCCTTTTCTGATAAACCTACTCATCGGACCCGTAGTGGGACGGATACGCCAAGAAAGCTAGGGGCTCAGACGTACAAGGGAATACCCAGGTGGTCTTTGCTAATGATCATCATACCTCTTTTAATTACCCGCACGTAGCTCACTCTTGGTCGTGGCATGTTAAATAGCCTTATTCGCCTATGGCACTACTTTGTATAGATAGCTGGACGTATCAATCAACTTACACTGAAAAATAATCTGCAACTTTTGTCGTTACTTCAATTTTTCCTTGCCCATTTATTTTCAACTACACCCGTACATTCTGGTATGCCTTAATTCCCCAGGGACTTCATCATGCCCCATAACAGGGTAAGATAGTCCGAACACTTTCACAGTATAGTTCGGCTGTCAGGACCCCGATCCTAAGTCACACAGATCTAGCATGTAACACATCATATCACTTTGCGGCCTCACGCACGGTATTCCCACGGGTGCCACCTTACCTGGCCCGGGACCGTTTGCGCATTTTGGCTCACGTATATGATAGTGCCGCTAGCATCCATATGATAAAGAACCCGGGCTGACATGGCTAGTCGTGAACCCAAAGTGGCACTAACTTACAGGGACATGCATAGATGACCCAACAACGAATGTGTCGGTCATCAGCGAGTGAATTCGAGCTGTAGCAACTGGGCTAGCAGGACTCCGGTAAACCGGGCTGTAGCAGGCTAACAGGACTCCAGTAGACACCGCGTGACATTTCCCCGAAGGGACAGACACAGGAACGAAGAAGGACACATGCCGGCCAGCCTAAGTATTCCGGAGCAGTAGCAAGCTACCATGGCTCAGTGGAAGCACTAGGAGACATTTCCCGGTAAGAGAGGCTACCAAGGATAAACAACTAGGTTGTCAGATCCCACACATACCAAGCATTTCAATAACATACACACAATATGCTCGATATGTGCAAATACAACATGGCATCACAACATGACTCTATGACTAAAGTATTTATTCAGTAGGCTCCGAGGAGCGAGATATTACAAACATGGGTCTCTCGACCCAGCATTCAGAGCATAGAAGTCAAAGCACAAGTGGAAGCTTAACATGTATGAGTACAGACATCTACAAATGAAAAAGGCTAAGAAGCCTGACTATCTACCAAATCATGTTTAGGGCACAAGATCGTAGCTGATGTAACAAGCTAAACGTCGAAGTCCACGCGGAATTACTAGTGAGACAGAAGTCTCTGCAAAAACATAAAATAGGCAAACGTGAGTACAAATGTACCCAGCAAGACAAACATCAGAACTAACTACATATGCATCATTATCAATCAAGGGGATGGTGGAGTTTAACTGCAGCAAGCCAGCTTTGACTCAGTGGCTATCCTGAACTACGACTGCGAGTAACTCTTTTGAGGTGGCGCACACGAGTCCACATATTCACCATATCAATACACCACTATGGATCCGCTCCTGTCTCCCTACGAGAACGCCATCCATAGCACTCACGCTTATCTTGCGCATTTTATAGTATCCACTTTCACTTGTCTATGAACTGTACAGGCAACCCAGAAGTCCTTTACCACGGACACGGCTGTTCGAATAGATAATGTTAACCCTGCAGGGGTGTACTTCTTCACACAGCCCCTCACCACTTACCGGCATTTACACGACATGTACTCGGCAACCTTCAAGTGGAAGCCTAGCGAGGGTGTCGGCCATGACCTGACTAACCACACAAGTCTCTCGTCCAGGTTTATCGCCTATTCGGGTTCCATCCGCAAGGAGATCCGGCCGGGGTGTCGCTCACGGCCCCAAACGATGTGAGCAGGGTTCCCAGGCCGACCATCCGGGTGCCACTTGGTACACCGTGCCACTGTGCCTAGTCTGTCCCAAGCCCACCTATATCGGGTGCCACTTGGTAGACTACTAACACTACCTACAAACACCAGGAACTAGTTGCAACTCCTGGATAGAGATCAAGTTGATTAATAAGCCGAGAGGGGCCAAGTTACTGGAACCCAATGTGTGGTAGTAGCTGTTCATGGATCACAAACACAGAACTGGGCTGGTTTGGTGGATCACAAACCCACGGATCAGTGTAACAGGGCTGGTTTGGGTGGATGACAGGTGGGACCAGGTCAAGGCTGACTGGGCAGGTCAACCCTGACAGTCGGGGCCCACTTTACTTAATCTAATCCTAAACAGAAGTAAATCTTATACTTATATATTGTGGTGGGGTCTACGGTCAGTGTCTGTTGGTGGTTTAGCTGACGGTAATTAGCGCTAAATACGCGGCCACGTCGGCACGCCGGAGTATGGCCGGCGGCGACCTCAAGCCGCGGCGGAGGCGCACAGGAGTGGCTCGGGTTTTGCCCACGGTCAACCAAATCGACCGTGGTTTGGTCCTATGCGTAGCTGGGGCTCGCGCGCATCCAGCAGGGCAAGCGGGAAGAGCTGGGGTAGTCGGAGGCGACGGCAACTACGACGGCGGCGGCGGCCGGAGTTCGGGCGTCGAGCGTTTCGATGTTGCAGTGTACTAGGGGAGGCGCTGGTGTGTTCGGCGTGCTCGTGGTGAGGTGTGGAGCACGATGCCATGCTCGGAAGGGAGCTGCGGTGGCCCTGGCCTCGTCCGCGTCATCGCCGGCGGCGAGGAGCTCACGGCCCCGGTGAAAAGGGCGGCTAGAGTGCGGGAACGAGCGCGGGGAGGAGGGGGAATGGTGTCGGAGCTCACAGCGATCTCAACGGAGGACTCAGCATGCTCGGGGAGGGGTCGGAGCAAGCGCGGCGGTGAGAGGGATCTCCGGCGGCTGACGGCATGGATGAGGATGATGGCGTCGCTTCGGGCGTCCCGCGAGCGCGTGCTTTGTCTTGGGGCTCCGTGGCATCGAGGCGGAGCCTCTGGACAGCACGGAGAGGCGATGGCCGCGGTGGCTGCGGTGGTGCTCGTCGGCGCCACGGGAAGAGAATAGAGGAGGGGAAAGAAAGGCATAGGGAAGGAGAGAGATATGGGAGGAATAAGGAACGGGCCAGGGGTGTCGTGGCGTTGTCTGGGCACGTCGGGGCAGCGGCGGGAAGCAGGAGGTGGCGGGGCGCGTGCCGGCGCGCTGCGGCCACGCGCTCGTCCTCCTGGCAAGGAGGAAGACGACAGGGGAAGGCGGCAGGTGGGCTGGGCTGGCCAACTGGGCCGCCAGGCTGGACGGGTAAGCGGCCCAGGTAGTTTCCTCTCTCTCTCCGTTTTCTATTTAGTTTCCTGTTTTTCTATTTCTTCTGTAAATGTTGGGCTTTATTAAAAATACTTAGGCACACTCAAAAATCACCAAACTGCTCATGGCCACTGTTTGGAATATGTCCAACATGGAACATTTCAGTTTAGGATTATTTGGACATTTTAAATATTTTATAGAATTTAAATGTCCAAATTCAAATACTTATGATTTAATTCAGTGACCTTAGGATGACCTAGAAAATTGTGCACCATTTTTGTCAGAGGTTTAAGACCAAGGCAAAGATGATGAACATTTTAGAAGGGCATTTCAGGTTCATTGAAAATGATTTTATGTTGAACCTATTTGATTTGATCTGGTGCTAGGGTTTGATCAGTCCCCATTTCAAGTTCATTTGAAAAGTTAAACATGATGCACACATGAAGGGCTAGCCTACTGCATACCAGGACCAGGGATGTGACAACTCGCCCCCACTAAACAAGAATCTCGTCCCGAGATTCAAGCGTATGGTAAGATGAAGCGGGAACGCAAACTGGCACAATCTTCATGATCCAGGTTGCACTTCATAAGAACGTCGATTCGATCACCATCTTTGTCTCGACGTCTTGCTCTGAGAACTCCAGCCAACGTGACAACGAGAGGAGATAGAAACTCTAGAAGGATCGATCTTCTCGAAGATCGAACGACTCGGGATCATCTCAATCATTACGAGATCAACTCACTAGAAACATCTCTGGACCTGAGAGGCAAGACATGCATCAGGAGGGACGGAAGAAACAATTTGACGAGGGTTTCAAAGTAGCGAGGAAACAAATACTATGATACCATAATGGGGCACCTTGGGACATGTGACTCATAGAATTATTCCCTCAGGTGGCAAAAAGAATTACTTTTGATACATAGGTCATTGGAACTCTCCTCACCAGCCTGAGGCAATTTACGAACGATCGTTTGACAGAGTTCGGGAGAACGACACACTCGGGCTAGAATGGATGATGTGGATTACCTTGTTGAAAACAACACAAGGGATGATTTTAGTAACTGGGAGAAGCTCAACAGTAGAGGGCGAGTCCACTATTTGAAAAGGTTATAGCATAACCGAGGAAACTGAGAGCAATATGCAATTAATGCCAACGATAAAAGCCTAGCACTTGCACATGCTCTCAAGAACTTGAGCATTTCCATATTCATCAAGGTTTTACCAATATCCGTGTCAAGGATCCTGGCAACACAACATACTACCATGATGAGTAGTGATGGACGATGCAGATGCAAAGGAAGATAACACTTTCTCAGATTTCACCTTAGCGAGGCCAAGGAAACAAAATCTGGATGATCGACCGAGAGACATTTAGCAATCCGCTTTTAATGTTCTCCTTGATGTGCTAGCGTAACCCATTTAGATGGTTTGGTATCTAGAACATCAAGTAAAAGGCCGGACTTCGGGAACACAAAATCCATAAGGGACAACTAGGAAATAAATCCAACGAAATCTTCATGGGATGTGGCCAACTTCCTCAATCAAGATACTACAATAATAGGTCTTCCGGCTGGGTGTGTTGGCCACGACATCCACTTATCGGTTACGGAGAGGCCAATATTATAGTTCTTTGGAAACGTTCCAACCATCATATCTGCCTGAGATTCAGATCTGGTTGGTGTCAGGATATTCCAGACACATCAAGTCTAGAAAGAAAAATGAAAGTTTGCAACACAAATCGACGAGATGACGTTGCGAGATTCTCGGGAAATGGACTACGGTAGTAAGCTCCAATACATGAGCTAGTTCTGCTACAAACATGGGAACACGTTGTCCCAGACAAGCATGACCACATAGTAGTCTTATAATAAAACACTACCGAGTTCAGGTGGGGAACCATCATTGAGGATATCGAAGTCCTTGTATAAGCCCGCGTTAGCTCTTATGAAGGAATTCCTTTTCCTGGAATAAATCAGTTAGTGGCTTGGTGTGCTAGGGAATTCATATGGAATGAAGATGATCAGTCTAGCAGACGACGGAATACTTCGCACGTGCATAACTTACTTGGGATGATTCCAGAGGAGGCAAAAATATACTTTCTCGAGTTCATAGTGGCAACTTGCACCAAATGCACATGAATCCTAGGAAGTCACTTCTTTCGTCCAAACATATGCTTTAGGAGCGGGTCATGAAGAAAATGTTTACACAAGTTTCCAACACTAGCTTAATGTTCAACAAAAATAAGGAAAAAGTAAGGATGTTATCGATGGGCTCAACAACAATTTATCCAGGTTTCCATGAAGATGGAATTCCATAATTATGTGAACAGGTGATAGCATTGGTCAGACCCAGAAGATATAATAGTGTATGCTCGAGGAATCAACCATGAGTAAGACAACATTACGAACATCGTTGGTTCTGATTTGATTTTAGGATAGCCCACACCCAAATCAAAGTTTTGACAAGACAACAGATCCAACAACTGATCACTAGGACCTATCGATGAGAATATCATCTTTCTTCAACACACACACACACACAAGAGATATCCTTTTGGAATGAACTGAGTCGGACAAGCTTTTATCTTCCAACTCTCCAAGTTGTTGTTTGGATTAACCAACTAGCTCAGGGGTATCCCACACAGATTCTTGGAGAATGGGTGGTTTGGAGGAAAACCAACATGATCATGAATTCAACATAGCGGTCAGGTGACGACCTGGTGATACTTCTGAGAAGATATTCAGAAAATCACGAACCACCGATATGTTACTAAGCTCGAGAGCAATCTTGCTTTCCAGGCAAGATGATATGATCAAGTGAGCGAGGGATTGACAAAATCCTAAATCACCGATCGAAGAGTGCACCAACAATAAGGACTAGGTAGCACAATCTATCTTAGAATGATGATTCAAGAACCAACACACTAAGAATAAAATTATTGTCCTTTAACTACCAAGCAACGGGGTTGCTAGAAGTATTGATTTCACACATCATGGCTCACTTGTCGGCATTCCGGTTGCAACAACATGGAAACCGAGAAATGAATAATGAGGGCGAGAAGTATCACTGTATCAAGAGTTCATAAGATGATGTATAATTCCTATGACTTTCTTGACATAAAGAGGGTAATACTTCAGGGTAGAACAGAACAAAAACTGGACTACTATTTTGGTCTGCGGAGTATGACTACTTTGACCCAATCCTAGATATGGATGAGGTACTGGAGTTCATTTCTCCTAGTCATTCTGGGATAGAATGGCTTGACGGAACACAAGAACATCAGGCATCGATGAACGAAGACACGCATACTCTTGACTATCAATTAATAGACGGGGCCTAGAAAACAACTAAAGAGGGACAACTCAAGGAACATGTAACTTTCTGAGTTGTGGATGCATAGATTAGTATGTCGAACCAAGTTCAACAGGTTTCTTCCGGATAATCCATGCAAAAAGGTTGAACTAGCAGAGTCACAATATAGATTGGAGAACTCATCGAGGCCACTCCTGTTGTGATCTTTTGATCCAACAAACTTCTACCATAAGTGGTTCATAGTATTTGGAAGAAAGAAATACCACGGACCTCGAGGACTAATGCAAAGGTTACTAGTATCCTAAAGGAACTAGCAAACACTATCAACATGAAATAAGTAGGGTGAATCTCGGGTGCAAGAACCCAGGAGTAGAATACCTACTACTAGGTAGCATCACAAGATGCTTTCGAGAATAAACGCCAGAATCATCACACTAGGACATAAATCATGGCTAGATTACTAGATGATCCCCTAAGACACCTAGGGTCATAATAATAGCTCCAACATAAATGCCGAGGCAATAGAGTACCTCAACTCAGCAACTAGTGTGACTAACCTGGCCTAAAAGAACATCAAAATCAGAGGAAGGGATTTGCAAATGCATCAGACTATTTAGAAACCTGAGATGGCTCGGACAGCATAACGGCTGTAAATGCTTGAAAAGGTTTGAGACATCTTGAAAAGTGGTGGCATAACCACTCGATCATCATAATATCAAGGTTCTGAGATCAACTATGAACATACAGAAGATAGTAGGAACTAAACTCAAGCTTAGAACCATCAATCCTATAAGTCTACGGATTAGTAACACGTGATCCTGATAGCCAGAAGAGAAAGCCTAGATCTTAACCCCGTAGGAAAGATAAGATGACTCAGATGAGAAGGCATAAGGTAAAGGAGTAAAAAGAGCCTTACGTTCCATCCCACAATCAATTCCCTTATATAACTAAAGCATTTCTAGACACAACTTCGACCAGTTTGGCTTGGTAATCCTACAGGCAGTCAAGCTCTGATACCAAAACTGTCAGGACCCCAATCCTAAGTCACACCGATCTAGCATGTAACACATCATATCACTTTGCGGCCTCACGCACGGTATTCCCACGGGTGCCACCTTACCTGGCCCTAGACCGTTTGCGCATTTTGGCTCACGTATATGATAGTGCCGCTAGCATCCATATGACAAAGAACCCGGGCTGACATGGCTAGTGGTGAACCCAAAGTGGCACTAACTTACAGGGACATGCATACATGACCCAACAACGAAAATGTTGGTCTTCAGCGAGTGAAGCCGGGCTGTAGCAACTGGGCTAGCAGGACTCCGGTAAACCAGGCTGTAGTAGGCTAACAGGACTCCGGTAGACACCGCGTGACATTTCCCCGAAGGGACAGACACAGGAACAAAGAAGGACACATGCCGGCCAGCCTAAGTGTTCCGGAGTAGTAGCAAGCTACCATGGCTCAGTGGAAGCACTAGGAGACATTTCCCGATAAGAGAGGATACCAAGGATAAACACCTAGGTTGTCAGATCCCACACATACCAAGCATTTCAATAACATACACACAATATGCTCAATATGTGCAAATACAACATGGCATCACAACATGACTCTATGACTCAAGTATTTATTCAGTAGGCTCCGAATCCTGTTGAGGGCACAAGATCGTAGCTGAGGTAACAAGCTAAACGTCGAAGTCCACGCGGAATTACTAGTGAGACGGAAGTCTCTGCAAAAACGTAAAATAGGCAAACGTGAGTACAAATGTACCCAACAAGACTTACATCAGAACTAACTACATATGCATCATTATCAATCAAGGGGATGGAGGAGTTTAACTGCAGCAAGCCAGCTTTGACTCAATGGCTATCCTGAACTACGACTGCAAGTAACTCTTTTGAGGTGGCGCACATGAGTCCACATATTCACCATAACAATACACCACTATGGATCCGCTCCCGTCTCCCTATGGGAACGCCATCCATAGCACTCACGCTTATCTTGCGCATTTTATAGTATCCACTTTCACTTGTCTATGAAGTGTACAGGCAACCCAGAAGTCCTTTACCGCGGACATGGCTATTCGAATACATAATGTTAACCCTACAGGGGTGTACTTCTTCACACAGCCTCTCACCACTTACCGCCGTTTACACGACATGTACTCGGCAACCTTCAAGAGGAAGCCCAGCGAGGGTGTCGGCCACGACCTGACTAACCACACAACTCTCTTGTCCAGGTTTATCGCCTATTCAGGTTCCATTCGCAAGGAGATCCGGCCGGGGTGTCGCTCACGGCCCCAAATGATGTGAGCAGGGTTCCCAAGCCCACCATCCGGGTGCCACTTGGTACACCGTGCCACTGTGCCTAGTCTGTCCCAAGCCCACCTGTACCGGGTGCCACTTGGTAGACTACTAACACTACCTACAAACACCAGAAACTAGTTGCAACTCCTGGACAAAGATCAAGTTGATTAATAAGCCGAGTGGGGCTGAGTTACCGGAACCCAATGTGTGGTAGTAGCTGTTCATGGATCACAAACACAGAACTCAGTTCCTGAGGACGGTTTCAATGAGACAACCCACCATGTGTTGGGGAACGTAGCAGAAATTCAAAATTTTCCTACGTGTCACCAAGATCTATCTATGGAGAAACCAGCAAGGAGGGGAAGGAGAGTGCATCTTCATACCCTTGTAGATCGCTAAGCGGAAGTGTTCAAGAGAACCGGGTTGAAGGAGTCGTACTCGTCGTGATCCAAATCACCGGAGATCCTAGTGCCGAACGGACGACACCTCCGCGTTCAACACACGTACAGCCCGGTGACGTCTCCCACGCCTTGATCCAGCAAGGAGAGAGGGAGAAGTTGAGGAAGACTCCTTCCAGCAGCAGCACAACGGCGTGGTGGTGGTGGAGGAGCGTGGCAATCCTGCAGGGCTTCGCCAAGCACCTGCGGGAGAGGAGTACTTGGGAGAGGGGGAGGGCTGCGCCAGAACCTGGGTGCGGCTGCCCTCCCACCCCCCACATATATATATAGGGGCAAGGGAGAGGGGGGCCGGCCCCCTCAGATCCAATCTGAGGAGGGGGCGGCGGCCAGGGGGGTTGCCTTGCCCCCCAAGGCAAGGGGGCGCCCCCCTTAAGGGTTTCCCCCAAGCCCTAGGCGCCTTGGGCCTTGGTGGGGGGGCGCACCAGCCCACCTGGGACTGGTCCCCTCTCACACTTGGCCCACGCAGCCCCCTGGGGCCGGTGGCCCCACTTGGTGGACCCCCGGGACCCTCCCGGTGGTCCCGGTACATTACCTATAAAACCCGAAACTTCTCCGGTGACCAAAACAGGACTTCCCATATATAAATCTTTACCTCCGGACCATTCCGGAACTCCTCGTGATGTCCGGGATCTCATTCGGGACTCCGAACAACATTTAGTAACCACATACAAACTTCCTTTATAACCCTAGCGTCATCGAACCTTAAGTGTGTAGAGCCTACGGGTTCGGGAACCATGCAGACATGACCAAGACGTTCTCCAGTCAATAACCAACAGTGGGATCTGGATACCCATGTTGGCTCCCACATGTTCACGATCATCTCATCGGATGAACCACGATGTCAAGGACTCAATTAATCCCGTATACAATTCCCTTTGTCTAGCGGTATTGTACTTGCCCGAGATTCGATCGTCGCTATGCTGATACCTTGTTTAATCTCGTTACCGGCAAGTCTCTTTACTCGGTCCATAACACATCATCCCGTGATCAACCCCTTGGTCACATGGTGCACATTATGATGATGTCCTACCGAGTGGGCCCAGAGATACCTCTCCGTCAACCGGAGTGACAAATCCCAGTCTCGATTTGTGCCAACCCAACAGACACTTTCGGAGATACCTGTAGTGCACCTTTATAGCCACCCAGTTACGTTGTGACGTTTGGTACACCCAAAGCATTCCTACGGTATCCGGGAGTTGCACAATCTCATGGTCTAAGGAAATGATACTTGACATTAGAAAAGCTTTAGCATACGAACTACGATCTTTGTGCTAGGCTTAGGATTGGGTCTTGTCCATCACATCATTCTCCTAATGATGTGATCCCGTTATCAACGACATCCAATGTCCACGGTCAGGAAACCGTAACCATCTATTGATCAACGAGCTAGTCAACTAAAGGCTTACTAGGGACATGGTGTTGTCTATGTATCCACACATGTATCTGAGTTTCCTTTCAATACAATTATAGCATGGATAATAAACGATTATCACGAATGAGGAAATATAATAATAACCAATTTATTATTTCCTCTAGGGCATATTTCCAACAGTCTCCCACTTGCACTAGAGTCAATAATCTAGTTCACATTGCTATGTGATTAACACTGATAGGTCACATCGCCATGTGACCAACATCCAAAGAGTTTACTAGTGTCTAAACTAGTTCACATCACCATGTGATTAAGTCTCAATGAGTTCTGGGGTTTGATCATGTTTTGCTTGTGAGAGAGGTTTTAGTCAACGGGTCTGCAATATTCAGATCCGTATGTACTTCGCAATTCTCTATGTCATATTGTAAATGCTGCTTCCACGCTCCACTTGGAGCTATTCCAAATGGTTGCTCCACTATACGTATCCGGTTTGCTACTCAGAATCATTCGGATAGGTGTTAAAGCTTCCATCAATGTAACCCTTTACGCCGAACTCTTTATCACCTCCATAATCGAGAAACATGTCCTTATTTACTCCAAGGACAATTTTGACCGCTGTCCAATGATCTATTCCTGGATCATTCTTGTACCCCTTGACTGACTCATGGAAAGGCACACTTCTGGTGCGGTACACAACATAGCATACTATAGAGACTATGTTTGAAGCATAGGGGATGACATTCGTCCTTTCTCTCTCTTCTGCCATGGTCGAGCTTTAACTATTAACTTCATACCTTACAACTCAAGAAAGAACTCCTTCTTTGACTGATCCATCTTGAACACCTTCAAGATCATGTCAAGGTATGTGCTCATTTAAAAGTACCATTTAGCGTTTTTGATCTATCCTCATAGATCTTGATGCTTAATGTTCAAGTAGCTTAATCTAGGTTCTCCATTGAAAAACACTTTTCAAATAACCCCATATGCTTTCCAGAAATTCTACATCATTTCTGATCAACAATATATCAACAACATGTACTCATCAGAAACTCTATAGCGCTCCCACTCACTTCTTTGGAAATACAAGTTTCTCATAAACTTTTGTATAAACCCAAAATCTTTGATCATCTCATCAAAGCATACATTCCAACTCCGAGATGCTTACTCCAGTCCTTAGAAGGATTGCTGGAGTTTTGCATATTTGTTAGCGTTCTTCAGGATTGTCAAAACCTTCTGGTTGTATCACATACAACCTTTCCTCAAGAAAACTATCGAGGAAACAATGTTTTGACATTCTATCTGCAAGATTTCATAAATAATGCAGTAACTGCTAATCCATTTCCAATAGACTCTTAGCATCGCTACGAGTGAGAAAGCCTCACCGTAGTCAACTCCTTGAACTTGTCGGAAAGCATCTTAACGACAAGTCGAGCTTTCTTAATGGTGATTCTTACCATCATTATCTGTCTTCCTTTTAAAATCCATCTGTACCCAACGGTCTTACGACCATCAAGTATTTCTTCCAAAGTCATGGATCCTTTCTCGGATTTTATGGCCTCGAGCCATTCGTCAGAATCCGGGCCCACCATCGCTTCTCCATAGCTCGTAGGTTCATTGTTGTCTAGCAACATTACCTCTAAGCCAAGATTACCGTACCACTCCGAAGCAGTACGCGTCCTTGTCGTCCTAGGAGGTTCAGTAGTGACTTGATCCGAAGCATCATGATCACTATCATCAGCTTCCACTTCAATTGGTGTAGGTGCCACATGAACAACTTCTGTGCCCTGCTACACACTGGTTGAAGTTATGGTTCAATAACCTCATCAAGTCTCCACCATCCTCCCACTCAATTCTTTCGAGAGAAACTTTTCCTCGAGAAAGGACCCGTTTACAGAAACAATCACTTTTGCTTCCGGATCTGAGATAGGAGGTATACCCAACTGTTTTGGGTGTCCTATGAAGATGTATTTATCCGCTTTGGGTTTGAGCTTATCACGATGAAACTTTTTCACATAAGCGTCGCAGCCCCAAACTTTCAAGAAACGACAGCTTAGGTTTCTCTAAACCATAGTTCACACGGTGTCATCTCAACGGAATTATGTGGTGCCCTATTAAAGTGAATGTGGTTGTCTCTAATGCCTAACCCATGAACGATAGTGGTAATTCGATAAGAGACATCATGGAACGCACCATATCCAATAGGGTGCAACTATGATGTTCGGACACACCATCACACTATGGTGTTCCGGGCGGTATTAATTGTGAAACAATTTCCACAATGTCTTAATTGCGTGCCAAAGCTCGTAACTCAGATACTCATCTCTATGATCATATCATAGACATTTTATCCTCTTGTCACGATGATCTTTAACTTCACTCTGAAATTACTTGAACCATTCAATAATTCAGACTTGTGTTTCATCAAGTAAATATACTCAACATCTACTCGAATCATCTGTGAAGTCAGAACATAACGATATTCACTGCATGCCTCAGCACTCATTGGACTGCACACATCAAAGTGTGTTACTTCCAACAAGTTGCTATCTTGTTCAATCTTACTGAAAACGAGGCTTTTCAGTCATCCTGCCTATGTGGTATGATTTGCATATCTCAAGTGATTCAAAATCAAGTGAGTCCAAACGATCCATCTGCATGGAGTTTCTTCATGCGTCTACACCAATAGATATGGTTTGCATGTCTCAAACTTTTCAAAAACGAGTGAGTCCAAAGATCCATCAACATGGAGCTTCTTCATGCATTTTATACCAATATGACTTACATGGCAGTGCCACAAGTAAGCGGTACTATCATTACTATCTTACATCTTTTGGCATGAAAATGTGCATCACTACGATCGAGATTCAATAAACCATTCCTTTAGGTGCAAGACCATTGAAGGTATTATTCAAATAAATAGAGTAACCATTATTCTCCTTAAATGAATAACCGTATAGCGATAGACACAATCCAATTATGTCTATGCTCAATGCAAACACCAGAAGTCAATTATTCAGGTTTCATGCTAATCTTGATGGTAGAGGGAGCGTGCGATGTTTGATCACATCAACCTTGGAAACACTTCCAACACATATCGTCAGCTCACCTTTAGCTAGTCTCCATTTATTCCGTAGCTTTTATCTCGAGTTACAAACACTTAGCAACCGAACAGGTATCTAATACCCTGGTGCTACTAGGAGAACTAGTAAAGTACACATTAACATAATGTATATCAAATATACTTCTGTCGACCTTTGTCAGCCTTCTTATCTACCAAGTATCTAGGGTGGTTCTGCTCCAGTGTCCGTTCCCTCATTACAGAAGCACTTAGTCTCGGGTTTGGGTTCAACCTTGGGTTTTCACTATAGTAGCAACTGTTTTGCCGTCTCATGAAGTATCCCTTCTTGCCCTTGCCCTTCTTGAAACTAGTGGTTTCACCAACCATCAACAATTGATGCTCCTTCTTGATTTCTACTTTCGCGGTGTAAAACATCGCGAATTCTTCAAGGATCATCATATCTATCCCTGATATGTTATAGTTCATCACGAAGCTCTAGCAGCTTGGTGGCAATGACTTTGGAGAAACATCACTATCTCATCTGGAAGATCAACTCCCACTCGATTCAAGTGATTGTTGTACTCAGACAATCTGAGCACAAGCTCAACGATTGAGCTTTTCTCCCTTAGTTTGCAGGCTAAGAAAATAGTCGGAGGTCTTATACCTCTTGATGTGGGCATGAGCCTGAAATCCCAATTTCAGCCCTCGAAACATCTCAGATGTTCCATGACGTTTCGAAATCGTCTTTGGTGCCTCAACTCTAAAACCGTTTAACTGAACTATCACGTAGTTATCAAAACTTGTATGTCTAATGTTCACAACATCCACAGACGACGTTTGCGGTTTAGCACACTGAGCGGTGCATTAAGGACATAAGCTTTCTACTGTCCGCATAATCGCTACTGTCAACTTTCAACTATATTTTCTCTAGGAACATATCTAAACAGTGGAACTAAAGCGCGAGCTTTACGACATAATTCGCAAAGATCTTTTGACTATGTTCAGGATAATTAAGATCATCTTGTGAACTCCCACTCAGATAGACATCCCTCTAGTCATCTAAGTGATTACATGATCCGAGTCAACTAGGCCGTGTCCGATCATCACGTGAGACAGACTAGTCATCATCGGTGAACATCTTCATGTTGATCGTATCTACTATACGACTCATGCTCGACCTTTCGGTCTCTTGTGTTCCGAGGCCATGTCTGTACATGCTAGGCTCGTCAAGTTAACCTAAGTGTTTCGCGTATGTAAATATGGCTTACACCCGTTGTATGTGAATGTAAGAATCTATCACACCCGATCATCACGTGGTGCATCGAAACGACGAACTTTCGCAATGCTGCACAGTTAGGGGAACACTTTCTTGAAATTTTAATGAGGGATCATCTTATTTACTACCGTTGTTCTAAGCAAATAAGATGCATAAACATGATCAACATCACATGCAATCAAAAAGTGATCATCATTGTCATTGTCACCGGCATGACACCATGATCTCCATCATCGTGTCTTCATGAAGTTGTCTCACCAACTATTGCTTCTACTACTACAGCTACCGGTTAGCAATAAAGTAAATTAGTTACATGGCGTTGTTCAATGACACGCAGGTCATACAATAAATTAAGACAACTCCTATGGCTCATGCCGGTTGTCATACTCATCGACATGCAAGTCGTGATTCCTATTACAAGAACATGATCAATCTCATACATCACATATCATTCATCACATTCTTCTTGGCCATATCACATCACATAGCATACCCTACAAAAACAAGTTAGACGTCCTCTAATTGTTGTTTGCATGTTTTACGTGGCTGCTATGGGTTTCTAGCAAGAACGTTTCTTACCTACGCATAACCACAACGTGATATTCCAATTGTTATTTACCCTTCATAAGGACCCTTTTCATCGAATCCATTCCGAGTAAAGTGGGAGAGACTGGCACCCGCTAGCCACCTTATGCACCAAGTGCATGTCAGTCAGTGGAACCTGTCTCACGTAAGAGTACGTGTAAGGTCGGTCCAGGCCGCTTCATCCCACAATACCGTCGAAACAAGATTGGACTAGTAACGGTAAGCATATTGAACAAAATCAACGCCCACAAGTACTTTGTGTTCTACTCGTGCAAAGCATCAACGCAATAGAACTTGGCTCTGATACCACTGTTGGGGAACGTAGCAGAAATTCAAAATTTTCCTACGTGTCACCAAGATCTATCTATGGAGAAACCAGCAACGAGGGGAAGGAGAGTGCATCTACATACCCTTTTAGATAGCTAAGCGGAAGCGTTCAAGAGAACAGGGTTGAAGGAGTCGTACTCGTCGTGATCCAAATCACTGGAGATCCTAGTGCCGAACGGACGGCACCTCCGCGTTCAACACACGTACAGCCCGGTGACATCTCCCACGCCTTGATCCAGCAAAGGATAGAGGGAGAGGTTGAGGACGACTCCGTCCAGCAGCAGCACAACAGCGTGGTGGTGGTGGAGGAGCGTGGCAATCCTGCAGGGCTTCGCCAAGCACCTGCGGGAGAGGAGGAGTACTTGGGAGAGAGGGAGGGCTGCGCCAGAACTTGGGTGCGGCTGCCCTCCCACCCCCCCCCCCCCCACATATATATAGGGGCAAGGGAGAGGGGGGTGGGCCCCCTCAGATCCAATCTGAGGAGGGGGCGGCGGCCAGGGGGGTTGCCTTGCCCCCCAAGGCAAGGGGCGCCCCCCTTTAGGGTTTCCCCCAAGCCCTAGGCGCCTTGGGCCTTGGTGAGGGGGGGGGGGCGCACCAGCCCACCTAGAGCTGGTCCCCTCCCACACTTGGCCCATGCAACCCCCTGGGGCTGGTGGCCCCACTTGGTGGACCCCCGGGACCCTCCCGGTGGTCCCGGTACGTTACCTATAAAATCCGAAACTTCTCCGGTAACCAAAACAGGACTTCCCATATATGAATCTTTACCTCCGGACCATTCCGGAACTCCTCGTGACGTCCGGGATCTCATCCGGGATGCCGAACAACATTTAGTAACCACATACAAACTTCCTTTATAACCCTAGCGTCATCGAACCTTAAGTGTGTAGACCCTACGGGTTCAGGAACCATGCAGACATGACCGAGACGTTCTCCGGTCAATAACCAACAGTGGGATCTGGATACCCATGTTGGCTCCCACATGTTCCATGATCATCTCATCGGATGAACCACGATGTCAAGGACTCAATTAATCCCGTATACAATTTCCTTTATCTAGCGGTATTGTACTTGCCCGAGATTCGATCGTCGGTATGCCGATACCTTGTTTAATCTCGTTACCGGCAAGTCTCCTTACTCATTCCATAACACATCATCCCATGATCAACCCCTTGGTCACATTGTGCACATTATGATGATGTCCTACCGAGTGGGCCCAGAGATACCTCTCCGTCAACCGGAGTGACAAATCCCAGTCTCGATTCGTGCCAACCCAACAGACACTTTCGGAGATACCTGTAGTGCACCTTTATAGCCACCCAGTTACGTTGTGACATTGGGTACACCCAAAGCATTCCTATGGTATCCGGGAGTTGCACAATCTCATGGTCTAAGGAAATGATACTTGACATTAGAAAAGCTTTAGCATACGAACTACGATCTTTGTGCTAGGCTTAGGATTGGGTCTTGTCCATCACATCATTCTTCTAATGATGTGATCCCATTATCAACGACATCCAATGTCCATGGTCAGGAAACCGTAACCATCTATTGATCGACGAGCTAGTCAACTAGAGGCTTACTAGGGACATGGTCTTGTCTATGTATCCACACATGTATCCGAGTTTCCTTTCAATACAATTATAGCATGGATAATGAACGATTATCATGAACAAGGAAATATAATAATAACCAATTTATTATTGCCTCTAGGGCATATTTCCAACACCATGTACTCCTACATGGCCTCTCACCGCTACCTTTACTAAATCGTGTTCACACACTTAGCTCACAGACGGTAGGACATGTTTACACACCTCCAACTCATCCCCGATGAATCAGACCTGACTCAACTCTAAGCAGTAGTAGGCATGACAAACAAGAATGAATGAGTAGGCACATCAGGGCTCAAACAACTCCTAATCATGCTAGTGGGTTTCATCTATTTACTGTGGCAATGACAGGTCATGCAGAGGAAAGGGGTGCAACTACCGCAGCATGTAACAATTGAGTCGTTGTTGTCCTAATGCAGTAAAAGAGAGTAGGAGCGAGAGAGTGGGATTGTATCAGAATGAACAAGGAGGTTTTGCTTGCCTGGCACTTCTGAAGATAATATAGCTCTTCATCGGTGTCATCGATCTCATCGTCGGAACCACGTCTACTGAGAGGGAACAATTACCGGCAACAGAGAGGAAACACAATCAATGCAATGCAACATTATGATGCATGATCATGACATGGAAATATGCTGTGGTTTGAGCTAATGCATCTAGCAGCAGGTTAAATGGAGTTGGTTTGAACCAAGGGTTCAAATTCAAACTCCATATGTGCTTATTTAAATGCCAATTATGCAAATTGTCATATACAGCAACCTTAGGTTGTTCATACATGCATGAAAATGGTACAGATGGATAGATTGGATTTTTCTGATCATTTTTCATATATAACTTATTTGATTTGGAGCTACGGTTGATTTTATATAATTTTTAGAAGTTTTCATTATTTTCTGAAGTTTCCTGAATAATAATAAATCCAGAAAATAATTAACTGTGTCAGCACTAAGTCACTATGACGTCAGCGGTCAACAGCGCCAGCCAGGTCAAACCTGACGGCTGGGACCCACGGATTAGTGTAACAGGGCTGGTTTGGGTGGATGACAGGTGGGAACAGGTCAACGCTGCCTGGGCAGGTCAACCCTGACAGTCGGGGCCCACTTTACTTAATCTAATCCTAAACAGAAGTAAATCTTATACTTAAATATTGTGGTGGGGTCTACTATCAGTGTCTGTGGGTGGTTTAGCTGACGGTGATTAGCGCTAAATAAGCGGCCACGTCGGCACGCCGGAGTTTGGCCGGCGGCGACCTCAAGCCGCGGTGGAGGCGCACGGGAGTGGCTCGGGTTTTGCCCACGGTCGACCAAATCGACCGTGGTTTGGTCCTATGCATAGCTGGGGCTCGCGCGCATCCAGCAGGGCAAGCGGGAAGAGCTGGGGTAGCCGGAGGCGACGGCAACTACAAGGACGGCGGTGGCCGGAGTTCGGGCGTCGAGCGTTTCGACGTTGCAGTGCACTAGGGGAGGCGTTGGTGTGTTCGGTGTGCTCCTAGTGAGGTGTGGAGCACGGTGCCGAGCTCGGAAGGGAGCTGTGGTGGCCCTAGCCTCGTCCGCATCATCGCCGGCGGCGAGGAGCTCACGGCCCCGGTGAAAAGGGCGGCTAGAGTGCGGGAACGAGCACGGGGAGGAGGGGGAATGGTGTCGGAGCTCACAGCTATCTCAACGGAGGACTCAGCATGCTCGGGGAGGGGTCGGAGCAAGCGCGGCGGCGAGGGGGATCTCCGGCGGCCGACGACATGGATGACAATGATGGCATCACTTCAGGCATCCCGCGAGCGCGTGCTTCGTCTTGGGGATCCGTGCCATCGAGGGGGAGCCTCTGGATAGCACGGAGAGGCGAGGGGGAGGCGATGGCCGCGGTGGCTGCGGTGGTGCTCGTCGGCGCCACTGGAAGAGAGCAGAGGAGGGGAAAGAAAGGCATAGGGAAGGAGAGAGATATGGGAGGAATAAGGAAAGGGCCAGGGGTGTCATGGCGTTGTCTGGGCGCGTCGGGGCAGCAGCCGGAAGCAGGAGGTGGCGGGGCGCGTGCCGGCGCGCTGCGGCCACGTGCTCGTCCTCCTGGCAAGGAGGAAGACGACAGGGGAAGGGGCCAGGTGGGCTGGGCTGGCCAACTTGGCCGCCAGGCTGGACAGGTAAGTGGCCCAGGTAGTTTCCTCTCTCTCTCTCCGTTTTCTACTTAGTTTTATGTTTTTCTATTTCTTCTGTAAATGTTGGGCTTTATTAAAAATACTTAGGCACACTCAAAAATCACCAAACTGCTCATGGCCACTGTTTGGAATATATCCAACATGGAACATTTCAGTTTAGGATTATTTGGACATTTAAATATTTTATAGAATTTAAATGTCAAAATTCAAATACTCATGATTTAATTCAGTGATCTTAGGATGACCTAGAAAATTGTGCACCTTTTTTGTCAGAGGTTTAAGACCAAGGCAAAGATGATGAACATTTTAGAAGGGCATTTCAGGTTCATTGAAAATGATTTTATGTTGAACCTATTTGATTTGATCTGGTGCTAGGGTTTGATCAGTCCCCATTTCAAGTTCATTTGAAAAGTTAAACATGATGCACACATGAAGGGCTAGCCTACTGCATACCAGGACCAGGGATGTGACATCGGCACCCCAAACTTATAGCATTATATGCATCGGCTCTGAATCATGTCTTTGGTCAATAGTTGGGTTGCCCGGCTCCTGTGTTTGCTACCTTACGTTCCGCTATATCGTCTAGGGTAGTAAAGGGAGAGCTACTGCGATTGTGTCCCGGTTCTTCCGAACAAGCACCTCAGTAGAGAAAGCCGAAAACTGACTGTCATGATGCGGCGAGAGCTGGTCAGCTGTTCGAGAGATCTTCAAATCGTTAGAGATTTTCTACGCTTTATGCAAAGAATCGGTTTTTATCCGATTAGGCATGTATATCGCCCCAACTTCGGCCTTTCGAATACCACGGACTACGCCAAAATTTAAAATTATAGAACGCCTATGGCTAAGTGAGGTTGATAAAGCCCTATAGTCTGATTGCCTTGTTCGTTGCACTAAACACCTCCTTAAAGGACCGAACATTTGGATAAAGAGTGTTTAGATTTATCCCGAACAACCCTGTACTAGCTACGTGTGGGTAGAAGCCGACGACTGGCAAACTCTCAAATTTTATAAACAGACGCACAGGAGGTAAAATTTTAAATAACAAACATTGTATTACACAAAGACCTTGTTCAATATTACAAGACAGGATAAAATAATGCTTTCAAGGTAAAATAATATCCTTAGAACATTGCTCCGCCACAAAGAGGGATCCCTTCATGACACTGTCATAGTACATCTCGGGCTTGCGATGCTCCTTGCCCTCGGGCGGACCCTCGGTCATCAACTTTGTGGCATCCATCTTCGCCCAGTGCATCTTCGCGCGGGCAAAAGCAATCTGCGCACCTTCAATGTAGACCGACCACTTGATAGCATCAAGCCGAGGGAAGGCACTGACCAGCCCCTTCACGAGTCCGAAGTAGCTACTAGGCATGGGCTCGGCGGGCCATAGCCAGACTATTAGGTCCTTCATGGCCAGTTCGGCCGCCTTGTGTAGCTCGACCAACTGCTTTAGCTGGTCGCTAAGGGGCGACAGATGTTCTGATCCAAGGTATTGAGACCAGAATAGCTTCTCCGTAGAGCTCCCTTCTTCGGCTCAAAACAACTCTGCAACATCCAATATGCTGCACGGCAGATCCACAAATGCTCCTGAAAAAAGTCAAATTCAGGTAGGTAAAAGGAACGCTTCCTCCACACACTTGCTTTTACATAATGAAAGCCTTACCCGCCGCAATATCCTGGGCCACCTGGATTTCCCGAAGGGCGCTCTGGGCTTCGGCTTGGGCATCTTGCGTGCTTTGGCGGGCCTTGGCAAGTTCGGACTCTTGAGTCTTTGAATTACGCTCCAAGGACTCGTACTTTTTGACGGCGTCCTGGAGCTCTTTCTAGACTTCGCTGACCCGAGCCTCCTGCTTCTCGCGCGCTACGCGTTCCTTAGACGCTTTGCCCTCAACCTCGGCCAACACCTTCTTGAGGGCCGCTACTTCGATCGCGGCCCCTAACAAAGTTCATGACACTTTAGTCGGTACGAATTTTTAATCATTCCCAAATATAAAGCACTAGTTAGTGCATACCTTGGCTGTCCTCTAGTTGCTTCTTCACGAGGCCGAGTTCTTCCTCAGCCCGCTCCAGATTCGGTGTCAAGCCGGAGACCTCCACAGTATGAGCGGCAACGGCTAGCAGCGATGCCTGCTTATTCACATCGACATTTTATGTTAGACTCCTGCGAAAAATATGTTGATCCTCTGCTTGGTTTTTCTTTCCGAACACCGAACAGAGCATCAGGGGCTACTGTCTACAAGGTGATATTCTTTTACAACTACTTTACTTACTTCAAAGCCTGTTAGCAGGCTAATGTAGGTTTCGGTCAATCCGCTTTTGGCGGATTGGACTTTCTCAATCACCGTACTCTACTCATAAGAGTACGGTGTTCTTCCATAATGGAAGCGCCTTGTAGCACTTCCAGCAATCTGTCCGGTGCCTCTGGATGGACAGAGGTCACCGGCAGAGGTGGCTTGCCCCCTCGTTCGGCATAGGCTGCCTGCCCGAATTGGGGGCCACTTGGGTCTCCGGAGCTGTATCTAGCTCAGGGCCGAACTGGACCCGGCCCTCATCGTCGTGGTCTATAGGGGTATTTCCCCCCATGTGCTTGGCAACCGGACTTCTTTCCTCCGGCATCCCCGGAACGGCCTCCCCTTGGCCCGATATCCTTCGGGACAACACATCAGTGTCGTCCGCGGCCTTATGGGAGGTGGCCGTTGGAAGGGACTCACTGTTCATCACCGACAGATCCAACGACCCCTTCGAAGAGGAGGAGAGCTTGATGTTGGATTGCACCGGACTGCAAATGCATGGTCTAACACATTAGAAAATGATAAAGTGAAAAAACCAGAAATATTACTACGTCTGGATACTTACGATTTGGCCAGGGTCTTGACCCTGGGCCCCCACTCCCCGTTCATGTTGGTGGCTGTAGCAGAGTAGTCCGGAAGGGAGATTTTCCCCTTCTTGGGCGCCTCGGCCTCCCTATGTGTGGAGGCCTTCCTCTTATTCTTCTCCCCAGTGGGAGGGGAATGGGTCTCCTCGTTCTCCTCCTCCCCCTCCTCCTCCTCGTTGTCTTCGGCGCAGGAGTGTGTCTCGGTGTCTTCAGACGTCACGTCCGAAACGCCATTGTGGCGGAAACCACCTCTGGCCCACTTGGTCGCCTTCTTGGTTTTGTTCTCTGGCACCTCATAAGGTGCCGAAAAAAGCATCTTCGTTAGAAGAGGCATTTCTGGATCTTCAAGTAGCGGAGCCGGACATTCAATCTCCTCCACTATCGCTACCCAGGCCTGAAAGATTGGCATAGAGCCTTAGGTTCCTCCCGCAGATATGCCGGTGAAAGATATGCCTTGAAAAACATAAAAGAACTTACCGGATTAGCCCGACATTTCACACTAATTAAGCCCATGATCTTCAGACGTGGGCGGTGGTACCTTCCCGTTCTTAAAAAGAACCTTCCAGATGCCTTCGTGTGTCGTATCAAAGAGCTCCAGCAGCGTCTGGTGCTTGGCCGGGTCGAACTCCCACAGGTTACAAGTCCGGATTTGGCATGGAAGAATCCGGTGGAAGAGCATGACCTGGACCATGTTGACAAGCTTGATTTTCTTATCATTCATGTTGACACATGTCTGGACCCCGGTCACTTCTTCTGCTGAGCCCCAGGCTAAACCCTTCTCTTGCCAGGAGGTGAGCCGCATGGGGACTCTGGATCAGAATACGGGGGTCGCCGCCCAGTTGGTGCCATGTGTCTCGGTGATGTTGAACCACCCCGATTGCCACCCCTTTACGGTCTCCACAGAGGATCCTTCGGGCCAAGTGACATTGGGCCTTTTTTCCACCATAGCACCTCTACACTCCGCTTCCTCGCTGCTCACAACCTTGGGCTTCACATTGAAGGTCTTCAGCCATAGGCCGAAGTGAGGTGGGATGCGGAGGAAGGCCTCGCACACAACAATGAATACCGAAATATTGAGGATGGAGTCGGGGGGCCAAGTCGTGGAAGTCCAGCCCGTAGTAGAATATCAGTTCGCGGACGAACGGGCGGAGGGGGAACACCAGCCTGCAGACGAAGTGGGAGAGAAATACCACCCTTTCTTGGGGCTCCGGGGTGGGGATGATCTGCCCATTGGCCGGAAGCCGATGAGCGATGTCTTTGGAAAAGCACCCGGACTCCCGGAGCTTCTTGATATCCTCCATCTTGATGGAGGAGGCCATCCACTTGCCTCCAGCTCCGGACAGGATTGGAGTGCTTTTCGGGATGAAGTGATGGGTGCTTAGGCGTTGGAGCTCGAGGACGAATGAGCAGAGGAAGTAGAAGGCGTGGGTGAAAGAGGGGAATCCTTATCCCATTATAGAGGCAGTAAAAACCGTGCGCCTCCCTGTTCGCCCTAAAACTCGCTTATTTCCAAAGCGCCGTGCTGATGGCACGGTTTGGTTACCCATGCCCGCATTGATGAGAATCCCGTGATAAGGGGACATGATCTCTGCTTCGACAAGACGTGCCAATAAGACTGCGCCTCGAAATACGGAGGGATAGGATAAAAACGGTTCAAATAAATACCGGGTCGCGGCGTGATGTCATGCTATGAGTTGTCAGCTGATTGGACTCGCGGGATAATATACTCTCTACAGTAGTATGTGGAATTTGTTTTGCAGAGCCGGAGACGATTCTTATGTTCAAGATCTACTTTGAAGTGTTCGGAGAAGGAATCCGTCTTGCAATTCAAAAGACCATTTGCGCGCCGGACTCGTCGTCATCAAAGCCTAGTTCAGGGGCTACTGAGGGAGTCCTGGATTAAGGGGTCCTCGGACAGCCGGACTATATGCGAAGGCTGGACTATTGGACTATGAAGATACAACATAGAAGACTTCGTCCCGTGTCCGGATGGGACTCTCCTTTGCGTGGAAGGCAAGCTTGGTGTTTAACATATGAAGATTCCTTTCTCTGTAACCGACTATGTGTAACCCTAGCCCCCTCCAGTGTCTATATAAACCAGAGGGTTTAGTCCGTAGGACAACAACGATCATAACCATAGGCTAGATTCTAGGGTTTTATCCTCTACGATATCGTGGTAGATCAACTCTTGTAATACTCATATCATCAAGATCAATCATGCAGGAAGTAGGGTATTACCTCCATCAAGAGGGCCCGAACCTGGGTAAACATCATGTCCCCCGCCTCCTATTACCATTAGCCTTAGACGCACAGTTCGGGACCCCCTACCCGAGATCCGCCGGTTTTGACACCGACATCCGCTACAAGTGGGACAAACAAAAGAAGGTTTTTTACATGGACCAGATCATGAGGAAATTGATTAGAATAGTCGTAATTATTCTTTTACCACCCTACATTAAATTCTATTCAAGTCGACTACACATTCGTAAATGGTTCACGTTCCTTCTACATGAGAAGCAACACTAGCTTGCAGATGAAATCCCTACTTCACCGATGAGCCGAAGTGGGACACCCCTCTCAACCGGGCCTTGAACGAACTTAAGGGACTCCCTTTGTACCAGTGGCCGCAAAATGGACATCTCCAGTGCCACGTGGAAGGTCTTTTACAACGAGGGCCCGGAGGCCAAGAAGCAGAAAAATAACTTTAGTCGGGTGGACATCAACGAGAAGGTGAAGCTTGCGTTCGAGAAAAAAGCAGCTCAGGACATGAAAAAAACAGCCGAGGAGAAAAATGAGTTGCTACAGCAAGTAGTCGATGCATCTGTACATGCTTGCAGAAATGATTTCGCTACTTACTTGATCCCGGCTATCATCAAGTGGACGAAGGAAAATCCAGACAAGATGGTCGATGATTTCCCCATGCCTAGTTTCATCGGGACCAACTCGGTGAACAACGCCAGTGCACTGTCACCTTCTCCTGCAACCGGGCCTGCTTCCGCACGCGCACCCACTCAAAGTAGCCCGTCCTCAGTCTCTGGCGTGCTAGGCGGGCCTTCGTCTTTGGCTGATCTTGAGCCCTCACTGTAATTACATGTCGTGCCAACATATATCTAGAATATTCCATTTTCGTTGCTTTCCTGTTGGGACCACGACTCATAAGTCGTGATCACCGAATGCACGTGTACAGTGATCCCGGAGATAAATGCTCACTACACCGCAGAAGCTGAATAACAAGAGTCTTACATCCAGACATACCGGTTTACAAAAAATATGACCATTATGGTCAGGTCTTCAGTATATCATCGCAACGGAAATCTTCGTCGACAACTTGGACCCATGCCATCTGCCTTAACCCCATAGGCATTCTGATTGGGAAGCGTCATGGCTCGCATGTTCATCACCAAGGTACTCTTCTTTATATTCTATTTTTCGTGCATGGCCAATAATATAACAAGTGGCAAGCCACTGAGTACTTTGAATGTATTCGCAAGCAATCCAAGAGTAATAACCGAATAATTATGCACGGCTCTACTACTAAATTGGCAATTTTGCGGAAAGCTAGTTTTTGTCATGCAAGTATGATCAACATTTATCAAGGACATGAATGCATCTGCAACAAGTATTAGGAGCTTACAGACATCAACATCGAGAAAGAGTTATGAACAACTCATCCTCAAGCTCATCCTGACTTCCTCATGAATGACATCAACAATATTACCAAACTGTGTTGTTCGTCAGAAACATATGGACATAGTATAAGAAGCACCAACCAACTGTCCTTGACCGTGGACATGACTATTCGAATAGTTTGACACTCTACAGAGGTTGCACACTTTACCCACAAAATCTGGGAAGCTTTCATGCCATCCACGACCCGCGGTACCTCAAGTACCCTGGGTAGGCACCCGATCACTACCTTTCCCTAGCCGTGACTAACAAGGAGTCCACTCGATCGGTAGCAGCCCCCATGCCAACATAGTCACATAATATTTTTTTGTGGATCCATGCTCCCATATTAATCATATAACACAAGAACGGGGTACCAACGGTGTGTCCGGTGCCCTGTGAAAACAGTCATGGCTGCCCTACCTAGCACGACCCCGTCCCGAGAGTGACCACGCCACTCCCGTCACTAGTAATGAGGGCATCAATGTTAGCACGAAATAGGAAATCAATAATTCCCTTTCCCATATAAGGGTAGAGTCACTACAAAAAAAATACACTTCCATGATGATACGTGTTTGTCATAGTAGGTCACGTTTTCTATCATGCATGTACATCCATGACGACTTTATGACAGAATCAAGATAGTCATACCTGTGCTGTCATAGAAGTGTTCCATGACATTACCAAAATTATCATCACGGAAGTGTCCACTTCCATGATGATAAATCGCGCGTCACAGAAGTGCTTTCGTCAAGGGTGACCGACACGTGGCATCCACCGTAATGGAACGCCGTTAAGCTATTGTGTCCAGTTTTGGATCTGATAACCCATTAACAGCCAGGACCAATGGGAAATTTCCACGTGTAAAATTTTGATTGGCTGGAGGGAACACCTGTCAGCTCGTCAGTGGGCTAGATGTCACCCGTCCATTGGAGGAGACATGCCTATGATACGTTGACACGTGGCTGGGCCCAACAGAGGCCCATATAGGTTAAAAAGGTCGTCCTAGTCAAAGGCCCATAGTACTTACTCAGGTACTAGTGGGCCATCCCAATAACGGCCTGCTTAATAAAGGCCTATTTACGGCCCAAAGCCAGATCTGGCCCGTTAATTGTTCGTCGAATATTTGGGCCCATTTATGGCCCGAAGCCAGATTTGGCCCGTTAATTTTCGCCGAATATTTGGTCCCAATTATAGCCCAGTGACTTTCAGCCTGTTAGAGGCCCGATGTAAACATGGGCCCATTTCAGCCTGGTGTGACTTTTGGCCTGGGAATGGCCCGTGCTGCCCATGGGCCATATATGGTCCGACGGGACATCGGGCCCACTAACGGCCCGTGATAAAGGTGGCAACAGTTAAGCCCAACGTGACTTTGGGCCTGTTATGGCGTGTCACATAATTCGGCCCGTTGACGCATGTACTAAACTTTCAGCCTCTTAAAGGCCCATGATATCAGTGGGCCAACTAAGGCCCGAGATATGTTTCGGCATGGTAACGGCCCGTGATATAACTGGGCCCAAAAAGGCCTGGTCTACATTTCAGCCTGCTGAAGGCCCATCGAAGACTAGTGAAAATTGAGGCCCAACATGCATTTTGACCTGCTAAAGGCCCATGGTTTCATCTGGGCTGTAACAGGCTAGTACAATATTCAGCCTCTTAATGGCGCAATGCTACCTGGGCCAAACTAAGCGCTGGGTCCACAAAAGGCCCAACTAAAATGTAGGCCGGTGTAAGTTGTGGGCCTGGACCAAAGTGTGAAGGCCCCAATCGTTCGGCCACAAGAAACATGCAGGCTGGCCCAACTGTGGCCCGCTAAAAACCAGGCCTGTTAGAGGCGAATGTTTCGGCCCGGTCGACTACATCTGATTTTTTTAGATAGCAAATGATGGCAGTAACTAGTAGGAATTAAGAACAAACCTACTCTATACAATAAAGAAATTACGGCATAGTAACTAATAATAAACCTACACTATACAATAAAGGATTTATGGTATATTACATCCACTGGGCATCGAAGTTCGCCACTAGTGATCATAAAGCGCAACGAAGAAGCAGATTGCAAAAACTGGGCACCATTGGAGCGTAACATAATAATACTGCACCGAGACCACTTCCAAAACAGTTCAAGAAAGGTAGCCTTGTGGGGGAACTGCTGCGCAAGCTGCTGAGCAAGGCTGTGAGACCGGCCTAGCATGTCGGTCATAGCTTCCAGGTGTAGCTGTTTAGCGATGAGGTTCTCATTGGTATTCTTCGCAATCTTTCTTAGAGATAGGACTTGAAGTCGAAGTTGAGTTGCAGAATGCCTTTCTGCTAGAACTTGGGACTGAAGAAGTCGAACAGATTCAGACAATGGATTCTATGAGCTTGTCTGACTGCTAGTCTCAAGTAACTTGAACACTGCATCAAGACAAGACTTTGGTGTTGTCTCGCTATCTTTAAGATGTTTTTCCTTCTTTCCTGTAATATATGTTGGGTTTGTCTCACCGCCTTCAGTAGACTTGTGCATGCCATCAGGCATATCACCCCGAAACAAAGCAGAGATATGCCAGGTTTTGCACGTGTATAAACAAAGATGATAATTGTGCTATCAATTCCATCCAATTTCAAATTAGAAAATAAAGAGTAAGTTCAAAATATCAATAGCATAATTTGGCATTGTTCATAATGCGGGGAGCTTCACCACACTACTGGATTACAATGTCAACATAACAAGCATAGATGAAGGGCAAAGAAAGTCATTGTATCTATTTTTGGTTGATGTGCATGGCATGTTGTTCATATCATCAACCACATCAGTAAGATAAAATAGGAGATGACAAGGTGCAAACGTGGGCTGCTTCACCACACACTGGATTATAGATCCACAAAAACAAGCATACATATAGGGAGTATTGAGTAATGTGCATGGTATGAATAAGGAATTTGGTTTTACAAGTAAAACTTAGAACTTATGGTTCTTGCGAACATGCATTTTGGTAGAAACAACAAACTAAACAGCAGTAAACAATAGGGAGTATGAGCAAATTAAACAACAGTTGAGGATAAAGTCTTTAGAAGGACTGACTTACATTAACAGTTAACACCGGCTTTATAATGCCCTTCTCCATGTCAAGGGAAGGATAACTCAAGAATTCCAGCACAAAATCTTTTTCATAAGCATTGCCTGTACTCTACATTTTGTAGAGAGTAATTATAGATATGATAATACTAGAAGGGATAGAGGATAATGAAGATAAGATGCAGATTGATGCTACATAATCAACTACCAATCCCTGGAAGTACAAGCGTTACAGGACAAAATGTACTGACAAGAGCAATGGGCTACACTTCTACACTGTCATTGTCTTTGTATTCTACTTGTTGGCAAGATTAAATATAGATCTGATCTTTTTTAGTAAATGGTTGGCGAGGGAGATAAGATGCAGAATGCTACACAATGAACCAATCCCTCTTCCCATAATACAAGAGTGTTCTGAACACTGGTGTACTGTACAAAACGTTCTTATATTATGGGACGGAGGGAGTAATTGTTAATGTACGTAGAGTGATAGACGACGTTCAGTCCTCACAAGAGGATTGCAGAGCTAAACCTCTTCAAAAGCATTGGGTTGATTCTAAATTTATGTAAGAGTCCATACAGATTTTATAATGTCCACCAAATGGACGATAACGAGGCTAACATGTGCAATGATGCTACATAATCAAACAGCTATGAAAGTAAGTATGGTCATACAGGACAAGAGGTACTCATAAGAGCAATGTAGTGTGCAGTATAGTTGCGAGATTCGGTGGTCCCTTAAGAATGAATGTTCCTTCTCCTAACAGTTTTCGTACAAGTGAGACTTTAATGAAAATGTAGAAATATAGTTCAAACTGTGATGTGATATCATAGACAGTACCTTACTCTATAGCCGAGACCAATGTAACAAGATTATTCCAGTCACCGTAAGATAAATGTAGCACTGGAGACTTTACAGAAATTTCTTTTAGAGGCTTGCCATCAAAGTGCACTTGCCACAGGTAGGAACGATACTTCATCAATGAGTGCTTGAAAAGAGCAACCAACCCTTGCTCATCTTCACAATCCAGTTTGCTCCTCACCTATTTAAAAGAATGAAATCTTGTGTCTTCTGTCAGCAGAAATATATGTAGTAATGACCATGAATAACATTAGTACATTACTTACGCGTAAGTTGCGGTGGAAGACTGGAAATTGTTTGGTGTCTGCGGTATAATCTTTCCATGAAGGAAATATGCGAACAAAGTTCCTGACAACAATATAAGCTTCGTCTTCTAAACCGGGAAGAAATGGAACAGGGGTCCTATTTGCTACAATTGAGGCTCTCTCTGGTTCAAAACGGGGTTTGGCAACTGGATTTGGTGTACTCTTTGCTAGAGTGGGGGTTTGCGTTGTAGAGCTGGTGCTATGTCAACTGGCATAATCATACTGTTTGCTGCAGTTGGGGTCTACTGAGTTAGGGCATCAGAAAATACGAGTGTAGTAGGGCTAGAGTCTGCTAGAGTTGGGGTGTTTTCTGGGTCAGGTGGTATTGCAACTACATCTAATGGGCTATTTGATTTATTAGGTGCCACTACCTTTTCCAAATACTTTGCTTGTGCTTCTCCACGATCAGCAATCGCCCTATTCCTTTTGAACGTCTGATACACAAGAACAACATTTGAATGGATAAATATGGTATGATGACAGATGGAATATGTACTGAAAATAGATAGGTAGGGCGTATTCACATACACGATGTGTAAACTAAGCTAATGGCAGTTCAACAAAGTAGAAGCAATGCAAAGCATCAGTTGCAAGATATGTGCGACCAATATAACCTTGGAAAGTTAGAGCAAGCACCATGATCGGTGAATAAGATAGGGCATCTTCCTCTAACTCCTCCACTAGGGAGCTACATTGACTTAGGTCTCCCTCTATCTCAGAATAACTGTTAGGATCATATTCTAAGCATAAATCTGTAGGTGGAGAGCGTTTGCATTGCATTGCATCCAGACTTGATTTCAGTCCCTTAATGCCAAGTTTGACAGCCATGGCATTGTTCTCCTTTATTCTTTTCATGCGCGCAAGCTCATAATCATTATGATGCTGTTTAGAATCTGAGCATGAAAACATAAAAGTAGTCAGATTATCTATGGAATGCATTGCGGATTCAACTCGAAGAGTGTCTCCCTATAAACCCCTGCATATGCAAAGTTCACCCCCCAACCGTGCTGACCAGACCACTCACAGAAATACAAACCCATTATGTCTCTATAACAGGCAGACACACATTTCAAAACTGAAGTAGGAACATTAGAATCATCTGAAATTCGTATTTGAACAAATAAACTAAGGAATTATGAGTGGCATAATGTTTAGCTTCAAGGGTGGAGTGTTGGTAGTGCGACACAAAGCAAGTAGGCAGATTGTATTCCATGTAAAAGATCGAAGCCTATGTAAAAGCTGGAAATGACACTTTCTTTCAATATAATGCAGTGTTCGTTGCCCACATATGATGGAAGAGATCATATAGAGAAATACTATTCACTCATGTCTACAGTTCCAGTATTTAGAAAAAGGGTGGTCCACCCTAAAAGAATATTGACAACAAATATGATAAGGCAAGCATAATGTAGTGAATCAATCATTTACTTGTGAGCTTACTAGGACAAGTATGCAGAATTGTAATTGTAGTAATAGACCGTCCAAAATCTGGATCAAGAAATTTTGTCTAGCACTTAATGTTTGCCACTAATCGACATGAATAATTGGATATTATATCGAATGAGTAAGAAAGACAAGTAAAATTGTCAACAAACCTGGCTTGTAGTAGTAATCTGGGTCAATGTCACTACGACCAGTAATATGGATATTATATTTTTCACTACCCCAATCATACACCCAAAAAGGGGCGACGCCACCACAGGGGCTGGTATGGGCGACCGCCTCGGGTGGCTGGAAAATGTGCACCTAGTTTGAGTCGTCCAGGTTGGCCCAGGCTAGTTTTGTTCGTCCCAACGCACGAGCAGGCAATGTAAAAAATTAAGAAAAATGTTTCCATTTGGATGGGCCCATAACATAAGTGCAAGGCAGCCCCTATAGCAGGCTCGCGGGCCAAACGAGCGCCTCCCATATCGATCGACCGCAGGAAAAATCCCAATTTATTCGCTCCAGCCTCCAGTCCGGTTTGCTCCTAACCTAGCCTCCCCTGGACAGACCAACACAACACTTCCTCGCGCCCTCGTTGGAGGGCGGTCACTGGGCTTCAAGCGAACGGAAGGACAAGAAGATGAAGATCCAACCCTGGGTGTAGCCTGTGTGGGAGGCAGCAGCGGCAGCACGGGCATGGCATCAAGCTTGCACAAACAAACAGTCGTAGCTTGCAAGAGTAGCATGCGCAACGAGTAGGTACATCACATCCCTGATTATATCTAATTCAACTCTTCAATTGCTGGCCAATAGTTAAACCTGACGGTGTTGTAAAACTGCTTTTATGTAGGGAATCTATGATAAAATGAAACCAATTTCTACTTATTTTATAAGTCTCCCAGTCAATACTGACCTGACTGAATCTGATGTATCTAATCAAGTTTCCAGTGCAAACATACAAGCTCATGTTGTTCTTGAGCCATCTAATGAACAGACTGCTAATGAAGGATTTGATGCAAGCATTTTACATGCTCCTGGTGATGAACATATAGTGTCTAATGAGGGATCTAATGCAAGCATTTTGCAAGCTCCCATCGAAGGATTTAGTGTCTAATGATTATCTGCTATGTTGAGAGAGACATAGAGATTTGCAGGCATTGATGACAAGCAAATTATAGTGCATTTTCATGCCTTGAGGAAACGTTGAGGCCATATACCAGAAAGTCGCCGTATCATGACAACATAGCATAAATACTTTTCTAATCTGTTGTTTGAAACTATTTGCATACTTGTGCAGGATAGATATATTGATATGCAGTGTGCGCACTGGTCATAGGTGCAATTACACTTCGATATTTTCAGCCAGAGAACGAATAATTCAACCAGGTACATACCATGTTTGTAGTCCTTTTACACCATGTTGCATTTTGTGTTTTTTGGTGCTTGCATAATTTAGTGTTTATAATCTGAACTACTTCGGATCAATAGCTGGTTTTCAAAGTCCATGTAGCTTCACATTTCTCAAGTTATGTTGATTTCCGGAGTGCAGGTGCCTTCATATTTTTTTAAAGTTAAATGTTCGCCCCTGGTAACTTGAATTCGTGGATCCTCCACTGCATACAAATCATACACGAAAGCTAGTATGAATTAAATGAAATGCAGGGACTTACCCTAGCTCGTGGTACAAGCTCACTGCAGCTCTGCTTGCGCTTGAGATGTTTCATGTACAAGTCCATGTTACCACTTGCTTGGATGTGCAGGCCTTGTGCTCCTTACATCCCCCTCTGCATTTTTGACACGACGAATGGCTGATCAAATAAGAGGAATCGTACCTTGTTGTTGTAGCGGAGGACAGATACTTACAAGGTTATACGAGTGTGCAGGATGTGTACCAGATCCCATAGCACCGTCATGCTTCGCTAAAAAGTGGATTTGCTTGTTTCAAATGATATCTGCAGAAGAAATAAGAGTTAAAGTCAGAGTTGCATAGGCGTGTAAGCTAGTAGAGCAGTGAAAGGATATGCAAACATCATCGGAACAGTGCACAAGGGAGTGATGTGTGGATACCTAGTTCGGGCCTGCTTTCGGGCATGCTCGCCTAGCTAGAGTGCGGGTCAAATCAGATCCGTTGAGGGTGATGCGCTGGTGTTGGCTGGCCACGCACAGATACAGATCTTGAGTGGCAGCAGAGCGCTACAATGCGATGGACGAGACTGTTGGTGAAGCCCCCGGCCTCGGGGGGCGGAGGTGCGACGATGTGCTCGGTGAAGTAGCCCCGGTGAGCTGGGAGACGGTGTCGGTGAAGCGCACCTGATGCGGTCGAGGTCAGTGTCTGTGAGGCACGTCAGTTGCGGCGGCCGACGTTGTCGGTGCACCACCGGGTGCGGTGGACGAGGGCGTAGATGAGGTAGGTCCAGTGCGGTGGTGAAGCGTGACCGTCGTCTTCCGGCACAGAGGTGGGGAGAGAGACGAGGCGAGGGGTGATTCGAACTTTCCTTGGGTTGGCGACGAATTAGGGATTTGAGCAATCTGGGCGTGGAAGGGGATGATGGAAAAGGGAGATTTTGCAGGGCTGGAATTAGGGCCACCAGATATTTCAATCCGAAACGTGGATGCGTGAACTTATTTTGTTGTCGTCCTACTTTGGGGGGGGGGAGGGGGAGGAGGGAGGGGGGTGGCTTGGTGCTATGTGTCCGTCTGACACACGCGACCACCACGATACGACCCTAGTCTGCCTAGTGCGCCTACATTTGAGAATGCAAACAAATCTTCTTTCATTTGAAAACAAATCTGTATGTATTACCATGCTCATGTTTTCCTTGCAATAATTTGTCATTCGAAACGAGATACTCCCTCCGTTAACTTTTGTAAGTCGTTTCAGACAACTTAAAATGAAATGTTTTGCACATTGTCTGAAATGTCTTCAAGGTCTTATAAAAGTGAACTGAGGGAGTACTATAAATTAATTAATGAGGAGTTATTTGAAAAAAAAAATGAAATAATATCGACAGTATCAACGCTAACATGGATTAGAGTGTGTGTCACATAATTAGTTATTTGAATTAGAGTGTGTGTCATGTAGGGATCTCCAATTCTAACGTGGATTTCGCATTTCACTGTATCCATGCTACTTTTTTTATACGAATTCATATGTATATGATGAACACCATGGTAGTGAGAAAACTATTGGATGGATTCAAACATATGACCTACAAAATAGCACAACAAATCGAGTCAATGTCAACTTTTCGAAACCTAGTATGGCACGAATTCGAAATAATTACCCATATGCATGGTTCTCGGTTGAAATATTACGATGCACACCAAATTGAAACATCGATATTAAGTCTCGTACTATCTACAATCAAATGTTGTTTACCCCCCCCCCTCGCACACACGATACATACTTCCTGTATCGATCAATCTTCCTCTCCTAACCACCTTAGGAAGCTATCGGTTTCCAACACACGTTCATTCTTTCTCTCCAAGTTTCGATCTCTAACTCTCTCAAGTACACAACCCCTGTAGGACCTTGAGAAGAGGTGTCTAGAGGGGGGGTGATTAGACACTAAGTACCAAAGTTGCAGTTCTTAAGTTCTTAAAGTTTAAGTGGAGTTTAGGCACAAGTTTAACATTCACAATACATAACAAGCAAGCATGCAAAGAGTATATGAGCAGCGGAAAGTAAAGCATGCAACTTGCAAGAATTTAAAGGGAAGGGTTTTGGAGGATTCAAACGCAATTGGAGACACGGGTGTTTTTGGCGTGGTTCCGGTAGGTGGTGCTATCATACATCCACGTTGATGGAGACTTCAACCCACGAAGGGTAACGGTTGCGCGAGTCCACGGAGGGCTCCACCCACGAAGGGTCCACGAAGAAGCAACCTTGTCTATCCCACCATGGCAGTCACCCATGAAGGACTTGCCTCACTAGCGGTAGACCTTCACGAAGTAGGCGATCTCCTTGCCCTTACAAACTCCTTGGTTCAACTCTACAATCTTGTCGGAGGCTCCCAAGTGACACCTAGCCAATCTAGGAGACACCACTCTCCAAGAAGTAACAAATGGTGCATTGATGATGAACTCCTTGCTCTTGTGCTTCAAATGATAGTCTCCCCAACACTCAACTCTCTCTCATAGGATTTGGATCTGGTGGAAAGAAGATTTGATTGGAAAGCAACTTGGGGAAGGCTAGAGATCAAGATTCATATGGTAGGAATGGAATATCTTGGCCTCAACACATGAGTAGGTAGTTCTCTCTCAGAGATAGGATGCTGGAAGTGTAGTTTCAGTCTGATGGCTCTCTCCACGAATGAAGAGGAGGTGGAGGGGTATATATAGCCTCCACACAAAATCTAACCGTTACACACAATTTACCAAACTTGGTGGGACCAAATCATCAAACTCGGTGGGACCGAATTATTAAACCTAGTGACCGTTGGGATTTTTGGTGCGACCGAAATACAACTCGGTAAGACCGATATGGTTAGGGTTAGGGCATAATGTAATCTCGGTAAGACCGATTACACAAACTCGGTGAGACCAATTTTGGTAATAAGCTTTCCAGAGAGTTGGTCAGGCAAACTCGGTGGGACCGAATCATCAAACTCGGTGTGACCGATTTTGATAATAAGTTAACCAGAGAGTTTGCATTGTAATCTCGGTAGTACCGATTGCTCAAACTCGGTGAGACCGATTTTGATAATGGACATACACAGAGAGATTACAATCCCATCTCGATGAGACGGAGATCCCTATCGGTGAGACCGATTTGCCTAGGGTTTGTGGCAGTGGCTAAGACATCCAAACTCGGTGGCGCCGGATATAAAGAATCAGTGCGGCCGAGTTTGACTTTAGGTTTAGGACATATGTGTGGAAGTGGAAAGTAGTTGAGGGTATTTGGAGCATATCACTAAGCACTTGAAGCAAGAGGCTCATTAAGCAACACCTCATCCCTCCTTGATAATATTGGCTTTTCCTATAGACTCAATGTGATCTTGGATCACTAAAATGTAAAATGAAGAGTCTTGAGCTTGAAGCTTGAGCCAATCCTTTGTCCTTAGCATCTTGAAGGAGTTCCCACATCCTTTAGTCCATGCCACTCCATTATTGAACTTATCTGAAACATACTAGATAAAAGTGTTAGTCCAACAAGAGATATGTTGACATTAATTACCAAAACCACCTAGGGAGCACTTGTGCTTTCAATCTCCCGCTTTTTGGTAATTGATGACAACATACATCAAAGCTTTTGATAAAGATATAAAGAATAGCAAGTAAAGCTTTGGAAAGACATGTAACAAGCATAGGATCCCCATACATGTATGCAATCATGTGAATATGGAATATAGAAGCATGTGAGAGCATAACCATGATAGAGCAAGCAATGTGTTACATGTATCTTGGCCATATGCATCAGAGCAAAGAATATTAAAGAGAATACCTTCATGCCCATGAGTCCTTCTTGCAAACAGTATGTACATCAGCAAGAATTTCTCATACACATGATTGTGATGCATATACTTACCTTGTAGTCTTCAGTTGGCTTAGGATGGAATGAACCTGCGTAAACAAGGTTAGATAACACAGATACATCTACTAACCAAAGCAAACAGAAGAAACCACAAGAATACCAAGACAGGGATGACATGTAGAGAGTGAGTACTAAGTACCACATTTGATTAGACATGTCCCTAAGAGTAAAGATATGCAATGAATTTAAATGATTTCTTTCCCTTAGATGTCTTGCTCCCCCTGAATCTAGCATGGGATATTGGGAGAAGATAGGGAATAGAAAATCAAAGCTGAAAGATATAAATGAATAGAGCTAATGCAAACTAATGCAAATAAGCACATATGAACATGTCTTTCCCCTCAAGAAGACACGTGGCATCTCTCCTCTTGAACACCAAGCATCTGGGATCCTTGAGAAATACTTTCTACTTGAGTATTCTCTCCCCCTGGAGATCTCTTTCTCCCCCTGAGGAGGTGATACTCTCTTCCTCTAATGTGATCTCTCTCTAAATGATAAGCTTTGATGTGATCTCTCTCCCCCCCTTTGACATCAATTTCCAAGAAGGGTTTTCTGGAATCTGTCGAATGGGTTTGGTCCTTGAGTCACTGCACAAGGCAAATGATAAAAATGTGATGCTTGTAGAGGACAAGATTCATTGAGTGGAGCTGGATCAGAAGAAACACAGAATAAGTGGCAAACTATTTTTCCTGTTATGCAAGCGGTGGCACCGAGTGGTATGCTTCGGTGGTACTGAAAGTATTCGGTTGGACCGAAAATAACAAATCGGTGGAACCGAGTTCATCGCAGAGAAAACACTTGTCACCTCAACTCACTAGACTAATAATATCTCTCAAAGGTTTGCAAGGAATTAACTGAAAGATATGCAATGAATTTGATGCAGAAAATGCAGAGCAAACAGAAAGGAATCTAGATGAAGTTTTTTTTGAAACGGGAAACAAATATGCATGAGACAAATGCAGAAACTCAGAAAAGAACACACGAGAACTTCATCTAGAGATGGTCGGCGACGAAGTCACCTATGTTAGAGTATATTGACTTAGGAGTCAAGTGAGATCACTTGATCATGGGTCATACTCATCGTTTAAGCTCAAAATGGGGTTGCCATTTTTCGTTTAAGCATCTTGATGTATTCACATCTTGTCGAGTTGCTTTAGCTCATGGCTTGGAGTAAAGCTTCTCTAAGATGGAATAACATACCTTGGTTGGTGGTGATGTCCATGTAGTTGAACTTGTGTGGCTTGCTCAAGGTTGATGTAGCTCATCAAGAGTTGGGAGCACCACTTGGAATTTGAGTCCATCTACCTACATGGGTTAGTTCTAGCAAGGAAGAGCACTTGTGTATCCAAAAATGACAATCATGAAGCTCAACATAGAATTTGTCAAAGGATATGTTTGAATGGTTTCGTGCTTCCTTGTCTTCAACCACCTTGTGTAGAGACTTGGTGATGTAGAGATTGCTCAAGATATGAGTAGGTTACAACTCATGGAATTTGATTCAACCAAGTACCTACATGGGTTAGATAACATGCAAGATACAAATATATCCAAGACATAAGATTTTCATCATAAGAGAAATATCAAGGATTAGTCATAAGCTCATGTCTTGCATGTATCCAATGGAGTTTCTACTCCAAGTTTGAAGCATCAATGATGTTCAATTCTCCTCTTAACCTGCAAAACACTTTCTCATCAAGAGGTTTAGTGAATATATCCGCTAATTGCTTTTCGGTGCGAACATGCTTAAGATCAATGTCACCCTTAGCAACATGATCTCGAATGAAATGATGACGAACTTCAATATGCTTAGTTCGAGAATGTTGCACAGGATTATGACCAATTTTGATAGCACTTTCATTGTCACAAAGCAATGGAACATGTTTCACATATATCCCATAATCTTTAAGAGTTTGGGTCATCCAAAGTAATTGAGCACAACATGAACCAGCGGCAATGTATTCCGCTTCGGCAGTGGATAAGGATACCGAGTTTTGTTTCTTGGAGGACCAAGACACAAGAGATCTACCAAGAAATTGACAAGTACCCGAAGTGGACTTTCTATCAACCTTGTCTCCGGCATAGTCCGAGTCGGAGTAGCCAACAAGATCGAAAGAGGCCCTCTTAGGATACCAAATGCCAAAATTTGGTGTATGGATTAAGTATCTCACTATCCTTTTCACGGCCTTAAGATGACATTCTTTAGGAGCAGCTTGATATCGTGCACACATGCACACACTTAGCATGATATCGGGACGTGAAGCACATAGATATAACAATGAACCAATCATAGAGCGATAAACCTTTTGATCAACCGGTTCACCATCTTTGGTTAAGTCAAGATGTCCACTAGTAGGCATGGGTGTAGTCATACCTTTGCATTCTTGCATATTGAACTTCTTGAATAAGTCCTTGGTGTACTTCGTTTGAGAAACAAAAGTACCTTCCTTAGTTTGCTTGATTTGCAACCCAAGAAAGAATTTGAGTTCACTCATCATAGACATCTCAAACTTCTCCGACATTAGCTTCCCAAACTTTTCACTAAAATGAGGGTTAGTTGAACCAAATATAATATCATCAACATAGATTTGGCACACAAATAGTTCTCCATTAACCCTTTTAGTAAAAAGTGTGAATCAATTTTCCCAATTTCAAAGCCTTTTTCAATAAGGAACTTGGTCAAGCATTTATACCATGCTCTAGGAGCTTGTTTAAGACCATAAAGAGCTTTGTGAAGTTTGTAAACATGATTGGGTTTCTTAGGATTGACAAAGCCGGGAGGTTGTTTAACATAAACTTCCTCCTCTATTTCACCATTTAGAAAAGCACTTTTAATGTCCATTTGGTACAAGGTGATATCATGGTGATTAGCATAGGCAAGTAAGATGCGAATGGACTCAAGTCTAGCAACGGGAGCATAAGTCTCACCATAGTCCATACCTTCGACTTGTGTGTAGCCTTGGGCGACGAGACGTGCTTTGTTGCGAACTACTTGTCCATCTTCATCTTGCTTGTTGCGAAACACCCATTTGGTACCGATGATGTTGTGGTTGTTGTCGGGCTTCTCAACCAATGTCCAAACTTGGTTCCTCTCAAAGTTGTGTAGCTCTTCATGCATAGCATTTATCCAATCCGGATCTTCCAATGCTTCTTCGACCTTCATAGGTTCAATGCTAGAGATGAAAGAATAGTTTTCACAAAAGTTAGCTAAACGAGTTTTAGAGCGAGTGATTCTCCCGGTTTGAATATCATTGTAGATTTGCTCGACGGGATGGTCTTTAGCAATTCTTGCTCGAACTCGTGAAAGCTTTTGCTTGGTTCTTGGTTGAACTTCTTCTTCATCTTGTTCTTCTTCTTGGCCTTCTTCATTGTTGGCGTTGTCGTTCTCTTGTCGTGGTGGAGAAGGAGGTTGTTGACGTTCATCTTGATGCACTTCCTCGTTTTCTTCATCTTGGTGTGTCCCACTTGTGGATGCTTCCGTATCAACTCTTGGTTCACCTTGTCGTGAAGTAGAAGCTTCCACTTGGACGGACGAGGTACTCTCCTTCACCTCCGTTGGACGAACCTTGCCAATAGACAAGTCTTGGATTGCTTCCGAAGGATCTTTGTCTCCTACATCAATTGGCAATTGCTCTACTTGCGAGCCGTTAGATTCATCAAACTTCACATCTACCGTCTCTTCAACCTTTCGGGTGAAATTGTTGTAGACACGGTAAGTGTGAGAGTTTGAGCCATAACCTAGTAGGAAACCTTCATGAGACTTAGGAGCAAATTTAGAACGACGATGCTTATCAAGAATGTAGCACTTTGAGCCGAATACTCGAAAGTATCCAACTTGGGGTTTGTTACCGGTGAGGAGCTCGTATGCCGTCTTGCCGAGTAGCTTGTGAAGATACAAGCGATTTGTTGCATGACAAGCTGTCTCAACCGCTTCTGCCCAAAAGTGCTTCGGCGTCTTGTACTCATCAAGCATCATTCTCGCCATTTCGATGAGCGTCCGGTTCTTCCTCTCAACAACTCCATTTTGTTGAGGTGTGTACGTAGCCGAGAACTCGTGTGAAATCCCTTCTTCGTCAAGAAAGGTGTCCACATTTGCGTTCTTGAACTCCGTTCCGTTGTCGCTGCGAACCTTCTTGATCTTCACTTCAAATTAGTTTTGGGCCTTCCTAGCAAAGTTTTTGAAGATCTTTTGGACCTGCGATTTATCATTGAGAAAGAACACCCACGTAAATCTTGAAAAATCATCAACTATAATTAGACCAAAAGAATTTCCACCGAGAGTCTTGTAAGAGTTGGGACCAAAAAGATCCATGTGAAGTAGCTCAAGTGGCCTCCTTGTGGTCATAATGTTCTTCACGGGATGCCTTCCTCCAACCTGTTTACCTCCTTGACAATCACTGCAAAGTCTATCCTTATCAAATATGACATCATTAACTCCAAGGATATGATTTCCCTTAATAAGCTTGTCAAGGTTTCTCATACCAACATGACCTAATCATCTATGCCATAACCAGCCTTTTGAGAATTTAGCAATGAAGCAAGTTTTAGGTCGAGCCTTTTTAGTGAAATCAACAATGTATAGATCACCTCTACGCACACCGGTAAAGACCATTTTATGATTGTCTCGACGAAACACTTGGCAATCAACTTCAGTAAATAAGACATTGAAACCAAAGTCAGCAAGTCTAGATACTGAAAGTAAGTTGTATCCAAGAGATTCAACGAGCATAACATTTTGTATGGAGCTATCATGTGATATGGCCACCTTACCGAGGCCAACCACCTTACCCTTTGAGTTGTCACCGAAAGTGACATACTTTCGAGGACTATCATTTTCAGCAAGCTCATGAAACATGTCTTTATCTCCGGTCATGTGATCGGTACATCCACTATCAAGAACCCATTCCTTTCCTCCTGACATATATCCCCGAAGATTTGCCATAAGACCAAAATGTCTCATTGCATCATCAAGATCGAAGTCACTATCATCATCCTCATCATAGTATCCATGTTCAACATCGTCATGTGGTGGATCAAATCCTAGAGAGGGTGATTCGTTAGAGTGAGTTTGACAATGATCTTGCTTATGAATTTTTATAGCTTCGGAAATAATATCACTAATAATTCCAACATCTCCCTTGGCACGCATAAGGTTTGTAAGCTCAAATAGACGATCACCAAACATAGGATCACTAGTATTCATTTTACTCAAAGCAATAGACTTATGGAGAATTTCATCTAGATTTTTCAAGGAATAATCTGGAAATCGTTCCTCAAGAAATTTCCCTATAGTGTAGGCACACTCAAGAGTAGGCAAACATCCAATCAAGTTTCTAGGCAATCCTCTAATAATAATTTCGGCAGTTCTAAGATTCCTAACCATGTCAATTGACTCATCAAGAGTAGGATGCATAGGATCAACATGAGGTGCACAAGGGCAAGCAATGTACTTGTTCAAATGATATTGATTGAAAATTACAAGCATCTCATTTTTCCACTCATGAAAATACTCTCCATCAAGAATAGGCACTCTATGTCTAAGACTCCCCAAAGTAGACTCATCCATCTTCCTCCAATGGTGATTAAACCAAGGCAATGGAGACCAATGCTCTCATACCACTTGTAGGACCTTGAGAAGAGGTGTCTAGAGGGGGCGTGATTAGACACTAAGTACCAAAGTTGCAGTTTTTAAGTTCTTAAAGTTTAAGTGGAGTTTAGGCACAAGTTTAACATTCACAATACATAACAAGCAAGCATGCAAAGAGTATATGAGCAGCGAAAGTAAAGCATGCAACTTGCAAGAATGTAAAGGGAAGGGTTTGGAGGATTCAAACGCAATGGGAGACACGGATATTTTTGGCGTGGTTCCGATAGGTGGTGCTATTGTACATCCACGTTGATGGAGACTTCAACCCACGAAGGTTAACGGTTGCGCGAGTCCATGGAGGGCTCCACCCACGAAGGGTCCACGCAGAAGCAACCTTGTCTATCCCACCATGGCCGTCGCCCACGAAGGACTTGCCTCACTAGCGGTAGATCTTCACGAAGTAGGCGATCTCCTTGCCCTTACAAACTCCTTGGTTCAACTCCACAATCTTGTCGGAGGCTCCCAAGTGACACCTAGACAATCTAGGAGACACCACTCTCCAAGAAGTAACAAATGGTGCGTTGATGATGAACTCCTTGCTCTCGTGCTTCAAATGATAGTTTCCCCAACACTCAACTCTCACTCATAGGATTTGGATCTGGTGGAAAGAAGATTTGAGTGGAAAGCAACTTGGGGAAGGTTAGAGATCAAGATTCGTATGGTAGGAATGGAATATCTTGGCCTCAACACATGAGTAGGTAGTTCTCTCTCAGAGATAGGATGCTGGAAGTGTAGGTTCAGTCTGATGGCTCTCTCCACGAATGAAGAGGAGGTGGAGGGGTATATATAGCCTCCACACAAAATGTAACCGTTACACACAATTTACCAAACTCGATGGGACCGAATCATCAAACTCGGTGGGACCGAATTAGTAAACCTAGTGACTGTTAGGATTTTCGGTGGGACCGAAATGCAACTCGGTAAGACCGATATGGTTAGGGTTAGGGCATAACGTAATCTCGGTAAGACCGATTACACAAACTCGGTGAGACCGATTTTGGTAATAAGCTTTCCAGAGAGTTGGTCAGGCAAACTCGGTGGGGCCGAATCATCAAACTCGGTGGAACCGAGTTTGATAATAAGGTAACCAGAGAGTTTGCATTATAATCTCGGTAGTACCGATGGCTCAAACTCGGTGAGACCGATTTTGATAATGGACATACACAGAGAGATTACAATCCCATCTCGGTGAGACCGAGATCCCTATCGGTTAGACTGATTTGCCTAGAGTTTGTGGCAGTGGCTAAGACATCCAAACTCGGTGGCGCCGGATAGAAAGAATCAGCGGGGCCGAGTTTGACTTTAGGTTTAGGACATATGTGTGGAAGTGGAAAGTAGTTGAGGGTATTTGGAGCATATCACTAAGCACTTGAAGCAAGAGGATCATTAAGCAACACCTCATCCCTCCTTGATAGTATTGGCTTTTTCTATAGACTCAATGTGATCTTGGATCACTAAAATGTAAAATGAAGAGTCTTGAGCTTGAAGCTTGAGCCAATCCTTTGTCCTTAGCATCTTGAAAGAGTTCCCACATCCTTTAGTCCATGCCACTCCATTGTTGAACTTATCTGAAACATACTAGATAAAAGTGTTAGTCCAACAAGAGATATGTTGACATTAATTACCAAAACCACCTAGGGAGCACTTGTTCTTTCAACCCCCCATTTCCACTCTGTTACCAAATGTATTTACCTCACTCACCCGCCATTGCACCCCATGCCGAGCTCTCTCTCTCTCTCTCTCCCTCTCTCTCTCTCTCTCCCTCTCACCCTCTCGTGCTAAATACATGCATTGCCTATCTAGCCCCCAACGTCTCATGCGCACGCACGCACGTTGTCTTTCTAGGTCACTCCCTTGAGACTGTCTCACTCTTTCTTCCGCACGACAGGACACACTCGCTCAATCTCGCTCTCTTTATCTGAGTCTCGTTTAACCTCCTTTTCTTTCACACACAAATGATATATCTCCCTGTTCGGGCCTTGATCGACACACTCTATACTCTCTCACGCAGATTGTCTATCTAGGTCAGTCTATCCTAGCCGCCCCCACTCTTTCGACCTCATGGCGGGCCACGCTCGCTCAATCTCTCTATCTCTCTCTCTCTATCTATCTATCTATCTCTCTCTCTCCCTCTCTCTCTTTGTATGTCTCAATTGACCTCGCTCTTTCTTTGACAAAAACAATCACCATGTTTGAGCCCAATTCGACCAATTCATATTGTATACTCTCTCATGCACATTGTTTATCTAGGTCACTCTCTCCAACCGGTCTCACTCTTTCGATCGCACGACGACCCTATGTGATTGATTGACCTTGCTTCCTACCACGCACAAAATATATCTACACGTCTGTGACTAGATCATCTCTCAAGCTCTATCTTATAGCCCTCACCCTTGCCAAAATCTCAATCGAACAATATCTCTCCAGAGCATATATATCTGTTCAATGAATGTCGTACCACACTCACTTTGTCCCTCTATCTATATGTCTCTCGATTGACCTCGCTTTCTCATGCTGTATCTTCCACGCATTGAAGCTACCTCTCCATCCCTCACAAAGTCGTAGCTATTTACATTGCGAGGGGCACTCCAACCTTGGATTAATTTGTGTATGCATTTATTCCAGTCGGTTTAGATTATATTTTCATAGCATTCGGCCCACAACTACTCCAAACACAGTTGCAACCCCCGCAACTACCCTAGTTGATTTCCCTCTGGCTCGGTCATCGCTCTCTCGCACGTCATTTCCCGCCTTCAACATCGCACCACGATATTATTGCAAAAAGCTCTGTTGTTCTCTTTAATTATTATAAATAAGCTACAAAACTACACACCGATAGTCCACTTGGAATGGAACAAATTTTGACCCACAAATTAAAGTGCTACAAACTACACACCGAGGGGCCCACATGTCATGAAACAAATTTGGACCCATATACAACTAAAAAATAAAGGACAAGGATCGAACATGCGACCAGGGCCTTAGAGCCGCACATTAATAGGCAACATACGTAGAACAACAATGTTTGTTGTACCCCCCTTTGTTCACATAATGTTTTTTATTACCACAGCCTATTTAATGGATAACATGTAATATCATTTTAAGTACTATTCGCCTTCACTTACTGGTGGATTCCATGTGTGCTCTCTCTCTCCCCTTTTGCGTTTAGACACACGTGCAAACACGAAGAACTCACGGGCGATGTTGCCCTTGACCATATCTGGACGCGTTCACGAGTTACGGCACCAGTTTCAGGTACTAGCGGCATTAATCAGTGTGTACATGCAATGCACTTTAATTTGGAAGTATATTAAGTGCATGCGGATATTAAGTAGGATATTATTTGCGTGTTATTATGTTATTAGCACTATTTTTGGCATGAAATTAACTGCACGCTAAACGTGGCTTGATGATGTTCGACATTGAAGCAGTCTAGGTCGTTGGATGACAAGGAATATATGTGGCTTGATGATGTTTTATATTTAATTTGATACGGCTCTAGCAGAACATTCAATCGATCAAACCATAGATTTCGTTCATTCTGACTCCTACTTTAAATTATATGACGATCGATCTAAAATAAACGGAAATTATAAACGTTCGGATTTTAAGCATGGCAATCGAAAGGTTTTTCATGGCAAATTTAGATTACGCGGCGGCGGGGGTGCGTCTTGCGGTGGGAAGTGGCTCCTCTGCCGTGCTCTGTGTGTCGTCGGGCCACTAACCGACGGCGATGGCGACGTCTTGCACCATTGTTGGCGTACTCCTGGACGTTGGCCTAGCTTCAAGGAAGGCCAAAATTTATGGACTTTGGAGCAAGTCAACTGGCGGGAGGAGGCGACTGGCATTGGTGCATGGAAGTGGTTGACGACGGCCATCCATGCCGCTGAGGGGGGCACTGGCACCCGCGCGGGGACAACGGTGTCAACGGCGCGGTAGAGACATTAGTGTGCATGGGCACTGCACACGCATGCGCATGTGCTGGCAGGTCCACGGGCACCGGCCCGGGCGTGTGCGTCAGTGCACGCGCTGGCGCATGAGCTGGCAGGTGCACGTGTGTGAGAAACTCGGCGGGGACCTCATGGAACCCCGTCTCATCAAGCTCGGCAACAATGTGCGGCTCCCAGCCCATCAATGCAATGGGGATGGATTTTGGCGCAGTCAGGGCAACGGGAGCCGGAACGGGAGCGGGGACAGGCGCAGCGTCTTCCCGCAAGGCCAGTTAAATCTCGTCCCAAAACGCCTTATGTTCTTGAGACTCCGGCAAGGTGTCTTCCTCAGGAAACTGGAAGACTAAGGGAAGACCATCGTGATGCAGCATGGCGTACATTTAGGTTATGTTGGTTGGAGGTAGATGACAGGAGAATCGGAAAGGAAGAGAGAAGATTGTAGAGATACCGGGTAGTGCGGGGTTGATTTTAATCTACGGTGGGAGCAATTGGGACGAAGGTGGCGGCGGAGCCTAGTCAAAGGGTTTGCCTCCCGGTGAGCCTGCGTAGCAGTCTGCTCGCATGCCTCCCTGTCAGCCGACGCAGCGGTCTGCTCGCACGCCTTCCGTCGACTCACATGCTTGGTCGGACAGCACCTGCCGATGAGAAGCGGGACTCGTGGCGGCACGTAAACGCCCACGGTTTCAATAGTGAAAGCGTTTGCCTTAACGTGATAGGTCTTTGTTCCAAAATACCTTGGCTCTTCATCTGTGCAACTTGTCATAAGCAGCTTGTCTCAAATTGAAGAAAAAAATTACGAAGTAATATTTGTGCCATATCACGTGACCATGCTTAGTTTCAAGAATTTATGGTCACTTTTGGATTTTCTAAAATTTAAGATCCAGGATTCAAAACAATATCATAACCTACATCATGCAATAAATTTTCAAGCCATACATATGTCCTGTTGTATTTCTTAAGAAAGGATTTTGTTAAACATTTTTCTTAGTTAGACTTCAGACAAGTTATATATGCGGAGTAAAAGGATAATCCCTCCATACCAGTGCATTGCGTGATAAATTAACTCAAGTACTAGGCACAAACAAATGGGCTCAATTATGTGCTCATCCTGGTGTAGTAGTAGTTGTACTGGGCAATGCAGTTGACGGGTGACCTTGGCGAGCAGCGACCGAGGGAATTGAACCGTGCTTGGCATGGTAGGTAATGTTGTCTAGTTACTAAAGCGTCCCTCCGTTGTTCATTGGTAGTCATTATGGACCGGGGACATGAGGGGAATTTCCTAGGTCTGGAATTCTGGCCGCCAGATATTTCGACTCGAAATGCGGAGGCTCGACAGGTTGGGGTGGCCTAATGTGCGTACCACGCACGCCACTAGAAGGACACGAGCCCGGTTTTTTTTAGGATCAACACGAGCCAAGGTATGGCTGGTACGCCGTTGGGTCCTACAATTCAAGAATACGAAAGGAACCTTTTAAATTGCCCAACGAATCTATGAGTATTACAATGCCCGTATTTTCCTTGCAAATACTAATCTCAACGTTGTAAATGATTTATGACGAGTTGTTGAATTAGAGTGAGTTTGTGATATAGTGATCTCAACGTGGATTTCACATTTCATGGTATGCCTAGTAAGTTTTTTAATGCAAATTCAAATTTAAAAGATGAACAGTATGGAGGTGATAAAACTTTGTATGTATCAAGCATATGACCACACACACACACACACACACACACGAACACAACAACAATCCAATAAGTATAGTGCATCTATTTTTCCAAACCATGCATGTATGACACGAATTCAAAAAGACTCCTTCTGTTCCTAAATGTTAGTCTTTTAGAGATTTCAACAAGTGACTACATACAGAGCAAAATGAGTGAAACTACACTCTAAAATATGTCTATATACATTCATATGTGCCAGTCCATTTGAAATCTCTAAACAGACTAATATTTAGGAACGAAGGGAGTAAAATGTAGGACATGCATGGTCCTCAATTTAATATTTAAAATGAACATGAAACTGAAACATGAATATTAAGTCTAGTACTACAGTACATGCAAATGTTGTGTTTAGGCGGAGCTATGATTGTCGGGGGTCAACCGCTCGACCATAGATAAAATTGTGAAGCTCTGTTTAGGGTTGTTTAGATTATATTTGTCCCCACCCTCCCAACCACCGATTGGTTGTGCACCCCCCACCCCTCCACCCCGGGAGAATATCAAGTGCCCCCATACCTTAGATGCTATACGCCGATACGAGTTGCTTGGAGCTTGTAGATCTGAGATATAGCAACTCACATGATGTCTTAATATTTTTCCAGGAAACCTTGATGAGTTTGAGAATTGCACACAATTTGTACAAAAACTACTCAGATGCCCTTGGATCCCATATACAACAACCTCGAAGCTCATATCACTGTAGCATCTAAGATGAAGGAGGACATCATATTCTCCTGTATGTAAGAATACATGTGGTACCACACCTTAGATGCTTTGGTGATACAAGCTCTTCGGAGCCGTTGGATTTGTGACCCAACACCTTCTCGATGGTTTGAATGGTTTTTTAGAGAAAAGCCCCCAAAGAGTTGGGCCACTGCTTACAAGCACAAAGACTGCTCAGATGCCATTGGATCTCAGATCAAACGACATCGCAGCTCGTATCACCGTAGCATCCAAGCTGCGAGAGCACCTTATGTTTTCTCACACGGGAGAATATGCGGTGCTCCCGCACCATAGATTCTATGGTGATATGAGTTCACGGAGATCTAACGGCCCACAGTAGGTGATTTGAATGTTTTTGCAATATATGGCTGAGAGAGTTTGGGAATTGCGCAGAAAGTACAAGTACCACGCATGTGCCATCTGATCACTGATCGTACGACCTAGATGCTCATATCACCGTAGTGGGTAATTAAGCTATGGGGAGCACCTAATATGAGCAATGGGGAGCCGTTGGATCCAAGATGCAGCGGCACACACAAGGCCTGAATGTTTTATTTGCAAAAAAACCATTGGAGAGTTTGGAAATTGCGCATAATTACAAAGACTACTCCCAAGCCATTGGATCTCACTTCCAACGGTGTAAAAACTCATATCACCATAGCATCTAAGCTGCGGGGTGGATGTGATATTCTATGCCGCTGTCATTTTTTGGTAAACTTGCAAAATACGTGTAACTCGTGCCGTTACTTGTCTAAGCGCGTAAATTGTTTGTTCAAGAAAACCATCCTACATTGAAATATCGGAACAACACACGGGGTCCCACTTGTCATTAATCAAATTTGTACCTAAAACTTACAAATCTAAAAGATGAGATTCGAACCGGCAACCTGGACTACAAAGCGTAAGTCGATAGCATGAAACAACAACGGTTGTTGGCTTTGTCCCATAACTTGATTTTATACAGTATTACGTTGAGTAGAGTAGAGGGAGTGCCTCGTCAACACGTGCATGACCGTTGACTCACTTACTGGTGGGTCCTGGTCTACGATCTCTCTCTTCTCTCCATCATCTAACCTTTGCACGGGCACACACGAAGAACGGCGCTAGCTTGGCATGGTGTTATTACAACTAAAAAAAGCTTGGAAAATAGAAGAATCACCTAGAACAAGAGTTGTTGTGGCTTGTCGAGATGGAGCTAACCACACATATCCTCTGTGCCACGTTAGCATGATGAAACTGTGTGGCTAGTGGGGTGTTTTCGACCGACTGGCTGGGTCTCGAGGTCGAACCATAGGTACTACGTCTGATACAGTATATTTTTACACACACATTTTTCCTCTATGTCGAGACGCGCCACACCCTACCGCGCGGTTTCGGGGTCCTCTCGGGTGGTTCACGCATATATTCTTCCTAATGTGGGACGCCCTACCGTGCGTTTTCTGGGTCCTCCTCGGTCGTAGCACCGAAGCAAGTAAATGAGTCATCAAATCACGAAAGACCACCTATCCCTTCGAGTACATTAGTGAAGCATGGTGGCTAGCTAGGTTGGCTAGTGCGACCGATTAGCTACGCCGCCACCACATTTGTTTTTTCACCCCCCTTTTTATCTACTTGCCGACAAGTAAATTTAAATATCCACCACGGCGTTGCTCTGGTGTTTGGGTGCGGTGGGATTTTTGATTTTTTTGATTGACGGGAGCAGGCACAGAAGGATTTTTAATTTTTTTGATTGACGGGAGCAGGCGCGGCAACAATTAGTCATAATAACTCTACTTGTAAAACCCACTGCTCCCTGATGTGGGAAGTCGTTGACTGGTGTTTTACCATCGTGAAAACCAAAAGATTCCCCGCTCCTCGGCTGCCTCCCTCCGCCGTCCCGTAGATTGCATTGCCTTTCAGCCGTTTCACCCCCTTTGCTTCCTCTCCCATTACTTCTACCTGGTGCCATGGTGGCACAGCAGATCACGGAGTCCAAGGTGAGGCGCCTGACACAGGAGCTCTAGGCCAAGGATGCGGAGCTCAGGCCCAAGGACCTGGAGCTTCGTGAGCTCAAGGGGGAGAGGAGTGCCATGCTCCTCCGTTATGTGCGGCAGTTCTCGGAGCTTCGAAAGCGGCAAGGCATCCAGCACAAAGATGCTCGAGGCATCGGTGGCATTGCCGTAGAAAGTGGGAGATACGATAGGCCATCAGGGGAGCCGGTTGGAGTGTGAGCGGGCCGATCGTGATGAGGTCCAGGATCACCTCAGCCACTTGGTGAACCAAGTTGCCATGCACGTGTTGCGGCTGCAGGATGCCTACCGTCGTGCCAGCGCGACCATGACGGCCGTCGGGCTAAACCCGTTCGACCACCCGGTCGACTTCAATGAGCTGCGACTTCCTAACCTGGTCTCCTTCTTAACCTATATCTACGAGGAGCTAAGCCATCTCTGCACGATGGTGGGGGCGGAGCTGGACAAGGAGGGGTTGCGGGCTGCCGTCGTCGTTGCCGGGCAAATCCTATCAGGGCTCCGTCACCGGAATCCATTCGTACCATTGGACGCCGTCTTTGACGAGCTAGCTCCCGTCGACCGGGAGCGGGCTCTGCGGGCGGTTGCACCCTGCATCACCAAGGTCGTGCGCCTCGAGAAGCTTAAGGACTTTAGTGGTGTTTAGGCGCCCTCTGCATGGGCATGTCCATGTCTCGGTGCAACATGACCGTTGTATAAGACTCAGACGGTGCAGATCAGTCACTATAGCACAAAGCGTGTGGGTGTGTTTGCTTGCATTCTCATCTCAATATAGTTGTTTCCTCTTTGTGTATTTGTGTTAACCTACTAGTGTGGACTCATGCACCCTTCATGCACGCTGCCAAACACCCAAAAGTGTGTCGAGAAGGGAACTTTTGCTCCCATCCCATGCACCTTTATACACCCTGCCTAACACTATTCGTGCTTCATATGGTTCATGTTTCGTGGAGTAATGTAGCACCGTACTCTCCGTGTGCTGTAGACCTAGTTCTGTTAACATTGATCTCACCGTTCATTCTCGACCGGACAGTCGAAAAAGCTGTACTATGTTACTACATTACTGTTCATATAGTTGACATGCGCACAACGTCATTTGTTATCGTCATATCTTACTACACTAGCAACAAGATTATGTAGTACTAACGTATGAACCACTGCACATGCCTAGTAGTAGGAGCACTGTGTATGTTCAAGTGGCTGCCGTGTTTCGCATTCGTAAGAGTGGAAACGCTTCCTATAATCATTTTTTTGTTCAAAAAAACAGTGGACACGCTCTACCGTGTGGATCCTCCTCCAGCCAAGCACTAAATTACTCCCTTTTGCCGACGTGTGGGATAGCCAGCATCGGGGTCCACCAGCCATGCACTAAATTACTCTGTAGTAGAGTGATGGTAGACTACCCCAATCGAGGCGCCGCAGTAATGCCCAATGAGTGGTTAAATCACAAAACCCCCTCCTTTCCAGCAGTAAGTTGGACGGACGAAGCAACCATCATTTCACTCTTCTCTCTCAGCTTCCGCTCTTGAAGAAAACCCCCACTCGCTTCACTTATTTCTCATCTCGTTCCTCATTTCAGTCTTCTCTCAGCTTCCTCTCTTGGATGGATGCCGGAGCACCGGGCCGACGTGATGTCTATAGGTTTAGCCAAAACCGTTGAGGCTCATGGTACGAAGAAGCGTAAGCACCCCACCGAGACTACCACAGACAAGCTCAAAGCCATCGCCCTATCCAAGCCCCCCTCTCCGGGATCCCTCATTAAGCAAGTCCAGGTAATATCTCTTCTTGACGATCTTTTTCTCGATCATGATCGTGTTTTTTCATCTAACACGCAGTACTAGTACTAGTAGTACAACTTTCTGGGTGATCTTGCATGTGATTTTTGTGTGCCAAATGACGGTTCTAAATTCCTCTTTTGACCAACACATGCGAGAGGTTGACACTGTTTGCTTATAGATTACTTTCAACTACTCCCTCTGTCCCAAATTTCTTGTCTTAGATTGTCTAGATACGGATGTATCTAATACTAAAATGTGACTTGATACATCTGTATCTAGAAAAATCTAAGACAAGGATTTTGGGACGGAGGGAGTACTTTATGAACATCAATGCTACCTTTGAAGAGGGTATATTTGCCTCAGTAACTTGTGTTATGGATATTGCAAATAATCCCTCTGCTCTCATGCCTTTGAAGACATGTTCTAGTGTCTTTGTTCACTCATTTCTGGGCATATATGTAGTCATATATGGAGTATAATATCAAAAATCATCTTATATTTCTGAATGGAGGTAGTAATAAAATATGGTTTATGTTTGAATTAGAACCAGGTCTGCGGTGGAGATGAAGTTCTCAAAGTCATGCCGTGTGAACTGGAAGACCTGAGGATGAGTTCTACTGCTAAACTATCCAGCTGCTGTGTCCTTGTCGCCACGTGTCCTGAACTAGTGTTTTCCTATAGCATTGTTGTCAGGCGTGTTCTCGAGGCTGTACTTGACCACAAAAATTTCTTGGTTGTGCCTTCGATTATGAAGGATGTGGTTCTTGTAAAGCTTCCCAACAAATCTGATGCGGCATGTCTTCATCATCATGTTTGTGAGTGGAAAGACCACTCTGTTAGGTTCTCCAAGGTTGACGAGATGGTGATGGTGCATGTAGACATCTCTCACGAAGTCCATGGCCTAGTCAGTTATGCGGGGTTCATCCCGTAGGTCGGTGGCAAGAAATAGTCTACAAAATTTAATTAGTGCAACTTTGCTTGTCCGTAGTAAGTACTATTATTTAGTACTTGTTTTGTGTTTGTGAACCATGTATTGTTTATTAGTACTGCCGCTTTTGGTGTGTGGTCAGTCCTAAGAACGGTCTATGTTAATGTCTATCCACTCAATTAAGTTTGTATATTTTGAAGTATCCAGATCATCTTTTTTGTGAGGACAGTCTATCCATTATGGTTACACTCCATTATCTGTATGCATTGCAGGGTTTATCGCACCCACCAGGATTTCTAGTCCCATGGATGTTCGGTCCATAAGATTTTTCACGACCTGCTTGTGGGAGTAGGCGGGGCCCCTGCATGCCACCCGTAGTTGGACGATCAATCTTCTATTTAGTATTTCAACATAGTGATTTCCTGGTACGGATTCACTCGTGTCACATCAAGTAAATCTTATTGATTTACTGTCTAAATCTTATTGATTTAATGTCATGTTTTCTTTCTTTTCCTGCAATTTTACGATGTAGGTTTTGCCATGTGACATTCATCACAGAATAAACCGTTTGGCTTGTTCTAAGATGGCTTGTTTTGCAGGTTTCACTTCTTATGTTATGTCAGTAACAAAGGCACTATCCATCACTTATATTACCGGAAAAAATTGGATCAGTCTGTTGTCTGAGTACAAGCTGAATCCCTATGATGAATTGTAGTCTGGTTTAATAAAAACACCACAATTAGTCCTTCTCATGTTTAAAAGAAATGAAGAAAGAAACTTGATCACGGTCACGGATCCTAGTCAAGTTAGAAAGCTGATCATAGCAGACCAGACGTGATCGCCGTTGTCTCGCACATCGGTACCACCTTCAGCAACGGGTCAATCACCGGCAGTTGCTCTAGCACTGACAGCGGCAGCAGCTCAGTCTGATCCTGCTGAGGATTGGGTACCGACCGCGTCAGCGGATCAGGCTGATCTACCAGAGGATCGGGCGTTGACCCCGGCACATGCTTCAACACCGGCACGAGCTCTACAAGCAGCACCATCTCCGGCAGCAGCGGCGGCTTCGGCACCTACACCAACACTTGCACTTGCATCTGCTCCAGCAAGTGCAGCGGCAACCGAACGAGCAGTTGCACCGGCAACAGACTGGGCTGCAGTTCGCACTTCATATACCAAAGTCCTTACAAAAACTGACATGTCCACCTTCTTGGTAAGCATTGGACGCCCAAGTGCTTTGTTCTTTTTTCTTTCCATGTTGTTTCACATGATTCACTATGTTGATCTAACTGTTTGGGTATGTCTTCTTGTTTGCAAACAGAGAATTCCTAGAGCAACGAGGGAGTCGTTCAACAATCTGGGCAACCTCGGCCAAGTTTCTCTTATCATGAGCAGCCTTGGTGTGAATGGAACCTGCTCAATATACTGTAAGTACAAAGGATGGTCGCATGATGATTCATGCTAAAGTATGGTCAAGGTTCAAATCTAAATCATATCTTGCGGTAGGGGATGATGTCAAAATCGAACTTTCTCGGCAAGGTCCAAATCAACTTTGAAATTCTGTAGTAGCAGCACGCAACTGCCGAACTGATCTATCCTCTGAGAGATTTTGATGTAACAATCTGGCATGGTGAAACAAGTGTCCCGTGTGTATAAGTTGTACGACAGTATTATTTCTCACATGGTATATCGTTTATAGAACTGCAACTCTCATTGCTGGTTAGAAACTGTCGTTCGATTTCATTCCAACAGTTGTCGTGCTTTATTCAATTTTGTGTATTCGCCTTGTGATAGCATCTAAAACCAGTGACGTACCGATCGCTTAAAATATGAAAAGTGCTGAGATAGGACACATGGGCCCCAAAACATCCAGGGTGGGCATGCGGCCCGAAGTCCAGAACCGTGAGCCTGTTTGAGTATTATATTCTCAGCTGAACCCCCATAAATCCCGTGCGTTGTATGTAACATCAAGATGCATTTGTATGAGTATTTTATCTTGTGAGAGAAAAGGATGAACGAGGGAAGGCCTTATTTGCACATGTGGAGAGGTGTGAGGGTACCCTTTTGCAAAATTGCCATAGTTTCCTTCCTATCCGTTAGATATAAATCGTACGGCCTATATTGCAGGATGGCAGGCACACCATGATCACCAACTCATCTATACTGTGTTAAAAACAGCTCTGTTTTTTATAATTATATATGTTATATATATTCCCCTTGATTTTTCTTATGTATAAAGTTGTGATATAGAAGATCTGTATATTTCTTTAGAGAGGGAGTATCTCTCTGTCAAAAATATATTATGTGTAACTAGTTACTCCTATCTTTTTACTTCCTTTTGCTGATATGTGGGGCATCCAGCAATGGGGTCCACGTGCCATATGCACAAATTATAGTGCACAACTACACGGTAGACACACCCCGGTCGTAGCGCCGCAGTAATGCCCAATGAGTCGTCAAACCACAACCCCCCCTTCCAGCTCTAGCAATAAGCTGGACGAACGAAGCGGCAATATTTCACTTGGCCTGAATTGCTGAATCCCCTTCTCCATCGTCTGCTAGTTCAGAGAAAACCCCCTGTAACACCCCAAAATCTTGACCTTGATTTATTAATTAAAATTTTGCCAGGAAATTAAATTTTTATTTTCTGGTTTAATCTCTTAATTGCAGATCACTCTGACCCTCTGAATTTTTGAGTTTTTCCTTCTAGGTGGGAACCTTTCAAAAATATTGATGGACTTGTATATCTTACCAAGACCATTTATTTTTATGAGTGGAATTATTTCTACAATTATTTTTCCTGAGCTTTATTTCTTTAAGAAAATATTTTTTCCTAAGTTTTAGAGTCCCATTTGCACTACAACCATTTTAAATACTTCTTTAAAATTTCCACCAAAATTTGGGGATGTCATGTGATGTTCCCACATCACTTTTATGCAAAATCTCTTTTAGTCATTTGGAGAGTTTGAGCCCTACCTCAAGTTTTCAAATCTGGTCCTATTTGTAATTTGCACTACAATCTATTTAAGCATTTCTTTAAAAATCCCACCAAAATTGGGAAATGTTAGTAGTAGTGTATAATTCAACTTTATGCAAAAACCCATTGGTGTTCTTTGCAAAATTTGAGCAAATCATCCTCATCTTCATTCTGGTCCAGTTTGGTGTTTTGTACTGCAACCATGTTTTATCTTGCCCTATTGCCCTTGATTTTTCTCCTTCTTATAGACCAGACTACCAAACCCTTAAGTCCAGGAGATTGGACCCATTGGAGTATTTTTGGTCCATGCAATAATGCCCTTCACTTTATGTCCAGAACTGAAGATTTGCAAAACTTGCACTAACAAGTTTCTGGTTTCGCCCAAATAGCCTTGCCATCAGCACTTGCACCTAAAGAGACCCCAACCTGGAGATTTGGGCCACCAGAAGAGATGCATAGATGCCCACGGCATTCTGTCGAGCACCTTGTGTTCATGGACAACTTTGGCATAGTATTATGTTTGCACTGTGATCTTGCCCCTCTCGAGACACCTGCATATCCACTAATCTCCTAGCCACCTCTAACCTAGACCTGTTAATTGCCAGCCTCACCCAAGACCTCTAGGCCACCCGGGCTTTCTGTCGAGCATGCAGAGTGTGTGCTTTGGGCACGCCCAGAGCGCACATTTTGCACGCACGCGCAACCGAGCCGCCGCGTCTTGCCCCTGGCCTTTGCTCGCCCGCAGGGCCGCGCCCCGTTCTCGTCCACTCGCCAGAACCCTCCAAGCCGACCCTGGCGCCCTACAGCGCCGCCGTCAGAGCCCTCTTGGCGGCACGCCTGCGTCCGCAACACGCCCCTGCCATGGCAGCGCCGCCCAAGCCACAGTTGCCCGACAGCTGCCCTCTAGAACAGCTCGAGGTCATCCATGAGCCCGTCCGCTAGAGCCCGTCGCCACCACGTCGCCCTGCCAGCAACAGAACGGCGGTTCGCGGGCGTTCTTATCCGCAGCCGCGGGAACCGACCTTGACTGCCTATAAAAGGAGCCCCCTAGCTCGTCCAGACCCTCAGGCGACCTCAGGCCATCTCCCTAGTGCTCCCATAGCCAGCAATCAACGGAGGAAGGCCGTCTGCCTCATCTCCGGCCAGTTCGTCCGCCGCCACGCTCCGGTGCCGTACGTCGCGAGCAGGGCCTCCCCAGTTCTTCCAGCGCCACCGTCCGACTACCCTCAACCGTGCGGAGCTGCCCCACCTCTCTAGCCTGACCGGGGGCCACCGTAGCCCAAGCCCCAATGGCTCTCAAAACCACCGTCTGCCGCGGAGCTTGCTGCCAGCGACCCCCTCCACCACCGCCAGCCTATCAACCACTGGGAGGACTGCCCTGGACCATCGGATCCGTCCCCGCCTTCAGAATCCCACGGGGAGACGCCGTTCGTCGACGGCGATCGCTGGAGCCCCGCCACTGCTCGACCAGAGGAGAAGGAGGCGCGGGCGACTGGTCAAGCCTGACCAGTGTGCCCAAGGGACCCACTGTCAGTGACCCACGAGACGATCTGCGCTGGCTTAAGTGGAAACGTATTCCTCCGAATACGTCTTCGCTAAAAGCGTAGGCCCCCGAACCGTTTTTCCTTTTCTGATTTTTTATTAAAAACAGAATTGTGACCAAACTTTGACTGGCTATAACCTTTTAAATATAAGTCCAATTGATTTGATTCTTTTTTTGTTGTTTCTCAAATTTTGTCTAGTTTATTTTCATATTTATTTGAAAATTTTACAAACAACTATTCGTACTGTTTTGAAACTATGTGTTAATTTTAAATTTTCTTAAAATAGGACTTTTGAAGACGGCAGCAACTTTCAAAAAGTGCACCTCACCTACATACTCTTGAAGGCAAGCATTCTGAACCCCGGCATAATATTTGTTGTGTGTCATTCAATGCTAATACGACACCACCTTGACATGAAGTATTCGGTATTTTATGTGATGATATGATCATGTTCATGAGTGCATAATGATGATTCCTTACTATTGGACTTTGATATGCTTCTGATAGTAATCACCCTCGTATGCCTTTCATGCCTATCGGGAGGACTCCGGGGAAAGTCTCTGTCTTGGGTAGACACGATCTTGTCTCTAATAATTCGTTGAGACGATTATGTCTGCTAAGGCATGGTGAGGTATGATGGGTGGTGATTCTGTTTGCGGGTGTGAAATATATTTGTTATACAAATCTTGCAGGGGATGTCTTAACCTCCTGAGTCGACCGTAGATCAAGTCTTCTTCTAGTAACCCCCATACTTGTTTTGTACTACCACTTTTCCCTGCCATAGGTAGGGTACGGTTTAGTAAGTTGTCAACCCCTTCCTAGCACACACCGTACAGAGAGGCCATGGTGGAAGATACCGGCTGCATCTGGTAGACATGCCGCCTGGTCCGGGGGCATGGGTGTTTCCGGTTGGAGCTGAGGGGTAACTCCCCTAGTTTGCACGGGTTATAAATTTTGTGATCCCATGCTAGTCGATGTTGTAGCCTCCCCACTTAGAGTTTTGCTTAACAGGTGTTGTGGGTGATTTCGGATACCGGTAAGTTAGGCTGGTGTGTGCTGTCAGGTGTGTTTTCAATTAAAAGACCGTAGACGGAATTAGTCCTGATGGACTAAAGGAATCCGTTACTCGTGGGTAAAGAGTACACCCTCTGCAGAGATTATATCTATTCGAATAGCCGTGTCCATGGTTAAGGACTACAGTCTGGGATGGGTCAACTGTCGGTCTTATTGTCGGTCTTCGGAGGAAAAATTGCTAAACCAGAACATGGATCATGACTTGTGACTCATGATGATTATGATTACTATTATTATGGACTAACCATTTACATTATTTGAATTATTGAGTATCCCTGGGACGGTTCTACCTCTTGGATATTCACTGTGATTATTCTCTTATAAGCCCTTTATGTGGTGTCGCTCAGACGCCCGACTGTGGCATGCTTGTTATTTAAATTACTTATATGCCCTTTCTGTGGTATCGTTCAGACGCCCGACTGTGGCATGCTTGTTATCTAAATTATTTATAAGCCCTTTATGTGGTGTCGCTCAGACGCCCGACTGTGGCATGCTTGTTATCTAAATTATTTATAAGCCCTTTATGTGGTGTCGCACAGACGCCCGACTGTGGCATGCTTGTTATTTAAATTATTTATAAGCCCTTTATGTGGCGTCGCTCAGACGCCCGACTGTGGCATGCTTGTTATTTAAATTATTTATAAGCTGTTTATGTGGTGCCGCTCAGACGCCCGACTGAGGCCTGCTTTATATCATTATCCTTTCGAGCCGTCGCTTCAGACACCCGATCGGTGCATTCTATTTCTACTCCCTTATTGCATATTCATGTTGTATATGAATAACCTGCTTGCGTGCATCATGGATTTTTATTTTGTGACTGACGATGTGATCATGAAATATTTCAGAGCATGATTATCATTCATTATGTTATACCTGTGTTCATAATGTTTGTGAGTACATTCAAAGTACTCACTGGCTTGTCCGTGGCTGTTGTCTTGGCCAGATTTCTTGCATGGAGAGGAGCGTTGCGGTGACAGCCCCGGAACCTACGCAATGATGAGAGTAGCCTCACGAAGATAGGAGTTATCCAGGCCAGCTATTCCTGTGGGAAATGGAGTGCCATAGACACTGATGAACTGCAAACCGCTTCCGCCATCAACCACTAGAAACCATTTGTTGTACTCATAGGCCAAAATGGTCTTGTACTACACATTTTGTATTTTGCTTGGAGTTTCTGTATCAAGTTGGTGTCTCAATAGCTAATAGTAATCCTGGGGCTAGTGAGCACAAGGGCCATTTTTTGGGAAATTAATATCCTGGAAAACCGGTCCTGACAACCTTGGTATCAGAGCCAGGATGACCATTGGCTAATCCTATATTGGCTAGGTCAATAAACCTAGATTAACCAATCCACCAGACCTTAACCTAACCCCAGCCAAGCTTCTCGTGTAAGATAGCCACAAAGTGACCCCGACACCTTTTGGCAGTTGGTGCCCAACCTATCAGCCTAGCCTGTCAATCACGCGCTAGTGACTGACACCTAAATAGTCTCTTTTGCAAGCGCGCGAAGGAAGACTCCGTCCCCTTTTTCTATAAAAAGGGCACACTAGCCTCAACCCAGCATAGCTCAGCCTCTTCCCCAAACCGAGCTATAATGCCTGGCCCCATTGTGCACAATGAGACCACACCAACCAACCTTAGAGAATTTGTGACCATGCTAGCAAACCTCACCCGCCGTGCCTTTGCATTAGAAGAGCCCCCAGAATATGTTGTGTACCAAGGGCCCATCAGCGGTGAGAGCCGTCAATTCTGGTCAACTGTGGACGTCTATGGTAGGGGTCTATCTCCAGAACGCCCCTATAGGTTCTCCGGAAGGACAACTTCCTTTGAGCCACAAGCCATACAACTAGCTACTCGAGAGGATATAGTTCAACACCGGCACTTGTCGCCCAGAGTTAACTGTCGCTCGTTCTACTACTACCCCAGCCGTGACGGGTATGATAGGCCACCCCAGGTTGCCAACGGAGATCACGAGATGGATCCTGCATTGTTGCATCTGGTGCGCTATGTAAGTGCACTAGAGGAACTGTTCGATCAAATCACCCTTGATCTGATCGCAGCCCGTGGAGAACTGGTTTGCCGAACCCTGACAAGAGGAGAAGATGAGCCCGACACCGACAACCCAGTCGTGTTGTTCGGACAACCAATCATGTCCTTGAGGTCTGCCCCAGCCATCGACCAAAATAATCTGGTGTCCCCAGAAGTACTTTGTCGCCTTTTGGGAACATGCTCCAACGGGATTGTATCCAACAACCCCTGCGATGGTCATCATTGCTACCCCGACCCTGCAGCCCCTCAACTCCATCCAACTAACCCCGATGGTGAACCCCGTGGAGAAGCCTCGACGTCCACAAGGTACGCCCGCTTAGATATTAACGAGGTAGACTAAGTCACTCGAGTAGTACGGAGCCTTAGTATTTCTACACCTCGTAATAGTGTGACCTTGTATCGCCATAGATAAATGTAGCTTGCTTGTGTGCCTTTGTTTTGAATAGCAGCCATGCATAAGTATGTCAACGTGCGATTGCATTTTTAACTCCGGGCACAGCTACTAAAAACCACCCTGACGACACCCATAGTACTACATCACTTTTGTGAGATATGTGTACCTGTAGCATTGACCCTGACCCATAGAGCAGAACCGACAAACTAGTTACCCCTCACCGCGATAAATGACCCAGCCGAGATGCTATATAAAAGGCCACCTCGTGACCTTGCCAAGTACCCCTCACCTTGTATACAACTCTCACAGCCATTCCTTGCCATGCCAAGCCCTAGTATTCATCTGAGAACTCCAGATGCAACCCCAGGTAGTTTCGTTAAAATAATGTGGGACTTTACCTGCAGTACCATGAGTTCTACCCATCCACCCCACTACGAGTTACTCAAATCGAGGATCACCCCATCCACCTCGAAATATTGGGCGGTGGAGCACATCCCTCCTGCAAACCCAAACCAAGACCCAACGGAAGTCTCCTTCATGAGGAAATCTATGCCGACTCCGCACATGGCCATAGAAGCTGTTGCATACGAAGCACTCGCTCGCCTTCGATTCGCGGTACCCTATGCCAGCGAATGAGGGTATTATTACTTCCCAAGTCGTGCAGCACCTGGAGAAGTAACATCTTTTCCCGGTGGATGAATCGAGAGAGACCCAGTACTGGCCAACCTTGCCCAGTATGTCATCCCTCAAGAGCATTTGACCCAACGAGTAATGTGTTATCTCCAGAGCTTCAGTGATTTAAATCACAGATCGCCATGGGCAGACCACTGAGGCCCGACCAAGAGAGACGGGTTCTTCGAATAGTCAACCCGCTTCCCCCGATAGAAGAGGAGTGTGCCCCAGTACCAGAGACGTTTCCTCAGGACCCTGTCCATTTACCATTGTTGTTGTAGACATCACTGCTATGTTTATTGTCCCAACATTTATTTATGTGTTGCAACTTATGCGTGGTAACCTAAATTTTTGCGATGAATTAAATACTTGGTTTCAATTAATGTGAGTAGTTTTTACTGCTATTAATTTTGATTAACTGTTTTCACTCTCGGTAAATTCTGAAGTGAGATTTTCCCCTGAGTTGTTGCAGCATATATCTCTTCACGACATAGATTTTATTCACGCAACACCACAACAGCAGACGCACAACCGCAACCACTCGACAAAGTGCACTAATTGCAAATCCACGTGCACATTTTGCACCTAACTGATCACCTCCCTAGCACACCACAGTCTCTGAAGGAGAGATTTGTGGGTAATTATTCGGGTGCAAGTTGACTCCAGCACACTCACAATAGTTAGCACCCGACACCGCTCTTAATCCTCATGATCACCGCCACCGCGGAGAGCTAACACTCGAGCGGCAGCATCACGACGATCATCGAGGATCATCATGCACAAGAGCACGGAGGACCCCAGCAACGCCGCCAACCCTCCGCACATCAGGATCACGTACCAGTTCGGCATCACCTCCACCATTAGAGACTCGTTTTGAGCTCCTGCAAACAGAAACGGAGGAGAAGGTAGGAGAAGGAGAAGCGAGGCCAGGCATGAGGGAGAAGAAAGGAGCACCTCGGACATTTTATAGCTCGAGATCGGTGTACGGTGGGCGAGGTCCACCAGCGCCACTCGTCGCTCGATCACCGGTGTTCGGAGGTGTATCCGCGAGTAGTGCCGATAGCGCACTGGCCCGCGAGGTGAGTGCATGCTGCACCGGCAACTAGCGCGCCGTGCACTACCGCAGTACGGCCTAGATGCTCTACGCGCTAGACGTCGCCGGTGGAGAAAGCGCGGGAAAGCGCGAGAGAGAGAGAGAGGAAGAAGAGAGTGCCAGAGGTAGAAGAAGAGACTAACAGTGAGCCCCGGGTCCATCTGTCAGCCAGAGAGAGCACTGTGCTCTCGGGTACGACCAGTGTATTTTAGAAATTTAGAAATTTATTCTAAGTTTACTGTAAGCACAAGTAGAAATTTCTCGTTTCCCCCAACCATAGATTTATTCCACGCAGCGCCAGTATTACACACTGTAGTTTTACACCACTTAAATTGCCCACCCACTGTAGCCACATTTCATTGCATGAGTAGGATGGTTGTTTTTGTGATATCACTTTGAGATAGTAGGAATAATTCTTTTCAATGCAGCCCTTAGCAAATCTCGAGGACGAGATTTTTTCTTAAGGGGGGTAGTGTTGTAACACCCCAAAATTTTGACAATGATTTATTAATTAAAATTTTGCCAGGAAATTAAATTTTTATTTTCTGGTTTTATCTCTTAATTGCAGATCACTCTGTCCCTCTGAATTTTTGAGTTTTTCCTTCTAGGTGGTAACCTTTCAAAAATATTGATGGACCTGTATATCTTCCCAAGACAATTTATTTTTATCAGTGGAATTATTTCTACAATTATTTTTCCTGAGCTTTATTTCTTTAAAAAATGTTTTTTCCTAACTTTTAGAGTCCCATTTGCACTACAACCCTTTTAAATACTTCTTTAAAATTTCCACCAAAATTTGGGGATGTCATGTGATGTTCCCACATCACTTCTATGCAAAATCTCTTTTATTCATTTGGAGAGTTTGAGCCCTACCTCAAGTTTTCAAATGTGGCCCAGTTTGTAATTTGCACAACAATCTATTTAAATATTTCTTTAAAAATCCCACCAAAAATGGGGAATGTTAGTAGTAGTGTATAATTCAACTTTATGCAAAAACCCATTGGTGTTCTTTGAAAAATTTGAGCAAATCATCCTCATCTTCATTCTGGTCCAGTTTGGTGTTTTCTACTGCAACCAAGTTTTATCTTACCTGATTGCCCTTGATTTTTCTCGTGCTTATATACCAGCCTACCAAACCCTTAAGTCCAGGAGATTGGACCCATTGGAGTATTTTTGGTCCGTGCAATAATGCCCTTCACTTTCTGTCCAAAACTGAAGATTTGCAAAACTTGCACTAACAAGTTTCCGGTTTTGCCCGAATAGCCTTGCCATCAACACTTGCACCTAAAGAGACCCCAACCTAGAGATTTGGGCCACCAGAATAGATGCATAGATGCCCATGGCATTCTGTTGAGCACCTTGTGTTCATGGACAACTTTGGCATAGTATTATGTTTGCACTGTGCTCTTTCCCCTCTGGACAAACCAGCATGTCCACTAATCTCCTAGCCACCTCTAAACTAGACCTGTTAATTGCCAGCCTCACCCAAGACCTCTAGGCCACCCTGGCTTTCTGTCGAGCATGTAGCGTGCATGCTCTGGGCACGCCCAGAGCGCACGTTTTGCATGCACGCGTAAGAGAGCCGCCGCCTCTTGCCCCTGGCCTTTGCTCGCCTGCAGGGCCGCGCCCCGTTCTCGTCCTCTCGCCAGAACCCTGCAAGCCGCCCCTGGCGCCCTACAACACCACTGTCAGAGCCCTATTGGCGGCACGCCAGCATCCGCAACTCGCCCCTGCCATGGCAGCGCCGCCCAAGCCACAGCCGCCCACCGGCTGCCCTCTGGAACAACTTGAGCTCATCCACGAGCCCGTACGCTAGCGCCCGTCGCCACTATGTCGCCCTGCCAGCAATAGAACAGCGGTTCGCCGGTGTTCTTATCTGCAACGGCGGGAACCGACCTCGACAGCCTATAAAAGGAGCCTTCGAGCTCGTCTAGACCCTCAGGCGACCTCAGGCCATCTCACTAGTGCTCCCATAGCCAGCAATCGACGAGGGAAGGCCGTCTGCCTCGTCTCCGGCCAGTTCGGCCGCCGCCACGCTCCGGTGCCATACTTCGCGAGCAGGGCCTCCCCGGTTCTTCCAGCGCCACCATCCGACTACCCTCTACCGTGCGGAGCCGCTCCACCTCTCTAGCCCGACCGGGAGCCACCATAGCCCAAGCCCCAATTGCTCCCGAAACCACCGTCCGCCGCGGAGCTCACCACCGACAACCCCCTCCACCCCCGCCAGCCTATCAACCACTGGGAGGATCGCCCTGGACCAGCGGATCCATCCCCGCCCTTAGAATCCCGCGAGGAGCCGCCGTTCATCGACGACGATCGCCGGAGCCCCGCCACCGCTCGGCCAGAGAAGAAGGCGGCGCGGGCGACTGGTCAAACCTGACCAGTGGGCCCAAGGGACCCACGAGATGACCCACGCTGGCTTAAGTGGAAACGTATTCCTCCCAATACGTCTTCGCTAAAAGTGTGAGCCCCCGAACCGTTTTTCCTTTTCAGATTTTTTTACTAAAAACAGAGTTTTGACTAAACTTTGACTGGCTATAACTTTTTAAATATAAGTCCAACTGATTTGATTCTTTTTCTGTTGTTTCTCAAATTTTGTCTAGTTTATTTTCATGTTTATTTGAAAATTTTACAAACAACTTTTCGTACTGTTTTGAACTATGTGTTAATTTTAAATTTTCTTAAAATAGGACTTTTGAAGAAGGAAGCAACTTCCAAAAAGTGCACCCCACTTACATACTCTTGAAGGCAAGCATTCTGAACCCCGGCATAATATTTGTTGTGTGTCGTTTCATGCTAGTACGACACCGCCTTGACATGAGGTGCTCGCTATTTTATGTGATGATATGATCATGTTCATGAGTGCATAATGATGATTCCTTACTATTGGACTTTTATATGCTTCTAATAGTAATCACCCTCGTATGCCTTTCATGCCTATCGGGAGGAATCCAGGGAAAGTCTCTGTCTTGGGTAGACACAAACTTGTCTCTAATAATTCGTTGAGATGATTATGCCCGGTAATGCATGGTGAGTATGATGAGTGGTGATTCTGTTTGCGGGTGTGAAATATATTTGTTATACAAATCCTGCAGGGAATGTCTTAACCTCCTGAGTCGACCGTAGATCGAGTCTTGTTCCAGTAACCCCCATGCTTGTTTTGTACTACCACTTGTCCCTGCCATAGGTAGGGTACAGTTCAGTAAGTTGTCAACCCCTTCCTAGCACACACCATACAGAGAGGCCATGGTGGAAGATACCGGATGTATCCGGTAGACATGCCGCCTGGTTCGGGGGCATGGGTGTTTCTGGTTGGAGCCGAGGGGGTAGCTCCCCTAGTTTGCGCACGTTATAAATTTTGTGGTCCCATGCTAGTCGAGGTTGTAGCCTCCCCACTTAGAGTTTTTCTTAACGGGTGTCGTGGGTGATTCCGGACACCAGTAAGTTAGGATGGTGTGTGCGGCATGTGTGTTTTCAATTAAAAGATCGTAGACGGAATTAGTCCCGATGGACTAAAGGAATCCGTTACTCGTTGGTAAAGAGTACACCCTCTACTGAGATTATATCTATTCGAATAGCCGTGTCCATGGTTAAGGACTACAGTCTGGGATGGGTCAAGTGTCGGTCTTATTGTCGATCTTTGGAGGAAAAATTGCTAAACCAGAACATGGATCATGACTTGTGACTCATGATGATTATGATTACTATTATTATGGACTAAACATTTACATTATATGAATTATTGATTATCCCTGGGACGGTTCTACCTCCTGGATATTCACTGTGATTATTCTCTTATAAGCCCTTTATGTGGTGTCGCTCAGACGCCCGACTGTGGCATGCTTGTTATTTAAATTACTTATAAGCCCTTTATGTGGTGTCGCTCAGACGCCCGACTATGGAATGCTTGTTATCTAAATTATTTATAAGCCATTTATGTGGTGTCACTCAGACGCCCGACTGTGGCATGATTGTTATCTAAATTATTTATAAGCCCTTTATGTGGTGTCACACAGACGCCCGACTGTGGCATGCTTGTTATTTAAATTATTTAGAAGCCCTTTATGTGGTGTCGCTCAGACGCCCGACTGTGGCATGCTTGTTATTTAAATTATTTATAAGCCCTTTATGTGGTGTCGCTCAGACGCCTGACTGAGGCATGCTTTATATCATTATCCTTTCGAGGCGTTGCTTCAGACACCCGATCGGTGCATTCTATTTCTACTCCCTTATTGCATATTCATGTTGTATATGAATAACCTGCTTGCGTGCATCATGGGTTTTTATTTCGTGACTGACATTGTGATCATGAAATATTTCATAGCATGATTATCATTCATTATGTTATACATATGTTCATAATTTTTGCGAGTACATTCAAAGTACTCACTGGCTTGTCCCTAGCTATTGTCTTGGCCAGATTTCTTGCATGGAGAGGAGCGTTACGATGACAGCCCCGGAACCTACGCAATGATGAGAGCAGCCTCGCAAAGATAGGAGTTATCCATGTCAGCTGTTCCTGTGGGAAATGGAGTACCATAGACGTTGATGAACCGCAAACCGCTTCCGCCATCAACCACTAGAAACCATGTGTTGTACTCATAGGCCAAAATGGTCTTGTACTACACATTTTGTATTTTTCTTGGAGATTCTGTATCAAGTTGATGTCTCATCAGCTAACGGTAATCCTAGGCTGGTGAGCACAAGGGCCATTTTTTTGGGAAATTAAAATCCTGGAAAACCGGTCCTGACACCCCCTCTGGGCGATTGCATAGGGTTTTATCATGGAGAACCAGGTACGAATTCTTCATCCATCCCCGATAAATCCAAGTCCATTGGTCACGGGTAATCCTAGGATGGCAGCTGCCATCGTTGATGCATTTTTCTTCCTAGTGAATCTAGTGTGTTTCATTTGCAGTGCCCAAAGTGCGAGACAATACACTTGTTCCTTCTCATCCTAACACAGGATTTTAAAATTCACATAGTATGTTCCTAGAATCCTCTTTTCTATCCAGGAGGGTTGGATTTTTTTGAACATGTTGTCGACTAATTTGGAAATTTGTATTGCTATATTTGGATAAAAGGTACTACTAGTATGATGGTCAACACTGACATCAAGGAGGAAGTTATTTCTAGATTGGATAGGGAATACATTGTGTTCTCATATTATTTTTCCTGCAGTGCATTATTTGCTTCGCCAGAACACATGTAAACAAGATGGTCATAGAGAAGACAAGCCATGGATATAAGTTCCGAGTTTGGTTCATGAACCAAGAAGATCGCTGCTTTTTTATGGCCGGACTTGGATAAACTTTGTCAAGTGTTACATACTGAAAGTTGGCGCATGAATGTTGATGGAAATAGCAGAACCTGGCCTCATCTTCACTGTGATCTTCCAGCCCGACGTCGTTCCAATTGTTCATCCATGTTAGTTTTCTATTTGGTTCTTGCTTGTTGCCTCGATTACTTCTTAATCCACCTATTCTATTTAACTAATCACAATTTAACTTTAGAAGTAGCAACAAATCTCTCATGAAGATGCTACTTCTAACTAATATTTTCTTATAATTGGTGGCACGTGTAGGTTTTTTCAGAGTTAAGCAGGCTGCTCGTTTGTTTTTCTGTAATAACTCGGCTGTTACTGATGGCACTGAAGTTGACTGGGACGACAACTACAAGTTCCTACACTTTATTGTTCGTCTTGAGGTCCTTGTGGGGCGTTTCAATGGTGGAAGGCCACGTGGGATATGTGTGCCACTGCTGCACTTGTTGAAAAGGTCCCACCGTGTCGAGAAACTTATGGTACAAGCTGTTTTCTGTTCTATATCTTGTTCATAAACTATTGCTTATACACAGTTTTACAGTTGTGATCTTCTTGAAACAAAAACTGCCCAGTTCTATTGTTCCTATACAGATGCCTGACCATGGTCGGGTCAGACTTGCGCTTGGTCACAACATGATGTTTATGTCGACCTACTCCATTCCCCTTCGAGTTGAAAAGATACTTATTCATGGGTGGTCTCAAATAATGAAGGCCCATCCATCTTGGAGAATAGGACAGAAGATTATGTTCCTGCTTTTCCATGGCTCTAAAGAGAATATCCTATTTCTTGAGCACATTGCAAGATGAAGCCGCTTTCAGAAGGTTGTGGATGCGCGGGGTGGCCCATGGGCCTTGTCCTGGGGCTTGGCGGCCACACCGTTGGTTAACTGTAGGCAAAGTAGCACTGTTCGAGGCGTGCTTTATACGGTTGAACCTGTAGAAGTACTCATACTGCTTTTCAGCTATGGTTGTTAAGTGCCCCAGCTGGTTTCAGTTAAGGTTGTTAAGTACTCCTGCTGCTTTTACAATATGTCATGTTTATTTAGTCATGTCTTCCTCCAGCTGCCAAAACCAAACCAGCATCGGCGGGGTCGCCTGCTTCCGCCTCCCACGGATGGCTGAGCCTCAGCGCACGCATCGCTGCCCCACTGTCACCTACATCGTTAACGCCAATGTCTAAGGCCTCACCGTCGCACTCCATGCGCTTTGGTGCGCTCGCCGCGACGCCGCCCTCTCGTGGAGTGGATGACAGTAGGGGCCCACCATGTCAGCGTATGAAAAAATAAAATGCTTCCTCCTAGTGTTTTCCTCACATCTGGCAGCCATAACATTGTGAGCGTCTATAGTCAATACACAAGAGAAAAGCACAAGATCAGCTGACACCTGGGACGTAGCTGCTCGAGCAATATTTTTTTTGTTATTGTTGAGACGGAGCAGTGTTTGAACTGGGTTGTGGCCCGTCTAGCCCAGGCTTATATTTTATGTTCACCATGTGACCAGCCCAGCTATTTTTTCTTTACGAAAATGAGCCTAGTTTATTTTTTCTGAAGAGTTCCCAATCCAGGCCTACTTATTTTTCTACGCCCCGATGGGCTGCAACTCTTTCTAGACGCGTGCAAATCTTGAAAGTAACATGAAATGTGATCTAAATATAAAAACAGATGACAAATTGGAAATTACTTAATAATTTCTGAATTTTTTCACATTTTCAGATTCCTATTTCACTGGGCGTTAACCTAATTTAAATATATCTTCAAAGTACTTTAAATCTGGCTCGACATTTTGGTAATAAAAATAGTTTGGACCCCACAGAAATATGCGAAATTGGCCCTGGCCAACCAAAACGGACTTCAATATATTGCATAAGAAGTTGCAATGAGCTATATATAAATTACTAAAAAAGAGGGAATGGTCTGACTAGTGGGCCTATTAAGTTGACGTGTATGCAAGATTTTTTTAGTTATTATATACATCAACAAATGATTCTAGCAGATGTAACCATTGGATGTCAATCCAACGACCGTCGTGTTTCTTCAATCTCTGATCTTCTTGCTCCAACCGCCAAATCCAGCGCTGGCGGGACCGCCTGCTCCCGCCTCCCATGGCCGGCTTTGCTGCCGCTCAGGCCTCACCGCCCCCTACTACACCCACCGCTGGCCAGGGCATCCCTCTACTCACACACACTCCCTGTTATTCTACAGCGACGGCAACCTCGCACCGCAGCCGAACTAGTGAACCCTCGTACTCCTCTCCGTGCTATCTTATACTGCCGTGTCTTCCCCGGCTCTGCGTCGTCCCCTTCCTAGGCCTCGCCGTCATCCACCACCCTGGTGCTCTCGACGCGTCGTGGTCAATATGGTCAACGACCAACTTCCAACAGTACTGTACGTGGAGAGGTTGACAGCTGGGTCCATGGCAGCCACATGGAAGTGCCTCCTTATTACATGTAGAATAATTATTCCTCCACCTGATAGCAGGGACCCACCAGACGGGCCATCATATTTCGTGAAAAAAAAACGTTTCCCCCTGACTGTTGGGACCCATCGTATGGGCCACCGTATTTCACGAAAAAAAGTTCCCCCGACTGTTAGCTTGGACCCACCGGAAGTGCCTCCTTATTACGCACAAAAAAATGAATAGTCCCCCTGCTAGCTGGGACCCACCTTAGTGAGAGGCCGACTTGTGGGCCTACAAAGTTGACGGGGATGGAGGGCTTTGTCAACTTAGTCAATATGAACGATTCTAGCTCTAGTGACCATACGATGTCCATCCAACGGCCGTAGTGCTTCTTCAACCCCTGGTCTTCTTGCTCGAGCCGCCTAAACCAGCGCTGGTCGTGCCATGTGCTCCTGCCTCCCGTGGCCGGTTGTGATGCCACGGAAGCCTCACCACCCCTACTACTCCCGCCGCTGGCCAGGCCATCCCTCTACTCACCCAAACCCCATTTTATTCTGTCGCGATGGCAGCCTCACACCGCAGCCGAACCAGTGAACCCTCATACTCCTGTACGCATGGGCATCCACTGCAACATCTTCCCTGGCTCTGCGCCGTCCCCTTAGGCCTCGTTGTCGTCCCCCGCCCTGGTGCTCTCGGCGTGGCGTGCTCAACATGGTCAAGGAACGACTTCCATCGGATGTGGACTGTACGTGGAGAGGCTGACAGCTGGGTCCACGGCCGCAGCAAGGAAGTGCCTCCTTATTACGCGGAAAATAATGATTCCTCCACCTGACAGTAGGGACCCACCGGACGGACCACCATATTTCGCGAAAAAAACTTTTCCCCCCTTACTGTTGGGACCTACCAGCTACATCTTCGCACGCAAGGAAGTGCGTCAATATTACGGGCAAAAAAATGGTTCGCCCCTGACTGCCGGGACCCACCAGATACATCTTCGCATGCAAGGTAGTGCCTGATAGTCAGGACCCACCTGGTCGAAGCATACGTAACGTTGTCATTCTGGTTGCCAACGTGTACGTACATACTAGTCGATGTAGAGGCGCGCACGTGTCGTAGTAGAGGCGCGCACGTAGCATATACATGTACGTACAACGGCCAGGGTGCAAGAAAGTAAATATGGCCACATACGTACATATGGGCGGGGTCTCAGACGCCTACTCGCACATACGTACGGTCAGGGCTCATGTACATGGCTTGGTCAGAACGAAGAAATTGCGTCGTCATCGTGTTCATGGGGAGCCAACCGGCTGGGTCGGAATGTAATGCGTCGTCGTGTTCATCGGGAGGGCTTGGGCGGAACAGCCGATGGAAATGAGGCCTGGCGTACCGCAGAACGGAGGAAACGGCCTTGTGTTCGACCGGCCACATTCGAAACATGATCATGCTCATCGGGAGGGGTCTGGCATACCGCAAAACAGAGGAAACAAACTTTTGTTGGACCTCCTACGGTCGAAATGGGTCCTGTTGATTGGGAGTAGTGTGGCGTACCACAAAACAAAGGAAATAGACTTGTGTTGGAGCGCTACGGTCGAAATGGGGGTCCTGTTCATCGGGAGGAGTGTGGCATACCGCAAAACGGGACTCCACGGGATACTGTTGATCTCCACCGTCGAGTTCCTCTAGCCTCCATGGGCTACTGTTCATCCACCATCGACCTCCTCCAGCCTCCACATGCGACTGTTCATCCACGGGCTCCTGTTCATCCGGCCTCCACCATGCGCTACTCCACCGGCTATTGTTCAACCAGCCCTCTCCAAGGGCTCCTGTTCAACCACCCCTCCATGGGCTCCTTTTCATTTAGCCCTCCACTGTCTAATGTTCATCCAGCCCCTCACGGGGTCGTCCTGTTTATCTGGCCCTCCACGGGGTCATGTTCATCCAGCCCCAACCGGCTCGATCAATCGGGGTCCTGTTCATCCAGAGGCAACACCACGGGGTCCTGTTCATCCACCCCCACCAGGAACTGTTCATCCAAACCTCCCGAGCAACGCTCATGTTCATCTAGAGGCAGCATCGATCGGCTTCAGTTAGCAGCAGTAGCGAAGGAATCGCTCGATCGGGTTCAGTTAACAGCCATCGATTGATCGCTTGAGTTTAGTAACACGTAGCCTGCAGTGCAATCGCTCGGGTTCAGTAGGCGAACGCCTCACTCAAGTTCAGTTAGAGCACAACACCTCGCACCCACGTGCGTGCATGTACGAGAGAAACGCGCAAACCTCCATGCATCGCTCGGCCCCCGACCACCCACCATAACCAGGAACACCCCGATATTTTCCTCGCCCTCGCTTCTACCATGGTTTTTTCCATCATGGACGGCCCAAAGAATGTCATGCAGCTATGTCTCCAGCCTGCCCAGGACGAAAAGCCCATTTTCTGTCATGATTTTTTGTCATAGAAGTAGGAGCCCACCACATCTATGATGATACCGGGTTTTGTCATAATTATCGTCATAGAAGTGTCGTAAGTATGACAGAAAAAATTACGTTCGGCCCAAAATGTCACGGATGTGTCTTTTCTTTGTAGTGAGTGGTTGCGCATGTAGGGTTGGGACGGTCAAAAAATCTTAAATCTAATCCATCTCTGTAAACAACACTTTCATCAAGCCTCGGTACACTACCTATCCACCAAGTAGTGAACTAGTTCATCATCATCTCCCAGGGGCATTAGTGGCACCCACTGGGCTATTTGCATGTATGTCAAACCACACTTGTTTCTTTCCACTCATAACTCTGACCCATTTTGCATAGCCAACAACTATAGCATATTTCTACAACCCCCCAACACAACTCTAAAAAAGGATAGAGTCATAACAATGCAAGTATCAACTGGGTATGCAATGAAGGCAAGCCTAGCAAGGTTGCCATGCATTCAACAATAACAGAAAGAAATCCTATTTTGGTTAAAAGGGTTCATCGTGGTCAAAGGGCTGCTTTCCTGACTCCACAAGGTCTTCAATCCTTCTGGTCCATCTCCGACTATTTCATCTACTTTGTCAACTAACGTCGGAAAGAATCACAATAAGAACCACAACAAGGAAAAAAATAAAAGTGCCCTAAAAATGTAAATTGGACTTTCCTAGGATACCTTTAGTCATATGAAAAATGACCAAAGTGGCTTCATTTGTATTGGATCAATAGATATTTTTGAACATTCCAATATGATGGAATCAAGAGAGTAGTGGATTTGCAAGAAGTATACTGAAGAATTATTTTGAAAAATGAGAAAAGGCACCCATTTAACAAAGCTTGATTTTAGAAGCATCTAGGAGTTGGTTTCACTGGATTTAGAGTTCAAATAATTTTCCTATGAATTTTCAAAGTTGAAAAATATGAAGAAATGGCTCTTTAGTTTGTGTGGCATATAAAATTGAATCATGGCATTCGGATTAAATTTGAGTCCTTTGTGATTTTCCAAAGTTCATCATAGTAATAAGAAAATTACGAATTGATATATAATTGTGAATCAAATGTTTCTGGAAAAATGTGCAAGGTGCACCATGAGGTAGATCAGGAATTTAGAAGACCCTAGGACTTTGAATCAGAACATCTGGAGCTCAAATGAATTTTTTATGGATTTTACATGTTTTCCGGAAAAAGAAAAGAAAAGGAAATTACCAATTGGGCTGGATCTTGGGAGGCAGCTGCGTGCACTGGGCGAAACTTAGTGGGGCAGCGCACTGGGCCTAGTCCAGCCTCTCGTGCGCTCCCACTGGGAGGCCATGTCGAAGGCGGTGTCTGGGGAGGCGCCTTCGCTGTGGAGAGGCGGAGCAGGCCGGAGCCGTTTCCACTTACCGGCTGGGCCCGGCCCACCGATCACTGACGCGCGGGGCCTGCCCATAGGTCATCTCCTTGATCGCGCATGGGGTAGAGGAGGATGACCGAGCGAGCTTCTGGCACCCTTCCCGGTGACTCCAGCCGTCACCGGTGACGTCCGGCATACCGACGAACTCGAGAGGCCGAGCCGTGCCCCACCATGGGCCTCACGCGAGCTGGGGAGGGCTGAGACAATGGTGGCCTTGACGCCAGCGGATGGGGTGTCAGGCGAGGTTTGGGCATGACAAGGCAAGCACGGGGAGAAGAAAACAAGCCGCGGGGCGAGTTGGCGGTGGTGCTGGCAATACCCTGGAATAAGGAGGTGGAGAGGAGGGGCCCTGGTGGTGCGAATTTGGTCAGAAGCCGGTGGCAAGGCTTCGGTCATGGGCGTGCAAGGAGGGAACGAGAGAGAGAGAGAGTGAGGTTGTCTAGGGGATGCACGAGACAGAGTGGAATCAGAAGAGGCGAGAGGGAGCTCGGGGAGTGGCTCTATATAGGGGAGGCGCCGGTGCACTGTGAGCAACGTCCATGGACGCGCTCGGGTGAACTCGTGGAGGTGAGAGGAGAGAGGTTCCGGAGGGGGCCGGCAACGTGCCATGTCCCGGACGCCGAGGCCACCTTGGTAGACATACCCCGACACCCAAGGTTGTCGTATGTCCTTGGCATGGGTGAGCTACAATGCGGGAGAGCATTATAGCGTGCTGTAGAGCGCGAGCTCTGCATGCACTTGCATTGTTCAAGTGCCATGAGTGTGTCCTCTAGTGTCTCGGGGTTTTGGGCGTGAGTAAACAATGCAGAGATAGCCTTGGATGCTCTGGTGAACCACTGGAAGAGAGGTGGGGTTGAGAGAGAGTGAGAAATGTGTTGTCCATAAGAGTAAAATGGGGTTTTACCCCCATGAATGATTGAGCTATGGAACAGGTGGAGTTACTGGAGGTAGATGATGATAAGGCACACCTCTAGTAAATCTTTGAGGTAAAGGGGAATTCATTTGGGGCTTCAAACATTGATCACAAAAATGCGGCAGAAGGTGTTTGATGCAAGTTTGGGAAAGTAAATGAACTCCACTTGACAAGAGATTTAACAGGGTCAAATGGAATATAGTAATGAGGTTGTTCACCAAGTTTGAGCCCATTTGAAGAAAGTTTCCAATGTAACTTTGGCAAACCCTAGAAGTCAACAAAAATGGATTTTCCAAGATTTAGTCATGCAAATCTTTTCTCCTTGATGCACAACTTTGTATACTCTCATAATTTGGTATTTGAACATGTCCACAAAAATTGGGATCAAGAGGAGGCAATTGGCAATGTAAAGTTGTTCAAACTTGGATCCGGTCAGAGAGGGTTTTGGGGCACTTTTGTGTACCCAAACTGTTTGGATGGGAATGAAACTTCGCAAGATCATCACATTAGTCATGTGTGACTTGCTAGAATTTTCCTGGATTTATTTGAAAATATTGCTTATATAAATATTTCAAATACTTGAAATGAGCAAAAATGGTTTTGGAGGGTTTTGTCCAATATTTTGAACATGACCATGTGTTGAAACTCATATATATGGAAAGTATATATCCATTGAGTTGCCCTAAATTTTCTCAAATGTTTTTGAATCTTTAAAATAATTTTAAGCTATTAAAGAGCATTTCTGGTCTAAATAAAAAGCCTTTAAATAAAATAGCAAAATAAATTTTAAAATTATATTTTTGTGGTTTTAGGGAGTCCTATATCTAATAGGATTCAAATATAATTTTTGAAAGATTTTTCATATCCCAAATTAAGTACTTGTAATTCAAGCCTTAACTCAGGGGTTGAGAAAACCTAAGTTAGAAAATACTTTTAGGCTAAATTATTTTTGAAAGAAAATACTATGTTGTCCTATACACATGGCATGATCATTGGGCAAAGTTTTGGATCAAGGAGAGGGAGTATAAGAGTTAGAGGATTTATTTGATTTTTAGAGCCCTTGCAAACAGCAGACAAAAATCCAACCAAAGCAAGGACAAAAACACTCAAAAGTTTTTATCAACCACATTTTAGGATGATTATTAGTTTAAGTCTCATGGCATGAAAATCAGGGTGTGACACTTTCGGATGTTTTATGCCACAGACATGTGTTTGCAGGCCAACGAAACCCCGTGCACCGTACTCTACCTGATCAAAGGCCAGAAGGTGGACGTGGGAAAGGGGGTGAGAACAAATCCCTTGGAACTCATGTTCCACAGCTAGCCAATGCCCCGTGGGAACTTCAGGGTTACCTTGTCAAGTGTGAAATCGGGGCATGACGATTTGCCTCCTCTAGTACGGCTAGGGGGAGAGGACGATGAGACCCCGCAGCGGATTGGAAGCTGCAAGGGTTGGGTGCTATTATGGCTGAAGAATCTTCTTCGTCTAGAGCGGTCTGAGAGCACAGCAATAACCACACATCAACAACAAGGTATGGACCCTAGCATCCTGCCTACGTAATTACTAGCACCCATAGTGCCGGGTGAGAGCGGCGGACAACATGATGAAGGGGTTCCAATAGTGGCTGTTGTAATCGCCCCCGTAGAACAAAGAATGGATGATGAGATGGAGGAGGACCCTCTTCGGTTCCTCAATACAGGCTCCTATGACGGTGACTTAGATATAATGAGTCAGCCATATGACGACTCGGAATATCAGCATGCAGATGAGGATATGGATGATCTGCCCAGGCATGAACGTCCTAGCAGGGATTGCAGGAGGTCTCTCTTCATGCAAGACTCTTAGGACACGCCTGAAGATGCTGCCTCAACACAGGCTCAACTAGCTGGGGGTCATACAACGCTTAGCCCGACAACACTGGGGCAGGGGTTAAGGAAGGGTCTAGAAGGTCAGCCCCAGAACAAGGAGAAGAAGAGACCGGGGAAGAGAGGCTCTGCTGCCTACAAACAAGCAAGAGCACGTAGCACCCAGATGGCGGATCTTGAAGAGTGTGTCCCTGTCAAAGGTGTGTCCATGTTCCATGTCACGGGCGAGCTGATGCTACCGCCAAAACAGCTGGAGGCAATATCAGGGGATCTCAGGAGACTGCACGACCATGTGTTATCGACTGAGAAAAGTCTACTAGCATCGAAGGATCCAGGATATCCGACATACACGGCTCGTGTGCCTGAGGGGAAGTCCTACATCGACGCATGGCCCGCGGAGGTGTTCCTCCCGCGGTTTGTCCATATTTTTGAGATGTTTCTTACAAGGTGGCTTGATTGTACAATCATCCGCCTTTTTGCGCTACATATGAGCTCCGTTATGAAGAGAGAAGAAGACTCACAAATCTGTGTGGCGGATCCATACTACATGCATGAGTCCTTCTTGAATCTCGGCGACTTTGAGCGCAAAACTGCTAGGGAGGACCTCAAAAACTTCATGGTACAAGAATAATGACCAGGAAATTGTCCTCCTGCCTTATCATCCAAAGTAAGTCAGTGCCGGACAACCCTGTCGTACATTTCAATCATTCCTTCTCGCTCATATGGAGAATAATTTGAGGTGTTTTTTTTCCACAGCAATGGGTGCACCGTCCTTATTGTTATTTACTCGCGAGCCTCCCACGCCTTTGTTGGAAATATGCCCTAGAGGCAATAATAAATTAGTTATTGTTATTATATTTCCTTGTTCATGATAATCATTTATTATCCATGCTATAATTGTATCGATAGGAAACTCAGATACATGTGTGGGTACATAGACAACACCATGTCCCTAGTAAGCCTATAGTGAACTAGCTCGTTGATCAACAGATGGTCACGGTTTCCTGACCATGGACATTGGATGTCATTGATAACGGGATCACATCATTAGGAGAATGATGTGATGGACAAGACCCAATCCTAAGCCTAGCACAAAGATCGTAGTTCGTATGCTAAAGCTTTTCTAATGTCAAGTTTCATTTCCTTAGACCATGAGATTGTGCAACTCCCGGATACCGTAAGATTGCTTTGGGTGTACCAAACGTCACAACGTAACTGGATGGCTATAAAGGTGCACTACAGGTATCTCTGAAAGTGTCTGTTGGGTTAGCATGAATCGAGACTGGGATTTGTCACTCCAGTTAACGGAGAGGTATCTCTGGGCCCACTCGGTAGGACATCATCATAATGTGCACAATGTGACCAAGGGGTTGATCACGGGATGATGTGTTACGGAACGAGTAAAGAGACTTGCCGGTAATGAGATTGAACAACGTATCGGGATACTGACGATCGAATATCGGGCAAGTACAATACCGCTAGACAAACAGACTTGTATACGGGATCGATTGAGTCCTTGACATCGTGGTTCATCCAATGAGATCATCGTGTAACATGTGGGAGCCAACATGGGTATCCAAATCCCACTGTTGGTTATTGACCGGAGAATGTCTCGGTCATGTCTGCATGATTCCTGAACCCGTAGGGTCTACACACTTAAGGTTCGATGACGCTAGGGTTATAAAGGAAGTTTGTATGTGGTTACCGAATGTTGTTCGGAGTCCCGGATGAGATCCTGGACGTCACGAGGAGTTCCGGAATGGTCCGGACGTAAAGATTTATATATGGGAAGTCCTGTTTTGGTCACCGGAAAAGTTTCGGGTTTTATCGGTGATGTACCGGGACCACCGAGAGGGTCCCGGGGGTCCACCAAGTGGGGCCACCGGCCCCGGATGGTTGCATGGGACAAGTGTGGGAGGGGACCAGCCCCAGGTGGGCTGGTGCGCCCCCCACAAGGGCCCAAGGCGCCTAGGGTTGGGGGGAGGGGGCGCACCCACCTAACTTGGGGGGCAAGTTTCCCCTCTTCCCCCCTTTGGCCGCCACCCTAGATGGGATTGGGGGCAGCCGCACCCCTTGGGGTGGAAACCCTAGAGGGGGCGCACCCCCCTCCCTCTCGCCTATATATAGTTGAGGTCTTGAGGGCTGCCAACACATGAGTTTCTCTCCCTCTTGGCGCAGCCCTACCTCTCTCCCTTCTCCTCTCCCGCGGTGCTTGGAGAAGCCCTGCAGGATTGCCACGCTCCTCCACCACCACCACGCCGTTGTGCTGCTGCTGGACGGAGTCTTCCTCAACCTCTCCCTCTCTCCTTGCTGGATCAAGGCGTGGGAGACGTCACCGGGCTGAACGCGGAGGTGCCGTCCGTTCGGCACTAGGATCTCCGGTGATTTGGATCATGACGAGTACGACTCCTTCAACCCCGTTCTCTTGAACGCTTCCGCTTAGAGATCTACAAGGGTATGTAGATGCACTTTCCTTCACCTCGTTGCTGGTTTCTCCATAGATAGATCTTGGTGACACGTAGGAAAATTTTGAATTTCTGCTACGTTCCCCAACAGTGGCATCATGAGCTAGGTCTATTGCGTAGATTCTTTGCACGAGTAGAACACAAAGTAGTTGTGGGCGTTGATTTTGTTCAATATCCTTACCGTTACTAGTCCAATATTGTTTCGACGGTATTGTGGGATGAAGCGGCCTGAACCGACCTTACACGTACACTTACGTGAGACAGGTTCCACCGACTGACATGCACTTGGTGCATAAGGTGGCTAGCAGGTGCCGGTCTCTCCCACTTTAGTCAAAACGGATTCGATGAAAAGGGTCCTTATGAAGGGTAAATAGCAATTGGCATATCACGTTGTGGTTTTGCGTAGGTAAGAAAGGTTCTTGCTAGAAACCCATAGTAGCCACGTAAAACATGCAAACAACAATTAGAGGACGTCTAACTTGTTTTTGCAGGGTATTCCATGTGATGTGATATGGCCAAGAAGAATGTGATGAATGATATGTGATGTATGAGATTGATCATGTTCTTGTAATAGGAATCGAGACTTGCATGTCGATGAGTATGACAACCGGCAGGAGCCATAGGAGTTGTCTTAATTTATTGTATGACCTGCGTGTCAACAAACAACGCCACGTAATTACTTTACTTTATTGCTAACCGGTAGCCATAGTAGTAAAAGTAATAGTTGGCGAGACAACTTCATGAAGACACTATGATGGAGATCATGATGATGGAAATCATGGTGTCATGCCGGTGACGATGATGATCATGGAGCCCCGAAGATGGAGATCAAGAAGGAGCAAAATGATATTGGCCATATCATGTCACTATTTGATTGCATGTGATGTTTATCATGTTTATACATCTTATTTGCTTAGAACGACAGTAGTAAATAAGATGATCCCTCATTAAAATTTCAAGAAAGTGTTCCCCCTAACTGTGCACCATTGCGAAAGTTCGTCGTTTCGAAGCACCACATGATGATCGGGTGTGATAGATTCTTACGTTCACATACAACGGGTGTAAGCCCGATTTACACACGCAAAACACTTAGGTTAACTTGACGAGCCTAGCATGTACAGACATGGCCTCGGAACACAAGAGACCGAAAGGTCGAGCATGAGTCGTATAGTAGATACGATCAACATGAAGATGTTCACTGATGATGACTAGTCCGTCTCACGTGATGATCGGACACGGCCTAGTTGACTCGGATCATGCAATCACTTAAATGACTAGAGGGATGTCTATCTGAGTGGGAGTTCATGAGATGAACTTAATTATCCTGAACATAGTCAAAAGATCTTTGCAAATTATGTCGTAAGCTCGCGCTTTAGTTCCACTGTTTAGATATGTTCCTAGAGAAAATATAGTTGAAAGTTGACAGTAGCGATTATGCAGACAGTAGAAAGCTTATGTCCTTAATGCACCGCTTAGTGTGCTGAACCCCAATCGTCGTCTGTGGATGTTGCGAACATCGGACATACACGTTTTGATAACTAAGTGATAGGTCAGTTAAATGGTTTAGAGTTGAGGCACCAAAGACGTTTTTTGAAACGTCGTGGAACATATGAGATCTTTCGAGGGCTGAAATTGGGATTTCAGGCTCGTGCCCACGTCAAGAGGTATAAGACATCCGACGATTTTCTTAGCCTGCAAACTAAGGGAGAAAAGCTCAATCGTTGAGCTTGTGCTCAGATTGTCTGAGTGCAACAATCACTTGAATCGAGTGGGAGTTGATCTTCCAGATGAGATAGTGATGTTTCTCCAAAGTCATTGCCACCAAGCTGCTAGAGCTTCGTGATGAACTATAACATATCAGGGATAGATATGATGATCCTTGAGGTATTCACAATGTTTGACACCGCGAAAGTAGAAATCAAGAAGGAACATCAATTGTTGATGGTTGGTGTAACCACTAGTTTCAAGAAGGGCAAGGGCAAGAAGGGACACTTCATGAAACGGCAAATCAGTTGCTGCTCCAGTGAAGAAACCCAAGGTTGAACCCAAACCCGAGACTAAGTGCTTCTGTAATAAGGGGAACAGCCACTGGAGCAGAATTACCCTAGATACTTGGTAGATAAGAAGGCTGGCAAGGTCGATAGAAGTATATTGGATATACATTATGTTAATGTGTACTTTAATAGTACTCCTAGTAGCACCAGGGTATTAGATACCGGTTTGGTTGCTAAGTGTTAGTAACTCGAAATAAAAGCTACGGCATAAATGGAGACTAGCTAAAGGTGAGCTAACGATACGTGTTGGAAGTGTTTCCAAGGTTGATGTGATCAAGCATCGCACGCTCCCTCTACCATCGAGATTGGTGTTAAACCTAAATAATTGTTATTTGGTGTTTGCGTTGAGCATAGACATGATTGGATTATGTCTGTCACAATACGGTTATTCATTTAAGGAGAATAATGGTTACTCTATTTATTTGAATAATACCTTCAATGGTCTAGCACCTAAAAGGAATGGTTTATTGAATATCGATCGTAGTGATACACATTTTCATGCCAAAAAGGATATAAGATAGTAATGATAGTACCACTTACTTGTGGCACTGCCATGTAAGTCATATTGGTGTAAAACGCATGATGAAGCTCCATGTTGATGGATCTTTGGACTCACTCATTTTTGAAAAGTTTGAGACATGCAAACCATGTCTATTGGTGTATACGCATGAAGAAACTCCATGCATATGGATCGTTTGGACTCACTTGATTTTGAATCACTTGAGATATGCAAATCATACCACATAGGCAAGATGACTAAAAAGCCTCATTTTCAGTAAGATGGAACAAGATAGCAACTTGTTGGAAGTAACACACTTTGATGTGTGCAGTCCAATGAGTGCTGAGGCATGCAGTGAATATTGTTATGTTTTACTTCACAGATGATTTAAGTAGATATTGTATATTTACTTGATGAAACACAAGTCTGAATTATTGAATGGTTCAAGTAATTTCACAGTGAAGTTGAAGGTCATTGTGACAAGAGGATAAAATGTTTATGATATGATCATAGAGATGAGTATCTGAGTTACAAGCTTTGGCACACAATTAAGACATTGTGGAAATTGTTTCACAATTAATACCGCCTGGAACACCATAGTGTGATGGTGTGTCCGAACATCATAGTTGCACCCTATTGGATATGGTGTGTACCATGATGTCTCTTGTCGAATTACCACTATCGTTCATGGGTTAGGCATTAGAGACAACCACACTCACTTTAATAGGTCACCACGTAATTCCGTTGAGACGACACCGTTTGAACTATGGTTTGGAGAAACCTAAGTTGTCGTTTCTTAAAAGTTTGGGGCTGCGACGCTTATGTGAAAAGTTTCATCATGATAAGCTCGAACCCAAAACGGATAAATACATCTTCATAGGATACCCAAAATGGTTGGGTATACCTCCTATCTCAGATCCGGAAGCAAAACTAATTGTTTCTAGAAACGGCTCCTTTCTCGAGGAAAAGTTTCTCTCGAAAGAATTGAGTGGGAGGATGGTGGAGACTTGATGAGGTTATTGAACCGTCACTTCAACTAGTGTGTAGCAGGGCACAGGAAGTTGTTCCCGTGGCGCCTACAGCAATTGAAGTAGAAGCTTATGATAGTGATCATGAAGTTTCGGATCAAGTCACTACCGTACCTCGTAGGGTGACAAGGATGCGTACAACTTCAGAGTGGTACGTAATCCTGTCTTAGAGGTCATGTTGCTAGACCACAATGAACCTACGAGCTATGGAGAAGCGATGGTGGGCCCGGATTCCGACGAATGGCTCGAGGCCATAAAATCCGAGAAAGGATCCATGACTTTGGAAGAAATACTTGATGGTCGTAAGGCCATTGGGTACAGATGGACTTTAAAAGGAAGACAGACAATGATGGTAAGAATCACCATTAAGAAAGCTTGACTTGCCGTTAAGATGTTTTCCGACAAGTTCAAGGAGTTTACTACGATGAGGCTTTCTCACTCGTAGCGATGCTAAGAGTCTGCTGGAATTGGATTAGCAGTTACTGCATTATTTATGAAATCTTGCAGATAGAATGTCAAATAACCATTGTTTCCTCGACAGTTTTCTTGAGGAAAGGTTGTATGTGATACAACCAGAAGGTTTTGACAATCCTGAAGAACGCTGACAAATATGCAAAACTCCAGCAATCCTTCTAAGGACTGGAGTAAGCATCTCAGAGTTGGAATGTACACTTTGATGAGATAATCAAAGATTTTGGGTTTATACAAAAGTTTATGAGAAACTTGTATTTCCAAAGAAGTGAGTGGGAGCATTATAGAATTTCTGATGAGTATATGTTGTTGACATATTGTTGATCAGAAATGATATAGAATTTCTGGAAAGCATATAGGTTATTTGAAAAGTGTTTTTCAATAGAAAACCTGGAATAAGCTACTTGAACAATAAGCATCAAGATCTATAAGATAGATCAAAATTCTTAATAATACTTTCAAATGAGCACATACCTTGGCATGATCTTGAAGGTGTTCAAGATGGATCAGTCAAAGAAGGAGTTCTTGCCTGAGTTGTAAGGTATGAAGTTAAGAGTTAAAGCTCGACCACGGCAGAAGAGAGAGAAAGGACGAAGATCGTCCCCTATGCTTCAGACGTAGGCTCTATAGTATGCTATGCTGTGTACCGCACCGGAAGTGTGCCTTGCCATGAGTCAGTCAAGGGGTACAAGAATGATCCAGGAATGGATCATTGAATAGCGGTCAAAAATTGTCCTTGGAGTAATTAAGGACATGTTTCTCGATTATGGAGGTGATAAAGAGTTTGGTGTAAAGGGTTACGTCGATGCAAGCTTTAACACCTATCCGAATGACTCTGAGTAGCAAACCGGATACGTATAGTGGAGCAACCATTTGGAATAGCTTGAAGTCGAACGTGGAAGCAACATTTACAATATGACATAGAGAATTGCGAAGTACATAGGATCTGAATACTGGAGACCCGTTGACTAAAACTTCTCTCACAAGGAAAACATGATCCAACCCCAGAACTCATTGAGTCTTAATCACATGGTGATGTGAACTAGTTTAGTGACACTAGTAAACTCTTTGGATGTTGGTCACATGGTGATGTGACCTATCAGTGTTAATCACATAGCGATGTGAACTAGATTATTGACACTAGTGCAAGTGGGAGACTGTTGGAAATATGCCCTAGAGGCAATAATAAATTAGTTATTATTATATTTCCTTGTTCATGATAATCGTTTATAATCCATGCTATAATTGTATTGATAGGAAACTCAGATACATGTGTGGGTACATAGACAACATCATGTCCCTAGTAAGCCTATAGTGAACTAGCTCGTTGATCAACAGATGGTCACGGTTTCCTGACCATGGAAATTGGATGTCGTTGCTAACGGGATCACATCATTAGGAGAATGATGTGATGGACAAGACCCAATCCTAAGCCTAGCACAAATATCGTAGTTCGTATGCTAAAGCTTTTCTAATGTCAAGTATCATTTCCTTAGACCATGAGATTGTGCAACTCCCAGATACCGTAAGAATGCTTTGGGTGTACCAAACGTCACAACGTAACTGGGTGGCTATAAAGGTGCACTACAGGTATCTCCGAAAGTGTCTGTTGGGTTGGCACGAATCGAGACTGGGATTTGTCACTCCGGTTAACGGAGAGGTATCTCTCGGCCCACTCGGTAGGACATCATCATAATGTGCACAATGTGACCAAGGGGTTGATCACGGGATGATGTGTTACGGAACGAGTAAAGGGACTTGCCGGTAATGAGATTGAACAAGGTATCGGGATACCGACGATCGAATCTCGGGCAAGTACAATACCGCTAGACAAAGGGAATTGTATGCGGGATCGATTGAGTCCTTGACATCATGGTTTATCTGATGACATCATCATGGAACATGTGGGAGCCAACAAGGGTATCCAGATCCCGCTGTTGGTTATTGACCGGAGAACGTCTCGGTCATGTCTGCATGATTCCCGAACCCGTAGGGTCTACAACTTAAGGTTCTATGACGCTAGGGTTATAAAGAAAGTTTGTATGTGGTTACCGAATGTTGTTTGGAGTCCCGGATGAGATCCCGGACGTCACGAGGAGTTCCGGAATGGTCCAGAGGTAAAGATTTATATATGGGAAGTCCTGTTTTGGTCACCGGAAAAGTTTTGGGTTTTATCGGTAACGTAGCGGGACCACCGGGAGGGTCCCGAGGGTCCACCAAGTGGGGCCACCAGACCCGGAGGGTTGCATGGGACAAGTGTGGGAGGGGACCAGCCCCAGGTGGGCTGGTGCGGCCCCCCCCCCACAAGGGCCCAAGGCGCCTAGGGTTGGGGGGAGGGGGCGCACCCACCTAACTTGTGGGGCAAGTTTCCCCTCTTCCCCCCTTTGGCCGCCACCCTAGATGGGATTGGGGGCAGCCGCACCCCTTGGGGTGGAATCCCTAGAGGGGGCGCACCCCCCTCCCTCTCCCCTATATATAGTTGAGATCTTGAGGGCTGCCAACACATGAGTTTCTCTCCCTCTTGGCGCAGCCCTACCTCTCTCCCTTCTCCTCTCCCGCGGTACTTGGTGAAGCCCTGCAGGATTGCCACGCTCCTCCACCACCACTACGCCGTTGTGCTGCTGCTGGACGGAGTCTTCCTCAACCTCTCCCTCTCTCCTTGCTGGATCAAGGCATGGGAGACGTCACCGGGTTGTACGTGTGTTGAACGCGGAGGTGCCGTCCATTCGGCACTAGGATCTCCGGTGTTTTGGATCACGACGAGTACGACACCTTCAACCCCGTTCTCTTGAATGCTTCCGCTTAGTGATCTACAAGGGTATGTAGATGCACTCTCCTTCACCTCGTTGCTGGTTTCTCCATAGATAGATCTTGGTGACACGTAGGAAAATTTTGAATTTCTGCTACATTCCCCAACAGCCGTGTATTTCGACCCTTCCAGAAACTATGAGAAGAAGGACTACACCAACGTAATAAATATTCTAGATGATGCTCTCCAATTCTTAAGCTTGAGGGGTGTCCAGCTGAAGATCAGGTAACTAAGGCACAAGAAGATGGGTTTCTCGCATAAAACTAACTACTGCGGCATCCATATCCCAAAACCAAGCAAGAAATAGATTCTACCTCCTCCATCTCATGGTGGAGTTCACAACGGATCACCAAAAGCTTCGCATGATAAGGTGAAACGATGATCATATTCACGAGTCGGTAGAATCTCATGGAGAAGCGGATAATAAACTTAGAGATGATTTCTTTCGCATCCATAGGGACATTGCGACGATCATCATGAAAGAAGTCGTCTATGAGAAAGGGACGTTCCACAACTCTATATTAAGAGCTAACGTCTGAACTCGCATAGGAATGCAATGTCAGGACCTCACACCGTTCAAGAACTTAGGGTCCATCCTCTATGATATGGAAGGATGGAACTTCTAGTGATTTTTGATGCTGATGATGACGATATGTGTCAGTTGAACTTGTATAGTTTCTGTAGCGATGAAACTTTGTGATGTCCACGGTCCCTGCTGAACTTGCATAAGGTTACTTTGTTAGTTTGGGTACGATGACCTGTGTACCTCTAGTTAATTATTTTGCGTATGATGAAACTACGTTCATTATTTGTACGTTTACTATATGTTGCATCTAGTTGCTAACCCTTTCTTTTTCCTGTTGCTCAAGTATATTTTGTTGCATATATGATTGTAGATTCTCTTGATGAAGATGTATCTCTAACAGGCACCTAGATTATTGATGGCAAAGAAGTAGTTCTATGTCGTGTACAAAGGGAAGGTTCCGGGAGTGTACGACGAGTGGCCTGAGTGTCAGGTGCAAGTGGAGGGGGTCTCGGGCGCCAGCCATAAAGGCTTCAAAAGCAGACAATAAGCATAAGCTAGTTACTTGACGTTCACGCTAACGCGAGAGAGGACTCATAACTGCCGCCTCATGTACTGCATAGTTCTGCTCTCACTCATAGTGATAGCTCTTCTCGCGTATATCATTGTTTAGATGGATAACGATGTAGTTGTAAGTATTTTAGATTTGCATCCCTATTTTCCAGTTGATGATTATGATGATGACCTGATTTGATGAGACTATTTTTATGTATATGATATGATTACATTTGTATGTGTTTGATATGCTAGAGATTATTGTATAAAGCCCTAAACAAAATTCAGCAGCACAAAATATGGACCTGGAAAAAAATTAGAAACTAATAACAGTAGCGCGTGTATGGCTATTTGCTATTTGCAACAGCGCGTGTTGTAGACAAACGCTACTGCTATCCCTAGATACCAGTAGTGCGGGTCAAACCGCGCTACTGATAAGCATTAGCTATAGCACCGTATCAGTAGCGCGGCCACGCATGCTACCGCTAAGCACTCTACCTGCGCTATTGCTAGGCTTTTTCCAAGTAGTGGGACCTCCCAACGGCCATCACTGCTTTCTCCTTACGTTTCTTGTTGCATTTTATTTTCTTCATCCTGGGGATGGCAGCTTCATCGTCGTCATCCAAGTCGTCTTTGACACTAGCCACCTTCCTTCTACCCTCTTTAGCATGAGCACACTTGTCCGCCAATGTTTAGAGTTCGTTGACAGCCTTGGGCAGCCAAACATTCATCTTAGCCTGCATCCTCGATTGTGCACGTTCATGTGGAATGCGGCAATCACAGCTGCTGGATGTATCTTTGAGATGTTGCGGTGCACTCGGCTGAACCTTTGCAAATACTGTCGGAAACTCTCCCCTTCTTTTTGTAAAAGGGCTTGCAGCTCACTAGGTTGTCCTGGCTCTTGATTACCACCTATGAAGGCGCATATGAACTTGTTGCACAGGTCTACCCACGAGGAAACGGAATCCTCTGGTAGGTGCATCAGCCAAGACATCATATTAGGCTTGAGAGCGAACTGGGAGTAATTAGCAAGTACTTTCTCGTCTCTTCCCCCAACAGCTTTGATGGCAATCGTGTTGATGCCGAAAAACTCTATCGGGTTCAGTTTCCCATCATATTTCTCTGGTAGGTCAGGCTTGAAGGTGCAAGAGGACGGCCAATGGACCTGCCGCAGCTCAAGTGAAGGCGGCGCACCCTAGCTCGTAAGGCAAGTACCCACCAACACTTGGCGCAGGTTCGTCAACATCGGGTCCATTACGTCTGTCTGATTGACGGCGTGCCTAGCAACACCACTCAATGGTGACTATCAGTGTCAAAACCGGCGGATCTCAGATAGGGTTCCTGATATGTGGATCTAGGATCAATGGGGTATAAGGGATGAAGAACATGATGTTTACCCAGGTTCGGGCCCTCTCTAAGAGGTAAAACCCTACATCCTGGTTTATTGTATTTGATGTCTATGGTATGGTTACAGAGTCGATCTACCTCGAGATCAGGCAAGCTAAACCATAGGGTGATGTGGAGTTGGATGTTGCTCTAGCCCTAAAGACTAAAACCCTTTGGTTTATATAGACACCAGTAGGGTTCAGTTATAGGTGATCGGTTATAATAAAGGAACGATCATGCCTAATCTTGACTTGGAGGCTCACCACGGCTCCGAAGATCTTCTATCCGTCCACAGGTCTGTGCCCTAGCTTGTCTCCATAGTATCCCACTAGTTCGGTCCATAAGCGACAAGCCGGCGGCCAAAGGACCCCTTAATCCGGGACTCCCTCAGTAGCCCCCGAACTAGCCTCCAACACCGGGGATTGCCATCTGGCGTCCTTCAAATCTTTGGCTTGTGAGGTGAGTTCCACATTTTTCCTTGTACTATTCAGAGTAGTATTCCTTTTGCCAAATACTACCCAGAATCTAGATTAATGTCAGAGGTTCGCCACCTAGCTGTCAGGACCCCGATCCTATGCCACACCGATCTAGCATGTAACACCTCATATCACTTTGCGGCCTCACGCACGGTATTCCCACGGTGTCGCCTTACCAGGCACGGGACCGTTTGTGTCTTTTGGCTCACGTATATGATAGTGTCGCTAGCATCCATATGACAAAGAACCCGGGCTGACATGGCTAGTCGTGAACCCAAAGTGGCGCTAACTTACAGGGATAGGCATACATGACCCAACAACGAATGTGTCGGTCATCAGCGAGTGAATCCGGGCTGTAGCAGCTGGGCTAGCAGGACTCCGGTAATCCAGGCCGTAGCAGGCTAACAGGACTCCGGTAGACACCATGTGACATTTCCCCAAAGGGACAGACACAGGAACGAAGAAGGACACATGCCGGCCAGCCTAAGTGTTCCGGAGCAGTAGCAAGCTACCATGGCTCAATGGAAGCACTAGGAGACATTTCCTGGTAAGAGAGGCTACCAAGGATAAACAACTAGATAGTCAGATCCCACACATACCAAGCATTTCAATAACATACACACAATATGCTCGATATGTGCAAATACAACATGGCATCACAACATGACTCTACAACTCAAGTATTTTATTCAATAGGCTCCGAGGAGCCAATTATTACAAACATGGGTCTCTTGACCCAGCATTCAGAGCATACAAGTCAAAGCACAAGCGGAAGCTTAACATGTCTCAGTATAGACAACTATAAATGAAAAAGGCTGAGAAGCCTAACTAACTACCAGATCCTGCCGAGGGCACAAGATCGTAGCTGAGGTAACAAGCTAAACGTCAAAGTCCACACGGAACTACTAGCGAGACTGAAGTCTCTCTGCAAAAACATAAATTAAGCAAACATGAGTACAAATGTACCCAGCAAGACTTACATCAGAACTAACTACATATGCATCATTATCAACAAAGGGGTGGGGGGGGTTTAACTACAGCAAGCCAGCTTTGACTCGGTGGCTATCCTGAACTACGACTGCAAGTAACTCTTTTCAGGTGGCGCACACGAGTCCACATATTCACCATATCAATACACCACTATGGATCTGCTCCCGTCTCCCTACGAGATCGCCATCCATAGCACTCACGCTTATCTTGCGCATTTTAGAGTATCCACTTTCACTTGTCTATGAACTGTACAGGAAACCCAGAGGTCCTTTACCGCGGACGCGGCTATTCGAATAGATCATATTAACCCAGCAGGGGTGTACTTCTTCACACACGCTCTCACCACTTACCTCCATGTACACGTCATGTATCTCGGCAACCTTTAAGCGAAATCCTACCGAGGGTGTCGGCCACGACCTGACTAACCACACAATTCTCTAGTCCAAGTTTATCGCCTATTCGGGTTCCATCCGCAAGGAGATCCGGCCTAGGTGTCCCTCATGGCCCCAAACGATGTGAGCAGGGTTCCCAAGCCCACCATCCGGGTGCCACTTGGTACACCGTGCCACTGCACCTAGTCTGTCCCAAGCCCACCTGTACCGGGTGCCACTTGGTAGACTACTAGCACTACCTACAGACACCAAAAACTAGTTGCAACTCCTGGACAAAGATCGAGTTGATTAATAAGTCGAGAGAGCTTGGAGCGCCCGGAGCCCAATGTGTGGTAGTAACTGTTCATGGATCACAAACACAGAACACAGTTCCTGAGGACGGTTTCAATGAGACAACCCACCATGTACTCCTACATGGCCTCTCACCGCTACCTTTACCAAATTGTGTTCACACACTTAGCTCACACACACAGTAGGACATGTTTCACAACATTCCAATTCATCCCCGATGAATCAGACCTGACTCAACTCTAAGCAATAGCAGGCATGACAAACAAGCATGAATGAGTAGGCACATCAGGGCTCAAACAACTCCTACTCATGCTAGTGGTTTTCATCTATTTACTGTGGCAATGGCAGGTCATGCAGAGGATAAGGGGTTCAACTACCGCAGCAAGTAACAGATGAATCGTTGTTGTCCTAATGCAGTAAAAGAGAGCAGGAGCGAGAGAGTGGGATTGTATTGGAATGAACAAGGAGGTTTTGCTTTCCTGGCACTTCTGAAGATATTATAGCTCTTCATCGGTGTCATCGATCACGTCATCGGAACACGTCTATCGAGAGGGAACAACCACCGACAAACAAAGAAGAAACACAGTCAATGCCATGCAACAATATGATTCATGAATGTGACATGGCAATATGCTGTTGATTGGGCTAATGCAACTAGCAACAAGTTAAATGGAGTTGGTTTGAACACTAGGTTCAAATTCAAACTCCATATGTGCTTTCTTAAATGCCATTTAATTTAATTGTCCTAAACAGAGGACATAAGTTGCTCTAACATGCATGAAAATGCCATAAGCAGATTCTTTGGATTTTTCTAATCATTTTTCCATATATAAATTATTTCCATTGGAGTTATAGATTATTTTCTATGAATTTTTGAAGTTTAAATCATTTTCTGGAATTTCCTGGATTATTTTTAACCCAGAAAATGACGTATTGCATCAGCAATGCATCAGGGTGATGTCAGCAGGGTCAATAGGGCTGCCCCGGGTCAAACTTGACCGGTGGGACCCGTAGGTCAGTGACATAGCGCTGGCTAGAGTCACAGACAGGTGGGGTCGGGTCAACGGCCACATCAGCATAGTCAAACCTGACATGTGGGCCCACTAGAACTAGATTATACTTAATCTTATTTCGGTAGCCGGTTAGTTAGGTGGTGGGGCCCGGCTGTCTGTTTCATTGGAGGTTAATTATGTCAGCGACCTTGGCACGAGAACAGAGCAAGCGGGAGCGCGCGAGGCCAAGGATTCGACTCGTGGGCCGGCTGCTCGGCCCACTCGCGACTATCAACTTCCCTAGTGGCTTGCAGGCCCAAACTGGGCCCGATAGGGGTGTACGCTGGTATATTACCGTTGGTGCGGGTTGCGTGTGGATCTGTGACGGAACTGGTGGCTACGGCCAGACCGTGCGTGTGTGTGTGAGCTTGTATCTGCCTCCCATGGCGAATTCCTCCTCAATTCGAATCCTATAAGCTAGTTGCTCACATCTGGTATCAGAGCCGTTCAATCCTGGAGTTGCCCCGCCACCCCCACCGCACCCATTTCCGTGAATTTAGCCGGCGAGAGGCCATGGAAAAGTTGTCGGCGGAGGGCCGCAACATCCATGAATTCGTCAAGGTGGCCGTCACCGACGATTTCGAGCAGCGCCTCAAGGTACACAGCAACGACCTCCTCAAATCCATGACCAATCTGCTCCAGGACTCGACCAAGACCTTGGATGGCCTCATGACGGCCCGCGTTGACGGCGTCCGTCCCGAGCTCCACCTCGACATCGAGCAGATCCGCTCTGATCTGGAGTGGGGTGAAAAGGTGGACTATGAGGCCAGGCCCGGAAGCTCGTCTGCAGGCAGAGAAGCGCGTGCCCAGAACATCTACATCCCACCCCCGGCTCGTGGTGCGCGTGATCTGTCGTCTCCCCTGGAGATTCAATCACCCCGCGAACTCGTTGCTCTGGATCAAGGTGAGCAGTTCAACTCTGGTCCACGAGTGGAATTGCCGCGGTTTGACGGGTCTAATCCACGATTATGGCAAGCTAGATGCGAGGATTACTTCAAGTTATGGGGCACTCACCACAGCAGGTGGATATCTTATGCCACTGCCCAGTTTGATGGTGCAGCTGCTCGATGGTTGGAGTCTATGCAGAGGTGAATTGTGGAACTGCATTGGACAGCGTTTTGCAACCTATTGAAGACGAGATTTGGGTGGAACCAGCACCAGAATCTCTTGAGGAAGATGTTCAGAATTAACCAAACTGGATCGGTGGAGGAGTATGTGGAACCATTTGCAGAACTATATGACCAACTGACTGCATATGAGTCCGACCCTGACCCCCTGCATTACACCACCCGTTTTATCGAAGGTCTGAAACCAGGTGTTCGAATGGCTATTGCCATGCAAAAACCACGCGACCTGGATACTGCTTATGAGTTGGACCTGCTCCATGAGGAATTGGGAGAAATGCAGTACACTTCCACAACAAAAAGAAGCAGCAACTCGTCAGGGAATTATCCTTATAAGGCAAAGATTGTGGAAGAGAAGAAACCCATTGAAGGCTCTAGAAACCTGGCAGTAGAAGATAAATGGACTTCACTGAGGAATTTCAGGAGGGCCAAGGGATTGTGTTTCATTTGTGGTGAGAAATGGTCCAAGGACCATCAGTGCAAATCTAGAGTCCAATTACATGTGGTTCAAGAACTCATTGACCAGTTGCAAAGCTCCACTCCCTCACAGGATGAGTCAGATAGTGATTCTGACAATTTGATGTTGTTGTCAGCAGCTGCTACAAGCAACAATGTATCTACACTGTCCCTATCCTTGTTATTTAATATCAGAAATGCAGAGTTGAAGTTTTTAGTAGATTCAGGCAGTACTCATTCGTTTTTGGACAACTCCTTGAATTCCCGGCTTCCAAAAATTACTGATATTAAAGCAGTTACAATGAAGGTGGCAGGTGGAGGAAAATTGACTTGCTCACAACAAGTGAAACAATGTCAGTGGAGTTGTCAAGGCCAGGAATTTTCACATGATTTCAGACTATTGTCATTAGGGGGCTATGATGGCATTTTGGGTCTAGATTGGTTGGCCAAACACTGTCCCATGTACATCGATTGGGAGCAGAAGTGGCTTTCATTCTAGTACAAGGGTGTCACCATCACTTTGCAAGGAGATCTGCCCGAGGAATGTGCTTTTACAGTAATGGATATTTTCCAGAGTGCTGTAATTGAGCAAAAGGAACAGCTACCTGAAATTCAGGCCCTGTTGGACAAGTATGCAGTGGTCTTTTCTCCTCCTACAGGTTTACCTCCTAGAAGACAGTATGATCACAGCATACAACTAATCCCTGGTGCTCAGCCAGTGTCCATCAGACCCTACAGGATTCCTCCTCATATGAAAGTAGAAATGGAGAAGCAGGTGCAGGAAATGCTACAAAGGGGAATAATTCAAGTGAGCAACAGTCCATTCTCATCTCCTGCTCTGATGGTCAAGAAAAAGGAAGAAGGATACTGGAGGTTGGTCATTGATTTTAGACATGTTAATGCTCTCACAATTAAGAGCAAGTATCCAATTCCTGTTATAGATGAATTACTGGATCAACTTGCTGGAGCCTGTTGGTTTTCAAAACTAGACCTGAGAGCTGGCTACCATCAGATCAGATTGGCACCTGGAGAAGAATTCAAGACTGCATTCCAAACTCAATACATTCCAAGGAGCAATGAATATAGATCTAGCTCCAGCTTTGAGAGGAGAAGATCCTTGTGCAGTATGTTTCTTTGATGATATTCTAATCTTCAGTAAAAGTTTGAAGGACCACTTTATCCATTTGGAAAAGGTGCTGAGCATACTATTGAAAAAACAATGGAGAGTAAAGTTGAGCAAGTGCGACTTTGCTAAGCAGGGGATTACTTATCTGGGCCATGTCATTAGAAGTTAAGGGGTCTCAATAGATGCTAGCAAAATTGCAAATGTTAAAAATTGGCCAGTCCCTACTGATGTAAAGCAAGTCAGAGGATTTTTGGGCTTAACTGGGTACTACAGGAAGTTCATCAGGAATTATGGGATGATCAGTAGACCACTCACTGAATTGTTAAAAAAGGGGGCTATCTTTGTGTGGAGACCAGCTACAGAAATGTCCTTCCAAACTCTAAAGCAAGCTCTTATTCATGCTCCTGTCTTAGCATTACCTGATTTTTCGCAGCAGTTCGTGGTTGAAAATGATGCTTGTGATGTTGGGATTGGTGCTGTTCTGATGCAGCAGGGTCATCCCATTGCTTTTGTCAGCAGAGCTCTAGGTCCCAGAAACAGAGGGTTATCTGTGTATGAGAAGGATTATCTAGCTATACTATTGGCTATTGAGCAGTGGAGACCCTACTTACAATTCCAAGAATTCATTATCAGGACAGATCAAAAAAGTTTGGTCAATCTTTCCGATCAGAGACTGCATACACCTTGGCAACAAAAATCTCTCACAAAAATGATGGGATTGAATTATAAGATTGTTTACAAGAAAGGTATTAATAATTCTGCAACTGATGCCTTGTCCAGGAGACCACACTCAGATTTGCAAGTGCTAGCAATTTCTGGGGTTCAGCCTAGTTGGTTGGAAGAAGTGGTGGGAAGTTACAAGGATGATATCAAAGCATAGGAATTACTGCAGCAGTTGTCTGTGCAGCCTAGATCCAGGAACAATTTCCAATTGATACAAGGTGTGTTGAGGTATAAAGGTTGCATTTGGGTGGGTAATGACCTTGGATTGCACACAAAAATTTGTCAAGCTTTTCATGACACTCCCTTGGGAGGTCATTCTGGGTTTCCTGTTACTTACAATAGAATTAGGGCATTGTTTAAATGGGTGGGTATGAAGAAGCAGATCCAACAATTTGTGAAATCTTGTCTCATTTGTCAACAGGCCAAACCAGAGAGAGTGGCTTATCTTGGGTTGCTTTCACCACTGCCTGTTCCAACTAAAGCTTGGGAAACAGTGACAATGGACTTTATATCAGGATTGTCATCTTCTGATCAGTATGACTACATCATGGTGGTCATTGACAAATTTACAAAATATGGTCATTTCAGACCTATCAAACACCCATATACAGCCCAGAGGATTGCTTAACTTTTTCTGGACAATATTTACAAGCTTCATGGTATGCCCCTCTATATAGTATCTAACAGAGACCCAGTTTTCACCAGCAAATTCTGGCAAGCTCTGGTGAAGAGGACAGGAGATGTACTTAATATGAGCACAACCTATCATCCTGAAACTGATGGGCAGACTGAGCATGTTAATCAGCAGGTGGAGTGTTTTTTGAGATGTTTCATCAGTGCTCATCCGAACAAGTGGGCAAAGTGGCTTTCTCTTTGTGAGTTTTGGTACAATACCAACTGGCATTCAGCTCTTAACAAATCTCCATTTGAGGTTCTTTATGGTCAGGGTCCTCGGCATTTTGGGATTTCAATTTCAGACTCGATTGACCCTGTTGATTTGCAGCAGTGGTTCAGCAGTCAGTGCGTCAGCATTTGTTGCGTGTTCAGCAAAGAATGAAACATCAGGCTGACAAGAAACATACTGAAAGGATATTTGATGTGGGGGATCGAGTCTTTCTTAACCTTCAGCCGTATGTGCAATCGTCAGTGGTGCACAGAGCAAACCATAAACTTGCTTTCAAGTATTTTGGTTCGTTTCTGATTTTGCAGAAGATTGGTGAAGTGGCTTATCGTTTGCAGTTGCCAGCGGCTAGTCGTATCCACCCTGTATTCCATGTTTCTCAATTGAAGCGCTGTGTGCATCCACAACACTAGGTATTCAAATCGCTTCCTTCAGTTGATGCTCGTCTTCAGTTCCCTGTTAAGATACTGCAGGAGCGCCTTCGTCGTGCTGACAACCGATTGGTGGCGCAAGTACTGGTTCAGTGGAGTGGAGGGGATGCTACTTCGGCAACCTGGGAGGATAAGGATTCGCTTCGTCAGCTGTTTCCACGTGCCCTGGCTTGGGGACAAGCCGGTCCTGAAGAAGGGGGGAATGTCAGCGACCCTGGCACGAGAACCGAACAAGCGGGAGCGCGTGAGGCCAAGGATTCGACTCATGGGCCGGCTGCTCGGCCCACTCGCGACCGTCAACTTCCCCAGTGGCTTGCAGGCCCAAACTGGGCCCGATAAGGGTGTACGCTGGTATATTACCGTTGGTGCGGGTTGCGTGTGGATCTGGGACGGAACTGGTGGCTACGGCCAGACCGTGCGGGTGTGTGTGAGCTTGTATCTGCCTCCCATGGCGAATTCCACCTCAATTCGAATCCTATAAGCTAGTTGCTCACAAATTAGTGGCACGATTAGTTGCTAATGACGGCCACGTCAGCAGTCGTCGGAGCCTTGCCGGCGGCGACCAAAACAACGGAGGCTCGGCTCGGATTTGAGCTATGGGTGGTGGTTTGGCGAGCTAAGGGCACCGGGGAGTAGCTCTTGCTTGTCCGCATCCAAATGACCAGAAGGGAAGCCGTGGGATGTCCGGGAGCAGCGCCGACGGCGAGCAAGGCGGCGGCCGGAGCACGGTGGGTTGTGGGTTTGGGGTTGCGGTGCATGAAAGGGGGAGAGGTCGGCGGCTACGGTCTCATGGGGTCATTCAGAGCACGATGGTGTACTTGAGTGGGACCTCCAGTGGCTATAGCCACGGGGGCAACATGGCGCGGCGGCGGCGAGCTTCGACCATGGCAGAATCGGTGTTAGAGGAAGCACTGGAGGAATGGAACAGGGGGGGGGGTTGTAGAGGAGCTCACAGAGGACTCGAAGAGAAACCCAGCATGCTCGGGGTAGCGTCAGAGGCAACAAATTGACGATGGCGATCTCGGGCGCCGTCGGTGTAGATAATGATGATGGCGTCGCTTCGGTGCTTCCCTACTTGCTTGGCTCGGTGGAGGTGACGAGGACGAGGGCATAGAGCTCATGGTTACGTCAGAGGGGCGAGGGGGTGGCTGTGGATGCGGCAACAGTGGGCGGTGGCGATGAGCTCCGCTCGGGCGCGAGCGAGGGAGCAGAGGAGGGGGCGGGAGAGCCAGAGAGCAAGGGGAAAGTGAGGGGAGGCGTCGGGCGTCTCCGTGGCATGAGGGGGAGGCAGGAGGTGGCAAGCAGGAGGTGGCCGCATTCGGCTGTGCGCTCGCCATGCACCAGCTTCTCCTTCTGGCAGAAGGTTGAAGAAGCAGGCAGCGCTGGCTGGGCTGGGCTAGCCAACTGGGCCGCTAGGTGGCCTGGCCAGGTGGGCTGCCAGGAGATGGGCTAGCAAGGTAAGGCCAGGTAACTCTCTCTCTCTTTTATTTCCCTTTTCTATTTTCTGCAATTGTGTTTGGCTTTATTAAAAATGCCAGGGCATTTCCCAAAATCATGAAACTTCTCAATGTCACTGTTTCGAATATTTCCAACAACAAACGTTTCAGTTTGTGATTATTTGAGTAGTATTATTTAGCAATTAAATGCCCAAATGCAAATACTATGTGACTTAATTCAAAAATCCAGAATGGCCTACACCATTTTTGACAGAGGTTCTAGACCAATTCAAAAATGATGAACTTTTGTGAAGGGCATTTCGGGTTCATTGAAATGTTTTTCAGTAGAACAGGGTATTTTTAGGGGGGGTGTTGGGGTTTGTTGATCCCCATTTCAGGTTTAAGAAAAATTTCAACATGATGCAACACAAGACTAGCTAACCCAGAGCAGACCAGAACTAGGGATGTGACACCATTGTGACCCGTGTTAATTCTGCACTCGCGCTTGACCGGTTTCAATGATCCGGAGTCTGAGGACCTCATCAGATCATGGTGGGGCCATCGGAGTTTACTAATTACCTTGGGAAAAGGGCCAACTTTGACCATCGTGCAACTTTTTAGAAGGTGAACGGCCCAATGCCCCCTTGTTTGCAGACCCATCTTTTTAGCTTTAGGACGAAATTCTTATTTATAGATCCAAAGCCACGGGGGATGGCTGACCAATCCTCTCCGCAAAAAACCAACACTGGAGAAATTTTAGGCATCATGGCCACATCCCAGGCTCATCTTCACGCCCTCATGGTCCTCTCCCTAGTGACTGGATGAGCTCCTCAGTCTCACACCTCTAGCTGAGCAACCTGCAGACGCAAGGCTATCTTCCCATGGAAGATCTCGTTTCGTCCGCATTGGATTAACCTCTGTCGATGACCAAGGACTCGTCGAGAGTTGCCATGCTCCAAGCAAGGGAGAGAGGGTATGTTTCGTGCCTTTCCTTCTACGAGGCCTAGGCTTGCACATACACCCTTTCTTGTGGGGTTTATTGGAATTCTATGGGATCCAACTCCACAACCTCACCCTAGGATCCATATTGCATATTTCTGGCTTCGGGGCACTTTGTGAGATATTCTTGACTTGCAATGCCCATTTGATATGTGGAGAAAATATTTTTTCCTCATAACTCATACCCGGAGATCGGCCATATTTGAAGTAGGTGGAGCCAAAGTGTGGTGCATAGCTGTGACAGGGTATCCTATTGGGGCCCCCAAAGAAGGATTCCGAAGAGTGGACTTTAGAATGGTTCCATATCAAGGCTTGGGGGTTACCCGAATATTCAGCCACCCCATTAAAGAAGCGGTTCAACTGGACGCCTAAGAGCCCTTCCCAAGGAGATAGTGAGGAGGTGTGCCTTCTGGCTACCAAGGTTTGACTACTGGCCCATAGTAAACTAACTATGGTTAACATAATGTACGTCGCCATAACTCGGTGCGTGCTGCCCCTTCAGCAGAGGATGCATCCTTTGGGGTGTTACAATGGCACTAATGATGCCATCCGTTACAAGAGACAAGGGCCGGACAATTAGGTGGCCCTAGCTACAATACTAGCTGATCTCTTCAAAGGGGAGGAAGAACACTTCGTGCGATCGAGAACCCAAGAGGGTTATTCTAGCAACAATCCGGCAGAATGGGTAAGCTTTATTCCTTTGTAGTATGACACGAAGATTATGTCCAAACACTGACGAGGTGTGTTTCTGCCTTAAATAGAGATGGAGGCATCAAACCAAATATATCAACTGCCCTCTCCTCAACCGGAGAACCATTCCCGCGAGGATGACCCGTGGTATGCCAATGATCCGGAGACATTGATTGATTTTGAAGACAGGGACTTTTACCAGGAAAGACTTGATGAAACCAAGGTCGCCGTGATGGCCGATCACCCTAGGGTCCTTCCTCCATAGTAAGTAATTAGAGGACCTCCCCCCCCACCGGGAGCTCGCCTCGCATCATCCCAAGTGTACTGACTTCTACTCCCAAGGGCGGTCGCACTACACGCCGATCGACGGAAGGGGCGCAGGGCACACCAGCCTTGGCCCATAGTGGGGCATCTAAGTGAGAAGCCACTGTTAGAATGGGGCGGTTGCACCCGCAACTCAAAGGTATTGTGTTCGGAGCCGTTGAGAGAGTCATTCTTGCCATTTGTTAACATTTTCTTTGTTTTGCAGAAGAAAAACACCGCCACCTTAATCCAAAGATGCCTCTGGTGTACCAAGGCACAGTTCCAATCCCGGGTCTTCGGCACAGGCTGGGGGCCATGAGGGACATGAAGCATCAATCGCACCTCCAGAAGATCCAGATGATGTCTCGACTACCAATTCCGACTTCGAGAATGTGATGAATCACCGCCGCTGGAGGGATTACTTACGTTACACTGCCTTCACCAACCATGAGCTCAATGCATTTAATTCGGTGGACGCATACCTTAGAGCGGCCCGAACAAGGCTTGAAGGGATCGCTAGTCTTTTTTCTGCCAAAATGCAGGTGCGAGATTTAGATAGCTTAAGTGCAGATCATAATCCCTAACCTAGTAGCCCCCAAGCCTTAATTTAGGTGGGACGACTGAGTTAAAGATCTTTATTATCTTGATTTTGTAGGCCGCGAGGGAACAGAATAACAATTTATCCGAAGACCTCGAGTTGAGCCAAAGACAGTTGGTCGATACTAAAGCCGAACTGGAAGTGGCCAATAAAGCTACCAGCAAAATTCTTGGTAACTGGAAAAGCTTTAGAATGCTTAAAAATTGTATGGCGTTTCCTATGTATTAAGACCATGTTGTTCCTGTAGCCACTGAATCCGTGAGCCAATTGTGGAAGTACCTGGAGGTGGCCAGGGAATCGCAGTCGTGTGCAAAGTCGCGACAATAGGCTGGCAAACGAGTGCTGGCACGAAGTCATGAGGAGAAGATGAGCTCAAGGAGAAAAATGCAACAAAAGCCGAAGAAATCGGGAGTGTAAAATCTCAGTTGGCGCAAGCCCTAGAGGAGAACCGGAAGCTAATAGGTGGCATACTCGATAAGTCATGAATTCAATCTTACATGTATGTGGATGATCACAATATTTTGAAAAAACATGCGGCACCTATTTGCTTGGTCTCCTGACAGGACGGCCAGAAGAGGAGTGTCGGTGTCAAAACCAGCGGATCTCGGGTAGGGGGTCCCGATCTGTGCGTCTTAGGCTGATGGTAACAGGAAGCAAGGGACACAACGTTTACCCAGGTTTGGGCCCTCTCGATGGAGGTAAAACCCTACTTCCTGCTTGATTAATATTGAAGATATGAGTAGTACAAGAGTAGATCTACCACGAGATCGTAGAGGCTAAACCCTAGGAGCTAGCCTATGATGGTATGATTGTAATTGTGATCGGCCTTCTAAGGACCAACCTCTCCGGTTTATATAGACATCGGAGAGGGCTAGGGTTTACATGGAGTCGGTTATAAGGAAGGAAATATAATATCTGGATCGCCAAGCTTGTATTCCACGCAAAGGAGAGTCCCATCCGGACACAGGACGGAGTCTTGAGTCTTGTATCTTCACGCTTCAACAGTCCGGACGATGTATATAGTCTGGCTGTCCGGATACCCCCTAATCCAAGACTCCCTCAAGGAGGCCGGTGAGGTAGTCCTGGATAAGGGGGTATCCGGACGGGCGGACTATATACTTTGGTCGGACTGTTGGACCATGAAGATACAAGACTCAAGACTTCGTCTCGTGTCCGGATGGAACTCTCCTTTGCGTGGAATACAAGCTTGGCGATCCGGATGTTAGATCTCCTTCTTTGTAACCGACTCTGAATAACCCTAGCCCCCTCCGATGTCTATATAAACTGGAGGGTTTAGTCCGTAGGGGCACAACAATCATAATCATAGGCTAGCTTCTAGGGTTTAGCCTCTACGATCTCGTGGTAGATCTACTCTTGTAATACTCATATCATCAAGATCAGTCAAACAGGAAGTAGGGTATTACCTCCATCGAGAGGGCCCGAACCTGGGTAAAACATCGTGTCCCCTGCCTCCTGTTACCATTAGCCTTAGACACATAGTTCGGGACCCCCTACCCGAGATTCGCCGGTTTTAACACTGACATTGGTGCTTTCATTGAGAGTTCCTCTGTGTCCTCGCTGCAAGGCTCGATGGCTCCTTCAATCATCAACAACAACACGGTCCAGGGTGAGACTTTCCTCCCCAGATAGATCTTCGTGTTCGGCGGCTTCACACTGCGGGCCAATTCGCTTGGCCATCTGGAGCAGATCGACAGCTATGCCCCTGGCCATCAGGTCAGGTTCGGAAACTTGAATTACACGGCCGATATCCGCGGAGAGTTGATCTTCAACGGATTCGGGCCTACGCCAGGAGCGCCGAACAGTCACTTCAGAAAATCGTATGTGAGAGTTCCACTTTAGCTCCCTCAACACTAGGCGGGACGAGCAGCCCTATACCACGTGTAGCCACACTCTAGTGTCCTTTTCTACTTAGTTGGACAGATCACTTCAGAAAATCGTATAAAAATCAAGCAAGAAAACGGATGCGCTAACGCGCAACGGCTTTTGCGCTAGTTGCTCAAAAAATCGTATAAAAATCAAGCAAGAATACTCTGGATATCGCACCTGCAATAGCTTCAGACCTAAATCCGGGGCAGATCATGTCGTCCGAGGATGAGTGGATGGATCCCGCCCCGGAGGCCGCATACTCATCGGCGGTAGAGCCGAACACGGACTCCACCCCCAAGGAAGTCTGTGTCTCTAAACCCCCGGACTTGTGTCCGGTTGTAGGTTCCAGACCACGCGCCCCCGAGCCTGCCGAATCTGGTTGGGCTCCAGTAATGGAGTTCACCGCTGCGGATGTCTTCTAGCACTCGCCCTTTGGCGTCATGTTGAATTCATTAAAGTATCTCTCTTTGTCAGGAGACTCTTGGCTGAACTATGTCCGGCTCGAGTGGGAGGCAGGCGACGAGGAAATTCGTTGCCCACCCACCACCCACTTCATTGCCACTGTCGATGATTTGACAGATGTGCTTGACTTCGACTCTGAAGACATCAACGGTGTGGACGACGATGCACGAGAAGAACAAGAACCACCGCCCACGGGGCGCTGGACAGCCACCTCATCATATGATATATATATGGTGGACACTCCCAAAGAAACCAATGGCGACGAAGCAATGGAGGACAACCCCTCAAGGAAGAAATCAAAGCATGGGTGTCATCAGCGCCGCTCCAAGCCCCACCACAGCAATACCGGCACGGGAGACGAAAACAATCCGGATGTTGCCGAAGATGAATACAATCCCGATCAGCCTACCTTCGAGCAGGCCGAACAGGAAGACGGGCAGGTTAGCCCAGACGAACAGGCGATGGGCGGATACTTGGAGGAGGACAACTACATGCCCCCTCCGAAGATGAGGTGAGCCTCGGCGATGATGAATTTGGCGGGCCTGAGGATCCTGTGGAGCAGGAGCACTTCAAGCGCCGGCTTATGGCCACTATGAGAAGCCTGAAAAAGAAGCAGCAACAGCTTCAAGCTGATAAAGATCTGCTCATAGACAGATGGACCGAGGTCCTGGCAGACGAGGAATATGGACTCGAGCGCCGCACAGAAGGTTACCCAAAGCACAAGTTGCTACCTCAACTCGAGGAGGAGCCCATACCACCAGCACAGGACAAGGCTAACCGGCCACCTCGTGGCCGGGATAAAACGGCATATCAGCCTGCACCCCCATGCCAATACACTACGGCCCGGGGCAATAGGCAGGACCTGCGAGACATGTTGAAAAACAAAGAAGTTCAGCCAAGATCGATCTATGGATCGCGGGGGCGTGCCCCAACACATGATGATGATCATCATGCCGGATACCCTATCAACAAGTACGGTCGGGCCGAACATAGCTGACCAGACTTATTCGAACTGCGCAGCAACATAGCCCGGAACAGAGGCGCCGCACACCCCCTATGCTTCACTGACGAATTATTGGATCACGAATTCCCAGAAGGGTTGAAACCCGTAAACATCGAATCATACGACGGTACAACAGACCCCGCGGTATGGATTGAAGATTTCCTTCTCCACATTCGCTTAAACTCAAAGGATCTAGATGCCATCAAGTATCTTCCCCTTAAACTCAAAGGACAGGCCCGACACTAGCTAAATAGCCTGCCGGCAAATTCCATCGGCAGTTGGGAAAACCGGGAGGACGCGTTCCCTGACAACTTCCAAGGCACTTATGTGCGACCACCGGATGCTGATGACTTGAGTCACATTACCCAACCGCCCGGAGAGCCTGCCAGGAAATTCTAGACTCTGGTCTTAACTAAAAGGAACCAAATTTTCGACTTTCTGGACTCTGAAGCCTTGGTGGCCTTTAAGCATAATATCCGCGACGAGTGGCTCGCCCGACACCTCGGCCTGGAAAAACCGAAGTCCATGGCGGCCCTCACGACACTCATGACCCGCTTTTGAGCGGGCGAGGACAGCTGGTTGGCTCGCAGTAGCACCACGCCAATAAACTCCGGCACTTCAGATGTCCGCGACAATAACGGCAAGCCACGATGCAACAGACATAAGCGTCGGAACAATGGCGACAACACTGAAGACATGGCAGTTAACGCTGGATTCAGTGGCTCAAAATCCGGTCAGCAGAAAAAGCCTTTCAAAAGAAACAATCTGGGATCGTCAAGTGTGGACCGCATACTTGATCGCTCGTGGCAAATTCATGGAACCCCTGATAAGCCAGCCAACCACACTAACAGAGATTGCTGGGTGTTCAAATAGGCCAGCAAGATAAATGCCGAAAACAAGGACAAGGGGCCGCACAATGACAATGACGAGGAGCCCCGGCATCCGAACACTGGGGGATAGAAGAAATTTCCACCTCAGGTGAAAATGGTAAACATGATCTATGCCACCCACATTCCCAAACGGGAACGAAAGCAGGCACTAAGGGACGTCTATGCGATGGAGGCAGTCGCCCCAAAGTTCAACCCATGGTCAGCCTGTCCGATCACTTTTGATCGTAGGGACCACCGTACCAGCATCCGTCATGGCGGTTCAGCCGCATTCGTCCTTGACCCAATCATCAACGGATTCCACCTTACGCGAGTCCTTATGGACGATGGTAGTAGCCTGAACCTGCTTTACCAGGACACAGTGCGCAAAATGGGCATTGATCCTTCGAGGATCAAGCCCACCAAAACCACCTTCAAAGGTGTAATTCCAGGAGTAGAGGCCCATTGTACGGGCTCCATATCACTGGAAGTGGTCTTCGGATCCCCGGATAACTTCCAAACTGAGGAGTTAATCTTTGATATTGTCCCTTCAGTAGTGGCTATCATGCACTGCTCAGACGAACCGCATTCGCTCGATTCAATGCGGTACCACACTATGCATACCTCAAGATCAAGATGCCAGGACCTCGCGGGGTTATAACAGTCAATGGAAACACAGACCGCTCTCTTCGTACAGAAGAGCACACTGCGGCCCTCACGGCATAAGTACAAAGCAGCCTTCTCCTGCAGACCGCCAATTTGGCGAAAACAACCCCGAGCTCCGTCAAGCGAGTCCGCAGTACTCTGCAACAGGATCATCGGGCACGCCAAGAGCATGACTAGCAGTCTGGCCTCCGCCCTAGCCCCATCCAGGCAGCATTTGTGCCACGTGTACACAATTACGCACTTAAAATACCATGGGCATAGGCGGAGGCGCAACGGTGATGCGGTCCACAGTGCGGTTCAACCGCGATAAGACCCGCATACTTTAAATAACCCTCTTTCTCTTTTAGGACCCTACTTTGGGGCATCCCCTTTAGAGAGCCAGATCATCGGACTCATCAAAGGAGGGAAACCAAGGAGGCAAAAGGCTTTACGCACAACGAGAATACCCAGGTGGTATCTGTCAATGATCATTATACATGTTTTACATACCCGCATGCAGTCCACCCCTGGATAGGACATGTCAAATAGTCCTATTTGTTCTGCTTAATGCATTAATTGTACACATGCGCTTGGACATATTATTTAAATAACAAAGGAAAATAATATATAGCGTCAGCTTATTATTCCTATCCGCACATTTTCCCTAAACATGTTTATTTAATATCGCATATGTACACTTTGGTACGTTCAGTTTGCAGGGGCTTCTTACGGTGCCCCATAATACGGCAAGATAAGTCCGAACACTTTCGATAGTGCGGCACCCCGAACTTATAGCATTATATGCATCAGCTCTGAATCATGTCTTGGGTCAATAGTTGGGTTTGCCCGGCTCCCTTGTTTTGGTACCTTACGTTGCGTTATATCGGCTAAGGTAGCGCAAGGAGAACTACTGCGATTGTGTCCCGGTTCTTCCGGACGAGCACCTCAGTAGAGAAAGCCGAAAACTGACTGTCATGATGCAGTGAGTGCTGGTCGTTGTTCGAGAGGTCTTAAATCCTTAAAGATTTCTTTCGCTTCAGGCGAGGAATCGGCCTTGTCCGATTTAGGTGTGTATAGCGCCCCAATTCGGTTTTCTGAATTCTAGGGGCTTCGCCGAAATTTAAAATTGTAGACTTCTATGGCTAAGTGAGAGTTATAAAGACGCATAGTCCGATTGCCTTGTTCGCTATGCTGAACACCTCCTTCAAGGACCAAAAATTTGGATAAAGAGTGTTTGGGTTTTCCACGAACACCCTAGTACTAGTTACATGGGGGCGGAAGCCGACGACTGGCCTACTTTCAGAAATTTATAAGCAACCGCATAGAAGGTGATATTTTAAATCAACAAAGTGCCATATAGCGCAAACAAACTAGTTTTCATATTACAAAGACGACATCAGTACATTCACTCAAAGATTTTGTCCTTGGTACATTCATCAGCCACGAGGCGAGCGCCTTTCATAACGCCATCATAATATTTCTCGGGGTAGCGATGCGTCTTGCCCTCCGGCGGTCCATCCTTCACCAGCCTCTCTGCATCCAGCTTGGCCCAATGCATCTTCGCACGGGAAAAGGCCCGGCGGGCACCCTCAATACAAACGGATTGCTTGATAACTTTGAGCCGCGGACAGGCATTTACCACCCGCTTTATAAGGCCGAAGTAGCTATCGGGCAGGGGCTCACCAGGCCACATCCGGACTATGAAGTCCTTCATGGCCACTTCGGCCGCCCTGTGGAGTTCAACCAACTGCTTCAGTTGGTCACTCAGAGGCATTGGGTGTTATGCTCCAACATACTATGACCAGAACAACTTATCCGTCGAGCTCCCCTCTTCGGCACGGTAGAACTCCGTGGCATCCGATAAGCTGCGTGGCAGATCTATGAATGCCCCTGGAGAGCTCCGAATTCAGGTAAGTAAAAGAAATGTCTCCTCCACATACTTGCTTTGCATAATGAATCCCTTACCCGCCGCTATCTTCTTGGCCGCCTGGATTTCCTGCTGGGCCTTTTGGGCTTCGGCCCTAGCGTCTTTCATGCTCTGAAGGGCCTTCGCAAGCGCAGACTCTTTTGTCTTGAAGTCACGCTCCAAGGACTTGAACTTCTTGCCGAACTCCTGGAGCTCTTGTTGTACCTCCCCCACCCTAGCATCTTGCTTTTCATGTTCAATACGCTCCGTGGCCACCTTGTCTTCGGCCTCGGATAGTGCTTTCTTCAGGGCCACCACTTCGGTCGTGGCCCCTATTAAAAAATCATGATGCTTTTTGTTAGCATCACCAATTTTTTCTCCTCTATATGACACGTGAACGGGGTATCACTTACCTTCGTTCTCTTTGAGCTGCCTCTTCATGAGGCCGAGCTCCTATTCGGCCTGCTTCAGGTCCCATTCGAGTCCGGCGACCTTTGTTGTATGGGCAGCAGCGGCAAGCAGCACCGCCTGCTTATTCACATAGACACATACTGTTAGATTCCTGCGGTTTAAAGAACACCAAACAGAGAATCAGGGGCTACTGTCTATTGGGTGATAATTTCTCACACTTTTGATTACTTACCTCAAAGCCTGTCAGGAGGCTGGTGCAGGCTTCGGTCAATTCGCTTTTGGCGGACCGAACCTTCTGAATCACCGTACTCATAAGAGTACGATGCTCTTCATCCATGGAAGCGCCGCGAAGCACTTCCAGTAGACTACCCGACGCCTCTGGCGCAACAGAGGTCATCGGCACGGCCGGCTCGCCCTCCCTAGCGAGGCGCTACCTACCTGAATCCGGAACCTTTGGAAGTTCTGGTGCAGTGTCCGGCTGGGAGCCCAACTTGCTGCGTCTCTCGTCAGCATAATCTATGGGGATCTTACTCCCCATGTGCACGACGTCTGGAATTTCTCCTTGGGGTGTCTCTAGAGCCGCCTCCCCCTGCTCTAGTACCCTTTGGGACCACACCTTCGTGTCATCCGCAGGCCGAGGGGAGGTGGCCGTCGGGAGCAAATTCATTGCTGAATCGCTCAGAGACCCATCCGAAGAGGATACCCTGGGATGGGACCTGGCCGAATTGCATATGCATGTTCGGCATTATAACTAACTATGAAGCTAAGTCACACTAAAAGTATTACAGAGTGCAGATACTTACGATCTCGCCAGGGGCTTGCCCCTGGGTAGCCACTCCTCCTCCCTATAGGCAGCAGTTGTGGAGTGGTCCGGAGGAAGGGTCCATCCCTTCTTGGACCCTTAGGCCTCCCCAGAAAGGTGGCCTTCCTCTTCTCCCCCCCCCCTCATTTTTGGGGACAGGGTTTTCCTCCTCCTCCTCCTCATTGTCGTTGGAGGAGTGCGCCCCGGTGTCTTCGGACGATGAGTCCGGCACCACGTTGCGCCGGGAACTTCTTCTGGTCCCCGTGGCCTTTTTCTTGGCCTTATTCTCCGGCCCCTCATAGGGTGCTGGAGCCAGCATCTCCGTTAGGAGTTCGTCTGCTGGGTCCTCAGGCAACGGAGCCGCACAGTCGATCCGCTCCACCGTCGCCACATATTCCTGCCAAAATCAGCATAGTGGCCTAAGTTTCTCCCATGAATATACTGAGGAAAGGCACATCTTGCGAAATGTAGAATGCTTACCACATTGGCATGGCGCCTGGCGCTGAGTCCGCGATCCTCGGAGGTGGGGGGAGGAACTTTGCTGGCCTTGAACAACACCTTCCAGGTGTCGTTGTGCGTCGTGTCAAAGAGCTCTTGCATTATCTGGTGTTGGGCCACGTCGAACTCCAACAGGTTGAATGCTCGTCTCTGGCATGGGAGAATCCGGCGAAATAGCATGACCTGGACCACATTGACCAGCTTGACATTCTTGGTTATCATGTTTTTGACGCAGTTCTGGAGTCCGGTCAGCTCCGCGGATGCGCCCCAGGCCAGGCCCTTCCTCTTCCAGGAAGTGAGCCACATAGGGATGCCGGATCACAATTCGGGGGCCGCCACCCGGTTGGCATCGTGTGGCTTGGTGATATAGAACCACCCCGATTGCCACCCCTTCACGATCTCCGCAGAGGAGCCTTCGAGCCAGGTGACGTTGGGCATCTTGCCCACCATGGCGACACCGCACTCCGCCTGCTGGCTGACCACTACCTTGGGATTTATGTTGAAGATCTTTAGCCTCAGGCCAAAGTGGGGCCTGATGCGGAGAATGGCCTCGCAGACGACGATAAACGCCAAGATGTTGAGGATGAAGTTAGGGGCCAGATCACGAAAATCCAGCCCGTAATAGAACATGAGCCCACGGACAAATGGGTGGAGGGGGAATCCGAGTCCGCGGACGAAGTGGGCGAGGAACAGGACCCTCTCGTGGGGTCCCGGAGTCGTAATAATCTGCCCTGCATTCGGGAACCGGTGCGCGATATCTACAGCCAAGTATTCGGCCGCCCGGAGCTTTGTGATGTGCTCCTCCTTGACGGTGGAGGCCACCCACTTGCCTCCCGCTCCGGACATGTTTGGTTGTGCGGAGAAGGCAAGAACTTGGGCTCTGGAGCTCAAGGGTGCAAGAATGGATGAGCAAAGGAGGAAGAATGGGTGGGTAAAATGGGAGATCCTTATCCCTTTATGGAGGTGGCAAAAACGGTGCGCCTCCCTGTTTGCCTGAGGAAATCGCTTATTTTCCAAGCGCCACGGTTGGGTTACCCATACCCATATTGATGAGGATCCCGTGATAAGGGGACATGATCTCTGCTTCAACAAGACGTGCCGAGGAAACCGGCTCGCAATATGTGCGGTGGCTGGTTGTGGGAAAACGGTTCGAATAATGACTTGACCATGGTGTGACGTCACATTATCTAAATTTGTCAGCAGATTATATTTGTGGAATATTGTTCTCTCTACGGTGGAATGCGGAAATTATCTTACAGAGCCGGACACGATCCTTAATCTATTTTGGAGTATTTGGGGATGGAACTCGCCTTGCAATGTTGAAGACAATCTGCGCGCCGGACTCATCGTCATTGAAGCCTGGTTCAGGGGCTACTGAGGGAGTCCTGGATAAGGGGGTATCTGGACAGCCGGACTATATACTTTGGCCGGACTATTGGACCGTGAAGATACAAGACTCAAGACTCCGTCCCGTGTCCAGATGGGACTCTCCTTTGCGTGGAAGACAAGCTTGGCGATCTGGGTGTTAGATCTCCTTCTTTGTAACCGACTCTGTATAACCCTGGCCCCCTCCAGTGTCAATATAAACCGGAGGGTTTAGTCATGAGGGGCACAATAATCATAATCATATGCTAGCTTCTAGGGTTTAGCCTCTACAATCTCGTGGTAGATCTACTCTTGTAATACTCATATCATCAAGATCAATCAAGCAGGAAGGAGGGTATTACCTCCATCAAGAGGGCCTGAACCTGTGTAAAACATCGTGTCCCCTGCCTCCTGTTACCATTAGCCTTAGATGCACAGTTCGAGACCCCCTACCCGAGATCCACCGATTTGGACACCGACAGCCGGTTCCTTTAGTGGGAACCTTTTGAAGGAACTGACCAAAACGCACGAGAGAGCCAGGAATGCCATGAAAAGCATGGTTAAGGCATTATGGCCACTTGAAGTATTGCCAGAGGGCATGGTTGAGCTGGCTAGCTACTTTAAAGGGGCGAGGCGACACTTTATGGAAGAAATCGGCCTTCAAGGAAGGCGCACGTGGCCTAGGCAATGGTGAAGACCTGGTTTACATAACTCGAACCTGAACATATGGCTCGAGTTGGACCCATGGGGCCGGATGGGCAAGAAATACCTCTGGCCTTGGTATATGACCAAGTAGTGCCTGTTGCTTGGTACCCTCAACAAGATTGTGCCTTGGATAGTTTGATAGATAGTATTGATAAAGAGTAGGGTGCGTGATTCTATGTATCGATGTACTTTACATCGCGCCATCTCGATCCGCAGGAAAAACGTTGTCTTATCTGGCGATTGGGTTCCGCCTCCCTGACCAGTGATCGGGGTGTGTTTCATACTATATGCCCCAATGAACAAGGAATAATTCCGGTAACCAGGCAATCCGCCTATTTTGTGTTAACAGACAAAACGTGCGCAGCGAGCTATGTTATATTACCGTGTCATGTAAGAAACATCTTCTGAAGAAAATAGTTCCTCCAAGGGTTCCTTTCTTAGGGTGTGGCCTGTTGAGCATGATCCATGAGTCTGGATGCCGATGATACACGGATGTACATGTTTTTAGGAACCAAGAATAGTGGGCTGGCAGCTAGCGCCTGGTTATTTTCACTTTCCTTGAGGCCGACCCATTATTTTCTGTAAGAACGCTAGCTCTCGGCTTCCCCCATCTGAGGTACGTACCAGGATTACCCAAGCATAGCAATTACAGAGGTGCTCCCTTTACTTCCTAGCCGAACAACCGGAAACATAGGGGTGAACACAGGAGCCAGGTAACCTAGCTTGGTAAAGCACTTAAGTAAAATGTTTGTGAGATGAATATTGTAATTGTCCCCTCTAAAAGAAGCCCCTAGGTACAACTGGGTAGTACATCCGAAGACATCTACAGTGGTGATTTGCCATGTCACGGTTAATCTCGACTCTAGGTCGGGAGGTTAAAACTCTGAGAGTAAAATAAAGAAAGCTATAAAACCGATGGAAATCGAGGAGTGGTGCGTAGCCCCCATAGCACGGAATCCAACTCCTCTACCCAGAGGCAATCTGATTCTTTGAGTGAGCGGATTAAGAAAGGTTTTATGCCGCTCATAATTAATCCATTTGCTCGCTCAACCTGCACATTAGTTTGCGGGTGGTACACCGAAGCGTAACCGACCTTTATGCCCATCTTAGCACACCAAATCTTTAACCTCTTGGGCTGTAAAACTAGACCCATTATCAGTGATTATGCTGTGTGGAACACCATAACAGTGTACGACACTAGATATGAAGTCAACAACAGGACCGGATTCTGCAGAGGTTACCGGTTTTGCTTCGATCCACTTAGTTAACTTGCCGACCATAACCAGTAAGTACTGCTTTTTCTTGGTCCCCCCTTTAAGTGGTCCGACTATGTCAAACCCCCAGACTGCAAATGGCCAGGTTATCAGTATTGTTCGAAGAGCTATGGGGGGCATATGGCTTTGATTTGCAAATAGCTGGAACCCAATACAACATTGGACTAGTGTACGTGGGTCCGCACGGGCTGTGGGCCAGAAGAACCCTGCTCGGATAGCCTTACTGACCAGGGCTGAGATGCTACGTGGTGGCCGCCCATGCCGGCATGTATCTCAACAAGAAGCTTCGGCCCCTCCTCTTAAAAAATGCACCTCCGAAGGACCCACCTAGTACTCTTTTTATAGAGTTCGTCCTCATGGACTTTGTACGCTTTAGATTGCCGGACTATGCGTCGCGCCTTCTTCTAACCATTGAGGAGTTCTTGTCGCAGGACATAGGCAAGCAGGGGCTCAGTCCATGGGGCGATTATCGCCATGATATCGTGGGCTGAGGGTGTTTCCTCGAGTGCAGAACCCCCGATTGTGTAGTCATCGTGCTCGATTTCGGGGGTGACGATCTGGGTAGGCTCATTGGTTGTGGTGCAATGCCCAACATGCGGTTATACCCCCCACGTGTCGAGGGACAACTTAGGGGCATAAACGAATGCAGGAGTGGTCACAAGAGTGGTTAATCTTTACACAACCCATGTACCGAAAAGATAGATACATAATAGTTGGCCTATACTCGCCACGATTAACACAACATCAGCAAGATTCATACAATCCTTCAAGATGAACATAGGTTCCGACTACGGACAAAGACAAACGAATAAAAGACAACCACCCTTGACTAAGTCCCGATCGACCCTACTCGGCACCACTACTGATCTTCCGGATAAGTGACGTACATCCGACCACATTCTTCATTGAACTCCCACTGAAGCTCAATGGCATCTCCTGTGTCCGACTCAATGGTACCTACAATTGTGTTTGTAGTATTCTGTGAGCCACGGGGACTCAACAATCTTATTACCCACGGTGTTAAGACAATCAAAGCTTAAAATAGGTATGGAATGGTTTAGTGGTGAGGTTGCAGCAAGCTCTAAGCATATGTATGGTGGCTAACTTATGAATACAAGAATAAGATGAGAAACTATGCAAACTTTCACAAACTAGTAATGATCAAGAAGTGATCCTAAGCTACTTACGTTCAAACATAACTCCATCGTGTTCTCTTCCCAAACTTTGTCGAAAAGAGACGATCATGGTTACACGCACGGTTGGTGTATTTTAATGAGTTTAGTGTTAAGTTCACTACAACCAGATATTAAAAACTCCCATCTGCCACATAACCGCGGGCAAGCCTCTCGAATGTTTGACCCGTGCAGGGGTGTCCCAACTTAGCCCATGATAAGCTCTCACAATTCGCGGAGGCAATTCTCCATCTTTGGACACCTCGGTCGAGCTCGAGATCCCGGTGCACAAGACATTTCGACAACGGTAAAACAAAACCAGCAAGAACTCCCGACATGCTGACACCGTGATAGGAGTTGCGCGTATCTCGTCTCAGGCCATGATCAAATGAACACTATGTACGACAACCAAAAACCCCAGTTGACGGGGTGGCACCGCATGTGGCTCTGTTTTGGACCAACACTCATGAGGAGCACTGGCCTGGGTTGCTGATTAAGAATCCTTGGGTTAATTACTCCCTATGCAAATCTTAGTTGTTATTAGGAAAATGGTAAAACCAAGGTTGGGCCTTGCTGGAAGAGTTTTATTCAAAGCGAACTATCAAGGGGGGCCCATAAACCCTGACCGCATTAGGAATGCAAAATTCAAGGAACATAACACCTGTATGATGGAAACTAAGGCGACAAGAGTGAAACAAAACACCGAGAAAAATGCCAAGCCTTCCACCCTTCGCCAAGTATGTAGATGCATTAATTAAATAAGAGATATTGTGATATCCCAAGATATCCATGTCTCAACATGCAACAACCTGTAATGCACCTGCAACTAGCAATGCTATAAGAGGGGCTGAGCAAGCGGTAACATAGCCAAACAATGGTTTGCTAGAAAGGTCGGCTAGAGGCTTAACATGGCAATTTGGGAGGCTTGATAAACAAGTGGTAGGTAGCGTGACATAGCGATAGCAACGAGCAACTAGCAAATAAAGATAGTAGTGATATCGGGGGTAATGATCATCTTGCCTGGATTGTCCTCAGTGGTATCGAAACCTTGCTTCTCGTGAACATACTCGACAGGGTCATTGGACTCGAACTCGTCTCCCGGTACTACCCACAAGAGAGAACAAGCATACAATAAACAACAAGGCATGGCAATGAACATATTCTACATGCCATTCTATCATGAATGCATATGAAGAACATGAAAAACAGATCTAAGGGACTACCGGTACGAGGGATATGATTAAGGAAGGACAAAGGTGATGACATGAAGGATATATGCAACCTCTTGGCAAACAAAGGATGCCACTGGATAGATTGGAAAAATTCCATTGAAAACAATATAAATATCACCGGAAACAGATGCACGGTTTGCAAATGATAAAAAAATGCGATGCAAGCTGTTGAAAACAGCAACATATCATCCACTACAAATCATGATCACTGAACTATTTCTAAAACTCACTAGAACATGATTAAAACAACATGGCAAAAAGGCAAATGATAACAGTTTTTCAAACAGTGAAAAATACAGTTCATGGCAGAAAACAGATTCAGGATGCAATGTTTGAGGCAAGCTAAAAATATGCTATAGGAACTATTCATAGCATAAATGAGCATGGCAAGCATGTACTAAATGCACTTAACAACACTCCCTTACCGAAGATGTTCATATGACCCACAGATATGATGAGAGCATCAATGCAAAATGACAAGTTATGCTGACAATTTCAGATAGCAAAATAAACATGGCATGGCAGAAAATTTTTGAGTAGGCATGTTTGGAAGCTTGTTTCACTCACTACAAAACATATCATGGAATGGAATACAAATTATCAGCAAGTAGACATGATGATGGACCTAACCATGTGCAGAACTACCACATAGAATAAATGAAATTAAATACACATAAATTACAAAAGGGCATATGCTGCATATATGACATGTTTAAAAACTTGCCCAAATGATGAAACTAAAGCTACCAATCGATTAGTTGGAATTTTTCTAACCCAAAATGATATATAGTATGCATATGTTGCTGTAGGTAAAATGCATGCAAAACAAATAACAAATTCACTGCCGAAATTGGGAACATCGGCATATGCCAAATCTGGCATATTCTGGATCTGGAATAGAAACAGGAATGAGGTGAAACTGGCAGATACACCCAGGGCTTCTCTAGCCCTCCGACTGACCGGTGGGGCCTGGGGCCACAAGGCAGGGGTGTGTGTGTGTGTGAATGGCAAGTGGGGCCGGAATGTCAGTGTCACAAAGGAGAAGGAAAATGCAATGAAAAATTGTGGAGCCTGGGATGCGAACCCGAGCCTCCCCGGTAGAACCCCATGGTCCAAACCACTGCGCTGCTGCTACGACTTGTTGACTGGGGTAGGCTTAGGGCATTATGAACCAGTCAAGTCCCGGCCTTGCCTTGGACACACCATGGACGGAGCCGATGGCGACGACGACGCCAGCGATGACCAGCTCGGTGATGGTAGGGCCCTAGAGGCGGTAGCGGTTGCGCGGGACCCTGCGGGGGTGTGTATGGCATGCGGATTAGGGTGGAGCAGGTCTGAGCGGTGCTCGAGCAGAAGCTCAGCTCCGACCATTGCGTCTGCGGTGAGCAGGGAAGCGAGAACGGCGGCGCGAGGCAAGTCCGGGCATTTGGAGATGCGGGCGTGCGTGCGTGTTGAGGCAACATGAGGTGACGCGAGCATGTGTGTGGCCTGCGAGCAAAAGGAAGCTGCACTCCACCAAAGGTGGGAGATTTGAGCTCGCTTCCAAGGTCAAGCACATAGTTTCCATGTATCCGGTATGGTGGGAACGAGGAACGAGAAGGGGGACGAGAGTCGGAGGTTGGAAAAAATAGGGTACAACGGGGGTATACATCTCAAGAATGATTTTTCTAAAGTGGAGACTTGATCCACTCAATTCTGGTACGATGAATCCGGTACGGTACCATGGAACGAGGAACGTGAATCCAGTACGGTACCATGGAACGAGGGACTGAGGGAGTACTTATACATGGAACTGGCTGGGCTAGGAGCAACTAGCTGCATCATCGACCCATGAAGACTAAAATAAATCATCTCCTTCCCAATGGAAAATCTATTAGCAGCCATGGAGTAATTGGAGAGCAGAACGAGGAGTTATTTAGAGGAGTGGAAAAGAACGGGGCAGAGAGTAAAACAAGGAGTTCGTGATTGATATGGCTGACCTTTTGCTTACTCGATCAATACAAGAACAAAGACTATCGAGGCGCCGAACCTGAATCGACGATCCGGCTGCGGAAATGCCGAATCTGCACCGAATCTTACCGAATCGACCCTTGTTTCCGAATCTGATTCTGGGTCGATGAATCTGGATCGAGGGACGGCCCACCGTTCCCCGTTTCAAAAGATGCACAAATGTCATAATACTAAAAATCTTACCATGACATCTCCATGGATGTTAGCATAGTTTAACACGTGCACTAGTGGCACATATTGACCATAATGTGGAGGAGTTTGATAATACATATTGTAATTCTCAAGGTCAGTACAAAATGCAACCAGATGATTTTTCTCCTAATAAGTTAACTTAGAGCCATCAGTGTAGTAGGTTCTATCTACCATCTTCCGCACATTCTTCGAACAATGCAAATAAGTTGTCAATGGAAATAAGTTGCCAACTATTTTGAAATAAACTATATAAATTACTTAATAACTATCTTTGATAAACTCACATAGCAGTAGAATTGGAAGCATATCAAGAAGGACCCAAATGTCCAAAAAAAATTTCTCGATGTCAGGATCACCAAGATCCATGGTGACAAGCATACCCTCTTGAAAATCATACATCTTGCAAAGTGCTTCCCAATCGGGGCAACCAAAATGGCATACGCTCTTAGAATTGTATAGATTTACCTCAATATCCATACCATGTGTCAGGACCCCGATCCTATGCCACACCGATCTAGCATGTAACACCTCATATCACTTTCACTATAAAAAAGTACACTTCCGTGATGATACATGTTTGTCATAGTAGGTCGCGTTTTTTGTCATGCATGTACATCCATGACGATTTGATGACAGAATCAAGATAGTCATACCTGTGCTATCATAGAAGTGTTCCATGACATTACCAAAATTATCATCACGGAAGCGTCCACTTCCATGACAATAAATCGTGCGTCACAAAAGTGCTTTCGTCAAGGGTGACCGACACATGGCATCCACCGTAACGGAACGCGTTTAAGCTATCGGGTAGGGTTTTGGATCTGATAACCAATTAACAGCCCCGACCAATGGGGATTTTCCACGTGTAAAATCATCATTGGCTGGAGGTGACACGTGTCAGGTCCGCGATGGCACAGGTGTCACTCATCTAATGGGCGAGACGCGCCTATGATATGTTGACACGTGGACCGGCCCATCAAGTTTAAATGGGCCGGCCCAACTAAAGGCCCACAAGATTTTGCGAACCATAATGGGCCAGCCTAGCTAAAGCCCCACGAGATTTTGTGGACCATAATGGGCTGGCCCAGCTAAAATCCTACAAGATTTTGCGGGCCATAATGGGCCGGCCCAGGTAAAGGCCCACAAGATTTTTGTTTGCCATAATGGGCCGGCCCAGGTAAAGGCCCACAATATTCTTGCGGATCATAATGGGCCGGCCCAGCTAAAGGCCCATGAGATTTTGCCGACATTAATGCCGGCCCAGTTGTAGGCCCACAAGATTTTGAGGACCCAAGTAGGCCGACCCATTGACAGGCTGCCATGTTTTGGGCCAAATGTCGGCCCATATTTGATCCGGACCATTAATGGTCTGCCACGTTCCGGGCCTAATAATGGCCCATATGAGACCCGGGACCCTTAAAGCCTACCACATCCTGGGCCAAATTATGGCCTAGATCAGGTCCGACCCTTTAAGAGGCTTTGGGCTAAATTATGGCCCATATCAGATTCGGCCCATCAATTGGACGCTATGCTTTTGGGCCCACTTGTTAAAGGCCCATTTAGTAATTTGGCCTGATATTAGTTTCGGCCTATTAAGGGCATGTTTAACATTTTGGCCCTATATTAATTTCGGCCTGTTAAAGGCCCGTCATATAGTTGGGCCTAACTATGGCCTGATTTGCATCCGGCCTGCTCGCAACCGATATCTGATTGGGCCAAACAAGGACCGAGACAATTTTGGCCTGTTAAAATCACGTGATTTGATTCGCACAATCATGGGTCGGGGTCCATTTTGGGCTGCTGCCGGCCCGTGAGCTGTTCGGCACGTTTCAGGCCCAACCTACTTCTCATCCTCCTAAAAGCCCATTGAGTTTTCTTGCGAAACGAAGGCCGGGGGTTACTCAGCCTATTAAAGGCCCGAATCTACTAGTGGGCCAGTTTACTTTTGGCCTTTTAACGAACCAGGATGACGGGGCCCATGATGCGGATCATACATCGTGATTGCATGATGGCTCGATTATGTACCGTAATTACGGTTTGGCCGGTTTACTACGAAGACAGGATATATATACAGTAAAATAACTATAGCATCTTGAATAAGAAAAAACCTAGACTATGCAATAAAGAAATTACGGCATATTACATCCACTGGGCATCAAAGTTCGCCACTACGATACTAAAGCACAAGCAGACAGCAGATTACATACACTGGCCATCAAAGATCACCACTAGTGCAAATAAACACGCTGACAAAATAATATACAAAAATAACAACACTTCAATAGAGTTCAAGAAAGGTTAGCCTTGCTGGGGAGCTGCAGTGCAAGCAGCTGAGCAAGATGATGAGACTGCGCTTGTTCAACAGTTGTATCTTCCTCACTCTGAAAGATAAACAAGCAGACAAATGACTGGTTTTGCACATAAAAGTATCAGTGCTGACAATTCATCACATTTCTTACCGACAAACAAAGTGACACAGTTTAAAATTGCATTAACACAATATGGTATTGTTTAGGTCAAGACATGGTAGGAAATGACATTGTGAAGGAGTTGTCAGCTTCACGACACCACTGGATTACAGATCAAGAAACCATAAGTATCAATGGTTAGTGTGATGTCAATTTATACCATTTTAGATTGGCATATAAAGAGACGGTTTAAATAATAGTAGAATGATATGACATTGTTCATAGTTAAGACATTGCAGAATATGACATTGTGCTATGGTGGGTAGGTTCACCACACCACTGGATTACGGATGAAGAACAGATGCATACATGCAGAGCAAAAGAACATCACTTGCTCTGTATAGTTTAATTTACATGGTATGAAGAAGGAACTTGGTTGTACAACTTAAAACTTTAATTGAGAAGGACAAACTTTTGTTTATGAACTACATAATAAACTTTAAACATGCAATTTGATTCAAACACCAAAAATAAACAGCTGTTGCAGTCATGCCTAACCAAATATACAGAACAAAGTTTGAAGGCTTGAGAAGGACAAACTTACATTACTGCTGAAGACAGGCTCTATAAAGCCCTTGTCCATGCTAATGGGGGGGCAATTCAAGAAGTTTACCATCGAATCTTCTTCATAAGCATTGCCTTTATTCTACATTTTGTTAAGAGTAAATATAGATGTGATAATATACGAAAAAATGGAGAATATTTAAGATAAGATGAAGAGTGATGCTACGTAACCAAGTAGCTATAAATGTATGTGCAGCGATACTGGAAAGAGGCACAACCAAGATCAATGCACAGCTAAACTTCTTCAGTACCAACCTTATGGTAAGAGTAAATATAGATCTGATGAGTAGAAAATGGAGGGCAAAGGAAAATAAGCTGCAGAGTGATAGTACATGAACAACTACCTGTCAATATAAGTACACTGATAAAGGACAGCATGTACTTACAAGAACAATGCAGAGCTAAAAAAATTCATTGGCATTGGATATATTCTACACTAATGTAACCATTCTTACAGATTAGGTAATTTGGAACAAACAATTGATAAGCAAGCTATCATGCATAGTGCTATCACATAAAGAACCAGGTATGTATGCAAGTACAGTGATAAAGGACAACAGGTACTAACAAGAGCAAAGCAGCGGGATGCATCTTTGCGATATCCTGTCCTTCTTTTCGAATTCTTCTTCGAGTATATTTCCCGCAAAAAAGATCTGTAAGGCACATGCGGAAAAGTAGAAGTTGAAATTGTCATGTGATTTCATAGACAGTACCTCTTCCTGGGAACAAGACCTATGCATAACAAGGTTTTTCCATTCAATGTCTTCTAAATTTAGCACAGGAGACTTCACCGGAAATTCGTTTATAGACTTGCCATCAAAGTGTGATTTCCTCAGGTAACACTGATACTGCTACAATGCTTCCTTTAAAAGCACAAGCAAGCTTTGCTCGTCAAGACTATCCAGATTGACCATCGCCTTGTTACAACTATGTAATGTAAATCATTGATGTGTTCAATCAGCAGAAAACAGGAAAATAATAACCATGGATAATAGCACTTACATGTAAGTTGGACAGGAAGTAGTGAAAATGGCGTTTGTCTTCACTATAATCTTCCCATGATGGGAATATATACATGTAGTCCCTCACAACATTGAAAGCATTGTCTTTTAAACTGGGAATAAATGGAATGGGTTTCCAATCTGCAGGAATTGGCCGTCTCTGCAGTTGGGATAGGTCTTCGGCCGGTGGACTTGCTGTACTTTTTGCTGGAGTGGGATTTTTCTGTGGTATGGCTGGTGCTATGGCAAATGAAATCGGTATACCTTTTGCTGGAGTGCAGGTCATGTGTGGTGGGCCTAGTGGTGTGGCCAGTGAAGTATGGGTACAGTCTGCTGGAGTCGGTCCTACGTTTTGTGTCACTGGTTGTACAACCAATATAAGTGGGGTGATGTCTGATTTCTCCGGCACCACCATGTTTTTCAAGGACTTTGCTGGTGCTCCTTCAGGTTCGGCAATCACCCTCTTCCTTTTTGATGTCTGATGCACAAGAACAACATTTGAGTGGAAAACATGGGATGATGACAGATGGAATATGTATTGATAATGGATGGGCATGGCATCTCGAGTTATATGATGAGTAAACTAAGCAGATGGCGGTGCAACAAATTAGAAGATATGCAAGATAACATATGTAAGATATGCGCAATCAATAAAACCTTGCCAAATTAGAACAGGCACCTTGATGGGTGAATAGGACAGGCCATCTGCCTTTGAATCCTCGAGGTTAGAATAGTCATTAGGATGATATTCTGAACAAGAATCAACAGGTGGGGAGCATATGAGTTTCATTGCATCCAGAATGGCACTCAATGCCTTGGTGCAAATTTTGTAAGTCATTGCAGTGTTCCACAATATTCTTCTGATGCGTGGATTCTAATATTCATTGTAATTGGGTATAATATCTGAGAACCATGAAAACATAAATAGTTGTGAGATTATCTTTGTAATGCAGATGATATTCTAATATAGGGGCGCTCCTGTAAACACTTTTGTGCTATCACTGGATTCTGATGAGAGAGCTCATGTGTGCTGTAATATGGTGCGTGAATTTATATAATAAGGCACAAGTACACGGAAAAATAGGCTCCAGAAGTAAGGACAGTTGGAAGATGATAGGTTCATAATATATTGTATAGAGAGTTTATTGCCAAACCATAATAACAAGAGCACACAGCAACTAGGCAGATAATAGTGTACATAACAGGGGTACACCATAACCACGATATATAAATCGGGAAAGTGGAATTGGCTTGAAAATATGGTGTTGTATTGCCGCTAGTAATTGAAAGCCTATTGATCACGTACAGGCCAGCTCTATCAGCTGTTGGCTGTAGATGTCCCTGCGCCCCTTCCTGACAAGGAACATACTGTACGTACTAAATACAGAATAAACAAAGAGGAACATGTTAAAGAACAGAAGAGGAAGCATATTCTTGAGGTTTCGCTTCATTGCATACAATGTTGGTTTCCCACTCATGATCAATCACAGCGCCCAAAGAAATGCAATTCCATGTTGTCTCTCTATATGTGGCAATTTTGAGCAAGAGTCATTAGGATCATATTCTAAACAAGAGTCAATAGGTGGGGAGCGTATGAGTTTCATTGCATCCAGAATGGCACTCAATGCCTTGGTGCCAATTTTGTAAGTCATTGCAGTGTTTAGCTTCAAGAGTGGACTGCTTCTAGTGCGACACAAAGCAGCTACACAGATCATAGTGTAGATATAACGGGAAAACCTTAAGCATCAGAGTAAAATCAGCAAACTGGAACTTGCTGGAATATATGTGCTAGTATTGCCGGTACGGCTAGAAAGGCCTCGGATACCAGCTCTCTTCAAGTGAAGGTGTGGTACTGTTAATATCAGTGTAACTCTCAAAGGCGACACAACTCCCCGCATTTCCTTGCTATTCTTATAGGATTCAAGTGGGCAGGCCACTACAAATCCTATTCCTATGTTTAAAAAATCCTATGAATCAAAGAGGCTCAAAGTGTCCATCACAACCGACTGTATAGACCTCTACACGACAAATGTCCCTGCTCATCTTCAGTACAAGGAACATACTGTACTACTATCATAATCCCTCCATTCCACAATATAAGTCTTGGTAGAGATTTCCACTATGGATCACATACAGATGTATCCAGATACATTTTAGAGTGTAGATTCACTCATTTTGCTCCATCTGTAGTCCATGGTGGAATCTATACAAAGACTTGTATTTAGGAACGGAGAGAGTACATATTAAAGAAGAAGGGAAGAGGAACATGGTAAAGAAGAGCAAGCAGATTTTGGATAATAAAATGTTGGTTGCGCACTGCCCACACATGATGAACCAGAGCGCATAAAGAATGCAACTCCCAGCTGTCTCTTAACCATTTCAGGCGGTTGGATGAAGATCCTACGTCTCCTAACCCTTCTTCTTCCTCGTATTTGATTCTTCCCATACAGAACACCGCACGGGCCGCCGGCCGGACCATCGACCCCCACCGCTTGTGTTCCTCCGCCACCCCCACCCCCACCCCCGCCCCAACCCCCACCTGTGTCGAGTTTTCTTCGTTCAGCGAGGCCCCACAACCACCCGAGCCCCTACGTTCGCACCGGCGAACTCCGGCGAGCTCTGAAAAATCGACTGACCCAATTTTGGAATTTAGTCTCCTGTGATTTAACTAGTGAGGAATATAAAAGGGGAAAACCATAAGCATTGGGAGTATAGTGTTGAGCGTTCCATGGCGGATCTGGAGGTGCAAACCGAACAAAGGCAACTTTGCAACCAAGACAAGACATCAGAGTAAAGCAGTGGCGATCTACTTTCTTGCTCCGATAAATAAGTTGAGCAGATATGAAAGAGTATCGCCTCTGGTGCGGCGCCGTGTATGCATCTGCTGAGGATTTGACGGTGCTGCGGTAGCGATGGCTGTCGGCGGCGTGGAAGCAGATCTAGGAGGGTAGACGGTGGCGGCGGGGGGCGGTGGACGAGACAGTCGTAGGAGCAGCATCGGCAAGGTGGACGGCAGCAGGGATGAAGCGAGAGGACGGGATGCAAGGATCCCGGTCCGAAGCCGTGGATGAGAGAGGTAGATCTCTTGTAATGGACGGCGGCGGCGGGGTATCAGCTCTGGCATGGTGGAGGAGGACGGCGGTGGATGGGGTGGCGGACAGCGGCGGACGGGGGAGGGTGGGGTGGAGAGGGTGTTTTGGCGCCCACGCAGTACGAATTGGGAAAAGGGAGGTAGAGAGGAAGGGAGGAACCATGTATTCAGGGCGCGCTTGTCTCAAATGCGAGGAAATTTACAAAATTAGCCCCCGTTTCAAATTTCTACTACATCACAGAAATATTTGTCGGTTGGGGATAGGACGGTAATTTCGCATACACCGAATATTTGCTGCCGAGAGTTTGTTTTTTGCGCCCATCGTGTATGAATATGAATCGGGGAGGGAGTCGGTTTTGGCCAAAGACACACTGTGTTTTGGCACCCACGGTGTATGAGTCCGGGTGAGAGGCGGTTACGTCACGTTTGGGTGAAATTACAAACCTACCCCTATCGAAACCTATAGAAATCTAGCAGATAGGCTTTGCGTGGCAGGGATAGGCAGTAGTAATTTCCATCTCGCAGATTTTGGTTTTGGGCGGTTACTGCGACTTTCCCTGCTTCGTTCAAATTTTGCAGAGTGCATGTTTACCATGCCAACTCAATTCGAATCCCGTTTGTGTTCAATTTTTTTCCGGGCGGGATCCATTTTTAATTGGAATTAAATTCTATATACATCATTTTTTTATATATACTTTCAAAAGCGCAACAGCATGTATACATAAATATGGTTTACAAATGGCAAGATCTTAGATTCATAATGTTGTATCCATCAATTTTGATTTTTAAATATTTGAAACCACTTTATGTTGAAATCCAATGTACGCATTCCTCGCTAACTGTCTCCAATTAATGTGTGTTTCATGCGGGGTTTTTTCTACTTCTCAAACATGTATAATGTGTTTCACACACGCAACATATAATGTAATCCCGTTTAGACATTAATAGCAGACATGCCCGTGCGTTGCAATGTAAGAAAAAGAAATGCATGCTTCTAGTATAATAGAAGCACAATTTAAGATCCCTCCACAGGTTCACCTTGTATATTTCAACATTGCCCATATCCGTGTTGTCGCTTATCCTCTTTCCTGCCAACCATTGTCGCGGTGTCCACCTAATCGCAATGTCTCGGAACGTGGCCAATCACAAGGTGATGGTCACGGCCACTACCTAAACGCTAAACCCACACACACTTGCCATTGAACAACATCATCGCAAGTGAATGTCTAACAGTTCAGAACTAATCTCATCGAGCTGGACGTGCCCTTCCCGAGCTACGGCCTGCACCTAGTACATACACCATCTCTCATACACCCATTCACTTTTAAATTGCTTATTTGATTTCAAAATGCATTGACATGATTTTTTAAATTCATAAATACTTTTTAAATCACATGGACTTTTTTAAAGAGCATGAATTTTTTTAATTACAAAATATTTGTAAGCATGTGAACACTTTTTAGAATTACATGAACAATTTCATTTGAGAAAAGGTGAACATTTTCAATTGGTGTGAGCATTATTTTGATATATGAACAATATTGTTAAAACACATAAACATTCTAAAATTCATGAACGATTTTAAAAACTACATGGCATTTTTTAGAAGGCAAAATCACATAAAATTAGAACATGCATAAATTGGTTTTTGGATGTGTGGCAAGTGATTAGATTATACGCCCGCGCGTCTAATTTTTTTTCTTGCCATAGTGAACGAGAGGAGAGTTATTCTCAAAGATTTACTCTAGTTGTGCCCTGAGCCTGTGCAATTTTCTCGTTCGTGACTACGTGGCTCAATAAGGAAACAAAAAAGGCACTACATGGAGTGCGTGGAGTGCTACACGAAGGATATTTTCCCTTGACCGGTCAAAGTAGTCATCACCTAGCGAAGGAAACCCTATAGCCCTAGCGTCCTCGCAGCGCACGAGATCCTGGCGACGCTGAGGTCACCCCTTGCGTTCGGCGATTACTGGTGGGCCGGCCCAATCGCTGTTGCAAGTCGATGAGCGTCTTTGACTTACAAGTAGGATATATAGATAGATTAGTACCACCTCGAATATGTTTTAAATTCAAACTGAAAGCGTAAAATCACGGGAAGAAGCGCATTGTGATGGTGAACCCACGGAGTCAATCCGTGCTTTATTATTAGGGAAAGATTGCATATAAACCATGCACTGTTTGTAATTAAAGAATCTATGGATCACCAATATTGACAGACTATATAACATTACACGTGTGCCCAAATTCAAATGAATATGCATGTTTGCTACACCAATTTGCGTTATGATATTATCGATGTCGTGATCTCCAGTTTAAATATTTGAACCCTTTAATCCAAATATTCGTCTCATATAGCTATCACTCATGCTTATATTGGACTATCTCTCTGGACATGTATACGTTCATCGTCTCTCAGGTATCTCTCGTGCTATTTGTATGTCGACAATGATCTTTTATCTTCGTAACACACTGACGGTATTCTCTCCCTCGACCTTCATCACTCTATCTCTCTCTAAGTATATCTCGCTCCCTGCTATGTATCTCGAACTATGATTCTCCATGTGGAATCTCCTTTCTCTCACACAAACACAAAACTTTGTCTCCCAGGGTTTCATTTCTCTCTACTATTCCCATGTGTGCCACTCGCACACCCCTCATACAGAGTTGTCTTTCGCTCCTTAGATATGAGAACCTACGACCCTTCCTCCTAAATATCTTTTTCTCACACACAAACACAAACTCTGTCTCGCAGGGTCTCATATTTCTCCATTGTTCTCTTGTATGCCGCTCACACACACTCTCTCTCCCTTGATTTATCTTGCGTTCCCTCATATGTCTATCTAGCTATCACTCTCATTGTGAAATATATTTCTCTCTCGCAAGACACAAAACTTCGTCTCTCGGGATCTCATTTCTCTCTGATATCTGTTTGTATGTGACTCACATGCACCCTCTCTCTATCTCTCTCCCACCCACACACATAACTCAGCCTTCTGATCCACTCGACTCCTATCTCTAATGCACACTAGCTAGCATCTTTATCTTTCTATTTATCTGTTTCTCCATCAACCTTCTTTCTCGCCCTCACTCTTGATTCCTATCACGCACACTACATATGTTTCTCTCTACATGCAGTCAAGTGCCCTCTCACACACATATATAGCTTCACCCTCTGAACCACCCGGCGGTCATCTCCAACACCCAAACTAGTGGATGTCCCTCTAGCTAGCATCTCCATCACTATATCTATCTATAGTTTCTCCGTCAACATTTCTTTCTTGCACGGAGTCTTGCTTCCTATCGCCCACACTATATATGTCTCTCCATACATATGCATTTATAGGTTGATCTCTTTTGCAGAATCGTTGTGCCTCACTCCCTCTGCTCGCCATAGATGCATGCTCCAGCCCACGCCAGTATCTCTTAAAGACAAAAACACATGCTCAATCATTGGGCATGCTTCCCTGCATTCTGACATGCATGCATATTGTCATACCGATCCGTCTCTCCCATGTCATTGATCTTATGACTCATGTCTTCTTTCTTTTATCTCGGTCATGCGCGCGCACACACACACATCCCACGTATACATGTATACCTCTCACACATGCATGTTCAAGGTCTCTATGTCTCCATATGTAGTTAATTACCCTCAATCCTAATGCCACATCGAATCGTTCTCCTCTTGTGTGCACATAACTTCCGCCTGGATGGGTAAAACACACACACTCACAATTAAGAATCTCCTTCTAGCAACCCCCCCCCCCCCCGCCTCTCACTCTTCCCCTATATCACCGAAACCAACAAGACCATCCCTTTGTTTAATTCCCGCCTACATGCACCATCGGTATATAGTAGTCTTCCTCGGTGTCTCTCAAACAAACACGTTCTCTCGATGTCGACTTCTCTCACGCGCACACACCTTCTCTTCCCTCTCTACGGGCATTTTCTCTCTCGCACCCCACCGTTGGTGGCCTATGCCATACACATCACCTCTCTATGATGAAGCCATGCACACTTAAATTACATCCACCACAAAGGACCCCGCGACACACACACACACAAACACGCACGCACGCACCCCCCACATACACACTAAGACTCCATCTCTCTCTCTATCTATCACTCTCTCTCTCTCTCTCTCACACACACACACACACACACACGCGCGCGCACGCACGCGCACGCACGCACGCACGCACACCCCTACCCCCCACAGACACACACTAGGACTCCATCTCTCTCTCACACACACGCACTAAGACTCCATCTCTCTCTCTCTCTCTCTCTCACACACACCCCACACACACACACCCCACACACACTAATACTCCATCTCACACAAACATGCTCTAGACGGAGCATTTGTTCCTACCACCCTTCATCCAACCTTACTCGTATGATAAACAATCACCTTAATTTACTTGCATAACATGGACAAATTCCACTTTACTTTAGTAGTCAGCAAACTAATCATATGTACCCTTATAAAAAAATGAGTTGGCGATGATGGTGTGCCTGCCATCTTGTAATACAGACCATATGATCTATATCTGATGGATAGAAAGCAAACTATGATAATTTTACAAAAGATACCCGCACATATCTCCACATCCTTATCTCCCACAACCTCATTACTCAGCAATTAAAAAAGGAAGTCTCTGGAACAATCTAGCATGGTGGCCGCTGCTGCCTGCCAGCGCCGTCCATCTTCATGCCTCCGCCCATTCCGACCACCAGTCACCACCACGCTCCACTCCTCCTCGCCTTATCTCTCATCTTTAATTTTTTCGATGACATTCTCGAGATACCAGTTTTTTGATAAAATTCTCGAGATATCATTAGTTTTTCACATGGGATTACTCCTGCATGGGTCAATCACAATAGGTGTTTTGTAAAAAAATGCATATTGATGTTCCGTGCAATGCACGAGTATCTTGCTTGTAATTATATAACACAAATCATGAGCAGGAAGTGACATTTTTTTGACACAACCACGTTAACATGGCCACGTAAATCACTAGCTAAAGTAAATACCATTATACTTATATCCCGATGCAAAAGGTTGAGTACATGTCCAAAGAGTAGAGTCGCACACACACACTCTGTCTCTCAGAATCTCTCTCTCACACACACCCACCAGTTACGTGACGCCCACTTAAGCAGACACGTATGTTACAATTTGTGCACCCGCGGGTACACGTGATGCTGCATATTTATTTAAGCCGGAAGGCTAACCCAAACAGTAGTTGCATTCATTCCCCTCCTGCCGCCTCTTCTTTGTCGCCCGGTAGCCATGGCCCGACTGAAGGTAACAACATACGCCATACTCCCACCGGAGCGGCGCTTTAATATGGAAACTTTAGTGGTCATGCATGCATCTTTTTGTGCTAGCACTCCTATATAAGGGTTGGCCGGTCGCTTCCCACGGACGTGCGCGGGTGGTGGAAGAGGAAGGAGAAGGGAAGAGGGTTGTGGAGTAATGTTCTTTACCAAAATTTCTTAGGAAACTGAGTGCAATAATTGAGTATTTTGCAAACTACCAGTACTACACCTGACATGGTTCAAAACCTATACTCTCTTGCCAGCACGCGCTTCCCGCGTGAAATGGTCAGCGTCGCCCTGGAGCGTCAGTGCCGCATTAGTGCCCGACCAGAGAGGAGGCGACCTCTCACTGGCGCTAGCTTTGAAGTGGCGTGATGGCCGAGAGAGCGCCGCTTCCCGATGCACGCGACTGCTCCACGTCGAGACTGGCCATAGGCCCTGTTTGGATCCATGGGTTAGAGTTAGTTTGAGCTAGTTGGGACTCAAATATCCCTAAAGTATCCAAGAATGAGGGTTTAAATTGGAGAAAGTTGCACTGAACCCACCAAAGAAAACTATCCCATCCAAGAGGTGCTAACTGGAGATAGTTCTCATTGGGACCACTGAAAAATCACTTTTCTCTCTCCATCAAGTGCATTTATTGTCAATCTAACCCTGTCACCCAAACACCTCTTTGGCTACAGTTAGTTCATGGTTAGTCGCGAGTTAGTCTAACCTCTAGCTAAGTTAGAGTATCAAACAGGAGCAGTATAGGACATGCAAGTTGCTCGAAGCATACAGTCAAATTCGTACGTGAAAGTTTTTTTTCTTTTTGAAAACGGAACGTGAAACGAATTTTTTTAGAATGCTCTTGGCATGTCGCTAATAGGTGATGAGTTAACCGACCTCAATAGACGGCAAAAATGCCAGCCTGCCGCACTTTGATAGAGACCAGGAGGGAGAAGTGATACAGGCTGCTGGATTACTAGAGTTAGGTGTCGCACGGAAGCAAAGAAATATGGTGATAGCGTGGGTTAGCCATGTACTAGTATGATGTAACTACACTGGGCTGCCGTGTTTCGTACTCTTCCAGTCCACTAGGGAGATGATTGGTTGATTTTATATCACTGAATAATATTAAATATTATGAGTGCCGACGCTCCACCATGAGGTTCCTTGCTCCTTCTCGGTCGTCGGGAATCTATGTTCTTCCACTCTATTTTTTTACGTGAGCATTGTTCATCCTTTTGCCAACACGCGAGACATCTAACATCAAGGTGCACATGTTATGCAAGGATCGTTCCATCTATATGAAGAACACGTGGGACTGGAACTACGAGACGGACATGTACACAGGAGTGGACGTATGAACCAGAGTAATGTAGCGTAGTAAGTGAAGTAGAAAGGCACAAATGGTATGAACATGCATGGCATATAGGGTGTGTTTGGTTGCGTTCTCGTCTCAGCATAGTTGTTCCCTCTTCATGCAAGCTTCTAGTGTATTTGTGCTAAACTAGTGTGGACTCATGCACCCTCCATACACTCTACCAAACACCCAAAAGTAGGTCAAGAAGGGAACTCTTGGGCGACATTTGTCTCTTACTACGTACTACCACTAAATGTTGTACGTGCAATGCACGGTGATGTTATGGAGTACGTGCCTAAGTACTCTACTACTACTACATTAGTTGGAGGCACATATTAACTTTTATATTTGTTTACGTGTATGCCTCGAGACCTTCCAACTAGACATGTCTTTCTCTCCAGGTCACAGTTTGTATCGTTCATAACACTAAGTACTACTACGTGTGGTCTTCGACCCAGAAGTGGAAGAAGTGGAGACGCTCCACCACGCTGTTTTTTACGCTGGGCTCTACCACGCTATTTTTTTACGCTGGGCTCTACCACGTTGTTCATGTCCCACTCCTTTCGCTGACGTGTGGGACATCCAGCACGTGTCGTGTTTGGCACTCTTCGTCGTAAGAGTCGAAATGCTAGCATTCATCAGAAATAAAAAATAATTATAAATCAGCAGTGATACTATTTTTTTAGAACCAATCAGAAGTGAGACTATACCACGCGGTTTCCTTGCTCCTTGATATCGGAAAGAATACTTCCGTTCGCCAACATGTGGGACGTCAACCATCCTGGTCCACTTGCCATGCACGTAGAACTGCAAGGGAGAGTCGCCCCGGTCGTCACGCCATAGTAACAATGACTAATGAGCCGTCAAATCACAGGCCCACTTCCCACTTTGAAGTTGCTAGGACAAAGGAACCATCATGACTTCGTTGAATTCCGCTTCTTGAAGAAAACTGCTATACCAGCAGTACTGCTAGCTACAGTAGTTACTCCAACAGAGGCCTCCTTTCGTTCATAGGATAGGAATTTTATAGGAATATGAAAATCATAGGAAGTGAGATGACATGCATCTCAATTCCTATAGAGAAAGAGATGCCATTTGATGCATAGGATAGGAATTTTTCCATTTAGTCTAGGCTAATGTACTGGTAATTTGCTCTAAAAAGTACAGTAGTAACTAGTAGTACTCGTACATGCTTGTATTACACAGAAACACACACTAACTACTAGTACTACTACTTCTCACATGCTGGCCACACGCCGTCGTTCTCCTTCCTGGCTTTGTCGGCGACACCCCATCGTGCTTGGATCTCCGCCGACCTCTCCGCGGCAACGCTGCGTCCTTTTCTTTCTTGCGGCGGCGGGCCTCCCTTTTCTTGAGTGCTTTCTGACTTTTCCGCTCCCTCTGTGCGGCTTTGGCTGCCTCTTGCTCTACCACCCATTCGTCCTTGGCATCTTCAAATTCCTCCCACATAGTTGTGAGGTCGCGAGCGGCGATGAACTCGGCACGGCGGGATGCCATCACTTCCCTACCATTTTGTGTGCGGTCGTGGGCGGCGAGGAACTCAGCACGGTGGGATGCCATCGCTGCCTTACCGGTTAGTGTGCGGCGCGGTGGCATGAACGACGCCTGGTGAGAGCTCTGGGGTGGAGTGGCCGGACAACCATATAGTGCATTGGTTTGTCAAGAGCTCAAGGACAGAAGATGAAGGAAATTTGGATTCCCCTTCAATCCTCGTCATTTAACTAGACGTGTCTTTCTCTCCAGGTCGCACTTTGTATCGTTCATACCAATAAGTACTACTACGTGTGGTCTCCGACCCAGAAGTGGAAGAAGTGGAGACGCTCTACCACGCTATTTTTTTACGCTGGGCTCTACCACGTTGTTCATGTCCCACTCCTTTCGCTGACGTGTGGGACATCCAGCACGTGTCGTGTTTGGCACTCTTCGTCGTAAGAGTCGAAATGCTAGCATTCATCAGAAATAAAAAATAATTATAAATCAGCAGTGATACTATTTTTTTAGAACCAATCAGAAGTGAGACTATACCACGCGGTTTCCTTGCTCCTTGATATCGGAAAGAATAATTCCGTTCGCCAACATGTGGGACGTCAACCATCCTGGTCCACTTGCCATGCACGTAGAACTGCAAGGGAGAGTCGCCCCGGTCGTCACGCCATAGTAACAATGACTAATGAGCCGTCAAATCACAGGCCCACTTCCCACTTTGAAGTTGCTAGGACAAAGGAACCATCATGACTTCGTTGAATTCCGCTTCTTGAAGAAAACTGCTATACCAGCAGTACTGCTAGCTACAGTAGTTACTCCAACAGAGGCCTCCTTTCGTTCATAGGATAGGAATTTTATAGGAATATGAAAATCACAGGAAGTGAGATGACATGCATCTCAATTCCTATAGAGAAAGAGATGCCATTTGATGCATAGGATAGGAATTTTTCCATTTAGTCTAGGCTAATGTACTGGTAATTTGCTCTAAAAAGTACAGTAGTAACTAGTAGTACTCGTACATGCTCGTATTACACAGAAACACACACTAACTACTAGTACTACTACTTCTCACATGCTGGCCACACGCCGTCGTTCTCCTTCCCGGCTTTGTCGGCGACACCCCACCGTGCTTGGATCTCCGCCGACCTCTCCGCGGCAACGCTGCGTCCTTTTCTTTCTTGCGGCGGCGGGCCTCCCTTTTCTTGAGTGCTTTCTGACTTTTCCGCTCCCTCTGTGCGGCTTTGGCCGCCTCTTGCTCTACCACCCATTCGTCCTTGGCATCTTCAAATTCCTCCCACATAGTTGTGAGGTCGCGAGCGGCGATGAACTCGGCACGGCGGGATGCCATCACTTCCCTACCATTTTGTGTGCGGTCGTGGGCGGCGAGGAACTCAGCACGGTGGGATGCCATCGCTGCCTTACCGGTTAGTGTGCGGCGCGGTGTCATGAACGACGCCTGGTGAGAGCTCTGGGGTGGAGTGGCTGGACAACCGTATAGTGCATTGGTTTGTCAAGAGCTCAAGGACAGAAGATGAAGGAAATTTGGATTCCCCTTCAATCCTCGTCATTTAACTAGACGTGTCTTTCTCTCCAGGTCGCACTTTGTATCGTTCATACCAATAAGTACTACTACGTGTGGTCTCCGACCCAGAAGTGGAAGAAGTGGAGACGCTCTACCACGCTATTTTTTTACACTGGGCTCTACTACACTGTTCATGTCCCACTCCTTTCGCTGGCGTGTGGGACATCCAGCACGTGCCGTGTTTGGCACTCTTTGTCATAAGAGTTGAAATGCTAGCATTCATCAGAAATAAAAAATAATTATAAATCAGTAGTGATACTATTTTTTTGAGAACCAATCAGCAGTGATACTATACCACGCGGTTTCCTTGCTCCTCGATATCGGAAAGAATACTTCCGTTCGCCAACATGTGGGACGTCGATCATCCTGGTCCACTGGCCATGCACGCAGAACTCCAAGGGAGAGTCACCCCGGTCGTTGCGCCGCAGTAACAATGACTAATGAGCTATCAAATCACATGCCCACTTCCCACTTTGAAGTTGCTCGGACGAAGGAACCATCATGACTTCGTTGAATTCCGCTTCTTGAAGAAAACTACTATACCAGCAGTACTGCTAGCTACAGTAGTTACTCCAACAGAGGCCTCCTTTCGTTCATAGGATAGGAATTTTATAGGAATATGAAAATCATAGGAAGTGAGATGACATGCATCTCAATTCCTATAGAGAAAGAGATGCCATTTGATGCATAGGATAGGAATTTTTCCATTTAGTCTAGGCTAATGTACTGGTAATTTGCTCTAAAAACTACAGTAGTAACTAGTAGTACTGGTACATGCTCGTATTACACAGAAACACACACTAACTAGTACTACTACTTCTCATATGCTGGCCAGACCCCGTCGTTCTCCTTCCCGGCTTTGTCGGCGACACCCAACCGTGCTTGGATCTCCGCCGACCTCTCCGCAGCAGTGCGTGCGTCCTTTTATTTCTTGCAACGGCGAGCCTCTATTTTCTTGAGTGCTTTCTGACTTTTTCCGCTCCCTCTGTGCGTCTTTGGCTGCCTCTTGCTCTACCGCCCATTCCTCCTTGGCATCTTCAAATTCCTCCCACATAGTTGTGAGGTCGCGAGCGGCGATGAACTCGGCATGGCGGGATGCCATCGCTTCCCTACCATTTTGTGTGCGGTCGTGGGCGGCAAGGAACTTGGTGCGGCGGGATGCCATCGCTGCCTTACCGGTTAGTGTGCGGCGCGGTGGCATGAACGACGCCTGGTGAGAGCTCTTAGGTGGAGTGGCCGGACAACCGTATAGTGCATTGGTTTGTCAAGAGCTCAAGGACAGTAGATGAAGGAAATTTGGATTCCCCTTCAATCCTAGTCATTTATTACCGAGTATTGGCGGTCATCAAACTTGTCTTGATAGCTCACTTTGATCGTTGTATATGAGATATGGTGATTATACGGTCACTGGCTCAGCGTATAGCTCCGTATTTGTCTAGTTGACAAGTCAAACAGTCCGCATGCGCCTCATCAGCTCGTGTTCTTTATCTATCTACGCGGGCCTACATGTCAATGGAGAAAGAAATACTGTAAAAACCAAAATTACGCGTATGTGGGGAATCAAACCACGGACTCGTCGCTGCAACGCACCCTTGTCAGCCAAATAAAAATGAAATACTTCGCGTCAGACACTCACGCTCATGCTGTCAAAGCGTGCTAATGCATGCACGTCGCCCTCTAAATCAAAGTCCTGCTCATGGCGCAACGCAAACGGTGAGCCCATCACCTGCGCGCGCCGGCGGTGCCTGACATTATTGTTTAGACATTTGATGGATGCCTACGTGAATGCTGAGCATGTAATCTCCTGGCTCAACACCAACGGTCATACTCGGAGCGCCTTGCTCATGTATATCGTCCATCACAACGACAATCTATAAAACAGCCTAGCTAGAGAGGGTACTATGGTAGTATGGTACGGAGTATGTACTATCGTGAGCGACTGATCTTAGTGCCACTGCACACCGAAACCCCTTCCATCGCTAGTGCGCCCTTCCCGCCTAAAACGGTCACCGTCTCTCTAGAACATCAATGCCACATTCACCGGACTTAACTGTAGGTGCAATTGGTGTGTCACTGACATGCGGGCCAGATGCCTGTTGGGCCCACATGTCAGTAACCCAATGAATTTGCAGTTAAGTCACTGAAGCAGCGTCCTCATTCACGCTCGACGAACCTACTCTGGCGCCAGTTGTCCATCCGTCTGCCGCGGCTCATTACCATTCGCCTGCTATATTAACTTGAGCCCCAACTCCCAGCCATAGACAAAGACCCACACTTATTCTCCTCCGGTCCCTTCCTTCTATCGGAACCACTCCAACCATGGCCTCCTGGTGCTTCGAAGCTCTCTTGGACATATTGTTGTAGGAGCAGACCAAAGACATCGGCAGCTCCGCTCCGGGCACGCTCCAAAGCTCTCTTCAACGTACTGTCGCAGGAGCAAACGAAGGAGATCGCCGGCACCCCCCCAGCCGCCCTCCACCGCCACGACCATGAAGCCGGCACGCGTGCGCGGGCACAGCCGACAGCAAGGAAGAGTAGTACATGGTAGGTCGCCGCCGCTCTGGTCCCAGGAAGGCCACCGCTACTCCACTCAGTCGACGCCAAGCTTGGTGGGGTAAACATCGGCGGCCGATTAGCCGCTTGACGGCGACGTGGAGGCGGAAATCTTCAGAACCTTGTGCTTCGGAGGTGGAGGTTATCGAGGCTGATAAGGAGGAGGCAAATGCAATGGCCATCTTTCTCGGGCTCATGGCCGGACATGGTGGTCGGGCGTTGGCGATTGTTTAGATTAGGTTTACAGTAGGTTTTAGTACGCTTTGTGCGAAATATGTAATGAATTTCGTCCAGTTTGTAGGAAAAGTTTTCGAAATGTTCATTCGGTTAATTTGAAATTTGCTTTGTTTGCACGAATTTCGTCCGGTTAGTTCATATAGTTGTCGAAAGGTATGCGGCCAGCATTGGATGGCATCCATCAGTGTCCTCAGACAAATGCCGGTGTAAATTTGTGGGTCAGCACTAGAGATGTCCTAACTATCATGCTATAAGCAGTAATAGTCCTCCATTATTTGGGATGGAACAGTTATCCCTTGATCAAAATCAGATCCGCGGTGTTTCGCACTCCTCCCGTGTAAGAGTGTAAACTCTTGCTTACATAAAAATGGAGCAAGTGGACGGCACTGTAACACGTCATATCACTCGAACTAGCCCACCTAACAAGCGAAAGCACCGACCTCGTCATTTTGTTCTGGATTTCTATCGATCGATTGCGTGAAAATGTTATGCTTCGCAAGTTCTAAAGGAAAAGGTGTCACACTTACGACTCGTACGTGTCACACCCACGACAGTCCGGCTCGCACGCCGCTCACCAGAGGGGACACGCGTTGTCTTGCAATTTCACTGACATGTGGGACTGTAATTGCATAAACCATTGATAGCCGAAATCTAATCACTCGGCGGGCGTCGGCTGAGAAGAGAGAAACGGGGGAGGGAGAAGAGATCGCCTGCCCGCCGCTCATGGACTCCAAGAAATATATGGTGATAATGTGAGGTGGGCCATGGTGGAGTCCGGACCACTTCCGGAGCCCGCTCTAACCACCCTGCCCCTCAAGACGCCAGCTGCCCGCCGCATGCATGCATAGAAAGTACTAAAAAACTAGGCTATAAGGCCTTGTACAATGGGAGATGCTTAGGGAAGATGCTTAGAGAAATAAACCAGGCTTTCGTTAAGCACCGGTGCTTACTTGTACAGGATAAACGCTTAACTAAGCGTCTATCCTGTAGAAATAGGCACTGGTGCTTAAGAGAATCCTGGTTTATTTTCCTAAGCATCTCCCATTGTACAAGGCCTAAGCCCGCTTATGTGGAGGAGAGAGAGGCATTGACAAAGTCAAGGAGTGGGCTCCACAAGATCCCATCTCTACACGTGCTCTAGGTATAAAAATAATAATTCTAAAAAAGGCATAACAAACAATTGTGTCTAAAAAAAGAAAGATAAAAAACATTTGAGAGGAAATAGATAGAGAGAAAATGAGAAAAAGTTGTAACCTTATAGTCAACAGTATGGTAGCATTACATGAGGAAGGAGGGAGTGGTGCACATGCCAAGTTCACTGGGCTATCGTTTTTCACACTCCTCCATCGTAACAGTGGAGACAATAGCTTTCATAAAAAATAAACAATGAATACTTGTTGCTCGTCCTCTATATCGGAAAGAATACTTTCATTCGCCGACATGTGGGACGTCGACCATCCTGGTCCACCTGCCATGCACAAAATTATCTTGGTCTACCCCGGTCGTATCGCAGGCCCAACCTTTCCCACCGTAAGTTGTTCGGATGAAGGAACCATCATGACTTCACTGAATTCCGCTTCTTCAAGAAAACTTACTGTACCCGCTATACTGCTACCACACGCAAAGACTGGACGGCACTATACCACGTCATATCACTGAAACCCACTAGGCCAAACTAGGCCGCCTAGGTCATCTATTTTGGAACGAAGGGAGTACGTCTCTGCACTGCTATGAGTTTGTGTTGTACGTCTCTGTACTTTGCTACAATTTTCCTACCCTATGAACCAAATGAGGCCTGGATGTATCTGTGTCGACTATTTTCTGTTCGATCGCTAAGCCTACAATTTTTGGAGCTAGGGCTATTGGTCGATCGATGATGGATAAGTATAAGCGTACCACGAGCTCATCAGCCCCAACATTTCTCTTTGGTGAGTGTTTTGCAAGTACTATAGCTCACACAGTAGCTAGCCTACTAACACCAAGAATCATCAAACAAGCCCCGTTGATATGATAAACAGTTCAAACTTACATCTAAGCATGCCATATATTACATCAAAAGATGGTGAGGATACATCTGTTTCCATAACTCGGAGAGGGTTCGCATGATTCACTATCAAACAAAAGTAGCAAGTACCGCCCACACAAGACAGTGCACTAGCACTAAGATGGTTTGATAACACGCATCGTTCTGGTAATTAAACATAGGGCAATGCAAACTACCCTGAAGGATTAGCGCGACCAACTATTTCTTATCATCGATCTCTCGGGCAATGACCACAGCACGGACAGCGGCATGGGAATCGATCTCTGGGGCGATGTCCATAGGACTGATCGCGACATCAGAATTGATCTCTGGGGCGAAGTCCACAGGATGGACAGCGGCATCGGAATCGATCTCAGGGGCAATGCCAACAGGACGGGCTGCGACATCTGAATCATCAAGGACGTCCACCGGCACCTGCACAACCCTAACATATTAGCAAGAACATTGCAAATAATCAAAAACCACAACTATTGTAAAGCCATTATTTTTTACCTTGTGCAGCTCACCGGGGGATCTCATCCCTCTGGGGCCATCTCCCCGTCCTCGATGGGGGCCATCACCTTGCCAGGGGAATACCGCTTCTCAACAGTGACTATCTCCTCAAACTCGGCCTTGAGCCTCGCATAGGTGGCCATTAGAGTTCCTAGGGTAGGCACGGTGGACCCCTTGCTGTTCTTCCAACTTTCTTTGAGGAGTTCGTCCACCAACGTCGTCAACTCTTTGGCCAGTGCTTGTTTCTTGGAGTTCTTCATCTCCATGGGTTGGCCCGCCAACCTGGTCAACTCGTTTGTCGGTGCTCGCTTCCTGGAGATCGCTGTCTCCAGTGGGTTGTCCACCGGCAACTCTTTGCTAGTGCTCCAGGATCCATCAATGAACTGACAAACAAAAACCAATCGAAAGGAAACCACAATCGCAATGAAAACGAGAAAAGAATAGGATGTGAGAATCGGTCGGTGCTTCGCAAAAAGAAGATTCTTGGAATGAAAATATAGCAGCATAACTGATTCGCCCATCTTTCCTTCATCGGTACAGAAGAAAAATGGCATAAGTGAGTAGCCTGGAGTGAGGTTTTCTTCAAGAAAGGGAAGAAAGGGCTTGAACGAGCGCTTCATTGAAATGATGGTTGCTTCGTCCTGTCCAACTTGGAGGCCACCTTACCACTGCTGGTAAAGGTGTGGGTTTTGTGATATGACGGGTCATGAAGGCCACATCGGGGTGACAGGTGAGTCTTGACTGTAGCACCTCGCTGTGATTTGGTGGATGGCACGCGGGCCCGGATGCTTTGAAATGTCCCGCATGTAGATAGAGCAGCTAGTCATATAGGAGTTCTCAATACTTGTGCACCGCGACCAAGGCAGAGAGGAAAATGAGAGAACTACATAATTAATGCATGAGTTTAATTAGGGTAGCTTTGTAAAGTACGAGATACATTCCTCCAATTGCAAAATGCCTTGGTTCATGAGATTTGAGATTTGAGCCCTATAAACCGGAAGGGAGGGAGTACTGCACGCGGTGTAGTCTAGTCACTTGTTCAAATCTCTAGAAAGGCAAATACTCCTTTCCGGTTTACAGGGCTATACTACTCCCTCAATCTAGGTGTGTAAGACTAGCCACAATGGTGAGTAACATACGCATATCCCTAGACTTTGTTACTGCCTTCATAGTGGGTAGTAACATAAGTGTGGTAACATGCAAAGCTTCATTTATTAGGTTATAGACTCATATTGCATTGGGGCATGTGATGTTACAGTAACTAGCTAAGTTACTATAACTACATCTCTCCTCATTAACTCACTGCCACATAAGCAAATCTGCTGAGTTGGACTCGATGTTACTGCTGAAGTTACTCCCACTGTGGCTAGTCTAAGTCATCTTACGAAAACCAAATAGTCCCAAAGCACTTAGGCGTGGTGCATTAACTTCTACCTTGTTTCTTGTTTCTTGACATATCAACCAATAAGAGATGAGAGGTGTGCATGGTCTTAATGACTTGCAGTGGCTAGTTCATTGCATGCAATGCTATTAATTAGCAAATAAGCATTGGTGACACCAGGAGGAAACGGTGCTAAGCACGTGGACCTATGCAGAATGAGTATCAACGAATGGATGATGGAGTTTAATTGTTCAACAATTCAATGAAGGAAGCTTAGATATAAATTCAACGACATACTCACCTAGACGAAGGGAGTAGAAAGTACTAGTACTACAATAGCGGGCTCAAATAGCAATTTTGCCTCATGCAAGAGCCTGGCTACTACTCCTATATGCATGCTCCAAGGCATCACAACACGTGAGCGTTCGCAACTGCCACGTTCAGGTTGCGCTTGGCTCTTCGCCTCTTCAAGAAGACGAACAATGATGTTACTCCTACTTCTACAGTATCGAATCCACTACTGCATGTCCATCCACCTCGTGCGGGAGGGATAGCGTGTAGCAAAAGCTTCTACTTACTGCTCCTGCCTTTGCGTCTATGATAGGTGTGCCCAACAGGTTGTTGGCCCTCCTGTCATGCTGCCAAAGGCAGGTGCAGTTAAGGCATCGGAGCTCAGTCTGCGAGGGAGAGGGCATTCTAGTAATCAAATTTCTCGGTCTTGTACGAGTTGACGCGACACATCAAAGCACTGCACTCGATATAAGTCTTTTTACACATTTCAAATGGACTACAACATACGGATGTATGTTGACATATTCTGCTTCGTATGTAGTCCCTTGTTGCAATCTCTAAAAAGACTTATATTTGGAAACGGAGGGAGTACAACGCATTCATGCATGCCGTGACTTTCGTTTTGATACTTGCATGTGTTGATTTGATGCACCTTGCCAAATTTTGACTATAAATTTAACTAACCAAATTTTCATGCATGTCACAAAAAATTACGGGACTGTTTGGATTGTGACTATGTTTTTCTTATGTTGCCACATTATTATTCCCATACTTGCCGCACTTGCCTAACTTGAGTTGCTCAAATTGGTAGACACACTTTGGCTTGCCTAAGGGAATCTTGCCACAATTTTTGTGTCTATGACATGTGGGGTTCACTGCTAATAAAAGAATTCTTGTCTTAGGTCTGGCTAATAAAAAAGACTTATATTTAGGAACGGAGGGAGTAGAAAATATAAATAATAATGCATGTTGGTGCAACCCACGTTTCCGCTAATTTTAGCCGTGGGGTTGTTCACAATTTTTACGAGGGGGTGGTTGTTCATTTAATGGAGGGACTTGTAGTACCAGACTTGAACGATACAAAGTGCGACCTGGCACACCGTAACACCACTTGGAACAAGCAGGTAGCTATCTCAAAAAACAATCAACAACTAAAAAACGCGACCTGGCATGTAGTAGTACACAATTTTAAACGATTGTTTTGATGGAGTGAAAAAGGAAAACTACCCCACTACATATATATAGCCCGGAGCCTCCGCGCTTGCTTGCTAGGGTTGCTCTATTCACACACTCTCATCCTCTATAGATCTAAACAAGATAAGGGTAGTAACACAGTCTTTCTCCATTCAAAAAACACTGTCTTTCTATCCTCACCGCTGGTTATAGTTCCGGACGTATCCCCCTCTGTCGGTGAAGGGGAGGAGGGGTAGCATTTAGTCTATCGTCGACAGCGAGGGAGGAGACCCACTGTTGGTCGCACCGTTATCTCTGGCTGAGCGCCAGCGTGGGAGGTCCTCCTATCCCTTCGTCGTTGCCTGTGGGCGGATCATGCCTCCCGCCGCCCACCTATCCACATCCCGATGACCTTCAGGTATATCTTCGTTCAAAACCGCCTTAGCTCTATTTCCCCAGCTCGCTACGTCGCTGCATGTGCATCATTTTCTACCACTCAGCCCCTCTCGATCGGATGGTCCAACGTCACCTATTTTCTTCTTCTATTGTTAGAGGTAAAGCTACTTCAATGAGTCGAATCTTGTACTCCCTCCGTCCGAAAATACTTGTCATTGAAATGGATGTATCTAGATGTATTTTAGTTGTAGACACATCCATTTTGATGACAAGTAATTCCGGACGAAGGGAGTACTTGGTTCAAACAAGAAATAAAGTGGGGGTGGGGGAATTTAGTATGTACATCAGACATGGTACAAACAGGAAGGAAAGGGGGTGAAAGTAGTACAGACTGGTCATCCAACTGGTCTCTTGGTCGAAAAGGGAAATATAGGGGTAACGCTGTACACAGTGGTATGACCAGGACTAGATTTTCTATCCACACATAGGAGTAGGTGGCTAGATTGAACAAAAATGGGACCAACCCAGATATGTTTCTTGGATGTTTGTGTCTCAGGGCAACAAACTATGAATCACCACTTTATGCCCCTGTTTACGTACATGGTGCTGGACTGCTGGTGCACCCACTGTCCCATGCCCTTATACCAAATATTTAGATGTTCTTAATCTAATGTCCCTGGTAAAAATGAAACCATGCCACTGGTATGAGCCATGACAAGTTTAGCCAAATGTTTTTTCCTGTAATTGTTTGAGTTTCTGACTGTTTCCTCTGTTCCTTTTTGTGCAAACAGGGATATCCAATTCACCTGGTTGCTATTGTGACCTTTTGGTGCACTGCACAAAACTCTTCTTAAAAGAAGTGACTTTTGTGCTGTTTAACTAGAATGTCAGAATGGAACAGTTGGTTCATTTTGGTGGAACTGCACAAAGGGAGATCTGTGTTCGAATCCTCATCATCCATATTGGCGCCATAACCTTCCTTTAGGTAAGAATGATATTTAATGCATGTGTTCATCTCTATTTTCCGACTGCCATGAGAAAATAATGCTATTCTTTACTAGTACACTTGTACTCCCTCACTACAAAACCAATTCTGAATTAGAAGGCCAATCATGTACTTGGTTTCACCAACTGGTGAGGAGAAAGAGAAACAGAGCATGAAGAGGAAGAGGAAGAAGAATAAACAGTGCCAAGGCGATCTTGCTGAATCCAGAGGCCTCAGTCGAGGCCATTCAAGGGCTCCGGCAATGACTACCTTACATGTGAGACGATCCTCCAGGGAGCCCTTCCACTTCTGCGGTCTCACTTAATTAATTAGGAGTACTTAAGTACCACTAATTTATTGATGCCTAATTTTCCTGTCGGAGTTAAACAAATGTTTAGTAGGACCCTATGCTGAATCATGACGTGTGTATGTTTGTCTATGGAGGTGAATCATGTGGTGGAGCAGGGAGGGAATATTATTAGTGTCATGACATAATAGTGCTATTGTTTTGCATGTCAATTTATTGCCATTGGTTCAATGAGGAAATGTTTTGCGTATTGTCCATCATGAATTTGATGCTACTATTTGAGTAATATGCTAATGTCTTCCTATCCTTTCTCACTAAGCTAATGAAGGTTTCACCTTGTTCCTACTTGTGCAAACATGGATCATGTTGTGCCAATCATACATTTTAGTGGAACTATACAAGACAATACAATGAACTGTATCCCAGCCAGTGCTTTAACTCTGCTGGAAGTTCTTGATAATCTTTCGATATAATCTCAGCACTGGTAAACAAGAGTGATTTCAACCATACATTTGAAGTGCACAAAAATATATATACTATTGTGTGATTCCAGTGAGTGCTTTATCATCTCTTATGGGACTACATGAATAAGCTTTTTTTCTCAGGTTGGTACGGGCCTAAGGCCTTCATCCATATTAGTTTGTCGTCATCTCTATTTTTATCGTGCTACTGTCATGAGAAACTCCTTTATCTTTGCACGTTAAAGTTTTGCAACCTATGATAAATGGCAATGCTTTGAGTGTTGAGCTAATTGGCACTAATTAAATAAACTAATACCTCTCTTTAAGCAAGACTACTATGTTGCTAACTTTACACATTAAGATAATGAGGGTGCTTCTATTTGTTAGTGTATGTTTCATCAACTAGTCTCACTATTACAGTAATCTCACTCTCTCAGTATATGTGCCAACAGGGATGCTCGATTTTGGTGGAACTGCACAAAAACTTTGGGTGCTTCATTGCCTCGACAGCTTCCATCCTTTCCTATCAGTCGCTAATCTCGGCTTGCTTTCTTCCTTCGCTGTCAATCGCTTCGCTTATCTCAGCTTCCAGTCAAAGGAAATAGTAATTCATATGCTACCTCACACAGGTTGGTACTAGTCTTTATCCTGATTATTGTGCTTGTCATGTATTGATAATTTGGTATTGTGCTACTGTTTGCCGATTTTATAAAGGAGTAACTTGGAGCCTAAACTCGCAGGCAAATCATTGCATTAGGTGATTTCAGTATAACTGCACAAAATGATCAGATGGACAGATACTTATGCTGCTGCCATGTACTCCAAAGTTCACTTAGACAAGCATCGATGTTGACAAGAAGTGCCTATATATTCATTCGAGTATCAACTGGCGTCAACTAGATGTCAAACTCCCAAGTATTAGGAGAGTGAACGACAAAAATATTGCTTGGCGCATAGCCCAGAAGAACACAGTCCAGTCTTTGGTCCCAACTTGTGCCTTTTGGTTATTGGCAGATATGGTAGCGAACTGTGTGGCATGGAGTCTAAAGATTCTAGACAAGTTGGTTGACGCGTATATTTATATGGCACTTAATCAGTCTGCACACCAGGGATGCTCCATTTCAGTTGAACTGCACAAAAAATTTCGGTGGTTCATTTTCTCAACCACCTCCTTTCTGGTCTGCAATGTAGAATTATGGTGAGCTACAGGACCAACATGAGACAGTAAACTAGTTGGATGAAAGTAGTGGCCAAGTTGCTCAAACCTCGCTTGGCACGGGGCCACTATTTGAGGATAAACCTACAAGCAAAGTTCAGATTGTCTGTGCTGCCTCTTATGTACTCGAAAGTTTACTCATACAAGAACTAATTTTAGCAAGAAGTACCTACGACTGAACACCATTTACCAGTTTTTACCCTAGGTAACTAAAGTTTGTCCGTGGATCACATTGGCTGTGATCTCAATCATTTGGATGCATAAACATACTGAACATGTGTATATCTGAATCTTTTTCTGAATTATGTATGAATATTGTCATGTGATCTATGAATCATTTGGATGCATAGATATGCGGAGCTTGTGTATATATGAATCTTTTGAGTTGTTGATAGTGAATGTTGGCTACAAATATGAACATGTCCTGTGAACCTGAGTTTGATACGAATGTTTACCTTTTGCGTTGTATTTGTGTGTGAACTTGTCAGTATGCCAACTATGGGGTATGTGATGTGTGGGTGTCAACGACACACCTTCTTCTCGAGAAGAATTGCACCTGCTTTGTTAGGGTAGCAATGGCGCATCAGCTCTTTTTAATCCTTTTATTACTCTGTCTTCCCCTCTCCCCCGCTCAACCCCTGTCGTAATGTTTTCGACCTCAAAACAAACATAGTACTGCGTTGTTTTTTGGGGCTTGATGAAAAATCGAGTGCTGGTTTATGTAGGTTGGCCCGCCCAGCAAATGGGCTGCTGGTCCACCACGACGGACTGGGAGGCTAAAAATACAAGTTGTATGGTGGAGAGGCAAGTAAAAAATGCTATCAAGAGCTATCCACTGAAGAAAAAAATCGCTCCTGATGTGCTTCTTCAGTCGTGCCACCGGCCCCCTCTTTAATCCAGTTCGTCCGGGGATCTGGTATCATTTTTTCCAGAGGGCAACAAGTATCAGCTAGGCCTAGGTTTTGTATTTTAACACGCGTAGCCCACGACATACGGAGACAGTGGTTTCAACTTATTTTTTGAGGTTCATACCGGCCTATGGGCTTTTTCTTAAAGATCGGCAACCCAATGTATTTTTTAATAAAATGCAGGTCTCTGTTCTATTTATCTATATATAATGTTGTGTCCAATTTATGTTTTCCCTTCTAACCATATTATATATATTTATATTATTACTATTATCGTATATTTTATAGGGACTTATATATACATTATCAAAACATCCCACGTGTTATTAACTTATAAGAGTAAATGTTTAACGGAAGTTGGCCAGGAAAATCCTGGTTGTTTTTGACTCACAGGCAAGGAAAATCCTGGTGATTGCGTAAAAAAGCTTGCGAAGATTTTAAGGACCAATTTAGTAATAACGCACTCATTTTTATTTTGAGCTATAAATCGCTAATTTTTTAATTATATATATATATATAATGTGCCTCTCTGGTTTATTCTTTGATTGCTCCTTCTAACATAACATTATATATATAACGAGCCCAGCTAATTCGTGTATTTCAAGGAAGTGCAAATGGGCTGGGATTTCTTAGAAAATATAAATGGGCATGATTGTCGTGAAATTATTTGTTCACGCAGCCCAGTAAATGGACTGTACATTCTAGAAAACATGGGTAAAATATATGCCACATTTTTGCAGGCTGACATGCGGGCCAATAGGTCGAAGCCTATGTAGGACATTGTCAACTTGGTCAACAAATGATTGTGACATCCAGAGCCATTGGATTTATATCCAACGACCGGCATGCACCTCCAATCTCTCGTCTTCTTCCTCCAGCGTCACCGGGACCGCCCGGTCCGGCCTCCGGCGGCTAGCGGCTCTGCTTAGCACACATCGCTGCAAAGCGCTACCCCACCGCCGGCCAGGCTATCCCTTCACCCCTCGACACCTCCTGTTATTCTCCACAGACTGCAGCCCCATGCCGCAACAGAACCAGTTATAACCCTTCTCCTCCTCTCAATATGCGACTCCACTTCCGCGTCTTCCCATCTCCGAGTCGTTCCCGTCCGGGGCCTCACCGTCATCCACCGCCTCGCTGCACTCGCTGCGGCATGGTCAACAAACGGGAGTCATCGGAAGGGAACTGTACGTGAAGAGCCTGGTGGCTGGGACCCACGAGGTCCATGGTCGCAAGCAAGGAAAGTTCCTCCTTATTAAGCTGGAAAAAATGTTTCCTCCACCTAACAGCTGGGACCCACCGGCTGTATCTTTGCACGGAAGGAAGTGCCTCCTTATTTTGCGAAAAAAAGTATTCATCCCGTTGACAGCTGGGACCCGTCAGATTTGGTGGATGACTTGTGGGCCTACTAAGCAGACGTGTACGCACGGCTTTGTCAACTTAATCAACAAATGATTCTAGTAGCTGGGCCGTTGGATGTTAATCCAAAAGCCGTGCTCCTTCTTCAACCTCTGTTCTTGCTCCTATCTCCTGTGGGCGGCACCATGGTTGTGCTGCCGTGCACCAGAACCAGTCAAGTTTCCCACTCCTCTCCATCTGCGACACCACTACCCCGTCTTCCCCATCTCCGGGTTGTTCAGTCTGGGGCCTCGCCGTCGTCCACCGGCCTTGGTGCGCTCGGCACGGTGTGGTCAACATGGTCAACTACCGAGAGTCATCGGAAGATGACTGCACGTAAGAGGCTGACAGTGGGGACGCACCACGCCCATGGACACATGCATGCAACGGAACGCGGTGTGGTCAACGTGGTCAAGGAACAACTTCCATCGGAAGTACACTGTATGTGGAGAGGCTGACAGCTGGGTCCACGGCCGCAGGAAGGAAGTGCCTCCTTATTACGCGGAAAATAATGATTCCTCCACCTGACAGCAGGGACCCACTAGACGGGCCACTGTATTTTGTGAAAAAAACATTCCCCCCCTAACTACTGGGACCCACCTGACGGGTCACCGTATTTCAGGAAAAAAAATGTTCCCCCCGCTGTCAGCTCGGACCCATCGAAAGTGCCTCCTTATTAAGCAGAAAAAAATGAATACTCCCCCTGCTAGCTGTGACCCACCTTGGTGGGAGGCAGACTTGTGGGCCCACTAAGTTGATGGGGACGGAGGGCTTTGTCAACTTAGTCAATATGAACAATTCTAGCTACAATGACCGTACGATGTCCATCCAACGGCCATCGTGCTTCTTCAACCTCTGGTCTTCTTGCTCCAGCCGTCCAATGCAGCGCCGGTCGTGCCGCTTGCTCCTACCTCCCATGGCCGGTTGTGATGCAGTGGAGGCCTCACCACCCCCTACTACTCCCGCCGCTAGCCAGGCCATCCCTCCACTCACCAACACCCCCTGTTATTCTGCGGCGACGGCAGCCTCACACCGCAGCCGAACGAGTGAACCCTCATACTCCTTTACGCGTGGGCATCCACTGTCGTGTCTTCCCCGGCTCCGCGTCGTCCCCTTCCTAGGCCTCGCTGTCGTCCACCGCTGTGGTGCTCTCAGCGCGGCATGGTCAATGTGGTCAATGGCCGACTTCCATCGAATGAGTACTATACGTGGAGAGGCTGACAGCTGGGTCCATGGCAGCCGCAAGGAAGTGCCTCCTTATTAAGTGCAAAATAATTATTCCTCCACCTGACAGCAGGGACCCACCGGACGGACCACCGTATTTCGTGAAAAACACGTTTCCCCCTGACTACTAGGACCCACCAGCTACACCTTCGCATGCAAGGAAGTGCGTCCAGGCAAAAAAATGATTCGCCCCCCTGATTGCTTGGACCCACCAGCTACATCTTTGCACGCAAGGAAGTGCGTCCAAAAAAAGCGATTCGCCTCCTGACTGCTAGGACCCACCATCTACATCTTTGCATCCAAGGAAGTGCCTGACAGTCGGGACCCACCTAGTCGAAGCATACGTAGCATTGTCATTCTGGTCAGAAACGTGTACGTACATACTGGTGGATGTAAAGGCGCGCACGTGTCGTAGTAGAGGCGCACACGTGTCGTAGTAGAGGTGCGTACATGTCGTAGTATAGGCGCGCACGTAGCATGTACATGTACGTACAACGGCCAGTGTGCAAGAAAGAAAATACGGCCACGCATGTGTACATACGGGCGGGGTCTCGAACACCTACTTGCGCATACGTACGGCCAGGGCTCGTGTACATGGCTGGGGCGGAACGGAGAAACAACGTCATCGTCGTGTTCATGAGGAGCCAACCAACTGGGTCAGAATGGAATGCATCGTCGTGTTCATCGAGAGGGCTTGGTCGGAACAGGCGATGGAATCGAGGCCTGGTGTATAGCAGAACGGAGGAAACAGCCTTGTGTTCCACTGGCCATGTTCGAAACAGGATCCTGTTCATCGGGAGGGGTCTGGTGTAATGCAAAAAGGAGGAAACGGACCTCCTACGGTCGAAACGGGGGTCCTGTTGATCGAGAGGGGTGTGGTATACCGCAAAACGGACAAAACGGACTTGTGTTGGAGCGCTACGGTCGAAACGGGTGTCTTGTTCATCGGGAGGGGTGTGGCGTACCACAAAACGGGACTCCACAGGATACTATTTATCTCCACCGTCGACCTCCTCCAGCTTCCACGGGCTACCGTCGACCTCCTCCAACCTCCACGGGCTCCTGTTCATCTAGCCTCCACCGCGTGCTACTCCACCGGCTACTGTTCAACCACCCCTCCACGGGCACCCCCTCACCGTCTACTATTCATCCAGCCCTCCACGGGGTCGTCGTGTTCATCTAGCCCTCCACGAGGTCCTGTTCATCCAGCCCCAACCGGCTAGATCGATCGGGGTCCTGTTCATCTAGAGGCAACTCCAGAGGGTCCTGCATCCAGCCCCACCGCTCACTGTTCATCCACCCCCCCGGCAACGCTCACTGTTCATCCAGAGGTAGCATCGATCGGCTTCAGTTAGCAGCAGTAGCGAATGAATCGCTCGATCGGGTTCAGTTAACAGCCATCGATCGATCGATCGAGTTCAGTAACGCGTAGCCTGTAGTGCAATCGCTCGGGATCAGTTAGAGCCCAACGCCTCACTCGAGTTCAGTTAGATCCAATGCCTCACACACACGCGCGTATGTGTACGAGAGAAATGTGCATCGCTCGGCCCCCGACCACCCACCTTAACCGGGAACTCCCTGAAATTTTCCTCGCCCTCTCTTCGACCATGGTTTTTTCTGTCATGGACGGCCCAAAGAATGTCATGCATCTGCGTCCCCGTCCCTCCCAGGACAAAAAACCCATTTTCTGTCATGATTTTTTGTCATAGAAGTAGGATCCCACCACATCTATGATGATACCGGGTTTTTTCACAATTATCGTCATAGAAGTGTCATAAGTATGACAAGAAAAACTTTCGTTCGACCCAATATGTCACGAATGTGTCTTTTTTTATAGTGTTTGCGGCCTCACGCACGGTATTCCCACGGGTGTCGCCTTACCAGGCCTGGGACCATTTGCGCCTTTTGGCACACGTATGTGATAGTGTCGCTAGCATGCATATGACAAAGAACCCAGGCTGACATGGCTAGTCATGAACCCAAAGGGGCGCTAACATACAGGGACATGCATACATGACCCAGCAACGAACTTGTCGATCAACAATGAATGAATCCCAAGTCGTAGCAAGCTACAAGGACTTAAAGGATCACCGCGTGACATTTCCCCGAAGGGACAAACACAGGAACGAAGACGGACACATGCCGGCCAACCTAAGTGTTCCGGAGTAGTAGCAAGCTACCATGGCTCAGTGGAAGCACTTGAGACATTTCCTACTAAGAGAGGCTACCAAGGATAAACAACTAGATAGTCATATCCCACACATACCAAGCATTCCAATAACATACACACAATATGCTCGATATGTGCAAATACAACATGGCATCACAACATAACTCTATGACTCAAGTATTTATTCAATAGGCTCCGAGGAGCGAGATATTACAAACATGGGTCTCATGACCCAACATTCAGAGCATACAAGTCAAGCACAAGCGGAAGCTTAACATGTCTGAGTACAGACAACTACAAATGAAAAAGGGTTGAGAAGCCTGACTATCTACCAGATCCTACCAAGGGCACAAGATCGTAGCTGAGGTAAGAAGCTAAACACCGAAGTCCACGTGGAACTACTAGCGACACTGAAGTCTCTCTGCAAAACATAAATTAAGCAAACGTGACTACAAATGTACCCTGCAAGACTTACATCAGAACTAAATACATATGCATCATTATCAACAAAGGGGATGGTGGTGTTTAACTGCATCAAGCCAGCTTTGACTCGGTGGCTATCCTGAACTACGACTGCAAGTAACTCTTTTGAGATGGCGCACGCGAGTCCACATATTCACCATATCAATACACCACTATGGATCCTGTCTCCCAACGAAAATGCCATCCATAGCACTCACGCTTATCTTGCGTATTTTAGAGTATCCACTTTCACTTGTCTATGAACTGTATATAGGCAACCCAGAGGTCCTTTACTGTGGATGCGGCTATTCGAATAGATCATTTACAACCCTATAGGGGTGTACTTCTTCACACATGTTTCCACCACTTAGTGCCTACACATGACATATGCTCGGCAAACTTCAAGCGAAAGCAGGCGTGGGTGTACACCACGACCTACCTAAACACTCAAGTCTCTAGTCCAGGTTTATCGCCTATTCAGGTTGCGTCCGCAGGGAGTCAGACCGAGATTTCCACATACGGCTCCGAACGATGTGTACAGGGTTCCACGACACCAAACGGGCACCCGCCATACCCGGCCACGTGCCTACCGCATCACAGCACACCCCTCGGGTTAGCGCTGTGCACGGCCTCCAGCATAATACAAACACCAGAAACAACTTGCAACTCCTAGACAAAGGACTAGGGTGGTTAAGAAGTCGAGCGGGGTCATATTTCAGGGCCCAATGCATGGTAGTAGCTGTTCCATGGATCACAAACACAGAACTCGGTTCCTGAGGACGGCTTCAATGAGACAACCCACCATGTACTCCTACATGGCCTCTCACCGCTACCTTTACCAAATCGTGTTCATACACTTAGCTCACACACAGTAGGACATGTTCATCACCATTCCAACTCATCCCCGATGAATCAGACCTGACTCAACTCTAAGCAGTAGTAGGCATGACAAACAAGCATGAATGAGTAGGCACATCCGGGCTTAAACAAATCCTACTCATAGTAGTGGGCTTCATCTATTTACTGTGGCAATGACAGGTCATGCAGAGGAACAGGGGTTCAACTACCACAGCATGTAACAGATGAATTGTTGTTGTCCTAATGCAGTAAAAGAGAGAAGGGGTGAGAGAGCAGGATTCTATAGGAATGAACAAGGGTTTTTTTCTTGCCTGGCACATCTGAAGATGATATAACTCTTCATTGGTGTCATCGAACTCATTGTCGAAATCACGTCTACAGAGAGGGGACAAATACTGGCAAACAAGGAAGAACACAATCAATGCAATGCATAATATGACGCATGATCATGACATGGCAATATGATGTGATTTGAGCTAATGCATCTAGCAACAGGTTAAGTGAAGTTGGTTTGAATCTAGGATTCAAATTCAAACTCCATATGTGGATATTCAAATGCCATTTATATGATTTTTCCTAAACAGCAATTATAAGTTGTTCTAACATACATGAAACAAGTACAGATGGATAGATTGGATTTTTTTGATCATTTTTCATATATAATTTATTTCATTTGGAGTTATGGTTGAATTCTATGAATTTTTCAAGTTTAGACTATTTTCTAGAATTTTCTGAATTTTTTTAAATCCAGAAAATGATTAACTGCGTCAGCATTGCGTCAGGGTAATGTCAGCAGGGCCAACAGGGCTGCCCTGGGTCAAACCTGACCAGTGGGTCCCACTAGTTAGTGTCACGGTGCTGGCTAGGGTCGCTGATGTGTGGGCCCAGTCAACGGCCACGTCAGGTTGGTCAAAGCTGACGCATGGGGCCACTGTGGTTTGTCGAAAGCTAAACAGGGGTTTACCCCTTTGGTTAATTAACATGGCAGGGTCCACTATCAGTGACTGAGGTGGTAGTTAGTGGGTGGATTAGACCTAATCTAATCACGCCACGTCGGCGTCACCGGATCAAGTCACCGGCGACCTTACAGGACGGCGGTGGCTCGTCGAAGTTTCTATTTCGGCGACCATTCGCATGGCGGAGGGCGTCTACGCATTGCAGGTGCTTGGACGCATCCATCTACGCAAATGGGAGGGGTTGAGGTCAGCCGAGCTCGCCGGAATCAAGCTCACGGCGGCAGCCAGAGTTCGGGCGATGATGCAAACGTTGCTATGGTGCACGGCAGGAGCAATGGGTGGCCTCTACATGCTCCTGGAGCTTTACTAAGCACGGAAACGTGCTTGGCTTTGAGCCTGAGCAGCTGCAGCAACGGCAGTGACATGGCCGGCGGGCAGAAGCTTTCGGCTCCGGGGGAAAACACGGCTAGGGGACGCGTTCAGCAGCGAGAAGAGAGGGGAAAGATGGCTGGGCTCACGTCGATCACGAAGCGATGCTCGGGGTAGCCGGGGGCGTGCTGATGACGATGAATCGGCAAGGGCGATCGGCGTCACCTGAGGTTGAAGATGATGTCGAGGACGGCACCACGGGGCTTCTGGCATCACCTGGCTTGTCGAGGTGGGAGAGGGGTCGAGGCGGAGCTCGTGGACAACTTGGAGAGGCGAGGCAGTGGCTGTGATCATGGCAATGGCGAGCGCCGGCGATGGCGGTGCTCAGGAGGTACGAGGGAGAGAGCCAAAGGAGGGGAGAGGTACTAGGAGAGAGAGAGAGAGAGGTCGGGTCGGTCTTTGGGCGTCTCCAAGCGCGAGGGAGAAGCAGGAGGTGGCGAAGAGACGTGGCCGCAGTCGATGTGCTGCTGCCACGCAGCTGCGTGAGGTTGAAGACAACCTGGAGGCGCTGGTGGGCTGGGCTGCTGCTAGGCTGGGCCGGTAACAGGTAAGACGGCACAGGTAGGTCTTCTCCTTTTTCTGCTTCCCTAATTATTTCTATTTTTAATTTCTATAATTGTTTTTGGCTTTATTAGAATATGCCAGGGCATTTTCAAAAATCATGAAACTGTTCAATGCCACTGTTTGGAATATTTCCAACAGCAAACATTTCAGTTTGTGATTATTTGAGCATTTAAAATATTTTATAGCATCTAAATTCCCAAATGCAAATAATATATGATTTAGTTCAGTGACCCTCTGTTGTCCTAGAAAAGTGTGCACCATTTTTGTCGGACATTCTAGACCAAGGCAAAGATGATGAACATTTTAGAAGGGCATTTCAGGTTCATTGAGAAAGATTTTAGTAAACCGTAGTTGGTTTACGGGGGTTGCTGGGGGTTCTGTCATCCCCACTTCAACTTTCTGGGAGATTTAAACATGATGCAACATCAGATGCTAGCACTAGGCAGACCAGAACTAGGGATGTGACAACTCACCCCCACTAAACAAGAATCTCGTCCCGATATTCAAGCATAGAGTAAGATGAAGGGGGATGCAAACTAACACAATCTTCACGATCCTGGTTGCACTGCATAATGGCGTTGATTCAATCACCATCTTTCTCTCGTTGTCTTGCTCCAGGAACTTCAATCAACATGACAACGGGAGGAAAAGGAAAACTCTAGAAGGATTGATCTTATCGATGATCGAACAATTCAGAATCAACTCATGGAGTGAGGCATTAAAACCTCTCTCGAGCTGTGACACGAAGCATACATCTAAAGGGATGGAGTGAAACAGATGACGGAGGTTCACTAGGTAGACAACAATTCCACACTTCAGGAGGTGGTGGTCGGTTGTCAATGTAGCAAGGAGTTGAGTTGCCATGATACCATAACGAGACATCTTAGAGGAGGTGACTCGTGGAATTATCCCTTAAGTGGCAAAAGGAATTACTTTTGATATAGAGATCAATAGAATTCTCTATACCAGCCTGAGGTAATTCCCATATGATCGTTTGACGAGTTCGAAGGAATGGCGTACCCAGACTAGAATGGATGATGTGGATTACCTTGTTGAAGACAACGCAATGGATGACTTTGCTTATCATTGGAGATGGATAGAACCCATGGTAGGACCACTTGGAAATGATCCTGATCAGTAATTACTGAGAAGGGTAGTCCATGGTAGGGTGGCACAATGGCGGTGCAAGCTGGGAGCGAAATACAAATGCTGGGAATGATGCTAGTAACTGGGGAGAAGCTCAGCAGTAGAGAGTGATTCCACTGTTTGAAAGGTTATAGCATAACCGAGGAAACTAAGAGCAATCCCAGTTAGTGGCGATGATAACACCTAGTGTTTGTGCGTGCTCTCAAGAACTTGAGCATTTCCATATTCATCAAGGTTTTACCAATATCCAAGACAAGGATCCTGGCAACACAACATACCACCATGATGGATATTGGTGGAGGATGTAGATGCAAAGGAAGATAACACTTTCTTAGATTTCACCTTAGCGAGGACAAGGAGACAAAATTGGGATGATCGACCGAGAGACATTTAGCACCCCGCTTCGAATGTTCTCCTTGATGTGCTAGCGTAATCTATTCATAGATATGGTTTGATATCTAGAACATCAAATAAAAGGTCGGACTTCGGGACACAAAAATCCATAAGGAACAAGTACTGGAATAAATTCTACGAGATCCTTATGGGGAGGTGGCTAAATTACTGAATGAAGATACTACAATAACTGGCCTTCCGGCTAGGTGGGGTTGCCACAACATCTACGTTACCGGTTATAGAGAGACCAATATTATAGTTCTTGGGACACGTTCCAACCATCATATTTGCCTGAAATTCAAATCTGGTTGGTGTCAGAATATTACAGACTCATCAAGTCTAGAAAGAAAAATGAAAGTTTGCAATGCAAATCGATGAGATGACGTTGCGAGATTCTCGGGAAATGAGCTACAATAACAAGCTCCAAAACATCAGCTGGGTCTGCTACACACATGTGAACACGTTGTCCCAGACAAGCATGACCACATAGCATTCTTAGAATAAAACACTACCGAGTTTAGGTGGGGAACCCTCATTGAGGATATCAAAGTCTTTACGCAAGTCGATGGATTAGACTCCAAGCAAAGACTTCTCTTCCTTGGACAAGTCAATCAGTGGCTTGGTGTGCTAGGAACACATATATAATGGAGGCGGCCAACCTACCAAACCATAGATTTCCTCGCACATGTGCATGACCAACCTAGGACGATTCCAGAGGAAGCAAAACAGTCCTCGGATCCACGGCGGCAACTTACATCAAGTGCACGTGGATTAGACAAATTCGCTCCTTTCATCCAAGCATATGCTTCATGAACGGGACATGAAGATAATGCTTATAAAGTTTCCAATACTAGTTGGATGTTCAACACAAATCATGGAGAACATAACAATGTTGCTGATGGGCTCGACAAAAATTCATCCAGGTTTCCATATAAGTGGAATTACACAATTATGTGAACAAGGTGATAGCATCGGTTAGACCCGAAACATATAATGGTGTATGCTCAAGGAAAACAACCACGAGTAAGACAACATTATGAATATCATTGGTTCTGATTTGGTTTGGCGATATCCCGTACACAAATCAAAGATTGGGTAAGATAATAGATTCAACAATTGACCACAGGGATCAATCAATGAAGATATCATCTTTCTTCAACACACACGCACAAGGATATCCCTTAAAATGAACTGAGTCGGTCAAGCTTTTATCTTCCAAATCTCCAAGTTGTTGTTTAGCTTAACCAACTAGCTTAGGGAACACAGATTCTTGGAGAAAGTGTGGTTTAGAAGAAAACCAACTTGATCACGAAATCAACATAGCGGTCAGGTGATGACCTGGTGATACTTCTGAGAAGATATTCAGAAAATCACGAACCACCAGTATGTTACTAAGCTCGAGAATAATCTTTCTTTACAGGGCAAGACGATATGATCAAAGAGCGAGGGATTGACACAATCCTAACTCATTGACTGAAGAGTGCACCAGGAGATAAGGACTAGGTAGCACTATCAACCTTAGGGTGATGATTCAATAATCAACACGCTAGGAATGAGGTTATTGTCCATTTAACTACCAAGCAACAGAGTTGCTAGGAGTATTGATTGCACACACCACAATTCACTTGTCGGCATTCCGGTTACAATAACATGGAAACCGAGGGATGAACAATGATGGCAAGAAGTGTCACTGCATCAAGAATTCCTACGAGATAGTGCAATTCTCATGACGATCCTGACGTGTAGATGGTAACAGTTCAGGGTAGAACGGACCAAAAGCTTGATTGCATTTTGATCTGCGGAATACAACCGCTTTGTTGTTCAGCTTAACCAACTAGCTCACAACACAGATTCTTGGAGAAGGGGTGGTTACAAGAAACCAACTTGATCACGAACTCAACATAGCGGTCAGGTGACGAACTGGTGATACTTCCGAGAAGATATTCAGAAAATCACAAACCACCGATATGTTACTAAGCTCGAGAACAACCTTGCTTTTCAGGGCAAGACGATATGATCAAATGAGCGAGGATTTGACAAAATCCTAGCTCATCGATCAAGGAGTGCACCAGGAAGGTGTACTAGGTAGCACGATCAATCTTATAATGGTGATTCGGACCAACATGCTAAGAATGAGATTATTGTGCTTTAACTACTAAGCAACGGGGTTTCTAGGAGTATTAATTTCACACATCGCGATTCACTTGTCAGCATTTTGGTTGCGATAACACGGAACCGAGGAATAAATAATGAGGGCGAGAAGTATCACTGTATCAAGAGTTCATAGAGTGGTGTGCAATTCCTTGATATTCTTGATATCAAGATAGTAATACTCGAAGGTAGAACAGAACAAAAGCTGGATTGGCATTTTGATATGCGTAGTAAAACTTCTTTGACCCAATCCTGGATATGGATGAGGTACTGGAGTTTGTTTCTCCTAGTCATTCCGAATAGAATGGCTTGACGTACCACAAGAATAACAGGCATCGATGAACACGAGTACACGACTACTCCTGACTATGAATTGATAGACGAAGGTCAGAAGACAACTAAAGAGGAACAACTCAAAGGAACATACGATCTGAGTTGTAGATTCATGGATTAGCATGTCGAACAAGTTCAACATATTTCTTCCAGATAACCCATCCGGAGAAGGTAGAACTAGCAGAGTCACAACATAGAATCAAGAACTCGTCAAGAGCACTCTGGTTGTGATCTTTCGGTTCAGCAAGGAACTTCCGCCATAAGCAGTTCATTGTTTTTGGGAGAAGAAAATACCACGGACCTCAAGGACTAATGCAAAGGTTACTAATAACCTAAGGAACCAGCAAACACTATCAACATGAAGTAGGTAGGATGCATCCCGGGTTCAAAAACCCAGGAATGGAATACCTACTAACTAAATGGCATCACGGGATGCTTTCGAGAATAATGGCCAGAATCATCACACCGGAAACACGGAACATGGCTAGATTACTAGGTGATACCCTAGGACACCTAGGGTCATAATATTAACTCCAACATATACGTCGAGGCAATAAAGTACCTCAACACACTAGTTAGTGTGGTTGATCTGGCACAAGGGAACTTTGGAATGGTAAGAAAGGGAGTTGCAAATGCATCAGACTATTTTAGAAACATGGGATGACTCGGACAACATAACGGCTGTAAATGCTCGAAAAGAATTGAGACATCCTACCAAAAGGTGGCTAACCACTCGATCATCATAATACCAAGGTTCCGGGGTCAACTGTCAATACATAGAATAGTAGGAACTGAACTGAGGCTTGAACTCATCAATCTTATAGGTCTACAGATTAGTAACACGTGATCCTGATAGAAAGAAGAGAAAGCCTAGTTCCTCAACCCCGTAGCAAAGATAAGATGACTCGGATCAGAAGGCATAAGGTATAAGGAGTAAAAAGAGCCTTATGTTCCCATCCACAATCAATTCCCTTATATAACTAAAGAGTTTATAGACTCACCTTTGACCAGTTTGTCTTGGTAATCCTATATGCAGTCAGGCTCCAATACCAAAGCTGTCAGGACCCGATCCTATGCCAGACCGATCTAGCATGTAACACCTCATATCACTTTGCGGCCTCATGCACACTATTCTCACGAGTGTCACGTTACCAGGCCCGGGACCGTTTGCGCCTTTTGCGTCATGTATATGATAGTGTCACTAGCATCCATATGACAAAGAACCCGGGCTGACATGGCTAGTCGCGAACCCAAAGTGGCGCTAACTTATAGGAACAGACATACATGACCCAGCAAGGAACGTGTCGATCAACAACGAATGAATCCCATGTTGTAGCAAGCTACCAGGACTTAAATGATCACCGCATGACATTTCCCCAAAGGGACAGACATAGGAACAAAGAAGGACACATGTCGGCCACCCTAAGTGTTCCGGAGCAGTAGCAAGCTACCATGGTTCAGTGGAAGCACTAGGAGACATTCCCGGTAAGAGAGGCTACCAAGGATAAACAATTAGACAGTCAGATCCCACACATACCAAGCATTCCAATAACATACACACAATATGCTTGATATGTGCAAATACAACATGGCATCACAACATAACTCTATGACTCAAGTATTTATTCAATAGGCTCCGAGGAGTGAGATATTACAAACATGGGTATCATGACCCAACATTAAGAGCATACAAGTCAAGCACAAGCGAAAGCTTAACATGTCTGACTACAAACACCTACAAATGAAAAAGGGCTGCGAAGCCTGACTATCTACCAGATCCTGCTGAGGGCACAAGATCGTAGTTGAGGTAACAAGCTAAACGTCAAAGTCCACGCGGAACTACTAGCGAGACTGAAGTCTCTCTGCAAAACATAAATTAAGCAAACGTGAGTACAAATGTACCCAGCAAGACTTACATCAGAACTAACTACATATGCATCATTATCAACAAAGGGGATGGTGGTGTTTAACTACATCAAGCCAACTTTGACTCGGTGGCTATCCTGAACTACGACGACAAGTAACTCTTTTGAGATGGCGCACACGAGTCCACATATTCACCATATCAATACACCACTATGGATCCGCTCCCGTCTCACCACGAGAACGCCCTCCATAGCACTCATGCTTATCTTGCATATTTTAGAGTATCCCTTTCACTTGTCTATGAACTGTTTAGGCAACCCATAGGTCCTTTACCGTGGACGCGGCTATTCGAATAGATCATTTATAACCCTTCAAGGGTGTACTTCTTCACACATGTTTCCACCACTTAGCATCTGCACACGACATGTGCTCGGCAGTCTTCAAGCGAAAGCCGACGTGGGTGTAGACAATGACCTACCTAAAGACTGAAGTCTCTAGTCTAGGTTTATCGCCTATTCAGGTTCCATCCGCAGGGAGTCCGCCCGAGCTTTCCACATACAGCCCCGAACGATGTGTACAGGGTTCCGCGACACCAAACGGGTGCCCAGCATACCCGGCCATGTGCCTACCGCATCACAGCCCACCCCTTGGGTCAGTGTTGCGCACGGCCTCTAGCATACTACAAACACAAGAAACTACTTGCAACTCCTGGACAAAGGACTAGGGTGGTTAGGAAGTCGAGCGGGGTCATATTTCAGGGCCCAATGCATGGTAGTAGCTGTTTCATGGATCACAAACACAGAACTCCGTTCCTGAGGATGGCTTCCATGAGACAACCCACCATGTACTCCTGCATGGCCTCTCACCGCTACCTTTACCAAATCGTGTTCATACACTTAGCTCACACACAGTAGGACATGTTCATCACAATTCCAACTCATCCCCGATGATTCATACCTGACTCAAATCTAAGCAGTAGCAGGCATGACAAACAAGCATGAATGAGTAGGCACATCAGGGCTCAAACAACTCCTACTCATACTAGTGGGTTTGATCTATTTACTGTGGCGATGACAGGTCATGCAGAGGAACACGGGTTCAACTACCGTAGAATGTAACAAATGAATCGTTGATGTCCTAATGTAGTAAAATAGAGCAGGGGCGAGAGGGTGGGATTTTATGGCAATGAACAAGGGGGTTTTGCTTGCTTGGCACTTCTAAAGATGATATAACTCTTCATCGGTGACATGGAACTCATCATCGAAACCACGTATACTAAGAGAGGACAAAAACCGGCAAACAAGGAAGAACACAATCAATGCAATGGACAATATGATGCATGATCATGACATGGCAATATGATGTGATTTGAGCTAATGCATCTAGCAACACGTTAAATGAAGTTGGTTTGAATCCAGGATTCAAATTCAAACTCCATATGTGGATATTCAAATGCCATTTATATGATTTTACCTGAACAGCAACTATAAGTTGTTCTTACATGCATGAAACCAGTACAGGTGGATAGCTTGGATTTTTCTAATCATTTTTCATATATAATTTATATCATTTGGAGTTATGGTTGAATTTCTATGAATTTTTTAAGTTTAGACTATTTTTTGGAATTTTCTGAATTATTCTAAATCCAGAAAATGATTAACTATGTCAGCATTTCATCAGGGTGACGTCAGCAGGGTCAATGGGGCTGCCCTGGGTCAAACCTGACCAGTGGGTCCCATTGGTCAGTGTCACGGTGCTGGCTAGGGTCACTGACGTGTGGGCCAAGTCAACGACCATGTCACCTTGGTTAAAGCTGACGCGTGGGGCCACTGTGGTTAGGTTAAAGCTAAACAGGGGTTTACGTGGTTAATTAACATGGCAGGGTCCACCATCAGTGACTGTGGTGGTCGTTAGTGGGTGGATTGAACCTAATCTAATCACGCCACATCGGCATCGCCGGATCAAGTCGCCGGCGAACTTACAGGACGGCGGTGGCTCGTCGTAGTTTCTATTCCGACCACCATTCGCATGGCGGAGGGCATCTACGCGTTGCGGGTGCTTGGCCGCATCCATCTACGAAAATGGGAGGGGTTGAGGTCAGCCGAGCTCGCCAGAATCAAGCTCACGGCGGCGGCCGGAGTTCGGGCGATGATGCAAACGTCGCTATGGTGCCCGGCAGGAGCAACGGGTGGCCTCTACGTGCTCCTGGAGATTTACTGAGCATGGAAACGCGCTTGGCTTCGAGCCTGAGCGGCTACAGCGACGATAGTGACATGGCCGGTTGGCAGAAGCTTTTGACTCTGGGGAAAACACGGCTAGGGGACGTGTTCGACAGCGAGAAGAGAGGGGAAAGACGGCAGGGCTCACGTAGAGCACAAAGCGATGCTCAGTGTGGCCGGGGGCGTGCTGAGGACGACGAATCGGCGAGGATGATCGGCGGCGCCTGAGGTTGAAGATGATGTCGAGGACGGCACTATGGGGCTTCTGGCGTCACCTGGCTTGTTCAGGAGGGAGAGGGGTCGAGGCAGAGCTCGTGGACAGCTTGGGGAGGCGAGGCAGTGGCTGTGATCATGGCAATGGCAAGCGGCAGTGACGGTGGTGCTCGGGTGGTGCGAGGGAGAGAGCTAGAGGATGGGGAGAGGTACTGGGAGAGAGAGAGAGATAGAGGTCAGGGGGTCTCTGGGCATCTCCAGGCGCGAGGGAGAAGCAGGAGGTGGCGAGGAGACGTGGTCGCGGTCGATGTGCTGCTGCCACGCAGCTGCCTGAGGTGGAAGACAACCTTGAGGTGCTGGTGGGCTGGGTTGCTGCTAGGCTGGGCCGGCAACAGGTAAGACGGCCCAGGTAGGTCTTCTCCTTTTTCTGTTTCACTAATTCTTTCTATTTTGTGTAATTATTTTTGGCTTTATTAAAAATGCCATGGCATTTTCAAAAATCATGAAACTGTTCAATGCCACTATTTGGAATATTTCCAACAGCAAACACTTCAGCTTGTGATTATTTGAGCATTTAAAATATTTTATAGCATTTAAATGCCCAAATGCAATTACTATATGATTTAATTCAGTGACCCTCTGTTGTCCTAGAAAAGTGTGCACCATTTTTCTTAGAGGTTCTCGACCAAGGCAAAGATTATGAACATTTTAGAAGGGCATTTCATATCCATTGAGAAAGATTTTAGTAAACCCTAGTTGGTTTAAGGGGGGCTGCTGGGGGTTCTATCATCCCCACTTCAACTTTCTGGGAGATTTAAACATGATGCAACATCAGATGCTAGCACTAGGCAGACCAGAACTAGGGATGTGACACCACGATGGGTCCTAAGGTTAATTTTCTTTGTTCCCATACTCTCATGATCTTCAAAATACATCCTCTCCAAGACATAGCATCTTGGATGGCATGGGATAAGCTAGTCAAATTGTAAAAGACAAAAATTACACGTTGAAGTAGTAGAAGTCGAGCTTAATTACGAAAAAACACTTTGCGTCGTAGCATACCATTTCAACATCGAAGGCCTCCTAGAGCTTAATGCTGAAGCGCCGACCTTCTACCAAGTGAGGCGTGTCGTAGAAACCCCGGTTGTCGCAGCACCAGGAGCACTCCACGAGACTTTTGTCCGACGACATTTCCTATGTTCATAATTCAAAGATTAAACTTCTAAAATTCAATATATTCGGCCGTTTGTGATGGTCGCTCCTCCCTTCGTCCCTGAGTGCAGTAAACCAAAATGTCTAGCACACAGGAATGAAGGAGAAGCGACCCCCACGACAACAGTCAGCATTCTTCTTCTCTCATATATGGTGGACACACTCCCTCACTGATTTTCAACCGTCGGTGATGGTCATTACTCCTCCTTCCCCTAGTGCCTAACAAAGGTCTTGCACAAGGAGAAGAAAGAGAAACGACCCCCACGACAAGAGGCGGGTTTCTTCCTCTCTCATATATGGTGCAGACTTTCTCCCTCACTCATTTTTTGATTGTCATGTATGGAGCCTTGATAGACTTAAAGTCAACCTGAAATGTCATTTAATTATCTTTCTAGAAAATCCAGGCCACTCGATATTTCTTACATATTCTAGCACAAGTCATGCAAAAATTCACGGAAAAATCCGGCATGACCTTTGCTAAAAAAGGACATATCGAGCACCTGAAACTTGCCGGAATGGAAATTCATCAACACTCCGGCAGAACATAGGCCACTCGGAGGTCTTACCTGCAAACATGGCCACTTGGGCAAGCACATATCCTATTTGCATTCAAACTTGATCGTCATTGCATTCAAACTTGATGGTCATTGCATTTCAATGGTTGAAAATATGAACAAAAACATTTCAAAATATCTTATAGGACTCATATTGACATGGAGATTTGGCTAGTCTCACCTTGATGTCGGAGGGGGCCTGTGACGGGGATGACGGCGGCGACGACATGGAGATTTGGCTGCAAAAACAAAATAGTATTCAAAATAGTGCTCTCCAATTTGATCATACAAAATAGGAGTAGTTCTCCAATTTGAGCATTCAATAAGAAAAACTAAATTATAAAGTAAATTAGTATTCAAATTAGCATGCATTCGATAAGCAAAACTAAATCATCTCTTGCGTCCGTACATTGTCGAATATTATCACTAATACATCTTGAATAGTCTCATACATTTAACCTCACTAATACAGTTAAAACCCTAGCAAACAACGGGTATCGGCCCGGGCGATGGACACCCAAAGATAAGTAACCATCACAGGATCATAGCTCCAGTGAGATCCCTGAAGAACCTGCCAGGTATTGGAGAACCTGCCCTCCAACGCAACCATGTAGCGATGGACGTGCTTGTCCTCCTCGCTAACATGGTGACGTACCACCTCCACGGGGTCCTCAAGCCTCCGCACCATCACTGGCCCATGCGACCGCCACCAAAGAGGGTTCGGGTCAACGACGGGCTGGCTCCTCACCAAGCTGCGCCATCCGGCAAGTAGCACATCCCAGTACCAATCCGGCGGAGCCCAGTCTCGGACATGGCCCCTCTGATCAAGCAGGCCTCCTCCACCGAGTCGACGACGAGGATGCGGGATAGGCATCATCGACGTCGATGCGGGAATAATTGCTTGTTCAATTAATTTTCGTACTAAAAATAAAATAGTTGTATTAATTAAACTAGTTCAATTAAGAACTTACTATAAATAAAAATAAACAAGTCTTTACTAAAACTAAACTAGTTCAACTAGTTCTATTAATTTTCTTACTAAAAATAAATTAGTTCTATTAATTCAACTAGTTCTGACTAAAAATAAACTAGTTCAAGTAGTTCTATTAATTTTCTTACTAATTCTATTAAACACTTATGAAAAAACAGCAAAAAAACTAGTTAGATGAACTCTAAAATTTAACCCTAAGTAATTTGATGAACTCTAAAAATTTAATGAACCCTAACTAATTTGATGAACTCTAAAATTTAACCCGAACTAATTTGATGAGCTCTAAAATTGAACCCTAACTAATTTAATCAACTCTAAAACTAATTCTATTTAACAACTATTTCCCTAATTAGCATCTAATTAGATGAACCCTAACTAATTAGATGAACTCTAAAATTTAACCCTAAGAACCCTAGCTAGGCAGAGGAAGCGGAGGAGGAGGAGGAGGGCGTGCTCACCTTGAGCGCTGGCGGAGTTAGGGAGAGAGGCACGCAGCGTCGAGGTCGGGGACGGGGTCGGGGTCAGGACGGCAAGCGTACGGCGGAGGGCGGCGATGTAGGGGGGCGTCGAGGTCGGGGTTGGGGGGTGGCATCGAGGTCGAGGTTGGGGGCAGCATCGACGGCGTGCGGAGCGCAATGGGAGAGCGCACGCGGCGGCCAGGCGACGATGGTGGGACAGCAGACGCGCGAGTTCAAATTAGGGGAAGTGGCCGCGGGGAAGAAGAACCACACATGGTTAAGTTAAAAGTAGCAGTAGCTCGTCCCAGGAAAAGCGCTACTGCTATGTTAGCTATAGCTAAATTAGCTATAGCGCTGCATGGCAACAAGCGCTACAGCTAAGATAGTTATAGCACATGTCCAGAAAGCCCGCTACTGCTACACCTTTCTCCTTTCTTTTTCTTTTTCATTTATCTTCATTCACATTTCCTTTTCTTCCTTCCCCTTTTTCTATTTCTTTCATTTTAGTTTTCTATGTGTTTTTCATTTTATTTTCCTTTCCTTAGAAGTAACGCTTTCTGCGTAAAACACGCTACTACAATAGTCTTAGCAGCAGCGCGCTTTTCCTAAGCATGCTACTACTATTGCTAGCCTGTCGAGAACAGTAGGGGAATTATAGTAGTAGCACTTCTTTCGCGAGACGCGCTACTGCTACAAACTTTGTTGCAGCGCATTTATTCACACGTGCTAGTGTAAATTGTAGTAGTGCTTCTTTTTAGCCCCGCTACTAGTAAGTTTCTGTACATAAGGTTTTCCCTAGTGGTGTGATGATGCATGGGTCACACATAGATCAAGCAATGCCAAGATGCATAACAAAATGCACATGATGGGCATGATGAAATGCAAAATGACAAGAGGCACTAATGCAATATGACAAAGGTGAGTATGGCAATGCAACAAGTAAGCAAAGCAAATGAAGCCAACAAAAGAAGGACCCACATGGAATTACATGAAGATCAAATTGGATACATTGCCAAAATGGGAAGTGCTACATATGGGGTGTTTCAACTCTCCTCCACTACAAAAGGATTTCTTCCCGAGATCTAGGAATGAAACGGAAGAGGAAGAGGATGAGGTAAAACGAAGTTTCTTCTTCGACAAATGAGTGAATCCACAAACACTGAGAGGTTAACCAAATTGAAAGAACGAATTCAACGGAGATGAACGAGATTGCAAACACTCCGTTAGCAAAGAGGAACAAGGAACATTGTGAGAAGCTTATCAATTGAAAGACATGAAAGACAAGCTTGATAAACTAGAAAAATATGAAACCGCAATGGTACAACGAGATAGCATGGAACAAGATTGACAGAATTTGGCCAGCACTCCGATTGAACATGGAAGGAATTTAGCATAATCTTGACAAGATGAGATGATATTTGATGAGAGAAACAACATAATGCCTCCGAAAGGAAGAAAGAATGGAATAAAATGAACGGAGAAGAACATAATATTGTTCACCACAATGATGACTTGGAGAGTAACCTTAAGAAGAAGGGTGTCAGTGCAACAAACCCTAGGTCCGTTGCCCAGACGGCGCACAGGCACGAGTACAAGTTCACAGTATCCTGACCAACTCAAGCAAGATGGATCAATTCCCTTAAGGGATCCAAGCATAGATCAAGAAGGCCAAGACTAGCCCGAGGGGCAAGATATTACTAAGAGAAAACCCTCCCCTGCCGGGCAAGCGAGCCTGGTGGAGACAAGGTTTTCCCCACAAGCTAGCCTCCCCTGAATCATTCCGGCAGGCCTGCCAAGACCAGCAAAGACGAACCACTTCACCACACCACCTCACCACTACATACATCGTTGATCAGTGCAGTGTCAAGCTCCAAGGTGACTAAGTGGCTGCTAAATGCCACATGGCAGCTACCTCCTACAGAAAATACCTACCAGCGGCACCCGTCCTGCAACGTGTCAAGCAAGCAGGCGCCAAGATGGCGAAATGGCCAAGAAGAGCCTGTTGGGCAAGCTGTGATGTGACATTAAGTGGCACATTTGATGCACTCTGTCAGCCTGCAGAGTTAGGTATGATAGCACTTTTTGCTATCTGATCAGTGCATAATGACTGATTTGCCACTATGGTGACCCCTTGATCTATAAAAGGAGGCCCATGGCAACCATAGAAAGGATTCGGAGCTCGTACACTCGTACGCGCGTAGTCGTTCTCGTCCCAAGGCAACCCAGTAGGGCAAGAGCACTGCGCTTTTCCACCACCATCCACCATCAATCCACCAAAGTAGCAGTAGGGTTTTACGCCTCGCGGCGGCCCGTACCTGGGTAAAAAATGCCCGTGTGATCTCTATCATGATGTCTCATGCTCCTCCGCTCTTTGTGTAATGTGCCTGTCGGCGTTCTGGATACGGGGCTACCTAGACTTGCCTGCCTGCGGCCTGCGGCATGGCTCCACTAACGGCCTCGTACGGCCCAGTTTTGACATGGACAACCCAAGACCTTCGCGAGGGGCCAAGCCTCGCGAGGTGGATTTATATGCAAGGCTCACCTCGTGTGGTTCAGGTGACGTGAGCCATGATAATTGAGGCCAGGTGGGCGCCAAGCGGGCGCAGTGTACTAGTTTCCTCTTTGGTACAAAGAAGGCAAGCAGCAGGCGGAGAGTCCCGAGGAAGCAGCCAAAGGTGTCTATTCTCGTGCAACAAGACTAAGACCTCCAGGGTGGCAGGACGGAGGTCATCACTGAGCGCACCGCAGCGTCCCGACCAGAGGCTTTTGTAGGCGAAGACCACTTTAGTCAGGATAGATGTACTTGTTGTATCCCTTCAAATTTGGCCGTTGTGGATCCCTTCCCGCCTCCATTCGAAAAGAGGACCAAGGTCACTATAAATAGGACCTAGCCACCACCATGGAGGAAAAGGAACGACATCCACTCCACCCTCACCAGCTCACTTGAGCCCAAGAACACACCTCCTGAGGTTGTTCGCCACTGTACTAGTTCATCCTCAGCCCCTCGAGGCAAATCTACCACAAAGCAGGAGCAGGGTTTTACACCGCAAGGTGGCCCGAACCTGGGTAAATTGCCGTGTCCCATTTCCTTCGAGCTCGATGCGCTGGGTTGTGACATTCGCGAGTCGGCAGACTGGGGAGAGTGAGATCTTCGCACGCACCCCAAAGTTCGAACCTCTCAAGGGTTTGCTGTCGGATATCGGGTTCAGGCAAAACCATCAAGGTTCGAACTCTAGGGTGCACACAAAGATCTTCTCCCTACCGATACACGCCCCAAAACCTCACCGCGAAACTAAGCTAGCACGATGAACAACACAAGAGACAAAAGATTTATACAGGTTTGGGCCACCGTTGTGGTGTAATACCCTACTCCTGTGTGTGATGGTGGATTGCCTCTTGGGCTGATGATGAACAGTATAGAGGAAGGACAACCTTGCGAGAGGTGTTCTTGTGGTGGTGCGCTTGGAGAGGAATTGCTCCGTCTCTGTTTGCTCTAGGTGAGAACTAGATGAGATCTCCTCTACCGTGGTGGCTATCTCTATTTATAGTGGCCCTGGTCCTCTTCCCAAATATTGAGCGGGAAGGGAGCCAACAACGACCATTTTGAAAGAGGACAGCTAGTACAAGCTATACTCACTAAAGGTGGTCTTCGACTGCCAAAGGCTCTGGTGATGACGCTGTCTTAGGCTCCATGGTGACCTCCGTCCTGCCGGTCTGCTGGTCTAGGTCTCATGGCACCGATATGGAAACCTTTGCTTGATGCCTCGGTACTCCGCGCCTGCGCTTGCCCCCTTTGCACCAAAGAGGAAATCAAGACACTGCACAGGTTGGCGCCCGCCTAGTCTTGATCGTCATGGCTTGCGTCATGAGCACCTCGTGAGGTACCCCTTGCCTTGATATGTCCGCCTCCTCAGGAGCTTGCCTGCTTAGGCTGCATCTAAGGAGGCCTTGTGTCGTCCGCCCCGCAAGGCTTGGCCCCTTGCGAGGGTCTTGCGCATTTGTTGATGAAGACGGGCCGTACTGGGCCACTGCTGAGCCACGCTGTTGGCCGCGAGTAGGCAAGTCTGGGGACCCCCGTTCCCAGAACACCGACAGTAGCCCCGGGCCCAAGGCACGCTCGGACTTGGCTTAGCAGCAAAGCCAACGGGCAAGTGCGGAGCACCGGGCCCCAACAGCCCGCGGCCTTGGTCATTGCGTGGTAGTTGATTGGACATGGGCATCTCCACTTCCCCATGCTGCCTCGATAACCGCTCGATTTGACGAGTCCCTACTGCATGCAAAAACAGTCATCATTACCTGTGATCGTGCAGGCCGGCGGTTGGCCTCCCTTGGGCTATAAGTACGGAGGGGAGAGAGTCCCCGTTGTCCATCTCTTCTCGCTCCGCTTGCTTCTTCTCCCTCGCTCCGCCTCCATTCTTGACACCAATGTCACCAATCCGCCTGTTCTCAGCCACAGAGAAAGGAAATGATCCCTGGGAGGGGCCTCACTCGCTCCCGCTGAAGAAACGGCCGGTCCCGCGCTGTCGCGACGAGGTTGCGAGACTGGAGATGACGAGGCCCTTTTGCAAGCGGCCACCTCCTGGGTTCTCATTACCCCTGTACGCCCAGGCCGAGGTCCCTGCAGAAGGAGATGACGAGCGACGCCGTCCGCGCCACCGGCTAGGCCGACGAGCTCTGGCGGTGCGTGTCGTTGCTCCTGGAGTCCACATCACAGACTCCTCTCGCGAGCTCGTGCTCTATGCCGCGGTGCCTCCAAGCTCCTGGATCCGCTTCCCTCCATTATTTGCCTTTAAGATTCCGCCGAGGCGGCCCCTCGAGCTTTGGCTGCAGCACGCCGACTGCGGTGCTCCGGCGACCAGAGCGAAGGTTGAAGTCGTCGCTCCAGGGAAGGTCTTCATGACCCAAGGCTGGGGCGAGATCGCCCGGGTCTGCCGAATAGGGGGTGCCCTCGTGATTCATTTCAAATACGACGACGCCTCCTTCATGCTCTTCAAGGTCTTCGATGCAGAAGGCCGCCGGCTGGAGTGCTGCCCTAGAGGAGGCAGCCGGGACATCGACGTGGCAAGGGCTAGGCCTGCCACCCGCTTCCCCAACGGCTCCTCTGGCAGCAGCGGCGATGCTTGGGAGGCCAGCGGCTCTCCCAAGCTCTTCGTGACTCCAGAGACGAGCGACGACAGCTATGTGCCCACGAGCTCGCGTCGTGCCCGGTGCAAGGTGGCCGCGTCAGGCTGCCGGCGCAGCTGATCTGGATGGGGTTGGCGTCGGCCTTCCGTGGCCCACTGTTGATGATGGCGTTGACCATGGAAGCGCGTGAAGTTACAGCTCCTTAGGACTCGCGTCTTTTGTTCCCTGCGAGGAATCGAGAAAACAACCCGTGGGGGCATGTAGAGGGTCCGCGATGTCTTTTGTTGATATTATCCTTATTATGAAGCGATGAAAATGCTTGTTCTGTCCCGGCTTGGTTCCCCTTTCTAGCCTCACGACAACTTGGTGCTCTACGCAGATAGGTCCCGGTCCCCAAGCAGGCTTTAGCTGCCGTTGGTATGCCAGGTCGCGATGCCGTGGTCAAGGCCAGGAGGTTAGCGGCCCAGGGTCCAGTAAGAGCCCCTGAGGCGCGATGCTCAAGAGGTCCCCTTTAGCACTCAAGCAGCTGCCGAAAGGTGAGAAAGGGAGGCAGCATCACCGTCATAGAGCCACATTAAGTGGAGATTTAGGGTCATGTCAATTAGCTGCTCCAGGCGCGAAACTTATCTCGAAAACATGGAGCCGCTCCTTCGGGTTGCGCCAGACTTTGGCGTCGGCAGCTAGGATGTAGCTGGGTTAGGCCTTCACGAGCATCCCCTCTCTTACCCTCACTCTCCTTCATGCTCTACGTCCTCAGGTCCCTGCTCTCGAGCGAGCTCAGCCGCCGCTGGTATGCCAGGTAGCGATGCCGTGGACAAGGCCAGGGGTGAGGGCTGGAGAGCCAATAAGATATCCTCAGTCGCGATGCTCAGGAGCCCCCCTTTTAACGCGCAAGCGGATCGCGCGGGAAAGTGAGATGGAACTCATGGCGCCACCCGCTGTTGACGTCAAGAGGTTCCTGCAAACCAACACGAGAAGAGATGGAGTTGACTTTATGATTGCCGACTGGCCATTGGTTGCTCCGAGAGAGTGGTGAGGGCACTGAGGGCCTGGTGAGGTGATGCTTGCAGGGCTGCCGCGGGCCAGAGCTCGGATGCTCAGATTTGTCAATGTTGCAGGGACGGACCCTTGCGCAAGCTCCGTGCCGGGGTAAGAAGCTTCAGAGGCAGGTGTCAATCGAGCAGGCAATAATCACAAGCAGGTTAAGCTTGAAAGGCAAGTCAACTTAGATAAATGCAGGAGGGATACATGCCACTGGGTCTAGCCCAAGCGGCTTGGGGATGATGCAGCCCGAGGGTCACCCCCAACAAGGTGAGCTACAGACATAAGAAAAAGGGATACACGCCACAGGGACGGACCCGTGTGGCCTGGGAATGATGCAGCCCTAAGGGTGCTCCTAGCTGAAATGAACTTCAAAAGATGTCACCTGGTACCATTGTAGAAGGGGTGCTGGAGTAGCTGAAGGTGCAAAGAGAAGAAGCCGGTCCTCATGAGCTACCGGAGCCCTAAGCCTCAGGAGGCTCTGGGGGCCCATGCGGTTCCTCGAGGGCCATCTCCATCTCCGCCAGGATTGCGTGGTACCTGGCCTCCTGAGCCACCAGAATGCTCCGCAGATGGCGCTAGTGAGTGGCTGTTGTGTTCGGCAGGCCAAAAGGCATGCGAATGTAGCTGTGCAGTGGACCCTCGCAATGTCCCACGCGCAAATGCCAGAGGCGCTCCTGAGACGCGGGTCGACTGAGCCCTGGGTAGTCAATGCAGACGTGCAGCCCGCCATCCTTGCCTGGATGGGGAGCTACGCCAAGCAGGCGGCGAGCCCCGTGTATGACTCTTGATTCCTGAAGCTCCTGAGTGGTCTTGGTGATGAACTCTTGAGGGTTGGGCCTTCCTTGCCCCATGCCTTCTTGAGGGAAACATGTTGTGAAGCATGCCTCTAAGTGGTGCCTGATCGCCTCCCTCGTGATCTTGGCAAAGCCTGAGGCCCTCCAGAAGAGAGCCCCCGAGCCCTGCCCGAGGAGGGCACCAGGCGCACCTTCCTATGCGATGGAGGGAGGCACTCCTTGCACGGGCATGGATCCTGATGCGACACCTCCTGAGATGCCAACCTCCTGAGGCCTTGAGTTGGGCGATGTCTTCTTCTTCTTGGGAACTACCCTAGGAGGGTTCTCGCTTTTGTTGTTTTGGTCCTCAATTGATGCATCCTGGAAGGCGCGCTCGAGGGAGCACACCGCATCCTTCTCTTCGCAGCGGACTATGACGATTCCGCCGCTTCCTGGCATCTTGAGGATGTTGTAACCATGGTGGGTCACCGCCATGAACTTGGACAGGGCTGGATACCCGAGGATGGCATTGTATGGCAGGCGAATGTGGGCAACGTCGAAGTCGATGAGCTCGGTACGGTAATTGTTGCGCTACCCGAAAGTGATAGGGAGGCGGACCTGTCGTATCGGGGTGGTGGAGCCGTCTGTAATTCCCGAGAAAGGCTTGGTATGCTGAAGTTGATCATATGGCACTTGAAGGTTGTTGAACATCTCAACGGACAAAACGTTGAGCCCTGTGCCGCCATCGATGAGGGTCCTGGTAACTTGCACGTTGCTGATAACTAGGGAACAAAGCATTGGGAGGACGCTGGCTATAGCCACACACTTGAGTTGATCTGCTGAGCTGAGAGTGATGGCACGCGTTGACCATCTGAGCGGGCGCGTGGCCTCGAGCTTGGGGAGGACTGCATTCACCTTGCGAGCAAACTACTTGAAGATGCGCTGAGAGGCTGGGGCCTGGGCACCGCCCAAAATGCAAGAGATAGCACGTGGCTCCTGGAAGCCCCCAGCCCCCTCATCCTGGTGGTGGTCGTCATTCCTCCTTGGCGGTGGCAGTTGAGGAGGAAGGCCTGCGTTGCCCTCCGGGCAATCCTCGCGAGGCTGATCCCTCCAAGCTCCCTCGCGAGGCTAGTCTTGCCAGCGATACTCACGAGGTCGGTCACGCCACTCCTGGCGAGGGCCTCAGTCATCCCATCGTCCTCCACCTCTTCCTCCTCCTCGGCCGTAGCCCCAGCCGTTGCGCTCGGGGCATCAACCGATGCATCCTTCTCAAACGGCTCTGAGCTCCTGGCATTCGTTGGTGTTGTGGGTGTAGGGGTTGTGGTAGGCGCATAATCGGCAACCCATAGATGACTCCGGCTGGTCCCTGCCGTCCTTCGTGTCTAGTTCAGCTGTGAGCATGGCTGCTCCTTTGCGCTTCACGTCCTTGGCCTTGGCCTTCTTCTCTTCTGGGTTAGCAGTTGGAAACTCGAGGAGGGAGAGGCGTCCCTCCTCAGCTCTTGCACACTTGGTCACTAGGTTGAACAGCTCCAGAGATGTGCACAGGTCCTCATGGATGGCGAGCTCCTCCTTCATCTTTACGTCATGAACACCATCAGAAATTGCTGAGATGATGGCCTGCTAACTCACCTTGGGGATTGTCGGTGTCAAAACCGGCGGATCTCGGGTAGGGGGTCCCGAACTGTGCATCTAGGCGGATGGTAACAGGAGACAAGGGACACGATGTTTTACCCAGGTTCGGGCCCTCTTGATGGAGGTAAAACCCTACGTCCGGCTTGATTGATATTGATGATGTGGGTATTACAAGAGTAGATCTACCACGAGATCAAGGAGGCTAAACCCTAGAAGCTAGCCTATGGTATGATTGTTGTTCGTCCTACGGACTAAAGCCATCCGGTTTATATAGACACCGGAGAGGGCTAGGTTTACACATAGTCGGTTACAGTGGTAGGAGATCTACATATCCGTATCGCCAAGCTTGCCTCCCACGCCAAGGAAAGTCCCATCCGGACACGGGACGAAGTCTTCAATCTTGTATCTTCATAGTCTTGGAGTCCGGCCGATGATGATAGTTCGGCTATCCGGACACCCCCTAGTCCAGGACTCCCTCAGTAGCCCCTGAACCAGGCTTCAATGACGATGAGTCCGGCGTGCATGTTGTCTTCGGCATTGCAAGGCGGGTTCCTTCTCCGAATAATTTATAGAAGATTGTGAACACCGGGATAGTGTCCGGCTTTGCAAAATAAATTCCACATACCACCGTAGAGAGAATGATATTTACACAAGTTCAATCTGCTGACGTATTTGGTGGCGTGACGTCACACCACTACCAAGCCTTTACTCGAATCGTTTTTATTGTACCACCTCAGCGTGTTTAGCGAAGCGGTTTCCTTGGCACGTCTTGTCGAAGCAGAGATCGTGTTCCCCTTATTCCGGGATTCTCATCAATACGGACGTGGGTAACCCAACCGCGCCCGTTGCCATGCCCCCTCTATCGAAGGCGGGTTCCAAACGGTCACGGGGACGGCTCTTGGTATTCTCCCTCTTTATAATGAGACCAAGGCCCGTTCTTTTTCTTCAATCCTCAATCGAATCCGCCCCTCGCCCCGAGTTCCAACACCCAGGGCTCCAGATTCGGGTACTTTCGACCTTCGACAATGTCCGGCTCCGACCTACGAGGCCGGTGGATGCCCACGGAGGAGGACGTGCTAAAGCTGAGAGACGCCAGGTACTTAACCTACGAGATTTCGCATAGGTTGCCTGCCCGAGGGCAAGTTATTCCTACTCCCGAGCCCGGCGAGAGCGTCGTGTTCGTGTCTCACCTCCGTCGGGGTTTAGGCTTCCCGATGGATCCCTTCGTGAGGGGGCTCATGTTTTACTATGGGCTGGAATTCCATGACTTGGCTCCGGAGTCCATCCTCCACATCTCATCATTCATTGTCGTCTGCGAAGCCTTCCTCCGCACTACCCCTCACTTCGGCTTGTGGCTCAAAACCTTCAACGTGGAGCCGAAGATGATTGAGGGGCGTCAGGCAGAGTGCGGTGGGGCGGTTATAAGCAAGAGGGCCGATGCTCCATGGCCCGAGGGCTCTTTTCAGGAGGAGCTCGGCTTGTGGCAACAGGAGTGGTTCTATATCACCGCTCCCAGGGGCAGCAGGCAGAGGCTGCCGCTCGTCTTTCGCCCGGGCCCTCCACAATGGCTGACATCATGGGTCAACAAGGGGCTTGAGTGGGGGCCGTCCAAAGACGTACCCCTGTTGCAGGACCGGATTCGAGGCCTCCAAGAAAGGGAGATCAATCTGGTCGTAGTGGCACAGGTTATGCTGATTCGGCGCCTTCTGCCCTGCAAACGTCGCCCCCTCCGCCCGTGGGAATTTAATCCGGAGGGGCCACGAGCTCTCCAACACTTCATGGGTTTGACGCCTGTGGAGATGTACAAACTGTTCTTCGGATCGCAAGAGATGCGTCCGGACTTGACCGAGGATGCTGGCCTAAGCTGCAATCGCCCGGATACTCAAGTAAGTAGCCCTGTGTCCGGACATATTGTCCATTTATTTATCATGGGTTTTGCCTTTTAACCAGCTATCCCTTGGACAGGAGTGGATAGCGCAAGCAAAACTTATACGGTGTCCGGCCCCCCTCCCTGAGACCACGCCGGATCCCGTGTTAATCAAAATGTTGGAGGTTGCACCTTCAGAGGAGGGCTAAGGGGGCAGAGGGGAACTACCTCCTTTGCCAAGGAGGCTTTTAGTAAGGGGGGAATCGAGAATCCCTCCTTCCAGGGGGAGAAGAGGACCGCTTTCGAAGACCCGGAGGCCAAGGCCTCAAAGCGGGGAAAGAAATCCGCACCGGAAGGTCCTGTGTAGAGGAGAGCCCCGACCGCACAGTCTCCCCAGAGGAATCAGCCCTCCAGCGAGCTGTAAGTAAAAAGGGGGAATTCTGTAATTGGGGATACCCCTATTTTATTTCTAAGGGTAACCGAAGTTTTCACCTTGTAGTTCGGATCTCAGCTCATCTCAGCAGAGCTCATCTTCGGGGGACCTTCGTCCGGAGATGATGGAGAGCGAGACGCCTCCATCTGCCGCCCCGTCGGGCGAGGCGAACGAACCTGAGGTGTCGTCACGGAGGGTCTCCCCGAGTCCGGCGGGGCCGGGGAGTTCGGCACCCACTGGAGTACGGTCGGTGGAGCTGCAGGATTTGCTCAAGAGGGCTTCTATCTCATAAGATCACCGCACATTAATGAATATGGTGATTGAAAGGATCTCATCCGCCGAGAGCGGGTTGTATGAGGCCGTCAGAAGTTTGCTGACGGGGTTTGAGGTACGCAAAAAATGACATACCTTTTGACAGTTTTGCACATGGAGTGCACCCTGTATAGATAGTAGCCCCTGAGACTTGGTATGCTGTCGAAAGCGACAGCGTGCCGAGGATCATAATCTCAGTTATAGGATGTCGCCTTTCCTATGCAGGTGGCGGAACGTTCGGTGGCCAGCCGGACTGATGGAGTTGCCGAGCTGAAGCGGCAACTCGACGTTGCGGATGCGGACATCGCGCTAGTCAATAAACGACTTAACGAGTCACAAGGTAGGTGGTTGCTCCGCGGTCACCTAGTAAGGGAGCTGATGCCCGTTCCTTACAATTTGTATGCTTGATGCAGATGGTGCCGCTGCTGTGGAAGACCTTCGAGCAGAGCTTGCTCGAGCCAAGGAGCAAGCCAGGAAAAGTGATGCGGCTGCCTCGAAGGCAGCGGAAGAGCTAAAAGCCGAAAAGGCTACTCACTGCCGAAGCAGGGAGGAGATGGCCGGAATGGCCATGAAATTAAAAGATGCTACCGACCGCTATGAGGTTCTTGAAAGAGAACGCCGAGCGGAGCAAGAGGACCTGAAGAAGGCCGCTGCCGAAGCTAAGGATGCCCGTAGTGCGATGCGGGCTATGAAGGAGGAACTGCGTCAGGCCGGAGATATTGCGGCTGGAAAGCCCTTTCTGCTGCGTAGGAAGTTCACGGATCCGAAGTATGCTCAGTTGGGCCAATTGTGTGGTGCGGAGGATCCTTATCTGGATTTGGCGGCGAGTGCGGCGGACGCGGTCGTGCACTTCCGAAGCCAGAAGGATCACGAAATGGAAGAGCTTTTCTGGTCTCAATTCCATAGTCCGGAGCGTCCACTTCCGTTGACTGATCGGCTGGCTGAGTGGGCTGAGCTGAATAGATTGTCCGGACTTGCCATGACGGATGTGGTCGCTCATCTGTGGCCGGAAAGGCCCAAGCCTGAGAGTTATTTTGGCTTGTTGCAGCGATTCCTTGGGGCGGTGCCGCATATCGAGGCGATGAAGCGGTCGGCATGCATAGAAGGTGCACGGATGGCTCTCGCCCGTGTTAAGACATACTGGGCGGAGATGGATGCCACCGCTGTTGCATCCCGGGGTTCGGACAAAGGCCGATTACCCGCCGAGCACTATTTTGAGGAAGTCCTGCAGGGCGCTCGTTTAATAGAGTCGCAGTGCTCGAAAGATGTTATGTTCAAATGACGTGTATGATTTGTGAGATCATGTTTATAATGCAATAGCTTTTTATACTTGTGCGTTCAAGTATTGAACTATCTCCTGTGCGGCCGTGTATGTATAACCTGAAAGATGGCAGTCTTTGGCTTCAGCCCCCACGCACATGGTGCGGGGGTGTTTGCAAAAAGAAAAGCGCTTTTTCACACTTAATCCAACGTCTTGGTCCTTTGAAGGAGGTGATAGCGTAGCAAACTAGGCAACCGGACTATAATGCTTTATCACTTTCACTTAGCCATAGGAGCTCGAAGGTGGGGCTACTATATAGCCCCTAGAGGCACCGCGCTTCTCCGAACTCGGGGCGCGTATGTGCCTGACCGGGAAGCGGTCCTTCGTCAAAGCGGAGGAATTCTAAACAATCCAGTAGTCGATCGAGTGGTTGACCAGTCTCTCGCTATATCATGACAGTCAGTTTTCGGCTTTCTCTACTGAGGTGCTCGCCCGGCCGAACCGGGGCACAATCGCAGTAGTTCTCCTGGTGCCGCGTTAGCCGATGGAGCGGAACGTAAGGCAGCAAAACACAGGAGCCGGGCAAACCCAACATTTGACCAAAGACATGATTCGGAGCTGATGCATATAAGGCCTAACTCGAGACGCCGAACACTCCCTGAGGTGTTCGGTCTTTATGATACCGGGCAGAACAATGCCCTAAGCCCCTAGTGTCCAGGTACGGGCGGGAACTTCTGACGCGGCCGATGCCAAAACGCCAGCCTCCTCCTCGGTTATGGTAAGAAACCGGGGGATGTGTATCAACAAGAGACAGTAAGAAAGGTTTACGCAGGGTCTTAATCTGAAAAGAATCCTTGTAACGGGTCCCTGCTGCACGTCTGCGCCTGTGTCTCCGTTGTGCTGTATCCTGGACGGGTGTAGCACGTGCTTCATCTGTAAAGGAGAAGAACTTAGTTTGGAAAAATATCGTGCAAAAGGTGTAGTTAAAATAAAGTATGATGAATTTGAGCTTTATTGGCTCTCATTGTTTATACGTGCAGCCCCTTGTAAAGGGGTATGCGGCGGTGAAGCCCCTTGTTTATTTATGCCGGACTCGCCTAACCGTGTCCAAGGTCTGAATGACCTGTTTTTAGGGCTTTGACCAGCAAGGTCGGATTAGTGTGCGGCTGTCAACGTAGTCTCACGTTTCCGTGGTCGAGGAACACTCAGATTTACCCTTTGCTGAGATTATGCCGTATGGACCAGGCATTTTAAGCGTAAGAGACGCGTAATGCGGTATTGCGTTAAAGCGGGCGAATGCTTCGCGTCCCAGTAGTGCTTGATAGCTACTTTTGAATGGGGCGATATGGAAAATGAGCTTTTCGCGACGGAGGTTGTCGGATGAACTGAACACGACCTCTAGTAGTACAGAGCCTGTACATTTGGCTTAAAGGCCAGGCGTCACTCCTTTGAAGGAAGTGCTGCTATGGTGAATTTCGGTAGGGTCTATCCCCATTCTGCGGACGGTGTCCTGGTATAGCAGGTGCCGCACTATGTTTCCGTGTTATCACATGAAGTGAGTTCACTGTTTTGACTTCTAGTGGGAAAGTCTTCTGTTTTCCGGCGTGCTGCTTGTGGGGTTCGTCGTCTTCGCTTGGTGTGTCGGACCCCTTGCGTTCGGCGTTAAGTCGGCCGGACTGCTTGAAGACCCAACAATCTCTGTGGGTATGGTTTGTAGGCTTACCGGGGGTACTATGTATTTGACATATCCTATCCAAAATTTTGTTTAGGTTGGATAGCTCGTCACTATTGTCCTTGAGGGGCAGTGTTTTATTATTCGGCCGAGAGCTTTTGAATCCGCCGTGCTATTTGGGACATTTTCCTTATTCCGGCGCTGATCTTTTCTGCGTCGTGATTTCCCATTTCCATCCCTGACTTCGAATGTACTCGGGTCGCTGGTGCTGCATCTAGCCAGCCAGCTGTCTTCCCCCGCGCAAAAGCGGGTCATGAGGCTTGTTAGTGTGACCATTGTTCTTGGTTTTTCCTGGCTGAGGTGTCTGGCGAGCCATTCGTCTCGGATGTTGTGCTTAAAGGCTGCCAAGGCTTCGGCGCCGGACAATCGACTATTTGGTTCTTTTTGGTGAGGAACCTGTTCCAGAATTTTCGTGCTGACTCTCCGGGCTGTTGAGTTATGTGACTTAAATCGTCTGCATCCGTAGGGCGGACATAAGTCCCCTGAAAATTTGCTCGAAACGCATCCTCAAGCTCTTCCCAACTTCCAATGGTATTTTCTAGGAGGCTTTTGAGCCAATGCCGAGCTGGCCCTTTGAGCTTGAGGGGTAGCTATTTTATGGCATGGAGATCGTCTCCTCTGGCCATATGTATGTGTAGGATATAATCCTCAATCCAGACTCCGGGGTCTGTTGTTCCGTCATATGCCTCTATGTTGACGGGTTTGAATCCCGCTGGAAATTCATGGTCCAGTACCTCATCGGTGAAACATAGTGGGTGTGCGGCGCCCCTGTATTTAGGTGTGTCGTTGTCTTCAAACACTCGGCGGGTTGTATTGCTCCCTGGAGTCTTCTTTTTTGGCCCATAGATGGACCTAATCGGTCCATCTTTTTTGCGAGGATCTTTATGTGGATCGTATGCCGGCTTGTGTGCGGCGCCCCTTGCCGCTCTTAGCCTGTCATCTGGTCGTCTATCCGGCCAGGCGGCGTCTTTGTTTTTTGACTGTGGGGGCTCTACAGCCTCCTCGTCAAATTCGGGCAACAACTTGCGCTTCGGGTAGCTCTTCGCCTGTTGACTATTGCCGTATTTATCTGCGGTATTGAGTACTTTGCTCCATCTCATTCTGAGTGTGTCCTCCGCTGTTTTGAGCTTCCGCTTTTGCTTCTTCAGACTTCTTGCAGCGGCAACGAGCCTTTTATGAAGGTTCTTATGCTCCGATAGTTTGTCGGGCGTGAGATCGCCTTTTTCGCTGGGGATGGGTTGCTTGTCCAATCCATCCTGTTTGGATGGCTGCTTGGTGGCATGTTCATCGTCCACTGCTTCACCCTGCTCTAAGGCTGGGTCAGTATGGGTGCCGTTGTTATCGAGGCGGGACTTCGGGCGGCGCTTGCGTCGCCATTTTGGTTGTTTGTTGGGAGAGTTGTCCTTCGCCACGTCCCGTTGTTCCTCGTCGTCGCTTCCTTTTGGTGTATCCACCATGTATATGTCATATGATGAGGTGGCTTTCCAGTGCCCAGTAGGCGCTGGTTCTTGGTCGTCTCCGGCATCGTCGTTCATACCGTCGATGTCTTCGGAGTCGAAGTCTAGCATGTCGGTTAGATCGTCGATAGTGGCTACCAAGTGGGTGGTGGGTGGGCTTTGAATTTCTTCGTCGTCCGTATCCCAACCGTCCTGACCGCAGTCCGGCCAGGGCTCTCCTGATAACGAGAGATACTTTAGCGAACTCAAGATGTCGCGGAAAGGTGAGTGTTGAAAGATGTCCGCAGCGGTGAACTCCATGATCGGCGCCCAATCGGATTCGATTGGAGGGGGCGCGGGAGGTTCGGAGTCCGGCGAGGAATCCGGCACCTCGGAGTCACGAGCTTCATGAGGGACTAGGTCAGTGTTCGGCTCTATTGCCGTAGAGGTTGCAGCCCCCGAGGCGGTGTCTAGCCACCCGTCCTCGATCTGCGCAGCCGGCTCCGAATTGAAGATCGGAGCGGACTCGTGTGCGGCCTCCAGGTTACTGTCCGGCTGCAGAGCTAAGTCATGCCCGTCGTGACAGTGCGGCGCGCTCGGCTGTGGCTCGAATCCATCGAAGATCAAGTCCCCGCGGATGTCAGCCGTGAAGTTCAAACTTCCAAATCTGACCTGACGGCCAGGGGCGTAGCTTTCGATCTGCTCCAGATGGCCAAGCGAATTGGCCCGCAGTGCAAAGCCGCCGAATACGAAGATCTGTCCGGGGAGGAAGGTCTCACCCTGGACTGCGTCGTTGTTGATGATCGAAGAAGCCATCGAGCCTATCGGTGACGACACAGAGGAACTCTCAATGAAAGCACCAATGTCGGTGTCAAAACCGGCGGATCTCGGGTAGGGGGTCCCGAACTGTGCGTCTAGGCGGATGGTAACAGGAGACAAGGGACACGATGTTTTACCCAGGTTCGGGCCCTCTTGATGGAGGTAAAACCCTACGTCCTGCTTGATTGATATTGATGATGTGGGTATTACAAGAGTAGATCTACCACGAGATCAAGGAGGCTAAACCCTAGAAACTAGCCTATGGTATGATTGTTGTTCGTCCTACGGACTAAAGCCATCCGGTTTATATAGACACCGGAGAGGGCTAGGGTTACACAGAGTCGGTTACAATGGTAGGAGATCTACATATCCGTATCGCCAAGCTTGCCTCCCACGCCAAGGAAAGTCCCATCCCGACACGGGATGAAGTCTTCAATCTTGTATCTTCATAGTCTTGGAGTCCGGCCGATGATGATAGTTCGGCTATCCGGACACCCCCTAGTCCAGGACTCCCTCAGGGATCTTGAGGCGGGCGCTATTGAAGCGCTGGATGTACTTCTACAGGGTCTCTCCAGGCTGCTGCTTGATGCGGCGCAGGTCACCCATGGCTGGAGGACGGTCGCGAATGCCCTGGGAGTTGGTGATGAAACGGCTGCGCATCTCATCCCAAGAGGAGATCGACCCGGGAGGCAGGTTCAGGAGCCAGGTGCGGGCACCATCCTTGAGCACCATGAGGAACCAGTTTTCCATGACCTTTTCATCTCCATTGTCCGCCTCAATGCCTAGCTCGTAGAGCTGCAGGAACTCTGCGGGGTCGGCAGTGCCGTCGTAGCGAGGAGGTAGATCTGGCTTGAACTTGCCTGGCCAGGCAACACTGCATAGCTCGATGGTGAAGGCACGGCAACCTGCGGTTGCCACCAGAGCTTTTGGCGGACGCGGGGCTTGCTCTTGATGGTTCCCGCGTGCCGCTGCTAGGGGCAGCACGGGGTCTTGGTGTGCTGGCGCAGGGATGCGGTCTTGATGTGCTGGAGCGGGGAGCACGTGTGTGCCTTCTTGAGGCTGAGGGATTTCTTGGCAGCTCCTTTCTTGTCGTGCTGGCGCCGGACGTGGTGGGTAATGTCCAGGAGCCGCGCGCCTTGGAGTCAGAGCGCCTTCTTGGGGAGGAGGTGGACACCCCCTGAGCCGCGTCGCCCATGCAGGACGGAGGGCGAGACAATGAGGGGGACGGCGCAGGGGAGCCCCTACGGCACTGACGAGCTCGGTGATGCGAGCGAGCCACTCCTCGTGGAGGTCGTCAATGGGGCAGTAGTGCAAGAGCTCACGTGCCAGGAGCAACGCGGCTTGCGCGTCCGTGGGGGCGCGACGAGCGTGAGACGACGAACCAGCTGGAGTCAGCGACGGAGCGGCGGTGCGGCCTTCCCGCCGCACCGAGGGGTGCAGCGAAGATGCTTGCTGCTCGTTCCCCACCGGGCCGGTGGCGGCGTTGGTGGAAGGAGACAGAGAATGACGAGGGGGCCCACCGACGGGAGACGTCTGGGCGACGCGGGCGGCGAGAGCAGCCCGGCGCTCGGCGCGAGCTCGGCGAGCATTTGACATGGATGCGACGAAGCGATGGGTCACAGATTAGCGGAGAAAAGATTTCGGCGCACCCCTACCTGGCGCGCCAAATTTGAGATATCGGGTTCCAGCAAAACCCTTAAGGTTCGAACTCTAGGGTGCGCACAAAGATCTTCTTCCTATCGATACACGCCCCAAAACCTCGCCGCAAATCTAAGCTAGCACGATAAACAACACAAGAGACACAAGATTTATACAGGTTCGGGCCACCGTTGTGGTGCAATACCCTACTCCTGTGTGTGGTGGTGGATTGCCTCTTGGGCTAATGATGAACAGTATAGAGGAAGAACAACCTCGTGAGAGGTGTCCTTGTGGTGGTGCGCTTGGAGAGGAATTTCTCCGTATCTGTTGGCTCTAAGTCAGAACTAGATGAGATCACCTCTACTGTGTGTGGCTATCTCTATTTATAGTGGCCCTGGTCCTCTTCCCAAATATTGAGCGGGAAGGGAGCCAACAACGGCCATTTTGAAAGGGGGCAGCTAGTACAAGCTATGCTGACTAATGGTGGTCTTCGACTACCAAAGGCTCTGGTGATGATGATGTCTTGGGCTCCACGGTGACCTTCGTCCTGCCGCTCTGCTGGTCTTGGTCTCATTGCACCGATATGGAAACCTTTGCTTGATGCCTCGGTACTCCACGCCTGCGCATGCCCCCTTTGCACCAAAGAGGAAACGAGGACACTACGTACGCTAGCACCCGCCTGGTCTTGATCGTCATGGCTTGTGTCATGAGCACCTCGCGAGGTACCCCTTGCCTTGATCTCTCCGTCTCCTTGCGAGCTTGCCTGGTGAGGCCGCCCCTGAGGAGGCCTTGTGTTGTCCGCCTCGCGAGGCTTGTCCCCTCGCGAGGGTCTTGAGTGTTTGTTGATGAAGACGGGCCGTACTGGGCCACTGCTAAGCCACGCTGTAGACCGAAGGCAGTCAAGTCTGGGGACCCCCATTCCCAGAACGCCGACATTTGCGAAACCTGAAATCCGACATTTGGCGTGCCAGGTAGGGGTGCATCGAAGATCCGCCACTTCGTTCACTGCGCTTCGCTGCCGGCTCCCATGGTAGCCGCTCCACTGTCCACTGGATCGTCGCGCACCTTGGGGGAAGCCATGGGCCTCCGGGCTTTAACCCCCGCCCTACGGCGGGTGCAGTGGCCACCCAAGTTCGAGCCAGAGTTGCCGCCCCGCTACGACGGCACGACAGATCCGGTTGGCTTCCTACAACCGTACGAGGAGGAAGTTTGTTCAGCGGGTGGGGACGACAAGGTCATGCCAACTGGCTCCCCATGGCCCTCGTGGGTGTGCAACACACCTGGTTGCTCAACTTGCCAGAGTCTCATGTGGCCTCCTGGGAGGAGTTACGCGGCTTCTTCATCATGCACTTCGTGGCGCCAGCGCCCCCCACCGTCGCAGCCCTCCTCGGTGGCTCATAAGCGCCACCATCGGGCTGCCATGTCAAGCAGTTCTTCCACCAAGTGGGTGCCGCCTACGCGTAGCCGGGTCCTCCCCCGGGCTGGGCGGCGCCCAAGGCCTATCTGATATTGGGTTCCGGCAAAACCCTTAAGGTTTGAACTCTGGGGTGCGCACGAAGATCTTCTCCCTATCGAAGCACGCCCACAACCTCGCCGCGAATCTAAGCTGCACGATGAACAACATGAGAGACACAAGGTTTATACTGGTTCGGCCCACCATTGTGGTGTAATACCCTAATCCAGTGTGTGGTGTGGTGGATTGCCTCTTGGGCGGATGATGAACAATACAGAGGAAGAACAACCTTGCGAGGGGTGTTCTTGTGGTGGTGCGTGGATGTTCTGCCTAGCCAGGATCCGATCCCTTCCTACTGTGGTGGCTATCTCTATTTATAGAGGACCTGGTCCTCTTCCCAAATATTGAGCTGGAAGGGAGCCAACAACGGCCATTTTGAAAGGGGACAGCTATTACAAGCTATCCTGACTAAAGGTGGTCTTCGACTGCCAAAGGCACTGGCGATGACGCCGTCTTGGGCTCCATGGTGACCTCCGTCCTGCCATCCTGCCATCTTGCTGGTCTTGGTCTCGTTGCCCCGATATGGAAACCTTTGCTTGATGCCTCGGTACTCCGTGCCTGCGCTTGCCCCCTTTGCACCAAAGATGAAATGAGGACACTACGTAGCTGGCGCCCGCCTGGCGCCCACCTGGTCTTGATCATCATGGCTTGCGTCATGTGCATCTCGTGAGGTACTCCTAGCCTTGATCTCTCCGCTTCCTCGTGAGCCTGCCTGGTGAGGCCGCCCCTGAGGAGGCCTTGTGTCGCCCGCCCCGAGAGGCTTGGCCCCTTGCGAGGGTCCTGAACTTGGGTTGATGCAGACGGGCCATACTGGGCCACTGGTGAGCCACGCTGCAGGCCGCAGGCAGGCAAGTCTGGGGACCCCCATTCCCAGAACACCGACAGTAGCCCCCGATCCCAAGGTGTGCTCGGACATGTCTTAGCAGCAAAGCCAAAGGGATAGTGCAGAGCGCCGCAGGCACCAACAGCCTGCGGCCTTGGTCGCCGCGTGGCGGTTGATTGGATGTGGGTGTCTTCGCTTCCCCATGCTGACTCGACAACTACTCGATTTGACGAGTCCCTGCTGCATGCAAAAAGAGTCATCATTACCTGTGACCGTGGAGGCCGACGGTTGGTCTCCCTTGGGCTATAAATGGGAAGGAGCGGAAGCCCCTGTTGTCCATCTCTTCTTGCTCCGCCTGCTTCTTCTCCTTCCTCACTCTGGTTGCTTGCAGCGTCCCATGGCGCCCGTGAAGAGGTTCTCGGTCGCGGAGAAGGGGAAGGCTCGCCAGGAAGGACCTGGCTCTCCTCCGCCCAAGCGCGTTCGTGGCCGCCCCCGCAAGCATCATGCGAGTCCCATCGCGGCTCCTCGTGGATGCGGTGGTGGCCCTTCATGTGGTGGTCGCCGCCCATATCGAGGCAGCCCAGTCGCTGGAGGAAGGTGTGTCGTGGCTGCGCGGCCTCCCCATCCGCGCTTCCATTCGGCGGAGGTGCTGCCGGAGTTTGTTGTGTGGTCGGACCACCCGGCAGGCAACTTGCTCTGCTCCCTCACTTCTTCGTCGACGTATTGCCGGCCGCTGGCCCTAGCGGGCTCTGGCTGCAGGCGAACGACTCCTGCAGCAGGGCCTCCTGGGTCGTGGTAGAGATCTCCGTTGCTGGGAACGTGGCCCTGGCCCGTGGCTGGTAGACGTTTTCCCACGCGCGTCGCCTGGGCCGGTGGTGCACCCTCCACTTCAAGTACGACGACGATGCGACCCTCTACGTGAGGGTGTTCGGGGAAGACGGCCACCGTGCTGGGTTCTGCCCTGAAGACGATGACAGCGACGAGGTGCTCAGCCTTGGCGATGGACGTGACAGGGGCGAATGCGAACCTGCTCCCTGCGGCGACCGCAGCTCGCCGAGCTTCAGCGGCTCCTCCTCCGGCGACAGCTCCTCCAGCGGTGGCTGCGACCAGCCACCACGCCGCCGTGCCCGCTTCGAGGGTGGTAGTGGGTCATCCCATCACCGCGCCCCGGTGAAGCGCGAGGCAGAGTTCGACTGAGCTCAGGAGGATGACGCAAATCCCTTCTCGCGAGTTGTGCGCTGTTTTTATTTTGTTTTTCTCCTTTCCTGCATTGAGAGAGAGAAGTATGGAGCCTCCTGGGGCGTGCAACTGACTATGATCCCCTAATTATCGTGTTATTCTCATTGTCAATGTGCTATGTGATGGTGTCATGGTTATGTGCCTGCGCATAGGAACAACTTAGCTTGGGGTGTTTGCGGTAGTTTCCACCTCGCGAGGTGCCTACTTGAGGCCTCGCCGGGCGCCTTAAGAGATGCAAAATCAGTTGGGGGGATCATTTCCGAACCTTAGTCGCGAGGGTCGCCGGCTATGGCCCGGTGCTCTGCGTCGCGATGCTCGAGGGGCATGGACCGGGAGGGGTGCTCCCGTTGTGAACTTGAACGTGGGAGCCTCGCGAAAACCAGGCAAGAAAGGGCTCACGAGGGCGCTCGCGCAGCCCCCTCGCGAGGTTTGCGGGAGAGAGATAGAGACGGAGGGAGAGAGAGAGAGAGAGAGAGAGAGAGAGAGAGAGAGAGAGAGAGAGACAAACAAAAGCCGAAAACAGAGAACAGGGGCCGAAGACGGCAAACACCACTAGAAGCAACTACAATAAAGGTTCAAACAAGGGAGAACAAGCCAACTGCGGAAAGCAAATGAAAAGCCACGTCCGGCACCTAGTCTAGTCTTCGACGTCTTCTCACCAGCGCGGAGATAAGTGCTGCCACTGGGCGTGGGCGGGAGCCCCTGAGGCCCAAGGGCGGCACTCCGGAGACTCCGGAACGTGTACAGCCCCAACTCATTATTACGTGAGAGTGTCATGGGCGGCGAGCTTCACAGGAACTGGGCCTTCTTCATAGGCACCGGGCCTTTGTTGGGGTGGCGAGCTTCACGGGCACCAGGCCTTCTTCACAGGCACTGGGCCTTTTTTCAAGGGTAGAACTTCCGGAGGTGCTGAATGTTCCAAGCGTTTTGTATGGGCACCCCCTCCTGAGTCTCCAGGCGCGCGGCGCCAGGTATGGAAACATGGACAACCTTGAACGGGCCCTCCTACATGGGCGAGAGCTTATGCAGCCCTTCCCTGGAGAGCACCCGCCTGAGTACGAGGTCACATACCTTGAGAGTCCTGGGTCGGATGTTGCGGCAATGATACCACCGCAGCGCCTGCTGGTATCTTGCTGCTCGTAGTGCGGCTTCTCGACGGTTCTCCTCCCCCGGCATGAGGTCCGTCCCCCGCATGGTGTCTTATTGCTCTTCATCAAACGCTAGGACCTGCCCGAAGCGACGCCTGACCTCGTGTGGGAGGACCGCCTCTGCTCCGTATAAGAGGAAGAGCGGGGTCTCGCCAGTCGACTTGGTGGTGGTAGTGTGGATGGACCACAGCAGGGACTGGAGCTCATCGTACCAGCCCCTGCCACAGGCCTCCAGCTTTTTCTTGAAGGTCCTGGTTTTGAGGCCTTTCAGGACCTCTGCATTGGCACGTTCGGCCTGGCGGTTACTCCGGGGGTGTGCCACCGAAGCGTAGCATATCTATGTTGCAAGGTTAGCGTAATATGTTTTGAAGAGATTGCTGGTGAACTGCGAACGGTTGTCGGTGATGATGCGATTACGGACCCCGAATCGGCTCACAAGGCCCTTGATGAACTTGACTGCAGAACCAGCTGGGATGGTGTGGATGGCTTCCACCTCCGCCCACTTGGTGAACTTGTCGATGGCAATGTAGAGGTAGCAGTAGCCCCCAGGCGCTCGAGGGATCGGGCCCAAGCTATCCAGCCCCCAGGCCGCGAACGACCACGAGAGTGGGATGTCCTGCAGGTGTGGGGTCCCCGACTCATAGGTCGGAATCACCGAATGCACGTGTACAATGATCCCAGAGATCAATGCTCACTGAACAGACATAAGCTGAATAACAAGAGTCTTACATCCATACATACCGTTTTACACAAGTAGGACCATTATGGTCAAGTCTTGAGTATATAATCGCAGCGGAAATCTTCGTCGATAACTTGGACCCATGCCATTTGCCTTAACCCTAGAGGCATTCTGACTGGGAAGCGTCCTAGCTCGCATGTTCGTCACCGAAGTGTTCTTCATCACATCCAATTCTTTCATGCCTGGCCAATAAAATAACCAGTGGCAAGCCAGTGAGTCCTTTGAATGTACTCGCAAGCAACCCAAGAGTGATAACAGAATAATTATGCAAGGCTCTACTGCTAATTTGGCATTTTCGCGGAAAGCCAGTTTTTCTCATGCAAGTACGATCATCATTTGTCAACGAGATGAATGTGTCTTCAACAAGAATCAGGATGTTACAGATATCAACATCGAGGAAAGAGTTATGAACGACTCATTATCAGGCTCATCGTGACTTCCTCACGAATCATATCAACATATTTACCAAACCGTGGTGTTTGTCAAAAACATATGGACATGGTCTAAGCAGCACCGCCCAACTGTCCTTGACCGTGGACACGGCTATTCAAATAGTTTTACACTCTGCAGAGGTTGCACACTTTACCCACAAGATCCGGTGAACTTCCGTGTCATCCACGACCCGTGGTACCTCAAGTACCCGGGGTAAGCACCCGATCACTATCTTTCCCTAGACGACACTAACATGGAGTCCACTATGAGTATTAACCCCCGTGCCTAACATTGTACATCATAAAGTTGTGGAGCCTCGCTCCCATATTCATCACATACCACAAGCACGGGGTACCAACGGTGTGTCTGGTGCCCTGTGAAAACAGTAATGGCCGCCCTACCTGGCACGACCCCGTCCCGAGAGAGCGCACAAACAACTCTCCCGTCGCTAGTAATGCGGGCTCCAAGCTAGTATCGTCCTAGGTAATCAATAATGCCCCCGAGAGAGCGCACCAACAACTCTCCCGTCGCTAGTAATGCGGGCTCCAAGCTAGTATTGTCCTAGGTAATCAATAATGCCCTTTCCCATATAAGGGTAGAGTGGTTGCACATGTAAGGTTGGGACAGTCGACAAATCTTAAATCTAATCCGTCTATGTAAACAACACTTTTATCAAACCTCGTTACACTACTTCTCCACCAAGTAGTGACCTAGTTCATCATAATCTCCCAGGGGCATCAGTGGCACCCACTGGGGCTGTTTGCAAGTATGTCAAACCACACTTGTTTCTTTCCATGCATAACCCTGACCCACTTTGCGTAGCCATCTACTATAGCATATTTCTACAACCCACCAACACAACTCTAGCAAGGGTAGAGTCATGAACTATGCAAGTATCAATGGAGTATGCAACGGAGGCAAGCCTAGCAAGGTTGCCATTCAAGGTATAACATGCGCTCAGTGAAGGAACGAAAATGCTATTATGATGTAAAATGGTTCATCATGGTCAAAGGGCTGCTTGCCTGGTTCATCAGAGTCTTCAAATCTTCTGGTCCTTCTCCAAGTATTTCGTCTACTTCGTCAACTAACGTTGGAAACAATTATAGTAAGCAACACAACAAGGCAGAAAATAAAAGTGCTCTAAACATTTGAGTTGGACTTTTCTAGGATGCCCTTGTTCATATGGGGAATGACCAAAGTGATTTCAGTGGAATTGGATAAGTGTATATTTCTTAACATTTCAATATGTTGGAAACAAGGGATTTAATGGACCTGCAAGTTGTCTACAGAATGCCTTTTTACAAAAATGAGTAAAAGCACTCATTAAATTAGGCATGATTTTAGAAACATTTAGAAATTGGTTTCACTGGATTTGGAGTTGAAATGAATATAATATGGGTTTTTGAAGTGGACTTATGTGGATAAATGACCTTTTTAAAGGATCCAGTGAAAACCAAGGACAACAAAAATGTTCAATTTGCCCCATTAAATAGACCTTGATTTATGGAGTTGGTAGAAATTTGATTCATCAAATTTGGATACTATTTTAATTGTTTATGGATTTCTGAAGTTCACTTTAAAAGAAAAAGATAAAGGATTTACCGAAACTGGACGGATCTGGGCGGCGGCGGCGTGCACTTGGCGAGGTTTAGCAGCAGGGCGCCACTGGGCCGTCCCAGTGGCTCGGCCGCATGCGCGCAAGGGCCACATCGGAGGCGGTTTTACTGGAATAAGCTTCCACTTGCCAGCGTGGCCTGGAGGCTGGGCCACTGACGAGCGGGGCCTGCCTGCAGGTCCATCTCCAACCTCCCATGCAACGCGACGGGAGACAGAGGGAGCAAGTCCGAACGGCGCCGCCGCTCTTCCCGGTGACTCCGGACGTCCCCGGCGACGTTCGGCATACCGACGGACTTGGGAGGCCGAGACGCACCCATCCATGGGCCTCACGCTGGCTGGGGAGGACCGAGACAATGGTGGACTTGACGCCAGTGGACGGGGCTTTGGGGGAAGATGGTTGCGGAGCAATGGGGCACCAGAGCAGGAGAAAAGGAGGGGGAGAGCTCCGCCGGTCATCTGCGGTGCTACTGGTGGCCAAAGGAGGGGCGGGGAGGCTTCGGGTTTGCCGAAGCCGTGTGGAGGCCGACGGCGACCATGGCGGCGATGGAGAGGCAAGGAGAGCACTAGGGGGAGAGAGAGCTTGTCCGGGAGGTTGATGGGGGAGAGATATAGCCAAAGGAGTAGAGAGAGGGCTCGGGGTGGCCTTATGTAGCCGACTCGTGGCTCACCGTGGACGCGGCACACGGGTGGCCACGGCAACGGCTCGGGAGGCCAGGAGGGAGGCGGAGGGGCTGTCTACGGCGCTCGTGGGCGTGGTCCAAGTCAAGGGAGGAGGAGAGGGAGAGCAGGGGAGTGGCAGAGCACCGCACGTGTGGGCTTACCCATTGGGGCTCTCGGGCGGCTCTGGCGCGCGTGCTGCTGGAGGCGAGCGAGAGGGAGAGAGGAGGGGGCCAGCATGGTGGCGTGTTGCGGACATCGAGGCACCTCGACTGGCATGAGGGTGAGGTTTGAGGTGGTGGGGGGCGTGGCGTCAACACTCGGGAGCATGCTGACGTGCTTGAGAGCGCGCAAATGGCCGGCACCTGCGGCTTATTCTCGCGTCCTCACGCGCCCACTTGTGTTTGGCAGCTGCAGGGGGAGTAAACAATGTGACAATGGCATTGGATGCCCTGGGGATCCATCGGAGTGAGGAGGGAGGTTGAGAGAGAGAGAAATGGTGCTGTCCAGAGAGGGAAAAAGAGCTTTTCCCCCCATCGTCATGGCTCCTCGGGCAGGGAAAGATGCAGGGGTTAGAGGAGGACCATATGGGGCTGTGGGAAAAAGTTGAGCTCATGGAGATTAGTGGAAATGGACAAAACATGCATTTTAAGTTTCTGCCAGAAGGTGTTTGATGGTGGTTTGGGAAAGAAAATGGATTCCAAATGATATGAAGATTAACAGGATCAAGTGTAATATAGAAATGAGGTTGATCACCAAGTTGGAGCTCATTTGAAGAAAGTTGACAATGCAACTTTGGTAAACCCTAGAAATCAACAGAAATGGACTTTCCAAGATTTAGGCATGCAAATCTATTCTCCTTGATGCACCACTTGGTGTAGTGTCATCATTTGAGGTCCTGAACATGTCCACAAAAGTTGAGATCAAAAGGAGAAAGTTGCCAATGTAGAGTTGTTCAAATTTGGTTCTGGACACGAAGGGTTTTGGGGCACTTTGATCAATATAACATTTCAACAACTTGTGCCATTTGGTCTAGATGAATGATTAGACCATTTGAGCATGTTCACAAGGTTTGAGAACATTTGGACATGTTTGGCAATGTAAAGTTGCTCAAACTTCAAAATGAACAGAAATGGTTTTGAGGGGATTTCATGGGGTTATACTATTCTCCATGACATGATACTTGTCAAGATCATCAAACATGTCATATGTGACATGCTCGAATTTTCTTGGAATTTTTGGAGAATATTTCCTTTGTAAATATTTCAAAAGCTTGAAATATCCAGAAATGGTTTTTGAGGGATTTGACCAATATTTTGAACATGACCATGTGCTGAAACTCTTATATATGAAAAAATATAAGTCCACTGAGTTTCCCTGATTTTTCTCAAATATTTTTGAAGCTTTAAAATAATTTTAACCTATTAAAGACCATTTCTGTACTTAAGAAAAAGGCCTTTCAATAAAATAGGAAAATAAATTTTAAAATTATATTTTGATGGTTTCTGGGTGTCCTATATCTAATAGGAGTCAAATATATTTTTGGAAAGATTTTTACTGCCCTTAATTAAGTACTTGCAGTGCAAATCTCAATTCAGGGGTTTTTGGAAAAACTAATTTTTGAAAATACTATTTGGCCAAAATATTTTTACAAGAAATCATTTTTATGTCCTACACACATGGCATGATTATTGGGCAAGGTTTTCGGATCAAGGAGAAGCAGTATAAGAGTTGGAGGATTTATTTGATTTTTAGAGAACTAGTAAACAATAGACAAAGATCAAATCAAGCAAAGACCAAAACACTCAAAAGTTTTTGTCAAACCACAATTTATCATGATTTATTATCTTAAGTGTTGTGGCATGAAAATCAGGGTGTGACAGACCTACCCCCTCTTACAAGAATCTCGTCCCCGAGATTCCCAAACTAGGCGTGGAAAGGAATAAGGAACTTAGATGCGGGGCAGTCTTCATGTCCTCATAATGCTCCTGCTTCCATGTGGCGCTCCATTGAATCTTGAAGTACCTGGTGTTGTAGCTTCGTGTATGACGCTCTCGGTTGATCCAGGTTGCTAAGGTGTCTTTCGTGTTAGGTCAGGTTGGATCAGGCTAGAGGTTGAAGGCTCGGTGATCGATGTCCTTGTAGAGATCGGACTAGTTAGAAAGTCAGAAACATTTTCGGAGTGGTGTCATGTGGAAAAATGTTGTGCACAGTGGGTGACTCAGGTGGTAATCCTAGCTGGTAGCCGTTTTCTCTTCGTCTTATAGTGATCTTGGAGAAGGCCGATAAATCTTGGTGTGAGCTTCCCTTTGACATGGAAATGATGGGTTCCTTGGAGAGAAGTGGCTTGGAGATACACTTGGTCTTCGACGAGGAAGTTCACTTCTTGATGATGGTGGTTGGTATAGTTCTTCCTCCTTGACATGGCAGTCTTCAGAAATCCCCTGACCAGCTGAACAGTTCTTCCTCCGTCTTTGGGTAGACAAGTATGTCATCAAATAACGATGACATCCACCTGGTTCGAGTACTCCGTGAAGAGTTGCCCACGTGGTACATAGGGTATAGGTTGGGGTATCGGTGGTGGTCACGGTTGAGTATTGGTCAGGGTCTTCTCGACCTAGAGTCAAGCCCAAGGTCATGATCTGACCATGATGTGGCTTGGTAAGACGTAAGGGTTTCAAGGATTCTAGTGTGCGAGTGAATGTTTATCATCCCATCCTTGAGCACAGTTCCTGAGATGCCAATTGTTCTATCTAGTCCTACAAATAGATCACCTTATTCCACCGAAAGTACCAACTTGTGTAGGTCAGCTCCAATCATTACTCATGTATTACTATTCCTCATGACTCTTGAGAGGAGGTCTAACAAAATCATATATGTCTACAACCCCCTAACTCATATGTATGTCTACCCCTAAAAATCCATGGGTAGAATATACAAGCTGCTAAGCTTGAACGTGACAATCCAAGTGCTCAACCTATTCTTCCAAGGTCTAAGATAAAGCATCTCTATCCTAAGGAAACACGTCGTAAGCCACTCCAAGATCTTGTTTCCATCCTATGAATCAACTTCAACAACCCATTAACTACATGAATCACTACATGATCTGGTAGTTCTACAAATTCAATCTGTATGGTGTTCCACAAAATCTTCTAATATCCTATAACTATTGAATCCTTGAAAAGGTCTAGCCTTACTATAGTCAGTCCACCAATTTCCATTACCATGGTCTAGTAAACTCCAAAGTCAGGCGTATTTAGATCCCTAAATCAACTCCGACAATTAATCCAATCTCCTAGTTTTATAGTCCACCGAGAAACATGGTATCATGATCGAGATCATTAATCTAAATCCAATTTACTCCGAACCATGTAGACATACTCAGCAACTATTCAACTAGAATCACTTAATTAAATCCTAATCTCATGTCCAACGAGAATTTCTACACTTTTCCCCAAATCATTATCGTAATATCAACTATCTCTTATCAATATCCCCTGGCTAAGTCAAATCCTTATACTTCCAAGAATTTCAGCTTGCGATCATAATTGTCCTATTAAATCCATTTTAGTCAGGGGCATTGAAAGTTATGTTATTCTATTAACTGATCCCACCAAGTTCATCTGCCAACATGGAAGCCTCGTGATCTACCAAAGTCTCCATAACTCCTCAAGGTCACTGATATAAACTCATCAAGTCATTTGTCCTCTGTTCATATATCCTCAATTTGGTCCACCCTATGGCATCACCAGTTCTTGTACTATCTTAGGATGATAATGTGCTCGTTCACTACGTCCACTAGTTCCATAATGAACCCATTGTTGTGCATTGTTATTAAGCACATGATTAAGGGTTCGTGTTGGAGTATCTCGTGAAGTCTCGAAGGGTCTAGGAATGGGTTTCTAGTCTGGAGGGTTAAACATAATTCTACGGGGTTGCACTTGGTCATGGAGGTTGTAGTAGAAGTCTTCATTGCTAGTCGGTTGCAGAGGCAGAATCCTTGGTGCATCTTGTCTTGCTGGTCTTCAGTTGATGAGAGAGATGAGAGGGAAAAGTAGCATAGAGGAGGGGGATGCCTAAAGGGGGTTCTATAGTGCAAGTGCAAACAAACGGGTGCAGAAAGGGCCAAACACAAACAATAAAATAAGGCAGGTGATATAGCCGCGTACTAGTTGCCTAGGGCAAAAAGGGCGACTGATATCAAAACACAAACAAATAAAAACAATCGACACTCAATCATAGTTCTATTCGAACCATCGTACGGACTCGACTGCGCATAGCGGGTACATGACTCATCCTACCCTAGGGTTTCTCGGATTCAGTAGTCGTGCTTTGCTCCATGCCTTGTGCAGTCTTTTGGGTTTTCCTCAGGTGTCGCTACTGTTGGGGAACGTTGCAGAAAATTAAAATGTTTCCTACGGTTTCACCAAGATCCATCTATGAGTTCATCTAAGCAACGAGTCAAGGGAGTTAGTTTGCATCTACATACCACTTGTAGATCAAGTGTGGAAGCGTTCAAGGGGATGGTGATGATGGAGTCGTACTCGTCGTGATTCGGATCACCGATGACCAAGTGCTGAATGGACATCACCTCCGTGTTCAACACACGTACGGTATGGGCGACGTCTCCTCCGTCTTGATCCAGCAAGGAGGAAGGAGAGGTTGAGGAAGACAGCTCCAACGGCAGCACGACGGCGTGGTGTAGTTGGTGCAGAAGTAGTCCGACAGGGCTTCACCGAGCACGTACGGAGGAGGAGAGGTGTTGGGGAGGGGAGGGGCTGCGCCTTGAGTTGGGGTGTAGCAGCCCTCCCCTCACCCCTCTATATATAGGGGAAGGGGCTAGGGGGCCGGCCCTCTAGGGGAAACCCTAGAGGGGGGCGGCGGCCAAAGGGAGAGGGGAAAGAGGGGAGGCTTGCCCCCCAAGCTAGGGGGCGCCCCCCTTTAGGGTTTCCCCTCCCCTTGCCCTAGCCGCATGGGCCTAGGTGGGGAGGCGCGCCCAGCCCACTAGGGGCTGGCTCCCTCTCCCACACAGCCCATGTGGCCCCCCGGGAGGGGTGGCCCCACCCGGTGGACCCCCGGAACCCTTCCGGTGGCCCCGGTACAATACCGGTATGCCACCGAAACTTTCCGGTGTTTAACCACTTTCCTTATATAAATCTTTACCTCCGGACCATTCCGGAACTCCTCGTGACGTCCGGGATCTCATCCGGGACTCCGAACAACATTCGGTAATCACATACTTGTCTTCCTGATAACCCTAGCGTCACCGAACCTTAAGTGTGTAGACCCTACGGGTTCGGGAGACATGCAGACATGACCGAGACGACCTCAGGTCAATAACCAACAGCGGGATCTGGATACCCATGTTGGCTCCCACATGCTCCTCGATGTTGTCATCGGATGAACCACGATGTCGAGGATTCGATCAAACCCCGTATACAATTCCCTTTGTCAATCGGTACGTTACATGCCCGAGACTCGATCGTCGGTATCCCAATACCTCGTTCAGTCTCGTTACCGGCAAGTCACTTTACTCGTACCGCAATGCATGATCCCGTGATCAAACACTTGATCACCTTGAGCTCATTATGATGATGCATTACCGAGTGGGCCCAGAGATACCTCTCCGTCATACGGAGTGACAAATCCCAGTCTCGATCCGTGTCAACCCAACAGACACTTTCGGAGATACCTGTAATGCACCTTTATAGTCACCCAGTTACGTTGTGACGTTTGGTACACCCAAAGCACTCTTACGGTATCCGGGAGTTACACGATCTCATGGTCTAAGGAAGAGATACTTGACATTGAAAAAGCTCTAGCAAAACGAACTACACGATCTTGTGCTATGCTTAATATTGGGTCTTGTCCATCACATCATTCTCCTAATGATGTGATCCCGTTATCAACGACATCCAATGTCCATAGCCAGGAAACCATGACTATCTGTTGATCACAACGAGCTAGTCAACTAGAGGCTCACTAGGGACATATTGTGGTCTATGTATTCACACGTGTATTACGATTTCCGGATAATACAGTTATAGCATGAATAAAAGACTATTATCATGAACAAAGAAATATAATAATAACACTTTTATTATTGCCTCTAGGGCATATTTCCAACAGTCTCCCACTTGCACTAGAGTCAATAATCTAGTTACATTGTGATGAATCGAACACCCATAGAGTTCTGGTGCTGATCATGTTTTGCTCGCGAGAGAGGTTTAGTCAACGGATCTGCGACATTCAGATCCGTATGTACTTTGCAAATTTCTATGTCTCCATCTTGAACATTTTCACGGATGGAGTTGAAACGACGCTTGATGTGCCTGGTCTTCTTGTGAAATCTGGGCTCCTTCGCAAGGGCAATAGCTCCAGTATTGTCACAGAAAAGTTTGATCAGCCCCGACGCATTGGGTATGACTCCTAGGTCGGTGATGAACTCCTTCACCCAAATAGCTTCATGTGCTGCCTCCGAGGCTGCCATGTACTCCGCTTCACATGTAGATCCCGCCACCACGCTCTGCTTGCAGCTGCACCAGCTTACTGCTCCACCATTCAACATATACACGTATCCGGTTTGTGACTTAGAGTCATCCAGATCTGTGTCGAAGCTAGCGTCGACGTAACCCTTTACGACGAGCTCTTCGTCACCTCCATAAACGAGAAACATGTCCTTTGTCCTTTTCAGGTACTTCAGGATATTCTTGACCGCTGTCCAGTGTTCCTTGCCGGGATTACTTTGGTACCTTCCTACCAAACTTACGGCAAGGTTTACATCAGGTCTGGTACACAGCATGGCATACATAATAGATCCTATGGCTGAAGCATAGGGGATGACACTCATCTCTTCTATATCTTTTGCCGTGGTCGGGCATTGAGCCGAGCTCAATCTCACACCTTGCAATACAGGCAAGAACCCCTTCTTGGACTGATCCATTTTGAACTTCTTCAAAATTTTATCAAGGTATGTGCTTTGTGAAAGACCTATGAGGCGTCTCGATCTATTTCTATAGATCTTGATGCCTAATATATAAGCAGCTTCTCCAAGGTCCTTCATTGAAAAACACTTATTCAAGTAGGCCTTAATGCTGTCCAAGAATTCTATATCATTTCCCATCAAAGGTATGTCATCTACATATAATATGAGAAATGCTACAGAGCTCCCACTCACTTTCTTGTAAACGCAGGCTTCTCCATAAGTCTGCATAAACCCAAACGCTTTGATCATCTCATCAAAGCGAATGTTCCAACTCCGAGATGCTTGCACCAGCCCATAAATGGATCGCTGGAGCTTGCATACTTTGTTAGCATTCTTAGGATCGACAAAACCCTCCGGCTGCATCATATACAGTTCTTCCTTAAGATGACCGTTAAGGAATGCCGTTTTGACGTCCATCTGCCATATCTCATAATCATAGTATGCGGCAATTGCTAACATGATTCGGACGGACTTAAGCTTCGCCACGGGAGAGAAAGTCTCATCATAGTCAATCCCTTGAACTTGCCGATAACCCTTAGCGACAAGTCGAGCTTTATAGATGGTAACATTACCATCCGCGTCCGTCTTCTTCTTAAAGATCCATTTGTTTTCTATCGCTCGCCGATCATCGGGCAAGTCAGTCAAAGTCCATACTTTGTTTTCATACATGGATTCTATCTCGGATTTCATGGCTTCTAGCCATTTGTTGGAATCTGGGCCCGCCATCGCTTCTTCATAGTTCGAAGGTTCACCGTTGTCTAACAACATGATTTCCAGGACAGGGTTGCCATACCACTCTGGTGCAGAACGTGTCCTTGTGGACCTACGAAGTTCAGTAGCAACTTGATCTGAAGTACCTTGATCATCATTATTTTCCTCTTCAGTTGGTTTAGGCATCACAGGAACATTTTCCTGGGCTACACTACTTTCCGGTTCAAGAGGTAGTACTTCATCGAGTTCTACTTTCCTCCCACTTACTTCTTTCGAGAGAAACTCTTTTTCCAGAAAGGATCCATTCTTGGCAACAAAGATCTTGCCCTCGGATCTTAAGTAGAAGGTATACCCAATGGTTTCTTTAGGGTATCCTATGAACACGCATTTTTCCGACTTGGGTTCGAGCTTTTCAGGTTGAAGTTTCTTGACATAAGCATCACATCCCCAAACTTTTAGAAACGACAACTTAGGTTTCTTCCCAAACCATAATTCATACGGTGTCGTCTCAACGGATTTAGACGGTGCCCTATTTAAAGTGAATGTAGCTGTCTCTAGAGCGTATCCCCAAAATGATAGTGGTAAATCGGTAAGAGACATCATAGATCGTACCATATCTAATAGAGTGCGATTACGACGTTCGGACACACCGTTACGCTGAGGTGTTCCAGGTGGCGTGAGTTGTGAAACGATTCCACATTTCCTTAAGTGTGTACCAAATTCGTGACTTAAGTATTCTCCTCCACGATCTGATCATAGGAATTTTATCTTTCGGTCACGTTGATTCTCTACCTCATTCTGAAATTCCTTGAACTTTTCAAAGGTCTCAGACTTGTGTTTCATTAAGTAGACATACCCATATCTACTTAAGTCATCAGTGAGAGTGAGAACATAACGATATCCTCCGCGAGCCTCAACGCTCATTGGACCGCACACATCGGTATGTATGATTTCCAACAAGTTGGTTGCTCGCTCCATTGTTCCGGAGAACGGAGTCTTGGTCATCTTGCCCATGAGGCATGGTTCGCATGTGTCAAATGATTCATAATCGAGAGACTCTAAAAGTCCATCAGCATGGAGCTTCTTCATGCGCTTGACACCAATGTGACCAAGGCGGCAGTGCCACAAGTATGTGGGACTATTGTTATCAACTTTACATCTTTTGGTATTCATGCTATGAATATGTGTAGTATTACGCTCGAGATTCATTAAGAATAAACCATTGACCATCGGAGCATGACCATAAAACATATCTCTCATATAAATCGAACAACCATTATTCTCAGACTTAAATGAGTAGCCATCTCGTATTAAACGAGATCCAGATACAATGTTCATGCTCAAACTCGGCACTAAATAACAATTATTAAGGTTCAAAACTAATCCCGTGGGTAAATGTAGAGGTAGCGTGCCGACGGCGATCACATCGACTCTGGAACCATTCCCGACGCGCATCGTCACCTCGTCCTTTGCCAGTCTCCGCTTATTCCGCAGCCCCTGCTGTGAGTTACAAATATGAGCAACGGCACCGGTATCAAATACCCAGGAGTTACTACGAGTACTGGTAAGGTACACATCAATTACATGTATATCAAATATACCTTTAGTGTTGCCGGCCTTCTTATCCGCTAAGTATTTGGGGCAGTTCCGCTTCCAGTGACCCTTCTCCTTGCAATAAAAGCACTCAGTCTCAGCCTTGGGTCCATTCTTTGACTTCTTCCCGGCAACTGGCTTACCGGGCGCGGCAACCTCTTTGCCGTCCTTCTTGAAGTTCTTATTACCCTTGCCCTTCTTGAACTTAGTGGTCTTATTGACCATCAACACTTGATGTTCTTTCTTGATTTCAACCTCTGCTGACTTCAGCATAGAAAATACTTCAGGAATGGTCTTTACCATCCCCTGCATATTGTAGTTCATCACAAAGCTCTTGTAGCTTGGTGGGAGCGACTGAAGGATTCTGTCAATGACTGCCTCATCAGGGAGGTTAATATTCAGCTGGGTCATACGGTTGTGCAACCTAGACATCTTGAGTATGTGTTCACTGACAGAACTATTTTCCTCCATCTTACAACTATAGAACTTGTCGGAGATGTCATATCTCTTGACCCGGGCATGAGCTTGGAAAACTAGTTTCAGCTCCTCGAACATCTCATATGCTCCGTGATGCTCAAAACGCTTTTGGAGCCCCGGTTCTAAGCTGTAAAGCATGCCGCACTGAACGAGGGAGTAATCATCAGCACGAGACTGCCAAGCATTCATAATGTCTTGGTTCTCTGGGACAGGAGCGTCACCTAGCGGTCCTTCTAGGACATATTGTTTCCTGGCAGCTATGAGGATGATCCTCAGGTTCCGGACCCAGTCCGTATAGTTGCTGCCATCATCTTTCAGCTTGGTTTTCTCTAGGAACGCGTTGAAGTTCAAGTTGACATGAGCGTTGGCCATTTGATCTACAAGACATATTTGCAAAAGGTTTTAGACTAAGTTCATGATAATTAAGTTCATCTAATCAAATTATTGAATGAACTCCCACTCAGATTAGACATCCCTCTAGTCATCTAAGTGTTACACGATCCGAGTCGACTAGGCCGTGTCCGATCATCACGTGAGACGGACTAGTCATCGTCGGTGAACATTCTCATGTTGATCGTATATTCCATACGACTCGTGTTCGACCTTTCGGTCTCCGTGTTCCGAGGCCATGTCTGTACATGCTAGGCTCGTCAAGTTAACCCTAAGTGTTTTTGCATGTGTAAAACTGTCTTACACCCGTTGTATGTGAATGTAAGGATCTATCACACCCGATCATCACGTGGTGCTTCGAAACGACGAACTTTAGCAACGGTGCACAGTTAGGGGGAACACTTTCTTGAAATTGTTATAAGGGATCATCTTATTTACTACCGTCGATCTAAGTAAACAAGATGCATAAACATAATAAACATCACATGCAATTATATAAAGTAGTGACATGATATGGCCAATATCATATAGCTCCTTTGATCTTCATCTTCGGGGCTCCATGATCATCTTGTCACCGGCATGACACCATGATCTCCATCATCATGATCTCCATCATCGTGTCTTCATGAAGTTGTCACGCCAACGACTACTTCTACTTCTATGACTAACGCGTTTAGCAAATAAAGTAAAGTAGTTTACATGGCGTTCTTCAATGACACGCAGGTCATACAAAATAAAGACAACTCCTATGGCTCCTGCCGGTTGTCATACTCATCGACATGCAAGTCGTGATTCCTATTACAAGAACATGATCTCATACATCACAATATATCATTCATCATTCATCACAACTTCTGGCCATATCACATCACATGACAATTGCTGCAAAAACAAGTTAGACGTCCTCTAATTGTTGTTGCATCTTTTACGTGGCTGCAATTGGGTTCTAGCAAGAACGTTTTCTTACCTACGAATAACCACAACGTGATCTTGTCAACTTATATTTATCCTTCATAAGGACCCTTTTCATCGAATCCGCTCCAACTAAAGTGGGAGAGACAGACACCCGCCAGCCACCTTATGCAACTAGTGCATGTCAGTCGGTGGAACCGGTCTCACGTAAGCGTACGTGTAAGGTTGGTCTGGGCCGCTTCATCCCACAATACCGCTGAAGCAAGATAAGACTAGTAGCGGCAAGCAAGTTGACAAGATCTACGCCCACAACAAAATTATGTTCTACTCGTGCAAAGAGAACTACGCATAGACCTAGCTCATGATGCCACTGTTGGGGAACGTTGCAGAAAATTAAAATTTTTCCTACGGTTTCACCAAGATCCATCTATGAGTTCATCTAAGCAACGAGTCAAGGGAGTGAGTTTGCATCTACATACCACTTGTAGATCAAGTGCGGAAGCGTTCAAGGGGATGGTGATGATGGAGTCGTACTCGTCGTGATTCGGATCACCGATGACCAAGTGCTGAACGGACACCACCTCCGCGTTCAACACACGTACGGTACGGGCGACATCTCCTCCGTCTTGATCCAGCAAGGAGGAAGGAGAGGTTGAGGAAGACAGCTCCAACGGCAGCACGATGGCATGGTGTAGTTGGTGCAGAAGTACTCCGACAGGGCTTCGCCGAGCACGTACGGAGGAGGAGAGGTGTTGGGGAGGGGAGGGGCTGCGCCTTGAGTTGGGGTGTAGCAGCCCTCCCCTCACCCCTCTATATATAGGGGAAGGGGCTAGGGGGGCCGGCCCTCTAGGGGAAACCCTAGAGGGGGGCGGCGGCCAAAGGGAGAGGGGAAAGAGGGGAGGCTTGCCCCCCAAGCTAGGGGGGCGCCCCCTTTAGGGTTTCCCCTCCCCTTGCCCTAGCCGCATGGGCCTAGGTGGGGAGGCGCGCCCAGCCCACTAGGGGCTGGCTCCCTCTCCCACACAGCCCATGTGGCCCCCCGGGAGGGGTGGCCCCACCCGGTGGACCCCCGGAACCCTTCCGGTGGCCCCGGTACAATACCGGTATGCGAGCAAACCTTTCCGGTGTCCGTTTAACCACTTTCCTTATATAAATCTTTACCTCCGGACCATTCCGGAACTCCTCGTGATGTCCGGGATCTCATCCGGGACTCCGAACAACATTCGGTAATCACATACTTGTCTTCCTGATAACCCTAGCGTCACTGAACCATAAGTGTGTAGACCCTACGGGTTCGGGAGACATACAGACATGACCGAGACGACCTCAGGTCAATAACCAACAGCGGGATCTGGATACCCATGTTGGCTCCCACATGCTCCTCGATGTTGTCATCGGATGAACCACGATGTCGAGGATTCGATCAAACCCCGTATACAATTCCCTTTGTCAATCGGTACATTACATGCCCGAGACTCGATCGTCAGTATCCCAATACCTCGTTCAGTCTCGTTACCGGCAAGTCACTTTACTCGTACCGCAATGCATGATCCCGTGATCAAACACTTGATCACCTTGAGCTCATCATGATGATGCATTACCGAGTGGGCCCAGAGATACCTTTCCGTCATACGGAGTGACAAATCCCAGTCTCGATCCGTGTCAACCCAACAGACACTTTTCGGAGATACCTGTAATGCACCTTTATAGTCACCCAGTTACGTTGTGACGTTTGGTACACCCAAAGCACTCTTACGGTATCCGGGAGTTACACGATCTCATGGTCTAAGGAAGAGATACTTGACATTGAAAAAGCTCTAGCAAAACGAACTACACGATCTTGTGCTATGCTTAATATTGGGTCTTGTCCATCACATCATTCTCCTAATGATGTGATCCCGTTATCAACGACATCCAATGTCCATAGCCAGGAAACCATGACTATCTGTTGATCACAACGAGCTAGTCAACTAGAGGCCCACTAGGGACATATTGTGGTCTATGTATTCACACGTGTATTACGATTTCCGGATAATACAGTTATAGCATCAATAAAAGACTATTATCATGAACAAAGAAATATAATAATAACACTTTTATTATTGCCTCTAGGGCATATTTCCAACAGCTACGTCTCCTGTAGTTGCTTGATGAAACGATCTAGGTTGAGCCTGAAGAGCCTTCAACAACTTCTCGCCTATTGAAGTGATGGGGTGACGGTGGCTCCTCGTAGCTGGCATTGACTTGGTCTCCTTTTGTCTTCTTAATCATGACGATCCCTCTTGCCTTCTAAGGCATCGAGTGTACCAGGTAGGCAATCCTTTATGTAGTGACACAAACAACGCATAGTAGAGGTCCAATCTGCCGGACACATTGTTGCCAGTATCATCACAAAGAGCGGGGGATGAAGAGAACCGTTTTCCTCCTCACTATAGTGAGGCAGACCAAATGGCGAGGTTCTCATCCACCGGTGGTTGCCGACACAACAATGATAAGGACAGGGTTGCTCTACTAGGGATGTATACCATGACCTTGCATATCCTATGGCCTGGTCATCATAGGCCAAGGTTGCATAATCCTGGGGCAATTTCAAAGGTGTCACCATCCTCTAGGTCTTCATGTCCTCATTCCTTGAGGGCGTACCTTCTGTTGGCATCATCTTGCTGTGGTGTTTCCAATCTTGTGTTCAGAAGAGGTGGGTGAGTGTCTGGCAAGGCGTCCTCCTTCTAGTTTACCCACGAGCATTGCAAGGAGTCCCGTGGTCAGGGCATAAGGATTCTAGCGACCATTTAAAATTTTGAAGGGGAAGAGGAAAGTATATCTTAGTTTTCGAAAAACTGAGAAGGGAAGAGAAGTATAGATGGGTTTGAAAACTAGTAATAGTTTTGGAATAGTTTTACCCTAACTAAAGACCATGCTAACTAAGGCTTCCTACAGTCAGGAGGGCTCTAATACCAGCTCTGTGGGGTCCGCGACTCATAGGTCGGAATCACCGAATGCACGTGTATAGTGATCCCAAAGATCAATGCTCACTGAACACACAGAAGCTGAATAACAAGAGTCTTACATCCATACATACCGTTTTACCCAAGTAGGACCATTATGGTCAAGTCTTGAGTATATCATCGCAGCGGAAATCTTTGTCGATAACTTGGACCCATGCCATCTGCCTTAACCCTACAGGCATTCTGACTGGGAAGCGCCCTAGCTCGCATGTTCGTCACCGAAGTGTTCTTCATCACATCTTGTTCTTTCATGCCTGGCCAATAAAATAACCAGTTGCAAGCCAATTAGTACTTTGAATGTACTCGCAAGTAACCCAAGAGTGATAATAGAACAATTATGCAAGGCTCTACTGCTAATTTGGCATTTTTGCGGAAAGCTAGTTTTTCTCATGTAAGTATGATCATCATTTGTCAAAGACATGAATGTGTCTGCAACAAGAATCAGGAGGTTACAGACATCAACATCGAGGAAAGAGTTATGAACGACTCATTATCAGGCTCATCTAGACTTCCTCACGAATCATATCAACAGATTTACCAAACCGTGTTGTTTGTCAGAAACATATGGACATAGTCTAAGCAGCACCGCCCAACTGTCCTTGACCGTGGACACGACTATTCGAATAGTTTTACACTCTGTAGAGGTTGCACACTTTACCCACAAGATCCGGGGAACTTCCGTGTCATCCACGACCCGCGGTACTTCAAGTACCCGGGGTAAGCACCCGATCACTATCTTTCCCTAGACGACACTAACATGGAGTCCACTCGATTGGTAGTAACCCCCGTTCCTAACATTTCACATCATAAAGTTGTGGAGCCTCGCTCCCATATTCATCACATACCACAAGCACGAGGTACCAACGGTGTGTCCGATGCCCTGTGAAAATAGTCATGGCCGGGCTACCTGGCACGACCCCGTCCCGAGAGAGCGCACCAACAACTCTCTCTTCACTAGTAATGCGGGCTCCAAGCTAGTATCGGCCTAGGTAATCAATAATGCCCTTTCCCATATAAGGGTAGAGTGGTTGCGCATGTAAGGTTGGGACAGTCGACAAATCTTAAATATAATCCGTCTCTGTAAACAACACTTTTATCAAACCTCGGTACACTACTTCTCCACCAAGTAGTGACCTAGTTCATCATCATCTCCCAGGGGCATCAGTGGCACGCACTGGGGCTATTTGCAAGTATGTCAAACCACACTTGTTTCTTTCCATGCATAACCCTGACCAACTTTGCGTAGCCATCTACTATAGCATATTTCTACAACGCACTGTCGGTGTCAAAACAGGCGGATCTCGGGTAGGGGGTCCCGATCTGTGCGTCAAGGCTGATGGTAACAGGAAGCAAGGGACACAGATGTTTACCCAGGTTCGGGCCCTCTCGATGGAGGTAAACCCTACTTCCTGCTTGATTAATATTGACGATATGGGTAGTACAAGAGTAGATCTACCACGAAATCATAGAGGCTAAACCCTAGAAGCTAGCCTATGATGGTATGATTGTAATTGTGATCGGCCTTCTAAGGACCAACCTCTCCGGTTTATATAGACATCGGAGACGGCTAGGGTTTACATGGAGTCGGTTACAAGAAAGGAAACACAATATCCGGATCGCTAAGCTTGCCATCCACGCCAAGGAGAGTCCCATCTGGACACGGGCCGAAGTCTTGAGTCTTGTATCTTCACGCTTCAATAGTCCGGACGTTGTACACAGTCCGACTGTCTGGATACCCCCTAATCCAGGACTCCCTCAGTAGCCCCTAAACCAGGCTTCAATGACGATGAGTCCGGCATGCAGTATTGTCTTCGGCATTGCAAGGCGGGTTCCATCTCCGAATACTCCAAAGTACATGTTACGACGAATAGTGTCCAGCCTCCAATCAATGTTGTGCTCCTCGGATTCAGTGCCTCAATAATGACCACCTCCACGTGTCGAGCGAATGTGAGGAGCCGAGGCATTTTTGCATTTGACACCCTCGATCCTCCGGGCTGACCGCCTATTTGAAGCAACGGGGATTCTCAGATCCAAACCTCACTCACTCTCCCCGAGCAAGCATCCCGTAGAGCGCTCCGCGAAAAACCATTCCAACATGGTCGGGCGTCGCAGCTCTTCTGCTTGCCCTCCTCGCTCTAAGTCGGGGGATTGGGGAGAGTGTTCAGTTCCTCATAGCCATTTGATAAAGCTACAAACCCAAGGGTTTCTCCCACCGGCGTTCATGGTCCCCGCCCGAGCCGGAATAGCTACTTATGATGGAGGGGAACAAGCGGAGGGATCCCCAAACCCATCTCTAGAGGAGCGCGTATGCCTCATCCCGCATCTACTAAGGGGCGTCGGGTTTCCTATCCACCCATTTCTTCGCGGGCTCCTGGAGTTCTACGGCCTCCAGTTGCATGACCTCACCCCTGCCTCCATTCTCCACATCGCGGGGTACGTCGCACTTTGCGAGCTGTTTTTAGGATGCAAACCTCACTTCGGTTTATGGAGGACGCTGTTTTGCCTTGTTCCCTGTGCCCAGGGAGAATCCCTATGCCAAGTGGGCGGGGCCGAAGTATGGCGTATTGCCGAGACCGGATACCTGTCCGGCACTCCCGAGAAGGCACCAGAAAACTGGCTTTCAGAATAGTTCTACATTGATGATGTTTCCCTTCCGGATCTAGTCCGGACAGGTCTCCCCCAGTTCAGTAACGCCCCGCCGAAGGCACGCCTAAGCTGGCGCCCCCGGGGCCCTCAAGAAGGGGATACGAGGGAAATACACTTCCTGATGAACAAGATAAAGTTACTAGCCAAATCCGGACTAACAATAGTCGAGGTCATGGCGATATGCATAAGGCAGGGAGTGCAACCGCTTCAATATCGGGGGAAGCCCATGTGGCACTTCAACAGGGAAGACGACGCCACCCGCTGCGGTCGTAAGGGTCCGAACTCCGCCAATGATTTGGCAAGGATATTGTCCGATTTATACAAAGGAGAAGAGGAGGAATTCCTTCGCATTAAAACGCGGGACGGATTCTCCATGTACAACCCCCCAGAGTGGGTAAGTTGCCATTCTTTTCCCTGCTTCACTTACTTTAGCGTCCTTCTGCTAAGATTACTTACATCAATGCTTCCGAGCAGGAACTGAGGAGGGCCGTAGAAGGAATCTTCAGCACCTCCCCGCAACCAGAGGACCCCAGAAGGGCCCTAGATCCAGGACTCAAAGAAGATCCAGATATCACTGTGGAGCTTGTCAACGGGCTATTTGATCAAGCGAGTTGGGATGGCGCCTTAGTGGCCATTATGGCCGACTATCCTGGACTGCTCCCTGCGTCGCGTGTAAGCCGAACTAAAAATCCTATCTTGCGAAGAGGACTCACCTCAGGTATTATGATTTACCCTCGAGGCGTCGTACTATTTGCAGAGACAATGGTCGGAGCGAGGGGCCGAGCCCCTAGGGACTCGTCAACCACAGCCATCCGGATCGGGCAGGCTCACGAGGAAGGCAGTGAGGGTTGACACACCGCTGCAGAGGTAAAGTAATAACATGTCCTGCGATTATAGAATTTGAAATATGACAGCGCCCTTTGTGTCTGGCAGGAAGAGGAACAACAGGACTATATCCGGGGATCCCGCCAATCATGCCTGCACTAGCCGGTTTCCAGAACCGGCTTCGAGGGCGGAGGCAGACACGGGGCTAGTACCGCATAGTTCCCCGACGGAGGATGGAGATATGTGTTCGGCCACCAACTCCGAAGTGTAGAGCACCATGAATCACCGGCGTCGGAGGGTCGTGCTTCGGAACAACATCTTTTCCGAAGAGGCTTTTAATGCCTTCAGTTCGGCGGACGCATATGTCCGAGCTACTCGAGGCCGGCTTGCCCAAGTGACGAACCAGTATACCAAAGATATACGGGTAAGAATTTTTTGATAAGTATGTATAGGAGTAGCCCCTGAGACTTGGAATAGTTGGGACAACTGTTTGAAGGATCAATATATGCACAGGTCCTTGTGGACAAGAATGTACAATTGGCTCGGGAGCTGGAGACATGTAAGGCCCAGCTGATGGACGCGGTTTCTCAGTTAGAGGAATCCCAGAAGCTCCCCTCTGGTAGTATTTGTCTCAATTGTACGCAGATGTACCAGTTAGTAAATGGCTGGTGTGATTAGTCTAACAGAAAATTCCGCAGACAATCCCGGGGTGAATCCGGAGGGCGTAACAGATGACGAATCGCATCTCAAAAGGCAACTAAAGGCTAGCGAGCGCATCCTTACGCAAGTGATGCAAGAGAAGAACAAGCTACAAGATGCCAATATTCGGCTGGACGTGGAATTAAAGGACTTCCGTACTCAACTGGCGGACTCCGTGAAGGAGAACAAAAGGCTTCGGCACGGCATATATGGTATGTGCTCAAACGAACTGTATGATAGTTCGGCGAGGAAGTATGTTGAAAGGATTTATCTTGCAGGAATGTTAACGGGTCACCCTGAACAGGAGATGCCCGCATCTGCAAGTGATTTGCTGCAAGAACTTTTGCAGTTGCACGAGCGCACTCGACGGGTGATGCATGGTGTTGCTCAGGCCTTGTGGCCATCAAGCCTCCTGCCGAATGGCATGGGGGAGCTTACGTACCTGCTTCAAGGAGCCTGGCGGCGCTTCTGTCTGTGGAAGATATCAGCCTGCCGGCAAGGTTCAAGAGAAGCCTGGGCGATGGTGAAGACGCGCTACACCAAGCTGGACCCAAACCATATGGCCGAAGTAGGACCGGCGGGGCCCGATGGGCAAGAAATTCCCGTGAGTCTGGTATATGACTAGGTAGTGTTAGCCGCTAAGTATTCTCAATAGGATTGTAGGCTAGATAGCATGTTAGATGGTATAGAGGAGGAATATAGTCAGTCCCAGTGACTGTGTAATTTAATTTGCATAAGTAGTCCCTAGTCGGATTAAAATTATTTGTCATGGCGGACCTTTTCGCTTCAGCCCCCGGATCCTACAGTCCGGGGTGTGTACGAATACCCGCTCAGTTATACAAAAACCAGGGTATGCGTGGAGACTAGGCGTAGCGGTCATAAGTGCTTGAACAGACAAGTACCCAACTAGTTACGTTGTATTACATGGATAGCAAGAAACATCTTCCAGGGAGAATAGTTCCGTTAGGGGTTCCTTTCCCTGGGTATGCATGTGTCGAAGCACATGTCCGGACTGCGACCGATGGCGCAGGATACAAAACGTCTTGGTTTTTTTGTTCACCGATCGAATATTCTCTTAAGGAAACTAGCTTTCGGCTTCACCCAGTCTGAGGTACACATCCGGCTGAACCGGCAGTAACAATCGCAGAGGTGCTCCCCCTATGCCCTAGCCGAATTAACGGGAACGTAGGGCATAAACACAAGAGCCAGGCAACCCAGCTTGGCCACATCTTAGGTCCTATCGATGCATATAATGGTGAAGAAAAGGCACATATGGGAAAATAACGCATATGCGATGGGCAAAAAGCCATTTAAAGTAATTATGTCTAGCTTCCGAATAGGAAGCCCCCAGGTATAGCTTCCACGCATAGTACGGCCGGAGTGATCCGGGAGTCCGCACTATATTAAATACTTTGTGTGAAGAGAAAAAAGGGTCGAGAAAGGAGAGAAAAAGGGTGGAGCGTAATTAAAAAGGAGGGGTAAGGAGACGAACACTGAGTTCGGTGTTAGGCGTAGAATCTCCGGAGTCTGGCCCCGTTCCATGGGTTCGTCTCGAGTCTGTTATCGGATGCATTACGTAAACGGTATGCTCCTCCGGTGAGAACTTTGTCAATGACGAAGGGACCTTCCCACTTGGGTTTGAGTTTGTCCTTCTTCTTCTCCGATAGGCATAGAACGAGCTCACCAATATTGTAAGTTTTGGCCCGCACTTCTCTGCTTTGATATCGTCGAGCCTGCTGCTGATACAATGCAGAACGGGCTTTTGTGACATCGCACTCCTCCTCCAGGGCATCCAAGTTATCCTGCCGATCTAACTCAGCTTCCTTCTCTTCATACATGCGTGCGTGTGGTGAATCATGTATTATGTCGCAGGGTAGTACTGCTTCCGCACCGTACACCATAAAAAATGGTGTATATCCGGTGGTGCGATTCGGTGTGGTCCATAGCCCCCAGAGTACGGAGTCGAGCTCCTCTACCCAGTGCGTATCCGATTCTGTTAAAGATCGCATTAGTCTGGTTTTGATGCTGCTCATGATGAGACCGTTTGCCCGTTCGACCTGGCCGTTTGTTTGGGGGTGGTAGACGGAAGCGTAGTCGAGCTTAATGCCCATTTTGCTGCACCAAGTTTTCACTTCATCAGCTGTGAATTTTGAGCAAATATCAGTGATGATGCTGTGGGGGACACCGTATCGGTGTACGACCCCGGATATGAAGTCTATCACAGTCCGGATTCAGCCGTTTTAACTGGTTTGGCTTCTATCCATTTGGTGAACTTGTCCACCATGACCAGTAAGTATTTTTTTCTTATGGCTTCCCCGGCTCCAGAGCGCGCAAATGGCCGGCACCCGTGGCTTTTTCTCGCGTCCTCACACGCCCACTTGTGTCTGGCAGCTACAGGAGGGAGTAAACAATGTGACAATGGCATTGGATGCCCTGGGGATCCACTGGATTGTGGAGGGAGGTTGAGAGAGAGAGAAATGGTGTTGTCCAGAGAGGGAAAAAGAGCTTTTCACCCTCATCATCATGGCTCCTCGGGTAGGGAAAGATGCAGGGGTTAGAGGAGGACCAGATGGGGTTGTGGGAAAAAGTTGAGCTCATGGAGATTAGTGGAAATGGACCAAACATGCATTTTAAGTTCCTGCCAGAAGGTGTTTGATGGTGGTTTGGGCAAGCAAATGGATTCCAAATGATATGAAGATTAACAGGATCAAGTGTAATATAGAAATGAGGATGATCACCAAGTTGGAGCTCATTTGAAGAAAGTTGACAATGCAACTTTGGTAAACCCTAGAAATCAACAGAAATGGACTTTCCAAGATTTAGCCATGCAAATCTAGTCTCCTTGATGCACCACTTGGTGTAGTGTCATCATTTGAGGGTCTGACCATGTCAACAAAAGTTCAGATCAAAAGGAGAAAGTTGCCAATGTAGAGTTGTTCAAATTTGGTTCTAGACAGGAAGGGTTTTGGGGCACTTTGATCAATATAACATTTTCTCCAACTTGTGCCATTTGGTCTAGTTGAATGATTAGACCATTTGAGCATGTTCACAAGGTTTGAGAACATTTGGACATGTTTGGCAATGTAAAGTTGCTCAAACTTCAAAATGGACAGAAATGGTTTTGAGGGGATTTCATGGGGTTATGCTATTCTCCCTGACATGATACTTGTCAACATCATCAAACATGTCATATGTGACATGCTCGAATTTTCTTGGAATTTTTTGAGAATATTTCCTTTGTAAATATTTCAAAAGCTTAAAATATCCAGAAATGGTTTTTGATGGATTTGACCAATATTTTGAACATGACCATGTGCTGAAACACTTATATATGAAAAATATATGTCCACTGAGTTTCCCTGATTTTTCTCAAATATTTTTGAAGCTTTAAAATAATTTTAACCTATTAAAGACCATTTCTGGACTTAAGAAAAAGGCCTTTAAATAAAATAGGAAAATAACTTTTAAAATTATATTTTTATGGTTTCTGGGTGTCCTATATCTAATAGGAGTCAAATATATTTTTGAAAAGATTTTTACTGCCTTAATTAAGTACTTGCAGTGCAAATCTCAATTCAGGGGGTTTTGGAAAAACTAATATTTGAAAATACTATTTGGCCAAAATATTTTTACAAGAAATCATTTTTATGTCCTGCACACATGGCATGATCATTGGGCAACGTTTTCGGATCAAGGAGAAGGAGTATAAGAGTTGGACGATTTATTTCATTTTTAGAGCACTAGCAAACAACAGACAAAAACCAAATCAAGGAAAGACCAAAACACTCAAAAGTTTTTGTCAAACCACAATTTATCATGATTTATTAGCTTAAGTGTTGTGGCATGAAAATCAGGGTGTGACAGCAGGCCCTGAGCTGGCTGGTGGATCTGCTTGGCATGGAATTGGCAAGCTTCGCAGGCCTTCACCAACTCGATTGCGTCGTTGAGTGCCGTAGGCCAGTAGAACCCGCTACGAAACGCCTTGCCGACGAGGGTCCGTGATGACGAGTGGTGTCCACAATCTCCACCGTGTATGTCAGCCAGCAACTCCTTCCCCTGTTCCCTAGAGATGCAACGCGGGCAAACATCATTTGGCCGCTTTCGGTAGAGCTCTCCGTCTTGGATGCAGTAGGCCGTGGCCTGCCGGGCCACGCATTCCGCGTCCTCCTCTTTCTCTGGTAGCATCCCTCGGATCAGGTAGTCCTTGAATTCTGTATTCCAGCATCCCTCCTGAGGCTCCAGCACCAAGAGTAACGTGCTCCTGAGGTCGGGCCACAAGTCGGGGCTCTTGTGGCAGGTGGCTGAGGGAGTTCCTCCCGAGGTTGAGCCGTGCTTGTCAGTGACGGTGCCGCTGATGGCTTGAAGATCCGCTCCTCAAAAATGCCAGGCTCCTGCGGCAGCCGTCTGGATGCCCTCTTGGTGATGTCATCAGCCTCCTGGTTGGTGTCGCGGGGTACTTGCTGCAACTCCAGCCCCCAAAACTGCTTGTCCATCCCGCGCACCTCCGCAAGATACACCTCCATGTGCTCGTCCTTCGGCTCGTACACCTTGTTGGAGAAGTTGACGAGGAGCTATGAATCACCCTTGATGATGAGGTGCTTCACCCCCAGAGCTGTTGCGGCCTTCAAGCCTGCTATGAGGCCCTCGTATTCTGCTATGTTGTTGGAGACCTTCTCGCCATGCTGGAAGCAGAGCTGCACAGCATAATAGAACTTATCCTGAGTGGGGGATAAAGCACCGCGCCAGCCCCCGTGCCGTGCCGCGAGAATTCTCCGTCGAAGTACATGACCCAGCCATCTGGTGCCTCACTTCATGCGGAAAGTGACCGATCTTCGCCTGCTTCGAGCCCTGGCGCCTCTGTCCATTCTGCCACAAAATCTGCAATTACGGCTCCCTAGACGACCCTGGTTGTGTTGAATTCCAACTGAAACGCTTGCAGCTCAATGTTCCACTCGGCGACCCTTGCAGCAGAGCTGGGACTCCTGAGTACCCTTTCCAATGGGTAGGCCTAGACGACCTTAATGGGGTGACCTTGAAAGTAGTGCTATAGCTTACGCGAGGCCACCAGCAGTGCAAGCAAGAGCTTCTGAGGCATGGGGTATCGTGCCCTTGCATCCCACAACATTTTGCTGACGAAATACACCGGATGATCGACGAGGGTGGGTGTGCTGACGAGGTCCGTGCCCTCCTGAGGGTTAGGTTCCTCCTGAATCAACGGAGCCTCCAGCACCAGGCCGCCCGGTGTGGCCTCTTCATCCCTAGGGGCGTCTTCCGTTGAGGCTGGTCTCCATCTGCCGAGGCCTTGGTCTTTGTGAGGCCTTCTTGGTCTTGGGGGTGTCTGCGCCGGCAGGCTGCGCTGTTGCGGCTGTCTTGAGGGCCAGCGACGGAGTCCTGGATTAGGGGGTCCTCAGACAGCCGGACTATGTACTTATGCCGGACTGTTGGACTATGAAGATACAAGATTGAAGACTTCGTCCCGTGTCCAGGTGGGACTCTCCTTTGCGTGGAAGGCAAGCTTGGCAATTCAGATATGTAGATTTCCTTCTCTGTAACCGACTCTGTTTAACCCTATCCCCCTCCGGTGTCTACATAAACCAGAGGGTTTAGTCCGTAGGACCAGAACAATCATAATCATAGGCTAGCTTCTAGGGTTTAGCCTCTACGATCTCATGATAGATCAACTCTTGTAATACTCATATCATCAAGATCAATCAAGCAGGAAGTAGGGTATTACCTCCATAGAGAGATCCCGAACCTGGGTAAACATTGTGTTCCCCGGCTCCTATTACCATTATCCTTAGACGCACAGTTCGGGACCCCCTACCCGAGATCCGCCGGTTTTGACACCGACATTGGTGCTTTCATTGAGAGTTCCACTGTGTCGTTGTTGTAAGGCTTGATGGATCCTTCAATCATCCGCAACAATGCAATCCAGGGTGAGGTTTTCCTCCCCGGACAGATCTTCGTATTCGGCAGCTTCGCACTGCGGGCCAACTTGCTTGGCCATCTGGAGCAGATCGATAGCTACGCCCCTGGCCATCAGGTCAGGTTTGGAAGCCTGAACTACACTGCTGACATCCGCGGAGACTTGATCTTCGACGGATTCGAACTAATCATAGGTGCGCCCTACAGTCGCGATGAGCATGACCTAGATCTGCCATCGAACGGTGTTCAGGAGATCGCACCTATAGCTGTCCTAGCTTTAAATCCAGAGTAGATCGTGCCATCCGAGGATGGGTGGATGGACCCCTCCACAGAGGCCGCACACTCAGCAGCGATAGAGCCGAACACAGATCCCACTCCTAAGGTGGTATGTGTCTTTGGGCCCTTGGGCTCGTCTCCAACCAGGGGCTCCAAATCACGTGCATCCATGCCCATCGGACCTGACTGGGCACCGGTCATGGAGTTTAGCTCCGTGGATATCTTTCAGCACTCACCCTTGGGCGGCGTGCTAAGCTCATTAAAATCTCTCTCCCTGTCAAGAGACTCTTGGCTGAACTATGTCCGGCTTGAGTGGGAAGCATACGACGAAGAAATTCGTTTCCCACCCACCACCCACTTAATAGCCAATGTCGATGACTCAACCGACATGCTTGATTTCGACTCCGAAGACATCGACGGTATGAATGACGATGCCGGAGAAAAACAGCAACCACCGCCCATAGGGCACTGGATAGCCACCTCATCATATGATATATACATGGTGGACACGCCCAAAGAAAACAACGGCGAGGAATGGAAGGGTGCAACAGAGGATAATCCTCTTGAGAAGCAACCAAAGCGCCGACATCAGCGGCGCCACTCTAAATCCTGCCACAGCAAAAACAGTGATAACGACACAAGAAAGATAATACCCCGGTCGACTCCAAAGGTAACGACAACCCCATGGACCCAGCTATGGTGCAGGATGAGCCAGGGGACGACAAACATAGTCCGGGGCCGCTGTCCGATCACAGCGATGCCGAAGATAAAACTTATAAACCTGTCTCCGGAGAGGAGAACAGTCCGGACGACGATGTACTCATCATCCCGGAAAAGCACTTGGAATAAGAGAACCTCCACAAAAGGCTTATCGCCACCGCGAGGAGCTTGAAGAAGCAGAAACAAAGGCTTAAGGCTGCAACAGATACGCTCAACCACAGATGGAACAAAGTGCTCGACACTGACGAAAAATACAATGGTGATCGCCACACAAAGTGCTACCCAAAGCGCAAGTTGTTGCCCGAATTCTACGACGAGGCTATAGAGCCCATACCGCCAAAAAACAATATGGCCGATCTGCCGGACCAACCACCCCGTGGCTGAGACAGAGCAGCTAATGATGCCGCACACAAGTCAGCACACAATCTACATGAGCACCTGGACAAAAGAGCCAGTATGGCCAGGTCCATCTATGGATCTAGGAAGCATGCTCCTACGCAGCATCACGGCCACCAAAATGACTATTTGGATCGAATACCAGCTCAGATCAACACCGAACACCACATCCTCGGAAGCATGTTGCGCCACATCCAAATACAGGGGTGACGCGCACCCCCTGTGCTTCACCGATGAGGTGCTGAATCATGAATTTCCAGAGGGATTTAAACCCGTAAACATAGAGGCATACGACGGAATGACAGACCTTGCAGTCTGGATTGAGGACTTTATTCTTCACATCCATATGGCTCGCGGAGACGATCTCCACGCCATCAAATACCTGCCCTTGAAGTTGAAAGGACCAGCTCCGCACTGGTTGAAAAGCCTCCCCGAAAACTCAATTGGAAGTTGGGAGGAACTTGAGGATGCTTTCAGGGCTAATTTTCAAGGAACCTATGTCCGACCTCCGGATGCAGACAAATTAAATCACATAATCCAACAACCCGGAGAGACAGCCCGTAAGCTTTGGAACAGATTTCTCACCAAGAAGAACCAAATCGTCGACTGCCCAGATGCCGAAGCCTTAGTGCCTTTCAAACAAAGTGTCCGGGATGAATGGCTCACTAGACACCTCGGCTAGGAAAAACTGAGGACAGTGGCAGCCCTAACAAGCCTTATGACCCGCTTTTGCGCGGGCGAGGACAGTTGGTTGGCCCGCAGCGGCACCAGCGACCCAGGCACATCCGAAATCAGGGACGGCACTGGGAAGCCATGACGCAATAAAAACAAGCATCGAAATAATGAAGACAACCCAGACAACACGGCGGTAAACACCGGATTCAGGGGCTCTCGACCCGGTCAACGGAAAAAGCCATCTAAAGGCAGAAGAGATGGACCGTCCAGCCTAAACAAAATTCTAGACAGATCATGTCAGATTCATGGCACCCCCAAGAAACCTGCGAATCACCAACAGAGAATGCTGGGTCTTCAAGCAGGCCGGAAAGCTAAAGGCCGAACACAAGGGGAGGGAGCCGCCAAGTGAAGACGAGGACGAACGTCGCCAGCCGAACACTGGGGGACAGAAAAAATTTCCACCAGAGGTCAAAACAGTGAACATGATCTACGCAACCCACATACCAAAGAGGAAGTGCAAACGCGCACTCCGAGACGTATATGTTGTAGAACCCATCGCCCCCAAATTCAACCCATGGTCGTCCTACCCGATCACCTTCGATTGCAGGGATCATCCGACTAGTATCCGGCATGGAGGTTCAGCTGCCTTGGTGCTCGACCCAAAAATTGACGGATACCATCTCCCCCCAGTCCTCATGGACGGTGGCAGTAGTCTTAATCTGATATATAAGGACACTGTCTGCAAGATGGGGATAGACCCGTCAAGAATCAGCCAAAGCAATACTACCTTCATAGGAGTAATACCAGGCGTAGAGGCCCGCTGCACAGGCTCTCTAACATTATAGGTTGTATTCAGTTCTCCTGACAACTTCTGAAGCGAAGAACTAATCTTCGACATCGCTCCATTCCAAAGCGGCTACCATGCACTACTCAGAAGAACGACCTTCGCTCGTTTCAATGCAGTTCTACATTATGCTTATCTTAGACTTAAGATGCCCGGTCCACGTGGCGTCATCACAATTAGCAGAAATACAGAGCGCTCCCTGCGTGTGGAAGAATATGTGGCGGCTCTAGCAGCCGAAGCACTGACCGGCCTCGCCAACCCAAGTAACTAATCGGTCGTCGAAGACCACGAACACGGCTAGACATGTTCCACGCACCACTATTTGTACCAGCCCAGATAAACCTGAGCTTGACTAACGGCTATACCCCCATATGAGGTGCTAGGGGTTGCCCGCATGAAAAGAATCCATAGTTCGGCTGGATTCTATTTACACTCAAGAAATTGAATTCTCATGGTTCTTTAAGAGTAACCAACTTTCCGCACGGTCACACCAGAGTCTTTCACCTGGGCTTTTCCTTTTTTCTTTTCAGATGACCATGGTGCTACACCCTTCTAGGATATGGCACAACGTAGACAAAGGCGCAGACGTGCAGTAGGGCCCCGTTCAAAGGTTTCTTTTTAGATTAAGAGCCTATGTAAACATTTTTTTTCATCTCTTGTTGGTTCAAACCCTCTTGGTCGGCGTTATTGGCAAGTTTATTATTCGCCGATCTAAAATAGACGTTACAAGGGCAGCAACCAATGTGTTTTGAGAACTATGCTCTCACCACAGTCGCTCTTTCGTCATGCCAGACTAATGCACATACCTAGAAATTCAGGGTTCATTATCGAGGGCGGTACGCAGCCCAGTATATGTTGTAAAGTCCGAATACCTTCGGGAGTGTTCGGCGTCGCGAGTTTGGCCTTATATGCATCAGCTTCGAATCATGTCTTTGGTCAATAGTTGGGTTTGCCCGGCTCCCGTGTTTTGCTACCTTGTGTTCCGCTCTATCGGCTAAGGTGGCACAGGGAGAAATACTGTGATTGTGCCCTGGTTCATCTGGATGAGCACCTCAGTAGAGAAAGCCGAAAACTGACTGTCATGAGAAAGTGAGAGACTGGTCAACCACTCGACGACCCAGCGGAATCTTCGCAATTCCTCCGCATTAATGAAGGACCGGTTTCCCGCTCACGTATGTACACGCACCGTATTCGGATAAGCACGGACATACCGGGGGCTATATAGTAGCCCCACCGCCAAACTCTTATGGCTAAGTGAAAGTGTTAAAGCTATATAGTCCAATTGCCTTGTTCACCACGCTATCACCTCCTTAACGGACCAAGACGTTGGAACAAGTGTGATTACGCTCTTTGCCGAACACCCCCGCATCATATGCATGGGGGCTGAAGCCGACGACTGCAAACTTTCAGGCTATATACATACATACACAAATGTCCGCACGGAGGCACTACAATATTCTATGGGCAAAAGTATAAATATAGCCTTTATTGTCAAAAGCATTGTTTTTACAATCAAGATACATGCCACTGGAACATTATATTCTTTGAGCACTGAGCCTCTATTAAATGGGCACCTTCTAGGACTTCTTCAAAATAGTGCTCGGGCTAGTCCTGAGCCCCGGGTGGACCCCTGGTTGCAATATCGGTGGCCTCCATCCTCGCCCAATATGTCTTAACACGGGCGAGAGCCATCCGCGCACCCTCTATGCACGCCGACCTATTAACAGCATCGATATGCAGCACGACACGAAGAAATTGTTGCACCAACCAAAATAACTACCCGTGCTAGGTTCCTTCGGCCGGTCATGGCAAGCCCGGTCAACCTATGGAGCTCGGCCCACTCGGCGATTTGCTCATTCAACAGCAGCGGACGCTTTGGAGCACTGAACTGCGACCAGAACAATCTTTCCACCTCACGATCTTTCCGATCCTTGAAGTACTCTGTCGCATCAGCAGCACTCTTTGCTAAATCCAAGTATGCGTCTGCAGAGCTCCACAATTGATCAAGAGGGGCATCTTTCAGATTGCTGAACTTCGTTCGCAATAAAAAGGGCTTCCCACCCGCGATATCACCGGCTTGCCGAAGCTCCTCCCGAGTCCCTCTGATTTCAGAGCAAGTTTCCTTTGCTTCTTGCACGGCCTTCTCCAAGTCAGCCGTTTTTGTTTGCTTTTCCCTTTTGAGAAGCTCATATCGGCTGGCGGCATTTTGTAGCTCAATAGCCATGTTGGCTATTTTATCCTCACTTTGGCGATGAGCAGCCTGTTCGGCTTTTAATTCCTCGGCTGCCTACAAGGCAGCCGCATCACTTCTCCTGGCTTGCTCCTTGGCTCGGGCAAGTTCTGCCCGAAGGGTCTCCACGACGGCAGCTACATCTGCAGTCAAAGCATACTATAGATACTAGCATCATGCTCTTCTTAATATTTGCTGACCACCCGAATATACATACCTTGTGCCTCGTCAAGCCGCTTGTTTACAAGTGGGATGTCTGCATCCGCCACGTCAAGTTGCCGCCTTAATTTGGCAAATTCAGCAGTCCGGTCAGCCGCCGGATCTGCAGCCGCGTGCGCACAAAAACAGCTCGATCATTACCTAAGGCTATGATCCTCTACTCGCGTTGTCTGGACAGCAACCAGAGTCTCAGGGGATACTATCTATACAAAGTACACCTTGTGTGTGCTGTATGGTCAAAAAATATCACTTTGCTTACCTCAAAGCCTCTTAGCAGGCTCGTGAAAGCTTCATTCAACCCGCTTTTTGCGGATGAAATCCTCTCAACCACCTACCCGTTAAGGTACGATGTGCCACTGAGTTAGCCTCTTGCTCCAGAAGACCCATCAATATGTCTGGTTGTACACCGGACAATCCCGGGTTTTTTCTGTTGGTCTCCTTAGGAGCCGAGAACTCCGGACTTCGGGCGGCTGAAGAGTTACCTTCTGGCTTTTATGGATCAACAGAAATCCTCCGTGACGACACCTAATGGCCGTCCGCCTCATGAGGTGGGGAAGCAGGAGAAGGCATTTCGCTCTCCATCATCTCCGGAAGAAGATCCCCCGAAGACGAACATTGTTGAGAAGGGCTATGAGCCAGAGTGCAAAACATATGTCTCGGTTGGTATTCTCAGGAAAAGAGCAGGGCGTATTTACTAAAGTACCTTTGTTCACTTACGGCTCGGTTGACCGCTGGCCCCCTTCTGGGCGCTGTGTAGTAAGGATGCACTCCGGGACAGGGCCCCCTGGTGAAGGTTTCTTCCCTCGTTTGGAAACCTCCGTTTCCAAGTCTTCAGAGGCGGTCCTTTTCTTCCCGTGCGGAGAGGGGATTCTAGATTCACCTCCCCGATCATCCTCCAATACGGAGGCACTAATTCCCCTGGGTAGGATGCGTAACGTATGAAGCCCGCTTTTGGCTTCTCTATTCCTCCCCTCGTCTTCTCCTGAGGGCACTTGATAAGGTGCGTGAGCCAGCATCCTGGTTAGTACAGGATCCGGCGAGCCTTCGGGAAGAGGGGCAGAACACCTGATCCTCTCCGCCTTTCTTATCCAGTCCTGGCCGAGGTTGATTTTTTAGAATAATGTTGTGATAAATATAATGACAGCATGTTCGGTCGCGGAGTTATTTACTTGGGTATCTAGACTGTTGCAGTTGAGACCCGCATCCTCGGTGGTATCCGGACACTTTATTCGTGATCCGAAGAATAATTGATACATCCCTTCGAGTGTTACGCTGAAGAAGTGTTGAATGGTTCGCGGTCCTTCTGGGTTGAACTCCCACATACGGATAGATCAACATTGGCATGGTAGGACCCACGAACTAACATTACTTGAATTACTTTTAACGAGACTAACATCCCTCTTGAGGAGATCTCGGATGCGGCTTTGCAATGTCAGCACGTCATTAACTGGTCCCTAGTCCAGCCCCTTGTTGACCATGATGCCAGTTGTGGTGGAGGGGCAGAGCGAAAGGCTGGGGAGGCTGCCCACTTTTTACCTCAGGGTTCTGTGATGTAAAACCACTCCCATTGCCATAGGTCGTACACCTCCGGGAAGGAACCCTTTGTCCATAATGCGTCGGCACCTTTCCTTATTATAGCACCTCCGCACTCCGCATGTTGCCCGTCGATCATCTTCGGCTTCACATTGAAGGTCTTGAGCCATAAGACGAAGTGTGGGGTAATGCGGAGGAAGTCCTCACACACGACGATAACAATGAGATTTGAAGGAAGGAATCTGGAGCTAGATCATGAAAATCTAGCCCGTAATAGAACATGAGCCCTCTAACGAAGGGGTCAATACGAAAGCCTAGCCCTCGGAGGAAGTGGGAGACGAATACAACACTCTCGTTGGGTTCGGGAGTGGGGATAACCTGCCCTTGAGTAGGTAACCTGTGAAGGATTTTGGCGGTCAGATACCTAGCCTCCTTAAGCCTCTTGATGTCCTCCTCTGTGACGGAAGAGGCCATCCACCGGCCCTGAAGGTTGGATCCAGACATGGTTGAAGGCCCGGAGCACTTAGACTGAACCTTGGGTGCTGGAACTCGATGTAGGTGAAAGTAAGGATCAGGCGTGGAAAGAAAAGGACAGGCCTTGACCTCTTCATAAAGAGGGTGAATATCAAGCATCCTCCGCGTGGCCATTTGGAACTTGCCTAAAACCGAGGAGTCATACTAACGGCACGGTTGGGTTACCCACACCCGTATTGATTAGAATATCATGATAAGGGGAACACGATCTCTACTTCGACAAGACATGCCAATAAAACCGCCTCGCAAGACGTGCAACAGCGGGTTGAGAAAAATGGTTCGTATAATGACCGGGCTGCGGCGTGATGCCACGCTATGAAAAGTTGTCAGCAGATTAGATTTGTCGAATATTGTGCTCTCTACGGTGGTACGTGGAATTTGTTTTGCAGAGCCAGACACGATTCGTGTGTTCAAAATCTACGTTGGAGTATTCGGAGAAGGAACCCTCCTTGCAATGTCGAAGACAATTTGCGCGCCGGACTCATCGTCAATGAAGCCCAGTTCAGGGGCTACTGAGGGAGTCCTGGATTAGGGGGTCCTCGAACAGCCAGACTATGTACTTATGTCGGACTGTTGGACTATGAAGATACAAGATTGAAGACTTCGTCCCGTGTCCCGGTGGGACTCTCCTTTGCATGGAAGGCAAGCTTGGCAATTCGGATATGTAGATTTCCTTCTCTGTAACCGACTCTGTGTAACCCTAGCCCCCTCCGGTGTCTATATAAACCGGAGGGTTTAGTTCGTAGGACCAGAACAATCATAATCATAGGCTAGCTTCTAGGGTTTAGCCTCTACGATCTCGTGGTAGATCAACTCTTGTAATACTCATATTATCAAGATCAATCAAGCAGGAAGTAGGGTATTACCTCCATAGAGAGGGTCCGAACCTGGGTAAACATTGTGTCCCCCGCCTCCTATTACCATTAGCCTTAGACGCACAGTTTAGGACCCCCTACCCGAGATCCGCCAGTTTTGACACCGACAGCGAGCTTGAGCGCCAGCAGATCATCCTTGGTATCTTCGGCTACGGTGAGGACGCCGCTTCTCCCGGGCATCTTCATGAGGTTGTAGGCCGGATCGGTTGCTGCCATGAACTGAGCCAAGGCGGGGTACCAGAGGATGGCGTTGTACGGGAGGCCGATGTGGGCAATGTTGAAGTTGACCAGCTCCGTGCGGAAGTTGTCGTGGGTGCCGAAATTCACATGAAGGCGGATCTGCCCCAGGGAGCTGGAGGAACTGCCTCTGACGCCTGAGAAGGCCTCCACCGAAAGCACGTTGAGGTCAGCGCCGCCCTCGATGAGGGTCTTGCTCACGGCCAACTGGCAGATGGTGGGCGTGCAAAGCATTGGGAGCGCACCCGAGCAGGCGGCGTTCACGGGGTGATCGTCCGAGTTGAAGGTCAGGTCGGCTTTGGGTGCCGCCCAACCCGAAGGAGCTCCTTGTTGTGCGAGAGCGGCGCCGATCTGGCGGAAGAATGGCTTGGCCTTGTGGTCTGAGGGTGGCACTTGTGAGCCACCCAGGAGAGCTGCGACGACCGGGGGCGCTGACGAAGCGTAGTGGGCGAGGAAGAGGTTGCGCAACTCCTACCAGGAGGCCACAGAAGATGTCGGCAGGTTGAGCAGCCAAACGCGCGGGACGCCGGTGAGGGCCATGGGAAACCAGTTGGCCATTACCTTGTCATCGCCTCCGGCCTGGAGGACGGCCTCCTCGTATGCCATCAGGAAAGCCAGCGGATCCGACGCGCTGTCGTAGCACGGCGACATCTCTGGCTTGAACTTGTGCGGCCACTGCACCTGCCGCAAGGCAGGGGCCAAGGCTCGGAGCCCCCTGGCCCCAGCGCTGGCATCGGCCGCCGGAGCCAGAGGCGCGTTGTCCGCCATGAGGGCGAAACGCGGTGTTGGTGGAGAGCGAGCCAACGGAAGGGAGAGCTCCGGTGCACCCCTACCTGGTGCGCCAAATCTTGGATATTGGTTTCCGGCAAAACCCTTAAGGTTCAAACTCTGGGGTGCGCACGAAGATCTTCACCCTACCGAAGCACGCCCACAACCTCGCCGTGAATCTAAGCTAGCACGATGAACAACACGAGAGACACAAGGTTTATACTGGTTCGGGCCACTGTTGTGGTGTAATACCCTAATCCAGTGTGTGGTGTGGTGGATTGCCTCTTGGGCTGACGATGAACAGTACAGAGGAAGAACAGCCTCGCGAAGGGTGTTCTTGTGGTGGTGCGTGGATGTTCGGCCTAGCCAGGATCCGATCCCTTCCTATTGTGGTGGCTATCTCTATTTATAGAGGCCCTGGTCCTCTTCCCAAATATTGAGCGGCAAGGGAGCCAACAATGGCCATTTTGAAAGGGGACAGCTAGTACAAGCTATCCTGACTAAAGGTGGTCCTTAACTGCCAAAGGCACTGGCGATGACGCCGTCTTGGGCTCCACGGTGACCTCCATCCTGTCGTCCTACTGGTCTCGGTCTCATTGCACCGATATGGAAACCTTTGCTTGATGCCTCGGTACTCCGCGCCTGCGCTTGCTCCCTTTGCACCAAAGAGGAAATGAGGACACTGCGTGGCTGGCGCCCGCCTGGTCTTGATCGTCATGGCTTGCGTCATGAGCACCTCGCGAGGTACTCCTCGCCTTGATCTCTCCGGCTCCTCGTGAGCCTGCCTAGTGAGGCCGCCCCCGAGGAGGCCTTGTGGCGCCCGCCCCGCGAGGCTTGGCCCCTCGCGAGGGTCTTGAACTTGGGTTGATGAAGACGGGCCGTACTGGGCCGCTAGTGAGCCACGCTGCAGGCCGCGGGCAGGCAAGTCTGGGGACCCCCGTTCCCATAACGCCGACAAGGCCGACCTCACCTTCGATTCGTAGGACCACCCGCTTCCACAGCGGGCGTAGGCGCGCTCCTGATGCTCTGCACCCCCACCATCTGCAATGTGTCAGTCACCAAGACCCGCATCGATGGAGGAGCCAGCCTCAATATGCTCTCTGTGGAGGCATTCGGCCTGCTTCACATGCCTTATGGTCGGCTCCACCCTACCAAGCCCTTCTCCGGGTCGATGACGGCTCCACCAGCTCCCTGGGGCAAAACGCCTCCCTGTCACCTTTGGGACCCGCGACAACTACCGCACCGAGCTTATCGACTTCGGCATTACCCGGATCGGCCTCCCGTACAATGCCATCCTCGGGTACCCAGCCCTAGCCAAGTTCATGGCAGCAACTCACCCAGCCTACGACCGCATGAAGATGCCGGGGAGCAGCGGCATCCTCACGGTGGCAGGGGACACCAAAGACGCACTACTGGGCCTCAAGCTTACCTTCAAGACCGCGGCGGCCACGTAGTCAAGTGAGAAAGGAGCCCCGGAGGCCCTGGGGGCTGCGCCGGCCAAGAAGAAGCAGTTGTTTTCTCAAGATCAAGCAGGGCTGAAACAAGAACCAGTTGATGAAGACGGAGCGTCGGGCGCCACCTTCACCATAGGTGTCGGCCTCTCTCTAGACCAGGAAAAGGCGTCGGTCAACTTCTTGCGCGCCAACAAGGATGTGTTCGCATGGGAGCCCAAGGACCTGGTTGGAATCCCGAGGGGGATAATCGAGCACCACCTGAGGGTGTGCCCAAACGTGCACCCCATGAAGTAGAAGGCACGGCGGCAGTCCATAGAGAAGCAAGTGTTCATCGTCCAAGAGACCCACAAGCTGCAGGATGCCGGTGTCATTTGGGACGTGTGATACTCGACTGGCTAGCAAACCCGGTCATTGTCCCCAAGAAGGGTGGGAAGGAGCGCATGTGCGTCGACTTCAGCAACCTCAACAAGGCTTGCCCTCAGGACGCCTTCCAGCTCCCGCGCATCGATCAGATCGTCGACTCCACCGCCGAGTGTGATCTTCTGTGCTTTTTGGATGCCTTCTTGGGGTACCACCAGATCAACATGGTTGTGCAAGATGTGGAGAAAACGGCGTTCCTGACCCCGTGCGGGGTGTACTGCTACACCTGCATGTCGTTCGGACTGCGTAATGCTGGAGCCACCTTTCAACGCCTAATGCATATCGCTCTAGGTCAATAGCTCGGGAGGAACGCTGAGGCTTACATCAATGACATAGTAGTAAAGTCTCGGGAGGCAAGGACCCTGGTCGGGGACCTGGAGGAAACATTTGCCAGCCTGCGCAAGGTGGACCTGTGGCTCAACCCTGAGAAGCGTGTGTTTCGCGTCCCCTCCGGCAAGCTGCTGGGTTTCCTGGTGTCACATAGAGGACTCGAGGCGAACTCAGAGAAAGTCAAGGCCATAGAAGACATGAGCCCGCCAAAAACCCTTATGAAGATGCAGAATCAAGCGGGCTGCGTGACCTCACTAGGGTGCATCATCTCCAAGTTAGGGGAACGTGCCCACCCATTCTTCAAGTTGAGTAAAAGGAAAGGGCCGTTCGAGCGCACCCCTGAAGCTGACGCAACTTTCCAAGACCTCTAGAGATACCTCATGAGCCCATCGGTGATGGTGGCACCACGCCCCCTTGAGCCCTTGGTGCTCTATTTGGCTGCCACGCCTCACTTCGCTAGCGCCGCTCTAGTGGCGCTAAGAGAAGAGTGCCCAACCGAGGTCCTATGGTGGGGCGCCTCAGTGCCGCACAAGCCGCTGCAGCCCCAGGATGGTTCTCCTGAGGCCTCAACTGCACCACCGAACAACATCACTCCTTAGGCCCCAGCCGACCCCCAGTAGGCAGGGCCTCTGAGGCCGCAGCTGATGCGGCAAACAAGAAGACTCCTGAAGGTCAGCACTCTCAAGAGATACAAGACCTCGCCAACGCCTCCTCCCTCGTCGAGCATCCGGTCTACTTCGTCAGCCTGGTGCTACGGGAGGCATGGGCATGCTACCCCATGCCGCACAAGCTCTTGCTCGCGCTCCTCATCACCTCCCGGAAGCTGCGCCACTAATTCCAGGGCCACCCCATCAAGGTCATCTCAGCCTACCCACTGGAGAGGGTACTCCAGAGCCCTAACGCTTCAAGAAGGATCACAGAGTGGAACATTGAGCTACAGGCATTCCAGCTGGAGTACAACACCACCAAGGACATCAAGGGTGCGACTGAGGGAGTCCTGGATTAGGGGGTGTCTGGATGGCCGGACTAAGACCTTTGGCCGGACTCCCGGACTATGAAGATACAAGATTGAAGACTCCATCCCGTGTCTGGATGGGACTTTCCTTGGGGTGGAAGGCAAGCTTGGCGATACGATACGAAGATCTCCTCCCCATTGTAACCGACTCTGTGTAACCCTAGCCCTCTCCGGTGTCTATATAAACCGGAGAGTTTTAGTCCGTAGGACGAACAACAATCATACCATAGGCTAGCTTCTAGGGTTTAGCCACTCCGATCTCGTGGTAGATCTACTCTTGTACTACCCATATCATCAATATTAATATAGCAGGAGTAGGGTTGTACCTCCATCGAGAGGGCTCGAACCTGGGTAAAAACATCGTGTCCCTTGTCTCCTGTTACCATCCGCCTAGACGCACAGTTCGGGACCCCCTACCCGAGATCCGCCGGTTTTGACACCGACATTGGTGCTTTCATTGAGAGTTCCGCTGTGTCGTCACCATCAGGAAGGATGCCGCATCACGTCTTTAAATACGGCGTCGTTGCTAAAGGAGCTTTGGCTGTCGGCCAAACTCTCCAGCTAGGCAGGTTTTGGATGACCGCCAGTCCGGCCGTCGCGCCAACGATGACCTCTCGGGCCATCGAAAGCAATCTTCACATCAGCTCGGAGCTTGCCGAGCAGTTAGATCCGATGGAGCTCTTCTCCCTGAACGAGCTCTTGGATCGCATCGCAGCCCTGGGAATCGCTACTGATTACGACCAGATTGGGCTTAAACCCGATCAGAGAGAGATTGACTCTCCCAGATCACCCATCACATCGAAGTGGTGGAAGAACAATGTGGCGAATCTTCGCCCGCCCTAAGGACCAGATGCGTCCGGATTCCCGATCCCTCCAAGCCGGATACCCGCGGTGGGGAGGGTGTCGCCCAAAGCCTGAACCTAAAGTCAGGCAGCAGGCCCGATTCATTGAATAATATCCAAGAAAGCAAGCTTCCGAATTCGGAAACCGCTCGGCCCCTGAATCTTACATCGGGCAGGGTTCCGGATTTAACTCCACCCGCCCACCCAACTATAGGGGATTTATCCCTAATACGGCAAGAGTTCGGAGAAACAGTACACCACTACTGGGCCAGATTCCTCCTGGTTATGAACAGGATAAAGGACTGCCGTGAGAAAGAAGCAATTTCACTCTTCTATAACAACTGCACGGACATCGGAATCCTCAACGCCATAAGTCACCGCGAAATTACGCGATTCGCCGACTTGACATCCATAGTACGAAAGTACTGTGCGACTGAAAGCGTTCGGAAAACCAAAGATAAACTCTGGGACAATCCGGCCCCGAATATAACACGAGTCCGAAACAAAGGGGCGCATTATCGCCAGGCATCTGAGCCAAACATCGAAAAACAAAAACCCTCTACATGGTACGGGACCGTACTGGAAGGATGGCTCAATGGACCCTGTAAAATTCATAATTCAGGGAAAGCCACACCAACGCACAGCCTCAGAGCATGTTGGATACTACGGCAGGTGGCCAGAAGTGGCGAGGAGCTTTTAACTCCAGCACCCGAAGAATACCTCCCCAGTACGGTGTCGACAGTCTTTGAGACCTTCACATCAAACAATGCAAGGAAACGAATGCTCCGCAACCTTGCCGAAGTCTACCAAGTAGCAATAATAAACCCATGGAGTGACACGGCTATCACCTTTAATGCCAGTGACGAACCTAAATTCCGGACAGCCCGAGCACCAGCTGCATTGGTCCTCAGTCCGATAGTGGACGGCTTCCAACTTACAAAGGTACTCATGGATGGTGGCAGCGGACTCAACCTCATCTACGAGGAAACCCTGCGAAAAATGGAAATTGACTGCAGCCGCATTGAGCGAAGCAACACAACTTTTAGGGGAATAATCCCAAGCCGGAAGCGTGCTGTTCAGGAAAAATCACACTGGATGTGGTGTTCGGCACACCGGACTATTACAGATCCGAGGAGGTCACATTTCAAGTGGCCCCGTTCAGCAGCGGATACCACGCTCTGCTAGGGCGAGAAGCATTTACAATTTTCCAAGCCATACCCCATTACGAGTACATGAAGCTCAAATGCCCGGACTCAACGGAATCATCACTCTCACAAGTGATCCGGACATAGCGCTCCGCGCTGAAAACAAGACAGCCGCACTGGCCCTGGAGGCATTATCTGAGGCCCTAGCGGCCGAGGAATTAACGGCGTTGCGCTCTACGGTGGGTAGGGACGATGTGATACTAGACAAGAGATCCAAGTCCACCTCTTTTAAACCAGCGGACGAAATAATCAAATTCCAAGTCCATCCAACGGACCCTACAAAAACGGCCTCCATCAGGGCACAATTAAAACCCAATGTAGACGCCGCACTCAGAGACTTCCTGCGAGAAAATTGGGACATTTTCGCCTAGCACCCCTCGGATATGCCAGGAATCCCACGCAGGCTGGCCGAGCACAGCCTGAACATCCTAAAAGGGTTTAAACCCGTCAAGCAGACCCTACGACGTTTTCCGAACCCAAGAGACAAGCCATGGGAGAGGAGCTAGCATAACTGCTGGAAGCCGGATTCATCAGAGACATAAAACATCCGGAATCGCTAGCAAACCTGTTGATGGTACCAAAGAAGGACAAATCTTGGCACCTATGTGTCGATTTCAAAGACCTAAACAAGGCCTGTCCAAAGGACCCTTTCCCATTCCCCCGAAATGATCAAATCATCGACGCCACCGCAGGGCACGACTCATTCTGTTTCCTCGATGCATACTCTGGCTACCATCAAATCAAGATGCCAGAGTCATACCAAGCCGCAACGGCATTCATCACCCCATACGGCACATTTTGCTTCAACATGATGCCCTTCGGGCTCAAAAACGCCGGCGCAACATATCAGCGCATGATTCAGACATGTCTGGCCAACCAGATCGGCAAAACAGTTGAAGCATACGTAGATGATGTGGTCGTCAAAACAAAACACGTCGATACTCTAGTAGAAGACTTGAGGCTCACGTTCGACAATCTCCGAACATATGCCATTAAGCTCAACCCGGAAAAAAGCGTTTTCGGCGTACCAACCGAAAAGCTCTTGGGCTTCATCGTATCCGGTAGAGGAATTGAAGCAAACCCAGCCAAGATCCGAGCTCTCTCACAATTGGATACCCCAAAGGACCTCAAACAAATATAAAAACGGAAAGGATGCATGGCGGCTCTAAGCCGCTTTATCTCCCGCTTAGGAGAAAAGGCATTACCCCTCTATCGCCTCCTGCGGCGCACCGACCACTTCGAGTGGACGGATGCCGCCACGACCAGACTCGCGGAAATAAAAGCCATACTGGTAACAAATCCGGTCCTGGCCGCGCCCAACACGGGCGAACCGATGCTATTATACATCGCGGCAACCCATCAAGTTGTAAGCGCGGTGCTCGTCGTCGAACGAGAAGCGGACGGACACAAGTTCCCCCTCCAAAAACCAATGTACTACGTGTCCACTGTACTAACTCCATGCAAGTCACGGTACCCGCATTCGGGTCCTTGATTTTTTCCGCTGCATCGGCTCGCACTGCAGGGCACCGGTGCGAGATGTAGCAACAGTTGTCTTTACACCGGTTTTGGCATACATAGTGGACGCCTTAGTACTATTAGTTCCGTGTTACTAAATTTGTGCATGTACACACCTGTTAGTATCAATTTGCTGTCATCCAAACACTGTCGCTATGTTGTTGCAGTTACATTTACCTTCCTCTTAAAATGTATTTGTTATTTATAGTACATGAGTAAGAACTTGTACCATTGTTGTAGTTAATTATAGCTTCTGATGTTTCAGAATTTGGTTGTTGTGTCAGTAGCAATTAATTCATTTGCACATTGAGCTTTTTGAGAAGATATGTCATAATTAACCTATTTCTTCAGTTTTTCAAAATAAGTGTTGGTGATTTTCTATGTTGCTGTAAACCCATTTTCCCTACAATTGTTACTGACCTAGTTTTAAATATTATAGGATGAATGGAAGTGTTCTTACTTGGAGTCGGTTGATCAATAGTGGCCACGGTCTTTGAGGATGTGCCTAGCAAAGCTCTGGAGCATGTATCAGGAAGAGAATAGAGGTAGGCTTAGAGATAGTGTTGTCAACGTTGAAGAATATTTGAAGATGCGGGATAAAAAGAGGAAGGTGGAGAAGAAGCTCAGATTTTTTTAAATCAGACTTTGCTAAGAGGGTGTTGGTGAAGGAGGAGGCACTTTCCTAGTTGGCCAGTGCAAAACAGGTTCTTATTGAACTGAAAGCAGAGGTGGATAACACGAGCCTGGATGATCTCGTTTAGGGAACTGAAAATATTGTTCTAATATTGTTCTTATGAAGTTGAACTATCTATATGTTGTACATTGCTGTTTTCCGGTAGCTATCGTACTGTGATGTTAAAATATATCTATGTGCCTGATATGAAATTGGCAAACAGTTGTTCGATATGAAATGTGAATTTGCGTATGTCAGCGTTCTGGGAATGGGGGTCCCCAGACTTTCCTGCGTGCGGCGTGGCTCAAGCGGAGGCCCAGTGCAGCCCAGCTTCATCAGCTCAAGCTCAAGACCCTCGCGAGAGGCCAGGTGATGCGGAGCATCCCTCGACTACTCGCACCAACACTCCATCACCAACGCAAGCTCCAAGTGGACCAATGACACGAGCACGTGCATGCGCCATCGAGAACGAGGTTGATTCTCTCCTCTTCGAGTTTCGCTCGGTTTCACATGAGAGTTGGATTCTACCATCATCGGAAACATTGTGCATGCTTAGGTACCAAGAATACAATGGTGAGAAGGAGAGGACGGAGACTCAAGTGACCTCGAGGCAAGGGAAGGAAGAGAAGGAAGAAGAGAATGAGAAGGATGAAGAAACAGGAGAAGGGGCCAACTCCCTGGATGCACCGGGTGCCTGGCCCCGACAGCCCCCGGGTTCCCAGGCCCCTGGCCACCTACAGCCGCGCCCCCGGGTGCCCGGGCCTAGGCTGGCCGGGTGCCCGGCCCTTGCTGCACCAGCCGCCGGGCTCTTCCCCGGGTGCCCGGGCTTGAGGCCCCAGGTGCCCGGCCGAGCCGCTCGGCCATCTCCAGCGCCCCTCCCCGGGTGCCCGGGACTTGGCCCCCAGGTGCCCGGCCTTCTCCAGCACCACCCCCGGGTGCCGGGCACTTGGGCCCCGGGTACCCGGCCATAGGCCAGTCGGCCCCTGAGCAGCCCGGGTGCCCGACCCCCTTCGTCCAACCGCACGTTGATGGCCTTTTTGGCCTTGTATCCCCCTCTTTTTGCCTAGTTTCATCCCAAGACTATATAAGTGCACCCCCTAGGTCATTTGGAAGGTTAGCAAAGATTAGACTACACATTTTGAGCCTTTGCTCATTGTATCCCCTCCTCCTAGGAGCTCAAGCCCCCATCTTGGGAAGAATCCATAGGATTATCAAGGCCTCCTCTTGGAGAAGATCATCAAGACCTCACATAGTGGGAAGAATTTTACCAAGTGCTACTCTCCTTGTATTGATCTTGTAATCATGTGGATCTTATGTGTGCCACTCTAGTTGATGTGATACTTGGTTTGTTTGAGAGATTTTTTCTTGGTGTTCTTGGTGTTCTTGAGTTTTTCCTCCTTTTCCCCCTCCAAGAGTGAAAAGATCCTTCCTAGGGTTTGACCCTACAACATCTTGGTATCATGAGCAAGGTTTATTCACATCTTGGAGTCCCATCCCCCCATTTGCTAGCTTGATTTTGTTGTTTTTCGTCCAAATCCGAAAATCCCCACAAAAATAGCCCCAAAAATTTTTCTTGCAATTTGTTGGATCTTGTGAGATTTGGTTGTTTTGGTCCATGGATTTGATGTTTGGCAAGTGGATCTAGCCCCTCCCCAACAATCCCCACCCTTCCCACCACGAAATCCACCGAATTTGGCCTTTCCCCCAAAATTTCCGCCCAAATCGGCCACCACCGGGTGCCCGCACCTCGAACCACCGGGCACCCGCACCGCGCCCAGCTACCCCCGGGCACCCGCACCTCACACCCCGGGTGCCCGCACCCCCCGAAATCAGCCCACTACCAACACCATTTTGGCCATAACTTCCACCTCCCAAGCCCGTTTTTCGTGTTCTTTAGCTCGTTTAGAAGCCCTTGACATCCCCCATCCACTCATCCCACTACCACCACCATTAACCCCCATCCAAAAAATCATCACAAAAATACCCACCTTCCGCATTTGACCGATTTTGTGTTGCCATTTGCGTTTCCTAAGGTGTTTCGGCTACTTAGGAGCGTGTGACATCTTCGTCACCATCACGACTCGGAGTCATCTTCATCGCTAACCGTAAGAAGGACGGTAACCTCGACGACACTTACTCCTTACCTTGCTTTTGCATTGATAGCCCGAGCCACTTTGCGTCGCTTACCCATTGAGACTAGCAAGTTGAGAATTGTCGGGCCACGCTATTGTGCACCGTAGTGATCGTGTTATCATCTTAGTGCCATAAGTCTCTCCCGTGCATATCATACATACTTGTCTCATATCTTACTCGGCTCGAGCATCAAGCATAGAAAAAAGAAAAAAAGCTTTTAAGCAAAAGAGGAGCAACAAAGAGCTTGTAAGCAATAGAGTGAGCCATTTGCATACCTATATCATCTTGGTCATCGCATACATACCATAGTTGGGATTGAAGACGGCACGGTTCTCTCATAGGTAGGTGCACAAGCGTATCTTGCCCATTTGAGCAATCGAGCTAGTGTCTCTCGAGCATTCGCACAACAAGAGCATTTTCCGTGGTTGCACATTTTGAGCTCACCCCTTGGTTGTGCGGATCCCATCTATCTTCCGTGCGTGTGTACCTAGTGATACCGTTGGGTTTGATCTATTTGCTTTACTTGCATTTTTGTGAACCTTCTCAACCTTATCGATATCTTGACTAACATTTGCTTGAAATTTTTGCCACCATCCTAACCGAGCTACTCCATAAGCCTCTTACTTGTAGGTGTGAGAAACAAACCCGGTTCCAATTCTCCTATTGTGGCATTACATTGAGTGACACTTGTTACATCTTCAATCCTCGGAGAAGGTAACTTTGGTATTGTTCTCTCACTTTCCTACTCACCCCACTTGGTTATGATGGATAGGCCAAGCGCGTCGTCGAACCCACTTTTCGAGGAGCAAGGTGATGATTCCGGATATGTCTCCAAGAACCACTTCTTCATCGCGCAACGAGCGCTTCATCAAGAAAACGTCGCATTGGGTCAACGCTTCGAACAACTCGCCTCCGACCTTCGTCAAAACATCGACGACAAATTCAACACACAAATGGAAGAGCTCCGCAACATGATCGTTCGACGCCCGTCTTCCTCATCGGCTTCTTCAAGACGGCTCCACTCAAGTCACCGTACAAGTCGGCAATCTTCGGACTACTCCTCTTATGATGCAAGTCCACCACGAGCTCGCCCTCCTCGACGTGATCATCATCAAGCTCACCAAGCTCAAGAAAATCCATTCCATGGCAATGGATTACAAGACCGAGTTCGAGCACGTGAACGGATGCGACACCAAGTCCCTCATGAAGCAATGGAGCAAGAGCAAATACCTCCACAAGTACCACTTCAAGCCCCTCAAGACGATGATGCACTTCGACAAGCACAAGAGCAACATGAAGCACAAGCCCTCGACCGTGAAGCACAACAAGCTCTACGCGAGGCCACTAGAGCCGTTGAAGTCCGCAACCGCCAAGTGCGAGAACAAGAGGAAGCTCTTCGACGCGAGATACAAGAAGAAGCCGCCCGACGCGAAGAACAACAAGAAAGGCGCAACCAAGCGCACATTCCTCGCCCTCCTCCAAGACAAGAGTGACACCAAGTGGAATAGGTGCTTCAAGACCCTCCTCCACGCCAAGAGCGACATCATGAGGAATGAGCATTTGAGGACTTTCCAAGGCAAGAGCGATATCACAACCGCTATCAAGATGAAGAACTCTGCTACGGCAAGCTCAAGTTCACCATGCCAAAGTTCTCCGGAAGCAATGATCCCGAAGAATATCTCTCTTGGGCATTGAAGGTGGACAAGATTTTTCGCCTCCACAACTACGATGAAGAAAAGAAGATAGCAATGGCCTCCCTCGAGTTCCAAGACTACGTCCTCATTTGGTGGGAACAAGTGATCGAGCGACGACATACAAGAGGCGAACCACCAATCACAACTTGGGAAGCTATGAAGGAAGTCATGAGAGCCCGCTTTGTGCCTACTCACTACACTCGAGATCTTTTCAAGAAGTTGCAACTCCTCAAGCAAGGCACCAAGACGGTGGAAGAATACTACCAAGAAATGGAGATTGCCATGATACGAGCCAATGTCAAGGAAGATGACGAGCAAACAATGGCACGCTTCTTGAATGGCCTCAACCACCCAATCAAGCGGATCGCCGACTTCCAACCATACTCCAACCTTCTTGAGCTAGTTCATCAAGCGACCAAGGCCGAGCGACAAGTGCAAGATGACTTCAAATACGCCAAGTACTCGTCCAAGACCTACATCAACTCTCAAGCGCCCGCGACTTCGGCACCTCCTACATCAACTCGAGCATCACCAAGTACCGGCGACAAGTCAAGTTACAAGCAAGTGGCACCTTCCTCGACTCGTCCTCCGGCAAGCACCTACAAATCCAAGACCCCTTCATCTTTGGTGCCTCCCGATGATCCCATCAAGACAAGTTCAATCAAGTGCTTCACATGTGGCGGCCGAGGCCACAAGTCCTTCCAATGCACCAACAAGCGAACGATGATCTTCAACGATGACGGCACATATGACTCAATGAGTGAAGAAGAAATGGAAGCCATTGAGCACGTGGCCATGCACCGGCGCGTGAATGAAGATGAAGATGACCAAGTCTTTTGTGACAATGATTCAAGTCCCTCTCTCGTGGTCTCCAAGGTCTCGACGCTTCAACACCACCAAGAAGAAGACCAACGGTGCCACATCTTCCACACCAAAGCCGACATCAATGGAAGGTCCGTCAAGGTCATCATCGATGGAGGTAGTTGCCACAATTTGGCGAGTGAAGAACTATGCTCCAAGCTTCAATTGGTCAAGAGGAAGCATCCGCACCCTTACAAGGTTCAATGGCTAAGTGACTCCGGCACTATCCGAGTTGAGCATACGGTCCAAGTCTCCTTCAAAATTGGTGCATATGAGGACACTTTGGAGTGTGATGTGGTCCCAATGACCGTTTGCCACCTCCTTCTTGGTCGACCATGGCAATTCGACCGTGGTGTTATCCACAATGGGCGTACCAATCACTATAGCTTCAAGATGAAAGGGAAGGAATATGTGCTACGACCTATGTCTCCTAGTCAAGTGATAGCCGACAAGCAAGCCACCCACCATGGAGAGAAGAGTGAGAAAGTGAGCCACCCAAACGTGAGTGAGAGCCACAAGCCAAACTTGAGCGCCTCTTCGCCTAGAGAGAAAAACCTCATACTATTTGCCACAAAAAGTGAGATGAGAGAAGTGTGTGAGAACCCATCGAGTGTGATGCACTTTGTCCTTGTGTGCAAGGATGGAGAACCAAAAACTAACACCGCTCATGAGCTACCTTTGGTGTTTCAATCTCTTTTGCAGGAATTTCAAGATGTTTTCCCCGATGAGCTACCTCCGGGTCTCCCTCCTCTTCGAGGCATTGAGCATCGAATCGACCTCATCCCCGGAGCTCCTCTTCCAAACAAGGCTCCCTACCGCGTCAACCCCGAAGAGACAAAGGAGATTCAACGGCAAGTACAACAACTAATCGACAACGGTCATGTACGTGAAAGCTTAAGCCCTTGTGCCGTTCCCGTTATACTTGTGCCCAAGCAAGATGGTAGTTTTCGCTTGTGTTCCGATTGTAGACCCATAAATGCTATTACCGTTCGCTATAGGCATCCCATTCCTCGCTTAGATGATATGCTTGATGAACTTAGTGGAGCCAACTTTTTCTCAAAAATTGATCTTAAAAGTGGCTATTATCAAATCCGCATACAAGAGGGTGATGAATGGAAAACTGCTTTCAAAACCAAATTTGGCTTATATGAATGGTTAGTCATGCCTATGGGTTTATCGGAAGCTCCCGGTACTTTCGTGCGTCTCATGCATCATGTACTTCGCCCTTATATTGGAGTCTTTGTTGTGGTTTACTTCGATGATATTCTTGTGTTTAGCAAAACCATGAAAGAGCATCTTAATCATGTTAGGGCTGTTTTGCAAACACTTCGCAAGGAAAGTCTTTATGCCAACATGAAAAAGTGCACATTTGGTGTTGACAAAGTGGTTTTCTTGGGTTTTGTTGTCTCTTCCAAGGGTGTCCATGTTGATGAAACTAAAATTGAAGCAATTAAAAATTGGCCCCAACCCACCAATTTGCAACAAGTGCGAAGTTTTCTTGGTCTTGCGGGTTTTTATCGTCGCTTTGTGAAAGATTTTAGCACTATCGCCGCTCCTTTGCACGCTTTGAGCAAGAAGAATGCTCCTTTTGTTTGGGGACCTTTGCAATCAACCGCTTTTGATGAGCTCAAATCTTTGCTTACACATGCTCCGATTCTTGCTTTACCCAACTTTGACAAAACTTTTGAGGTTCATTGCGATGCAAGTGGTACCGGAATTGGTGGAGTTTTGATGCAAGAAAAACGAGCTATTGCTTATTTTAGTGAAAAACTTTCCGGTGCTCAACTTAACTATCCCATCTATGACAAAGAATTGTTTGCTTTAGTGCGTGTGTTACATGTGTGGGAGCATTACCTTAGACCGCATGAGTTTGTCATACATACCGATCATGAAACACTTAAATACCTCAAAGGTCAAACCAAGTTGAATAAACGGCATGCTAAATGGAGTGAATTCATTGAATCTTTTCCCTATGTGATCAAGTACATTAAGGGCAAAGAAAACATGGTGGCGGATGCCCTTTCCCGCAAATGCATGTTACTTACTCAACTTGAATTGAATGTCATAGGATTTGATCATATCAAAGATTTGTATGAGGGTGATGTGACTTTTGCTACTCCTTACGCTAAGTGTGTGACGCATACTTCTTGGGAACGATATTATATCAAAGATGGTTACCTTATGAGAGCTAACAAACTATGCATTCCCAAGTCCTCTCTTTCGTTTGCTCCTTTTGCAAGAGGCTCATGGAGGTGGACTCATGGGACACTTTGGACGCGACAAGACTTTCGCCACGCTCTCCAAGAACTATTATTGGCCCAAGATGTTTCGCGATGTTGCCCGCTTCACCAACCGGTGCTCTACATGTTGCAAAGCTAAGTCACACTCTCAATCCCATGGTTTACATATGCCTTTACCTATCCCACATCAACCTTGGGAAGACATTAGCATGGATTTTGTGCTTGGATTACCTAGAACTCAAAATGGCAAGGATTCGGTTTTTGTTGTTGTGGACCGTTTCTCTAAAATGGCTCATTTTATCCCATGCAATAAGATAGACGATGCTTCACATGTTGCCAATCTCTTTTGTAGGGAAATCTTGAGGTTGCACGGCGTGCCAAAGACAATTGTGTCGGATCGAGACGTCAAGTTCTTAAGCTACTTTTGGAAGACACTATGCGCCAAGCTCGGGATCAAGCTACTATTCTCCTCGGAATATCATCCTCAAACCGATGGCCAAAAGTCACCAACCGGACGCTTGCGACTCTCCTACGTGTGTTGATCAAGAAGAACATCAAGGAGTGGGAGGAGTGCCTACCAATCGCCGAGTACGCCTACAATCGTGCAAGACACTCTACAACCGGCAAGTCCCCCTTCGAGGTCGTCTACGGTTTCAACCCTTTGTCGCCATTGGACATCCTTCCTCTACCGCTTCAAGAACGAGCAAACATGGATGCAAGTACAAGAGCCGCCTACCTCAAGAAGATGCATGAAGAAACACGTTCCACGATCGAGCGCCAAGTTCAACGCCTCTCCGCCAAGCTCAACATCAACAAGTCTCAGATGGTGTTCCAACCGGGTGATCAAGTATGGATACATCTCCGCAAAGACCGCTTCCCCAACGAACGCAAGTCCAAGCTACTACCACGAGCCGACGGCCCATTCAAGGTGATCGCACGCTACAACAACAACGCCTACAAGGTCGACATCCCACGCGACAAGTACAACGTTAGTGACATCTTCAACGTCAAAGACATGGCCAAGTACCATGGTGATGAAGAGCACGATCAGTGGACGGATCACCCCCAAGGGGGGGGGGGGAAGATGATGCGGAGCATCCATCGACTAGTCGCACCGACACTCCATCACCAATGCAATCTCCAAGTGGACCAATGACACGAGCACGTGCACGTGCCATGGAGAACGAGGTTGATTCTCTCCTCTTCGAGTTTTGCTCGGTTTCACATGAGAGTTGGATTCTACCGTCATCGGAAACATTGTGCATGCTTAGGTACCAAGAAGACAATGGTGAGAAGGAGAGGACGGAGACTCAAGTGACCTCGAGGCAAGGGAAGGAAGAGAAGGAAGAAGAGAACGAGAAGGATGAAGAAAGAGGGAAGGGGCCAACTCCCTGGACGCACCGGGTGCCCGGCTCCTGCAGCCCCTGGGTGCCCGGCCCCTGCAGCCCCCGGGTGCCGAGGCCCCTGGCCACCTACAGCCGCGCCCCCGGGTGCCCGAGCCTAGGCTAGCTGGGTGCCCGGCCATTGCTGCCCCAGCCGCTGGGCTCTTCCCCGGGTGCCCGGGCTTGAGGCCCCGGGTGCCCGGCCGAGCCGCCCGGCCATCTCCAGCGCCCCTCCCCGGGTGCCCGGGACTTGGCCCCCGGGTGCCCGGCCGCCTCGCCCGGCCTTCTCCAGCACCACCCCCGGGTGCCCGGCCACAGGACAGCCGGCCCCTGAGCAGCCTGGGTGCCCGGCCCAAGTTGCCCGGGTGCCCGGCCCCCTTCGTCCAACCGCATGTTGATGGCCTTTTTGGCCTTGTATCCCCCTCTTTTTTCCTAGTTTCACCCCAAGACTATATAAGTGCACCCCTAGGTCATTTGGAAGGTTAGCAAAGATTAGACTACACATTTTGAGCCTTTGCTCATTGTATCCCCTCCTCCTAGGAGCTCAAGCCCCCATCTTGGGAAGAATCCATATGATTATCAAGGCCTCCTCTTGGAGAAGATCATCAAGACCTCACATAGTGGGAAGAATTTTACCAAGTGCTACTCTCCTTGTATTGATCTTGTAATCATGTGGATCTTATGTGTGCCACTCTAGTGGATGTGATACTTGGTTTGTTTGAGAGATTTTGTTCTTGGTGTTCTTGGTGTTCTTGAGTTTTTCCTCCTTTTCCCCCTCCAAGAGTGAAAAGATCCTTCCTAGGGTTTGACCCTACAACACCAGGCCTCGTTGGGAGGATGATAGGAAGCTTCCTCAAGGGCAGCCTCATCAGGCGGGCTCGCAAGGAGGCGGAGAGATCAAGGCAGTGTACCTCGCGAGGTGCCCTGATGCAAGCCATGACGATCGAGACCAGGCGGGCGCCAGGCGAGCGCCGGCCTGCGCAGTGTCCTTGTTTCCCCCTTAGTGCAAAGGGGGCAAGCACAGGCCAAGGCATCACGCAAAGGTTACCGTTTCGGTGCAACAAGACCAAGACCAGCTGAACGGCTGGATGGAGGTCATCGTGGAACCCGGGACGGCGTCACCGTCAGAGTCTTTGGCGGTCGAAGACCAACTTTAGTCAGGATAAGTGTACTAGATGTTCCCCTTCAAAATGGCCAATTGTTGGCGCCCTTCCCGCTCATTATTTGGGAAGAGGCCCAGGGCCTCCCTCTATAAATAGAGCTAGCCACCACAAAGTAGGCATCGAGTTTTTGGGTAGACTAGAGAGAGAGAGGCGACTGAACTCACCCAAGCAGCACATCGCACCAGCCCAAGAACAGCCCCTCGCGAGGTTGTTCTCCCTTTGTATTGTTCATCATCAGCCCCTGAGGCAATCCACCAGACCACACACTGGAGTAGGGTATTACACCACAAGTGTGTCCTGAACCAGTATAAACCTCGTGTCCCTTGTGTGTTCTTCTTTCTAGCCTAGATTCCTTGCGAGGCTTTGAGACGTGAGTTGGTAGGGGAAAGATCTTCGTGTGCACCCCAGAGTTTGAACCTCAAGGGTCTGCCAGAACCTGAAATCCGACATTTGGCGCGCCAGGTAGGGGTGCGCCGAAGTTCTCCCTTCCGTTGACCCGCTCGCCATCAACACCGCACTTCGCCCTCATGGCGGACAACGCGCTGCCCGCTCCGGCTGCCGACGCCAGCACTAGGGCCAGGGGGCTCCGAGCCTTGGCCCCCGCCTTGCGGCAGGTGCAGTGGCCGTGCAAGTTCAAGCCAGAGATGCTGTCGCGCTACAACAGCGCGACGGATCCGTGGCTTTCCTGCTGGCATACGAGGAGGCCATCCTCAATGCCGGGGGCGATGACAAGATCAAGGCTAACTGGTTCCCCATGGCCCTCACCGGCGTTCCGCGCATGTGGCTGCTCCACCTGCCAACGGCTCCTGTGGCCTCCTGGGAGGAGCTGCGCGGCCTCTTCCTCGCCCACTATGCTGCGCCAGTGCCCCCGGTCGTCGCAGCTCTCCTAGGCGGCTCACAGGCACCACCTTTGAGCCGCCATGTCAAGCCGTTCGCCTGCCAGATCGGTGCCGCCTTCAAGCGCCGAGAAGCCCCCCCCCCCCCGAGCAGGGTGGCGCCCAAGGCCGATCTGACATTCAGCTCGGATGATCACCTCTCCAACCCCGCTTGTTCGAGCGCGCTCCGAATGCTATGCACCCCCACCATCTACCAAGTGGCCGTCACCAGAACCCTCATCGATGGTGGTGCCGGCCTGAACGTGCTCTCGGTGGAGGCCTTCAGCCTCCTCCACGCGCCGCTAGAGCGGCTTCAGGCCAGCAGGCCCTTCTCGGGTGTCGGAGGCGGCTCCACTGGCTCCTTGGGATAGATCCGCCTCCCAGTGACCTTCAGCACTCACGACAACTTCCGCACGGAGCTGATCCATCCTCGGCTACCCAGCCTTGGCCCAGTTCATGGCAGCAACTCACCCGGCGTACAACCTCATCAAGATGCCCGGGAGCAGCGGCGTCCTTACCGTGTCCGGAGACACGAGGGATGTACTGCAGGCGCTCAAGCTTGCTTTCAAGACGGCCGCAGTAGCGCAGCCCGCCAGCTACGCCCTTGAGCCCAAGGGGGCTGCACCGACTAAGAAGAAGCAGCTATTCACCCAAGACAAGGCGGAGACCAAGCAGGTACTGGTCGACGAGGACGGATCCACTAGCGCCACCTTCACCATAGGTGCCAACCTCGAACCCGAGCAGGAGGAGGCCTTGGTGAAGTTCCTGCACGCAAACAAGAAGGTGTTCGCATGGGAACCTGATCAACTAGCAGGGGTCCCAAGGGGTGTGTTTGAGCATCATCTCAACGTGTGCCCCAACGTGCGCCCCGTGAAGCAGAAGGCAAGGCGGCAGTCCACTGAAAAGCAAGCTTTCATGATCCAAGAGACCTGCAAGCTAGAGGCGGCAGGGGTTATTCGCGAGGTCCGCTACCCAGATTGGTTGGCTAACCTGGTTGTCGTGCCGAAAAAGGGAGGAAAGGAACGCATGTGTGTCGACTTCACCAACCTCAACATGGCCTGCCCGCAGGATCCATTTCCGCTCCCTCGCATCGACCAGATCGTCGACTCCACCATTGGGTGTGACCTATTGTGCTTCCTAGATGCCTTCTCGGGCTATCACCAAATCAAGACGGCAGTAGAAGACGTGGAAAAAACGGCTTTCGTGACCCCGTGTGGAGTGTACTGCTATACCTGCATGCCATTTGGGTTGCGCAATGTAGGCGCGAGCTTTCAGCGGCTGATGCACATTGCCTTGGGCCGGTAGCTCAGGAGGAACGCTAAAGCTTACGTCGATGGCATTGTGGTGAAGTCTCGGGAGGCAAAAACCCTGATACAGGACTTGGAAGAAACCTTCGCGAGCTTCAGTGAAGTGGACTTGTGGCTCAATCCGGAGAAGTGCGTGTTCGGAGTCCCCTCGGGCCAGCTCCTGGGCTTCCTCATGTCCCACAGGGGCATCGAGACCAACCCAGAGAAGGTCAAGGCAGTCGAAGACATGAGCCCACCGAAGACCCTCAGAGAAATGCAGAAGCTCACCGGGCGTGTAACCGTGCTAGGACGTTTCATCTCCAAGATGGGGGAGCGAGCACTGCCCTTCTTCAAGCTGATGAAGAAGAAGGGCCCCTTCGAATGGACTGAAGAGGCCGACAAGGCATTCCAAGATCTCAAGAGGTACCTTACCAGCCCTCCGGTGATGGTAGCTCCGCGCCCTTGGGAGCCCCTGGTGCTCTACCTTGCGGCCACCCCCTACTCCGCCAGCGCAGCCCTGGTGGCGGTTAGAGAGGAGCTCCGGACCAAGGCCGCAGCCACCGCCTAGGCCGAAGTAGAGCAAAGCCAAGAAAGCCTCACGAAGACCGCGACCGCAGCCGAAAAGGATCAACCTCAGCAGGGGAGCACACCCGGAGCGGAGGAGGCCTCTCCAAGCGACCAAGCGCTGGGGGCTCCGTCGTTTCAGGAGGCACCTCAACCTCCGGAGGACGCGAGCTGCGCCAGCACCCTCAACCTCGTCGAGCACCCTGTGTACATCGTCAGCACGGTGCTACGGGACGCAAGGGCGCGGTAACCCATGCCCTAAAAACTCCTCCTCGTGCTGTTGGTGGCTTCGCGCAAGCTGCGGCACTACTTCCAAGGCCATCCCATCAAGGTCGTCGCAGCATAACCCTTGGAAAGGGTACTCAGGAGCCCCAACTCAGCTAGAAGAGTCGCCGAATGGAACATTGAACTGCAAGTGCTTCAGCTGGAATTCAGCACGACTAGAGTCATCAAGGGAAATGCACTTGCATATTTCTTGGCAGAATGGGCAGAGGCACCGGGCCTCAAGGCAGGCGAGGACCGGTCGCTTTCCCCGGGAAGCGAGGCACCGGATGGCTGGGTCATGTACTTCGATGGGGCATTCTCCCGACATGGCGTGGGGGCTGGCGCAGTGCTCGTATCTCCTACTCAGGACAAGCTCTACTACGTCGTGCAACTCTGCTTCCAGCACGGAGAAAAGCTCTCCAACAACATAGCAGAATATGAAGGCCTGATAGCAGGCTTGAAAGCTGCAGTCGCCTTGGGAGTAAAGCACCTCATCATCAAGGGCGATTCGCAACTCCTCGTCAACTTCTCCAACAAAGTATACGAGCCGAAGGACGAGCACATGGAGGCCTATCTCGCGGAGGTTTGCAGGATGGAGAAATAGTTCTGGGGGCTGGAGTTGTAGCATGTGCCTCGCGGTACCAATCAAGAGGCTGATGACATCACCAAGAGGGCGTCTAGGCGGCTGCCTCAAGAGCCTGGCATCTTCGAGGAGCGACTCTTCAAACCCTCGGCAGCACCATCACTATCAAGCATGGCACAACCTAGGGAGGAGCTCCCTCAGCTGCCTGCCTCGGGAGCCCCGGCATGCGGCCCGGCCTCAGGGGCACGCTTGCTCCTGGCACTTGAACCTCAGGAAGGATGTTGGACCGCAGAGTTCAAGGACTACTTGTCGCAAGGGACCCTGCCGGAGAAGGAGGAGGACGCGGAGCGTGTGGCGCGGTAGGCCACGGCCTACTACATCAAGGACGGAGAGCTCTACTGGAAGAGACCAAACGACGGGTCCTCACATTGCATTTCCACGGAGCAAGGGAAGGAGCTGTTGGCAGACATACACGGTGGAGACTGTGGGCACCACTCATCATCACGAACCCTCGTTGGCAAGGCGTTCCGTAGTGGGTTCTACTGGCCCACAACACTCAACGACGCCATCGTGCTGGTGAAGGCTTGTGAAGCCTGCCAATTCCACGCCAAGCAGATCCATTAGCCGGCTCAGGGCCTGCAGACCATACCCCTCTCATGGCCATTCGTGGTTTGGGGGCAGGATATTCTGGGCCCATTCCCTCGGGCGCCAGGGGGCTATCGCTACCTCTATGTTGTCGTGGACAAGTTCACCAAGTGGGCTGAGATGGAAGCTGTCCACACCATCCAAGCGGACTTCGCAGTCAAGTTCATTAGGGGCCTCGTGAGCCGATTCGGGGTGCCTAACTGCATCATCACCGACAACGGTTCGCAATTCACCAGCAATCTCTTCAGAACGTACTGTGCTAACCTTGGAACGCAGATATGCTACGCTTAGGTAGCACACCCCCGGAGCAACGGCCAGGCTGAGCAAGCCAACACGGAGGTCCTAAAGGGCCTCAAACTAGGACCTTCAAGAATAAGCTGGAGGCCTGCGGCAAGGGCTGGTACGACGAGCTCCAGTCTATGCTATGGTCTATCCGCACAACTGCAACCAAGTCGACTGGCAAAACCCCGTTCCTCCTCATCTAGGGAGCTGAAGCAGTCCTCCCTCACAAGGTCAGGCATCGTTCCGTGCGGGTCCTGGCGTTCGACAAGGTACAGCAGGACGCCATGCGGGGGACGGATCTCGTGCTGGGGGAGTAATGCCGTCGAGAGGCCGCGCTGCGGGCGGCAAGATATCAACAGGCGCTGCGACGATACCACTGCTGCAACATCCGCCCCAGAACTCTTGAGGTAGGGGACCTCGTGCTCATACGGGTCCTCTCCAGGGAGGGGCTGCACAAGCTCTCTCCCATGTGGGAGGGCCCATTCAAGGTTGTTCATGTTTCCAGGCCCGGCTCCGCATGCTTGGAGACCCGGGAGGGGGTGCCCATCCCGAACGCATGGAACATTCAACATCTCCGGAGGTTCTACTCCTGAGAGAGGCCCAGTGCCTAACGAAAAGGCCCGGAGCCTGTGAAGAAGGCCAATGCCTGTGAAGCTTGCCGCTTTTGGGAAAAGTCCTGGTGCCTGTGAAGAAGGCCAATGCCTGTGAAGCTCGCTCCCCCCTCAAGAAAAGGCCCGGTGCCTGTGAAGAAGGCCAATGCCTATGAAGCTCGCCACCCGTTACACTCTCACATAATAATGAGTGGGGCCGTACATGCCCCGGAGTCTCCGTAGTGCCTCCACTGGGCATCGGGGCTCCCGCCCACGCCCAGTGGCAGCACTTAGCTCCGCGCTGGTGAGAAGACGTCAAAGACTAGATTAGGTGCCGGACGCGGCTTTACATTTGCTTTCTGCAGTTGGTTAGTTCTTCTTTATTCGAAGCTTTAGTTGGAGTTGCTTTCAGTGTTGTGTGGCGCCTAGCCTGTGCTTTGCGTCTTTACCCTTTGCTTGAACCTACTTTCCTTTCGTGACCCTCGCGAGGGAGGCTGCACGGGCACCCTCACGAGCATCGTCTGGTTTAATTTCGCGAGGTTCCTCGGCCTAGGTTCGCAGAGGGAGCACTCCTCCCAGTCAATGCCCCCCGGGCATCACGACGCGAACACCGGGCTCAAGCTTGCCCTCCCCGCGGCCGGGGGCTGAAACCTGACCCTCCGACAAGTTTCTCCTTACAGGCCTCAAAGACCCGTGACAAGGCCTCCGGCTGAAGCCTCCCGAGGCTGGCGCCGCTACGAGTCCCTCCTACCGAGCCAAGTTGTTCCTACGCGTGAGCATGCAGCACCATAGCATGGCACAAAGATAGAAGGAATAGCATGATAATGAAAAGCAATAGTCTAGAATACCCCCGCGGGGCTCCATGCTTCTCTCTCTATGCAGATAAGGCAAAATAGGCACGGCCCGGCCGTCTACAGCAGGAAGAAGATTTGTGTCATCTTCCGAAGCTCAGGCGATCTCCTCTTCAAGCTTCACCTGGGCACGACGGTGGGACGATCCACCTTCCCCCTCGAAGCGAGCACGACAGCGCGGAGTCTGGTCACGGTCGCCACTGGAGGAGCTGCCATCGGAAGCAGAGTCGCCAAAGCTTGAAGAGCTGCGGGTGCCGCCAAGCACACGCCCGACCTCGCCTTCGCCGTTGCCGTCGCCGAGGATGAGCGGACGACCGTCGTCATTACCTTCGGGGCAGCACCCAGCACAAACGTCTGCCAGCAGCGAGTCAACGCCATGTTCCCGGCAACGGAAACTTCCACCGCCACCCAAGAGGCCCTGCTGCAGCAGCCATCCGCCTGGTGCCAGAGCCCGCTCGTGGCACCAGTTGGCAGCTCGCCGGCGAAGAAGCGAGGGAGCTGAAGCCAAGTACCGGCCGGATCCTCCAACCAGACGACGAACTCCGGCAGCACCTCCGCAGAATGGAATCGTGTGCAGGGAGGCCGCGCGGCTATGGTGCATCTCCCCCCACCGATCAAGCGGCCTCCGCCGAGGCCTCGGGTAGTCTTCGGGGGAGTCGCGGGATGCTTGCGGGGGCGGCCCCGGCCGCACTTGGCTGGAGGAGAGTCAGGCCCCTCCCGGTGGGCCTTCCCCTTCTCCACGGTCGAAAACCTCTTCGTGGGTGCCATGGGGCGCGATGAGTCAAGGGGGAGAGGTGAAGAAGAAGAGGCGGAGTAGGGAGAGATGGACTGGAAGGGCTCGCGTCGTTCCGTACTTATAGCCGGAGGAGGCCAACCATCGGTCACCATGATCGCAGGTAATCATGACCCATTTTTGCATGCAGGGACTTGTCAAGTCATGCGGTTGCCGAGGCGTTGTGGGGAAGCGGGGACGCCCACGTCCAATCAATCGCCACGCGGCGCCCGAGGCCACGGGCTATTGGGGCCCATGGCGCTTCGCACTTGCCCCTTCGCTTCTCTGCTAGGCCAAGTCTGGCCGCGCCTTGGGCCCGGGGGCTACTGTCAGTGTTTTGGGAACGGGGGACCCCAGACTTGCCTGCCTGCGGCCTGCGGCGTGGCTCAAGCGGAGGCCTAGTGTAGCCCAGCTTCATCAGCTCAAGCTCAAGACCCTCGTGAGGGGCTAGGCCTCACAGGGCGGATGACAGGAAGCTTCCTTAGGAGCAGCCTCATTAGGCAGGCTCGCAAGGAGGCAGAGAGATCAAGGCAGGGTACCTCGCGAGGTGCCCTAATGCAAGCCATGACGATCGAGACCAGGCGGGCGCCGACCTACAGAGTGTCCTTCTTTCCCCTTTGGTGCAAAGGGGGCAAGCACAAGCCAAGGCATCAGGCAAAGGTTACCGTTTCGGTGCAACAAGACCAAGACCAGCAGAACGGCAGGATGGAGGTCATCGTGGAGCCTAGGACGGCGTCACCATCAGAGTCTTTGGCGGTCGAAGACCAACTTTAGTCAGGATAAGTGTACTAGATGTTCCCCTTCAAAATGGCCAATTGTTGGCGCCCTTCCCGCTCATTATTTGGGAAGAGACCCAAGGCCTCCCTCTATAAATAGAACTAGCCACCACAGAGTAGGCATCGAGGTTTTGGGTAGACTAGAGAGAGAGAGGCGACTGAACTCACCCAAGCAGTTCATCGCACCAGCCCAAGAACAGCCCCTCGTGAGGCTGTTCTCCCTTTGTATTGTTCATCATCAGCCCCTGAGGCAATCCACCACACCACACACTGGAGTAGGGTATTACACCACAATGGTGGCCTTAACTAGTATAAACATCGTGTCCCTTGTGTGTTCTTCTTTCTAGCCTAGATTCCTTGCGAGGCTTCGAGACATGAGTTGGTAGGGGAAAGATCTTCGTGCGCACCCCAGAGTTCAAACATCAAGGGTCTGCCGAAACCCGAAATCCGACAGCGTAATACTAGAATTCTTAATTGTAAACTAATAAACCTGCTAAATGGGTCATGGAACTTTGCAAACGGTTCTAGCAGTAAAAACTCTTGTGATGGATAGCCCAATGCCACATAGTTTTCCTCATCAAATCATGTGTGATGTAGTTGATAAAAGCAAACGGTTAACCAAGGCAGAGCGTGTGTGATAGTTACATGTATCACACATGAGCCTATACATAAACCTTTGTGGGATGTACATACGAATGGAAACGTTTCCTTGGATTCACTCTGTGGGATGTACATAAGAACGGAAATGTATTCCTTGGAATGACTATGTGTGATATACATACCTACGGAAATGTTTTTCTGGGATTCACCGTGTGGGATATACATACCTACGAAAATGTTTTCTGGGATTCGTCATGTGGGATGTACATACCTGCATAAATGATTGGGTTTCCGTGGGTCACCCAATCGCACACGAACTCATTCGGTGTCCCAGGAGGGCCTATCCCCGACGGTTTCTGGGTCGTGTGGGAAGGACCCCCTAATCGCCCACACTCACTAGGTGACGGTCCAAATGTCGTGGTGGAAAGGAGTTTAAAACCGTTTGTATAGCATCGACTCGTACCAGTGGGAAGCCGTCCTCAATTAACTTAAAATGGAGGACATGCCCTTCCTACAAGCTGTGGGTGCGGGCAAAGGTCTTCCAGCCTCGGCCAAAGTACATAACGTGAGGGGAGGGGAAGTCTACGTCAACATGAATGATGTCGTTCCTGCAGCCCCTCATGTGCAGCTTCAACGCGCGTGGTTTCTCGAGTTCCATCACCCTCCCAAAGGGAGTGCGAAGACAGAGGCGGCCATGTGGGGTCTTGTACAGCCTGATGAAGAACTCCAGAGGCTGATCTTCGACGTGGCCTTCCAACAGAGGAGGGGCCTCTGGTGGAGGAGCAGTCTGGGCGCCACCTCACCCTCCTCCTCCCCGGGCACCTCGACAGCTTCGGCCTCGTCCCCTCCCTCCTCCTCCCCGGGCTCCCCGATGGCCTCGGCCTCGTCCCCTCCCTCCTCCTCTCGCAGTGGGTTCCATCCCTGCACTCTCAGAAGGAGGAGGAAGACGATGTCGAGCAGAGGCTCTCATCGCCGTCACTGGGGTGCCACCGAGCCCTCGCCCTCTCGTCATGACAAGCGGGGAAGAATTTGAAGAAAGGAAGATGCAAGGTGTGTGAATAAGACCATCACTCCTATCTCCTTTAATAGCAGAGCGAGGCCGGGAGGTTGGCCTTTCTTTCAGAAGGCAACTGCCCCGCTCCTCCAATACGGCTTCCCTGCACCTGCAACGGCCCAGGGAATCAGAGCCGACCTTCTGCGCCAATGAGTGGCGCCCGGTCTTCGGCCATGGCACACATTTCCGCCCCCTCTGCATCCACCACCTACCCAACGCAATGCTTGCAGGACACGTGGTGGGCATCCAAAGGGCGAAGGGAAAGTGGGTGGAAGTTTTTTGCCCCGTGATCATGGGGCGTGGGCAGTCCGTGAGCCATGATCTAGTTTTCTTCGTAACGTTCAGCATGGCATGTGGAAAAACCGGAAACTGGCCCGGCCTCAAGATAATGAAGAAGCAAATAATAACTCAATAAACGAAGTCGCCTCGGCACTCTTGCATGTGCACTAGCTAGGGCCTGCCCCGACGAAGCCTAGTGGCGCGATCATGCCAGGCCCGGGGGCTTCTGTCGGTGCAACACACCCTGGGTCCGTTTCCTAGACTGTGCACACACACGAGGACAAGTTCACAACATCCTGACCAACTCAAGCAAGATGGATCGATTCCCTTAAGGGATCCAAGCAAAGATCAAGAAGACCAAGAGTAGCCCGAGGGGCCAGATATTACTAAGGGAAAAACCTCCCCTGCCAGGCAGGCGAGCCTGGCGGAGACAAGGTTTTCCCTGGAAGCGAGCCTCCTCTGAATCATCCTGGCAGGCCTAAGGGGACCAGCGATTACGAACCACTTCACTGCACCACCTCACCACAACGTACGTCGTCGATTAGTATGGTGTCAAGCTCCAAGGTGACTACGTGGTTGCTAAATGCCACATGGCAGCCACCTCCTACAGAAAATACCTACAAGCGACACCCGTCCTACGACGTATCGAGCAAGCAGGCGCCAAGTTGGGAAACACCCCGGAAGAGCCTGTCGGGCAAGCTATTATGTGACATTGAGCGGCGCATTAATGCGCTCTGTCAGCCTGCAGAGTTAGGTATGATAGCACAGTTCGCTATCTAGTCAGTCCATAATGACTGATTTGCCACTATCGTGACCCCTTGATCTATAAAAGGAGGCCCATGGCAACCTTAGAAAGGATTCAAACCTTGTCCACTCGTACGCGCATAGTGTCACGCCCAATATGCGACCCTATCCAAAAGGAACTCGATGGTCCCACCAAGGATAGACCCGCATATTGAAATGCTTTTGCAAGGTGGATATCATTACATCAACATTACATAATAGATGGGGATACATACAAGAGGCATACAATGCCACACGAATACAACATCATCTTACATAAGAGCCACACCCGACTACGGATGAAACACAAACAGAAATTCAAACGACATCCACCCTGCTAGCCCAGGCTGCCGACCTGGAACCTATCCCCTGATCGAAGAAGAAGCAGAAGAAGAACTCCAAAACAAGCAAACATCGCTCTTGCGTCATGATCATCGCATAACCTGTACCTGCAACTGTTGTTGTAGTAATCTGTGAGCCACGAGGACTCAGCAATCCCATTACCATGGGTATCAAGAATAGCAAAGCTTAAAGGGAAAGGAAGGGGTAAAGTGGTGAGGTTGCAGCAGCAACTAAGCATATATGGTGGCTAACATACGCAAATAAGAGCAAGAAGAGAGCAAAAGGAACGGTTGTGAAGCTAGCAATGATCAAGAAGTGATCCTGAACTCCTACTTATGTCAAACATAACCCAGAAACCGTGTTCACTTCCCGGACTCCGCCGAGAAGAGACCATCACGGCTACACACGCGGTTGATGCATTTTAATTCGTATCTGGTGTCAAGTTATCTACAACCAGACATTAACAAATTCCCATCTGCCTATAACCGCAGGCACAACTTTCGAAAGATTATACCCTGCAGGGGTGTCCCAACTTAGCCCATGATAAGCTCTCGCGATCAACGAAGGATATACCTTCTCCCAGGAAGACCCGATCAGACTCGGAATCCCGGTTTACAAGACATTTCGACAATGGTAAAACAAGACCAGCAAGACCGCTCGATGCGCCGACAATCCCGATAGGAGCTGCACATATCTCGTTCTCAGGGCAACACCGGATGAACACTACGTACAACTAAAACCAGACCTCGAGTTTCCCCGAGGTGGCGCTGCAAGTGCCTCTGGTTCAGACCAACACTTAGACAAGCATTGGCCCGGGGGGGCTATAATAAAGATGACCCTCGGGTTAATTACTCCCAAGGGAAATGTAGGTGGTGGTGAGGCAAATGGTAAAACCAATGTTGGGCCTTGCTGGAGGAGTTTTATTCAAAGCGAACTGTCAAGGGGGTCCCATAAATCACCCAACCGCGTAAGGAACGCAAAATCCAGGAACATAACACCGGTATGACGGAAACTAGGGCGGCAAGAGTGGAACAAAACACCAGGCATAAGGCCGAGCCTTCCACCCTTTACCAAATATATAGATGCATTAATTAAATAAGAGATATTGTGATATCCCAACATAATCCTGTCCACCATGGAGCAATCTTCAACTTCACCTGCAACTAGCAACACTATAAGAGGGCTGAGCAAAGCGGTAACATAGCCAAGCAATGGTTTGCTAGGAAGGGTGTCAAAGGTTAGAGGTTCATGGAAATTTGGGAGGCTTGATGAGCAAAAGATAGGTAACGCAACATAGCAATAGAACAAAGCAAATAGCATAGCAATTATAGTAGTGAGATCCAGGGTAGCAGTCATCTTGCCTGAAATCCCGCTAGGAAGAAGAACGAGTCCATGAAGAAGATGAAGCCACGAAGACGAACCAAGCGTAGACGAACGAATCCTCACGATCGCAACGAAACGGGAACTATGGAGAAGAAGCACACAACATAGTAAACGCACCACACATGAACAAGGCATGATGCATAACAAGCATGATGCATGACAAGGCTAGATGAAGCTACTCATGGCAAGAGATGAGACAAACAAGAGCAACACATCAAGGCAAGTTTAAATGAGGCCGGGAACAATATATAACAATTCCGGTAAGTCCTCATATGCAAATTTCGAAATTGGTCCAGATCTGAATAAACCTTATGTTCAAGTTGTTAAACAGCAAGTTAAAATGCACCAAGATGATCTACACGAGATTCTAGTCAAGTTACATATGAAGTTCATTAGATTTGGAGCTACGGCCTCGAAGATATGAGCGAAACAAGTTAAACATGGCATTGATGCACAATGCATACAAACATCAAGCAAACACCTCAAAACATGGATGCAACATGATAATATGAAACTACATGCAAAATCAAGCAAGTTTCATATAGAGCACACTCAAAACGGAGCAACGGTTCAACATGCTACAGCATCTATACAAGTTTATACAAGTTTATACAAGTTTAAACAAGACATGAACACTCAAATCTATACAAGTTTAAAGGACAAGCTGTCCAAAACATCAACTAGGCATATTGCAAGCATCAAAACAGCATGCTACAGCATCTCAACATGAAAACAAAAGGCATGGGCATGATGCACAGGTAAAGCATAACAAGACATGAACACTGAGCTACCTCCAGAAATCACTAGAACATGCTCAAACACACATGGCAAGATTGCAAATAATAACAGTTCAGACTTTGCAGAAAATAACATCAGGTTGCAATGTTTAGAGCTATCAAACAACATGTTACAGGAAATTATCATGGCAAACAAAGGCATGGGATGAATCTACTAATTGCATAGAACAAGAGTCCCTTACTGACCAAGAGATAAAAAGGATCAGAAGATATGATGGCACCCATGTAAACATAGCAAGTTATAATACAGATTCTTACATGGCAGGAACAATAATAAGTAGGCATGTTGGTGAGCTTGCACCACTCACCACAGAGCAATACATGGCATGGCAAGGCAACCAACAGTAAGAAGACATATTTGTGAAGCTAAGCATGGCAATAGCAAGTTCATAGGGTACATGGATCACTAGCAACAATCATGGAAACAACTGAACTTAATGTTAACAGGCTGACAGCAACATTATTTAGCAACTTTGGAGCAAGATTACAACAAGCTACAGCAGGCTATAATTGCAAGCAGGGGCATGGATGGATAGAGCATAACATGTAGAACAAAACACCCTTAGTGAACATCTCCAGATTATGCATAGAATGATTTGTAGAAGCAGGTTTACATAGCATCACGAAATAACAGATTCAGCCTAGCAAAACAGCAACAGCAAGTACCCTACTTAAAAAGCTTGATTCACTCACCACAAATCATTGCATGACAAGATAAGCATAGCATCAGCAAGAAGACATGTTTATGAAACAAACCAAGGCAAGAACAAGTTCATAGCATGCAAGGATCAACTACAACAACCTTGGCAAAATTGAATAACATGTAAACAATCTGCCAGGAAACATTTTGTAGCAAAAGTAGAGCAAGTAAAAGACATGCTAGACTACTCCATAATTTCAAACAAGGGCATGAATGGCTAAATAATAACAATATGTTCAAAACATCCTTACTGAAGTACCTCAAAATAAGCATGGATCTCTCTGTAGCATCAAGTTTACACGGCATGAAAATAACAGCAGAACAGGGACTGAAATCAGCAACATCACGAAGCCTAGTTTGCATGCTTGTGCTAGTCACCACATTGATCACAAAAATACATGGTAAGCACCTCTGTAAAGAAGACATGGCATAGTTCAAAACACATGTAGACATCAACCTCATAGGATGCACACATCAATCATGGAAAAAATGACAAATGAGCATGTTCTGTTAACAAACAGCAGACAACATCATGAAGCACTCTTGCGACGAGGATTCAGGCATCAAGATGAGCTGAAATGAACATGATGCACTGGAATGAAATGAATTACTCATTGAGACGAACAATTTGACATATTACACGCATGAAATGGAGCAGTATGCATGGATATATGATGCGATGAACATGGCATGAAAATGTCAGGGACTTGGTCATTTTACTGAAAAAAACAGGACAGGCGCTAGATTACTAGGGTGTGCTCGGCAGGATTTAGGCGGGCTCTCACCATTGGGCTCAGCCCAGGACGGTGGCGCGGCTGGACTGCGCTGCGGATGAGGCCGGCCCACTCGGGAGGGCATGGCCCATGCGGGCGAGGGATGGATCGGGGCTCCTCCCGATACGATCCGAGCGGCGAATGGAGGCGAGGGCGAGGAGCCGGAGCTCGGGGCGAGGCCGGGCGCGGCACGGCGGCGCCGGCCGGCGAGGAGGTCGAGGAGGCGCGTCCCGGCCGGCGAAGCGGCGAAGGGACACCGGCGCGGGGCGAGGCGGGGGCGTCGGCGCTCGGCGTGCGGGACAGGGCGGCGAAGGAGCAGGCGGCGCTCGAGCGGCGACAGCGGGGCGCTCCGGTCGCCGGAGCTGGTCGCCGGCAACGGCGCGAAGGCGGCGGATGGCGGCGCAGCCGGGAGGACATGTTCAAAAAACATGTAGACATCAACCTCATAGGATGCACACATCAATCATGGCAAAAATGACAAATGAGCATGTTCTGTTAACAGATAGCAGACAACATCATGAAGCACTCTTGCAACGAGGATTCAGGCATAAAGATGAGCTCAAATGAACATGATGCAATGGAATCAAATGAAGTACTTATTGAGTCGAACAATTTGACATATTACAAGCACGAAATGGAGTAGTATGCACGGAGATATGATGCGATGAACATGGCATGAAAATGTCAGGGACTTGGTCATTTTACTGAAAAAAAACAGGACGGGGCTCCTCCCGATCCGTTCCGAGCGGCGACCGAAGGCGAGGGCGAGGAGCCGGAGCTCGGGGCGAGGCCGGGCGCGGCACGGCGGCGCTCGTCGGTGAGGAGGTCGAGGAGGCACGTCCCGGTCGGCGAGGCGGCGGAGTGACGCCGGCGCGGGGCGAGGTGGGGGCGTCGGCGCTCGGCGCGCGGGACGGGGCGGCGGAGGAGTGGGCGGCGCTCGAGCGGCGGCGGCGGGGCGCTCCGGTCGCCGGAGCTGGTCGCCGGCAACGGCGCGAAGTCAGCGTAGCCGGGAGGTGCCCGAGCGCGCACGGCGGCGGAGGACGGGCCCGGCGCAGCCCGGTTCGGCCCCAGGGCGGGCCGGATCTGGGCCCCGGGCGGCGGCGGTGATGTGGGCGCAGGCGGCGGTGACGTGGCGCAATGTGAGTGGAGGGGAGCGGCGGCGGGGCTGACGTGGCGACGCCCGATTGGTCGGAGTGAGGTGGCGGTGGACATGTCCGGCCGGATTGGACATGTCCGTCGGCGGAAGGAAGAGGAGGCTAGGGTTTCGGGGGAAAACATCAGCGAAAATGGACGGGGAGGACGTTTTTATAGGTAGAGGGAGCTAGGAGAGTCCAAATGAGGAGCGGTTTTCGGCCACGCGATCGTGATCGAACGACCAACAGCATGGAGGGGAGTTTGCTGGGTTTTGGGCCAGTTTGGAAGGGGTGTTGGGCTGCAAATAGAGAGGGGGTTTTACGGTTACCCGGTTAACCGTTGGAGTATCAAACGAACTCTAAATGGCACGAAACTTGACAGGCGGTCTACCGGTGCTATACCAAGGCCGCTTGGTAAGACTCGGTCCATTCCGAGAACGTTTAACACCTGCACATGAAAACAAGGTCTGAGAGGGGCAACGGGCGCGCGCGAGAGGTCCGGACTCCGAACGGACAACGGAGAGAACTGGGAGAACCCGAATGGATGCAAGTTTTTAAAAACATGCAGATGAAATGCAGATGATGACATGGAAAAATGCAACACGCAAGCAAATGACATGGCAACGACGACGAATAACTGAAGGACACCTGGCGCATCGGATCCGGGGCGTTACACATAGTCACTCTCGTCCCAAGGCAACCCTGCCGGGCAATTGCGATGCGCTTTTCCACCACCATCCACCATCAATCCACCAAAGCAGGGGTAGGTTTTTATGCCTCGTGGCGGCCCGAACCTGGGTAAAAATTACCCGTGTAATCTCTGTCGTGCTGCCTCACGCTCCTCCGCTCTTTGTGCAATCTGCCATCCCCCCGCCAAACCAGAAAGGGGCTCGTAGCCCCATAGGTGGCTGTGGTTCCCCACGACAAAGGGTTGGACGGAGTTTTTGGAAGAATCAACAAGCAAAATATATGCTTCTTGTGGCCTTATGGAAAACATATCAAACTTATGAGGTGAATACCTGCCACTAACGGAATCAATTAATTTGATTGAGAACACCAAAGAGATGAGAAACTTCTTCCACCAAGATGATAAAGATATAACTTGGATCATTGATAAGCACCATAATAGCCACATTCCTTGGGTAAGGCTTTAGGTGAAATATAACCCAAGATAAGTCCAATGAAGAGATTGATAGGTTGCAAAGGATCTCTTGAAAGAAGAGAAAATGATGGGTTTAAATATCTCATTCTTAACAAGTTGTGAACCTTGAAACACGAAGGGAAATTGTCAAGAATGACATAACACCACCTCAAAAGATAAGGAAGAAAGGATTGCACTTCGGAATGCACAATGAAAAATACTTCAGGTCCTCCAACAAAATCTTGACGAACATTTCAAGGATGAATGAAACCTTTGATGAACCACCATGATTAGCCTTCGTGAGAACTCCGGTAATAAAAGAATGATGAGAAAGAAGTGAAGGATGAAAAGAATAAGATTTAAGCCTTGCAATGATTTAGATGGAGGTTCCGACGAGATAATTGAGTTAGTTGAGAACTCTGGAAAGATGAACAACTTGTAATCGAGAATTACTTCCTCATCTGAACAAACTCCATAAGAAGGAATCAAATCACCTTCATCAAACAAGATTAAGAATTGTGTCATACTTACCCTTCATCAACTTAAATTGATGACATGCAACGGATAGGCATGCTACTTATTCTTTGAAGAGATTAAAGAGAGATATAGCGCCAACTTGGGAAGGTTTTCAACGAACCATGGGTAAGAATTTGGAACAAGCGAGGAAAAGAGAACGAATCGCCGGGAGGAATTGGAAAATGAGCGAAGTTACTTGAGGGAATTTAGATAGAAGATAACAAAGAGATCACCAGCTCACTAGAGAATACTTTGAACAATGCACCGATAAGATTTGGAGAACGAGAGCTCAAAGCTGAGAATGAGTAATATTCAGAAAAGATGGCCTTCGGATGATCGAGAAAGGAAAGTAACTCCTGAAATGCGTCGGATGGGTGAAAATAATTCCCACAATCGAATACAATTGTGAGGATGGTATGAAGCTAGAACCATGAATCTTCAAGAGAAACGATCAAAATTTAAGAGAAATTATTCTTCAATCTTCAAAGCTTAGAATGACGCTGAGAAACACCACCATGAATTGTTTAGACGTCGTGGGAGGATGAAAAGCGAAGAGGTTGAGCCAACAATGAAAATAATTTGTAATCGATCTTGGAAAGGCATCTTCCGAGATATCTTCAGCACTCCGGAACAAATGGAAAGCGAGAGGTGAATGATTAAGAGGTCCACTGGCATGAGAAAACATTTGAAACAAGGAAAGGGATATGCTCAACACTGAAAGCATGCATTTAGTTGATTGGGGAAGAAAATGAGAACAAAGAATGTTGAACTTGAAGTTCCTAAGCATCTTCATGAGAAATCACTGGATAAGAACGTTAAAGGAGAAGGATTGAGAGACTTTGCATGAATAGAAAGCATACTTGATTAAGAATTCCGGCTCCAAGAAGAAAAAGGGTGGAAGGGTGGGAAAAACAAAGGAAACTTGGGATGAATGGAATGAACAAATCCTCAGGCTTCTCAATAGTGCTCATATGGAATAACTTGAAGAGAAGTGCACCGGTTGGAAAAAATTGACATGACAATCTTGATGATCAAGAAGGATTAGCACTCCCATAGAAACATGATAACACCATTTACGAAGGATCAACATTTGACATCGAAGCAACTCGAATACCACAACTCAAAACAAAACAAAGATTTGTCTTACAGAATCAGCCAGAAACAAATACATAACCCCTCATGCATTTGTTGGAAGGATATCCTAGGCAACTATTTGAATTCCCACATAACAACTCCCAAAAAATTTTGGTTACGCTATCTGGTGTTGGGGATATGGGGAGGCACAAATATCGCACACAACTAACAAATCCTACACTCCAACTATATCCATTCATCAACACATAACCAGGAAAACCTCGAAAATCATGTACCTCAGACCTTCGAACACACTACGATACAAGACATGGAGGATCATCCATGCTATCTCCTCCAATACTGGGGAAAAGTCATGACACTGTTTGCCACCATGAAAAGTATAGCAGCGTTTCGATGTCGGCGAACTCTGTGTTGGTGCAACACACCCTGGGTAAGTTGTCCAGACTATGCATAGGCCTAAGAGCAAGAAAGCAACATCCAAGACCAGACCAAGCAAAAGAGATCAGCTCTTCAAGGAGTCAGATAGCAGATCAAGAAGACCAAGTGAAGCCAAAGGAAACAAGATACCACCAAGGCAAAACCTCCCTTGTCGGGCTGTTGCCCCAAGGTAACTGTCCTGGACTAGAGTGTCGCGTCTCCACCATGGTCCTCCCATCAATCCATCAAAGCATGAGTAGGGTTTTACGCCTCGCGGCGGCCAGGACCTGGGTAAAACTACTCGTGTGATCTTTGTCGTGTTGTGCTACTTTTTCTGCTCTTTGTGCAATGTGCTCATCCCCCCTGCTGAACCACAAGGAGCTGATGGACCCATAGGTGGCCGTGGTTTCCCACGACATCTCTGGTGTGCCAGGTAGGGGCCTGCGCTTTCACGAACCCGAGAAGCGAACACAGCGCGTCATCTTCATATTGTTTTCTTCAGCGACGGCTCCATCGCCCATGGCGCCCAAGAAGAAGCCCGGTGCCACAGCCCATCCATCCACTTCGAAGGCCCCGTCGCACGCGGCCGCCAACACCGCGGGGGCTGCAGGGACGCATGGAGATATGGACGTTGTAGGGGATGTGGCCGACGCAGGCAGCATCGTTACCACCTCCCCTGCGGCCGAAGCGAGGGCGGGAGGCACTGGAGAAGGAAAGCACCAACAGCGTCCTAGTGGCCATGCTCCATGAGGTACGGGTAGAGATATCATTCCGTCTGCATGTCCTCGCCCGGCCGTGGGGCACAGCTGTAGCGGTGGCACTCGCTCTGGGGCGAATTGCGACTCTTCGGCCGCTCCCACTGCGGGTGTTGCCGCAAGGCGTGCGCCACCCCCAGGACGAGCTGACACAGTTGACGCGCCAAAGGGGCTGCTAGCCGTCAAGCGCCTCCACCTCGTCACCACGCCATTCAGGCAGCTGGATCATGATGATGAGAACACGGTGCAGCTACTACTGGCACCATTAGGAGCCAACTAACGTTACAGTCTACGTCATCATCCATGCCAAGCACCGCTTTTGAGGCCATGGCGCGGGCCCAGCTGCTGTTGAGATTTCCTGCAGCAACCGATTGGATGGATGAGTGGAGAGCCGCCATTCAAATCTTGATTGGTTTTCATAGTAAGGTAATCGAGCACCTCCTTGCTGTCTACCCACATGCCTGACCCGTCAAACATAAGGTCTGGAAGCAAGCTTTGGAGCGGCAGCAATTCATTGCCGAGGAGATCAAGAAACTTGAGGTAGATAGTCTGGTCAGAGGAGTACTGCATCAATTTGGTTAGCAAATCCTGTGGTGGTATGCAAGGCTAATGGAAATGGAGGCTTTGCATAGATTTTGCAGATCAAAACAAGGCGTGCCCGAAGGACCCATTCCCTTGTCGTGCATCGACCGTTTTGTGGATTCCACCTCCAGGTGTGACCTGCTTTCTTTCCTGGATGCATATTCTGGATACCATCAGATCTTTATGTCTAAGGAGGACGGAGAGAAGACGGCGTTCATCAGCCCATGTGGCACGTAATGCTTTCTACGGATGCCCTTAGGATTGATGAGCATTGGATCCACTTTTATAAGGGCAGTCCAGATTGGCTTGAGTCCCAGCTACACAGAAACATTGAAGCTTACATGGATGACATTGTGGTCAAGACCAAGGACAGATCAACTCTCAATCAGGATTTGGAAGAAACCTTCACTAATTTTCTCAAGATCAACTTGAAGCTGAACCCAGAGAAGTGCATGTTTGGCATTCCTTCCGACAAGCTACTTGGCTTCTTTGTGTCCCATCGGGGACTAGAGGCCAACCCCGACAAGATCAGGGCTATCGAGCAGATTCAAGCACCCAAGATAGTTAAGGATGTGCGGTGTTTAACTGTGTGTTGCCGCGGTTAGCAGGTTTATTTCCAAGTCTACCAAGCGCTTTGCCATTCTTCAAAATCTTGAAGAAGGCGGGACTTGTGGAGTGGACCCTGGAGGCGGATGCTGCACTACAAGATTTGAAAACCTATCTTTCCTCTGTGCCCACTTTGGTTGCTCCAAACCGCAAGAGCCATTGTAGCTATACTTAGTGGAAACTAATCAAGTGGTTAGTGCAGCACTAGTGGCGCAGCGGGAAGTGGATGAAGCGGCAGCCACAACCATTGTCCCCTCTGGAGAGGAAAGCGAACACGCCCAGGCAAGGTCAGATGTAGTTCAAGACAAGGGAGAGGAAGGCAGCCGAGACAGTCCCAAGGTTGCGGCAAGGAAGAAAGTGGCACATCACCTTGTGTACTTCGTCAGCTCCCTATTGTAGGGGTATAGATCAAGGTACTTTGGCATGTAAAATTTCATTTTTGGCCTCGTCATGGCATCAAGGAAACTGTGCCACTACTTCCAAGCACATGAGATCATAGTTGTCACCTGCTTTCTTCTACAAAGAACACTCAGAAACCCCGAGGTCACCCGCATGATAGTGGAGTGGGCCTTGGAATTTTCCAACTTTAGTTTGTAGTTTGAGAGCACATCAACTATTCAGAGCAGAGCACTGACAGAGTTTATTGCAGAATGGACACCAAACCCTAATGAAGAAGTATTGGAGACAGTTATTCCCAGCAAGGAAGCGCCACAGGAATGGATCATGTATTTCGATGGTGCCTTCTCCATGCAAGTTGCAGGGGATGGTGTGCTTCTCGTTTCTCCCACTTGGGAACACCTTAAGTCCGTCATCCAGATACATTTTCCCCAGGAGGAGGCTACCAACAATACTGCAGAGTACGAAGGGCACTTTGTCGGGCTCAGGATTGCAACAGAACTAGGCATCAAGAAGCTGATCATCCACGAAGATTCACAACTTGTGGTGAGACAAGTGAACCAGTATTACCAAAGTCCATTGATGGAGGCATACATTGAGGAAGTGAGAAAGTTGGAGGAGCGCTTTGACGGTTTGCAAACAGAGCACATACCAAACAGCGTTGCTGATCATCTTTCAAAGTGTGATGCGCAAAAACTCCATGTGGAACCTGAGACTATTGTTCTCCATCTGACTCAGCCCTTCGTATCCCTGGCAACAATGGCCAAAAAGAGGAGGAAACTAGACTCCGGCAAGCCTCTCCCGGTAGAACCTCCCGAGGTTCCCCGCAGAGAGCTTAGCAGGAACAACTCCCTTTTAGTTGCTGAGATGCCCCCTCCCGCCAGACCATCGGTCCCCGTGGTCAAGGAGTGCTCCCCCACGAAGGAGGAGGTACTACTAGTCCTCATTGTTGAGCCTCATGCTCCAACCTGGGCCCTGCACATAGTCCATTTCCTCCAAACTGGAGAACTTCCCGAATAGAAAGAAGAAGCTGAAAGAGTAGCCCGGAGGGCCAGTATGTATCAGTCCATTGATGACACGTTGTACAGAAGAAGGCACAATGGTGTGAAATTGAAGTGCATTGCCGGGAAGAAGGAAAAGAACTGCTAGCAATGATACACAAGGTGATGTGCGGCTCACACATCGGGTAGAGAGCTCTTGTTGGAAAAGCTTTCCGACAGGATTTTACTGGCCCACAGCCGTCCAACATGCAGTTGAGTCGGTCACCAAGTGTGATAGAGAGCTCTGGTTGGAAAAGCTTTTCGGCAAGGATTTTACTGGCCCACAGCCCTCCAAGATGCAGTTGAGTTGGTCACCAACTGTGAAGCCTGCCAGTTCCATTCCAAGAATATCCATCTGACTGCCCAAGCTCTTCAGACAATCCCTTTGTCATGGTCGTTTTCGGCCTGGGGGCTCGACATCTTGGTCCCCTTCCCCCGTGCTACCGGGGGAATTCTTGTTCATTGCAATCGACAAGTTTACAAAGTGGCTTGAAGTAGAGCACGTGAGAAAGTTGATTGCTCAGTCAGCTACCAAGTTCTTGAAAGGGTTGGTGTGCCGCTTCGGAGTCCCTGACCGAATCATCACCGACAATGGCACCCAATTCACGAGACACGCCTTCATGCTATACATTCATGCCCTCGAAAGCAAGATCTCATTCGCCTCTGTTGCTCATCCAAGGAGCAACGGGCAAGCTGAGAGGGAGAATGCTGAAGTGTTGTGAGGACTCAAGACAAGGACATTTGATAAGCTGGAGAAGTGTGCCAGGCGATGGATCAACGAGCTGGCGGTGGTTCTTTGGTCCCTCAGAACGACACCAAATCGAGCTACCGAGCAGACTCCCTTCTCCCTAGTCTATGGGGTAGAAGCAGTTATCCCCACGGAACTCATTTACAAGTCACCTTGAGTGCTTGCGTACGTTGAAGTAGTCCAAGAACAGCACCGGCGTGACGACACAGTGCTACTCGAGGAGAACCATCTCCTGGCTGCTATGCGTGTTGCACGCTACCAGCAAGCCCTGCATTGCTATCATAGCCACAGGGTTCATGCCCAGAGTTTTGAGGAAGGTGACCTTGTCCTTAGGCGTGTCAGTCCACCAAGGGTACAAACAAGTTGACGCTGAAGTGTGAGGGCTCTTATCGGGTAGTACGAGTCTCCAGACCTGGTGCAGTCCGTCTAGAGATCGGAGATGGCATTCAGTTGCAAAACTCATGGAACATTGAGCATCTCCGTAAGTTATACCTGTAAGGTGCAGCTGTGGGGTCGTGCCCGGCAACAACCCTTTTGTACATGCCTTGCCGATGTTGCATGTAACCCCTTGTACAAAGCCAGGCACAGACCCTGAGCAATAGAGAAATAAATGAAGCGCTGGGGGGCCCGACAAATTGCATGCTTGCATAAGCATATCTTGAGCATATCATGTTTATGTAGATAAGATCGCATGTGGCATCATTTTCATTTGCACTAAGCTGCAGGCTCTTACTGGGGATTTGGTCCCAAAGGAGAGAAGAGAAGGTGAGCCTACATCGCAATCCCCGGTAAGCAAGCAGATAATTCGTACTTACCCATACGTGTTCTGTAAGTAGAGACTTGTGCATACAAAAACCTCGCTACCTTTGAAACATAGGTGCTCCCATCCTTTGAGTCAAACGTTGCTTCTGTCTGGATGGTTGCAGTGGCCTTTGGCGAAAGGTTTGGGGGGGGAGGGCTGGTCCCTATTTATGATTTGTGCCCAGCAGGCCTAACTCCGCAGCAACAAATTGAGGGTACCGGCAGGATAGACTACCAGGGAAGACTTGTTTTCTTGAATGTATAGAGGCATTTCACCTCTGCATGGACATGTTATGTGTACAAGTACCCGACAAGGCTTGTCTTTTTCATTAAATATGTTGATCACCAAGTACAAATCTTACAGAACACAAACATGGATAAAAGAGATTACATAATTTGAACTAAAGTTTCGCAAGTGCCTACACATGTTAGATTTAAAAAAGATAAGTGCCCCATAATCCCCCTTTCTTGTTCCTCCTCCCCCGGGTATTGCGGTGGGAAGAGAAGAGAGCAGAAGGAGTGCCTGAGCAGACGCCCGACCCGATCTTGTCAGGGGCTTGCCAGGCGCAGCCTGACAAGATCGAGAGTGGCGATGCGGCAAAGGAGAGGTGCAGAAGGAGCAGCTCAGCGGTGCCCTGGTCACCGCCTCTAGGACCAGCGAGAAGCCGTTGCATGAGCACCTTGGGTAGAACCGCAGGAGCTCAGCTGGAAGACTGCTGGAGGGGGCGAAGGCACCAAGAGAGCGGCCCCCTCCCTGGCAACCCGAAGGCTGGTGATGATGGTGCCGGGAAGGGAGGGGAAGGGCGGAAAGACGAGGTGGTAGGTCGCCAATATGAGACGAAGGCGTCGGTGCCATCGTACTCCGACCTGACGCCCTGCCACCCGCCTTCTCCATCTTCCCTCGTTTTTTCCTCGTCACCACCATTCCGGGAGCATGCCGGCTCTGCGAGTCAACACATCCCCGGAGAAGCAGCAGGCTATGGCAGTGTCCGAGATGCGCAAGGGGCATCGCTCCCCTCCTCGGGGGGCAGGGAGATTTCGTTGTCTTAAACATTCGCCCCAACTTCACCCAAGGGAGCAATGCTGGGATTACCACAAGCCCCGAGCACCGCACCCTAGAAGGGCACCGAGGACGCATCGTCTCCAGCATAGGGGCGCCAAGTCACAACAGATCATAGCAAGATCCAGCACTCCCCACCAGACGGTCGGCCCGAGCAGAGGAGACAAGTGAGGGAGTCCTGGATTAGGGGGTCCTCGGACAGCCGGACTATGTACTTATGCCAGACTGTTGGACTATGAAGATACAAGATTGAAGACTTTGTCCCGTGTCCAGGACTCTCCTTTGCGTGGAAGTCAAGCTTGGCAATTCGGATATGTAGATTTCCTTCTCTGTAACCGACTCTGTGTAACCCAGCCCCCTCCGGTGTCTATATAAATCGGAGGATTTAGTCCGTAGGACCAGAACAATCATAATCTTGGGCTAGCTTCTAGGGTTTAGCATCTACGATCTCGTGGTAGATCAACTCTTGTAATACTCATATCATCAAGATCATTCAAGAAGGAAGTAGGGTATTACCTCCATAGAGAGGGCCGGAACCTGGGTAAACATTGTGTCTCCCGCCTCCTGTTACCATTAGCCTTAGACACACAGTTCGAGATCCCCTACCTGAGATCCTCTGGTTTTGACACCGACATTGGTGCTTTCATTGAGAGTTCCACCGTGTCGTCACCGTAAGGCTTGATGGCTCCTTCAATCATCCGCAACGATGGAATCCAGGGTGAGGTTTTCCTCCCTGGACAGATCTTCATATTCGGCGGCTTCGCACTGCGGGCCAACTCGCTTGGCCAACTGGAGCAGATCGATAGCTACGCCCCTCGCCATCAGGTCAGGTTTGGAAGCCTAAACTATACTGCCGACATCCGCGGAGACTTGATCTTCGACGGATTCGAACCCATCATAGGTGCGCCCTACAACCGCGATGAGCATGACCTAGACCTGCCATCGAACGGTGTTCAGGAGATCGCACCTACAGCTGCCCTGGCTTTAAATCCGGAGCAGATCGTGCCATCCGAAGACGGGTGGATGGACCCCGCCACGGAGGCCGCACACTCAGCGGTGATAGAGCCGAACACAGATCCCACTCCTAAGGAGGTCTGTGTCTTCGGGCCCTCGGACTCGTCTCTGGCCAGGGGCTCCGAACCGCGTGCATCCGTGCCCATCGGACCTGACTGGGCACCGGTCATGGTGTTTAGCTCCACGGATATCTTTCAGCACTCACCCTTGGGCGGCGTGATAAGATCATTAAAATCTCTCTCCCTGTCAGCACACTCTTGGCCGAACTATGTCTGGCTTGAGTGGGAAGCGGACAACGAAGAAATTCGTTTCCCACCCACCACCCACTTAATAGCCACTGTCGACGACTCAACCGACATGCTTGATTTCGACTCCGATTACATCGACGGTATGAATGACGATGCCGGAGAAAAACAGCAACCACCGCCCACAGGGCGCTGGATAGCCACCTCATCATATGATATATACATGGTGTACACGCCCAAAGAAAACAACGGTGAGGAACGGAAGGATGCAATAGAGGATAATCCTCTTGAGAAGCAACCAAAGCGCCGACGTCAGCGGCGCCGCTCTAAATCCCGCCACAGCAAAAATAGCGATAATGGCACAACAAAGAATAATACCTCGGTCGACTCCAAAGGTAACAACGACCCCATGGACCCAGCTATGGAGCAGGATGAGCCAGGGGACGGTGAACATAGTCCAGGGCCGTTGTCCGATCATAGCGATGTCGAAGATAAAACTTATAAACATGTCTCCGAAGAGGAGAACAGTCCGGACGACGATGCACTCATCATCCCGGAAAAGCACTTGGAACAAGAGAACCTCCACAAAAGTCTTATAGCCACCGTGAGGAGCTTGAAGAAGCAGAAGCAAAGGCTTAAGGTCGCGCAGGATACGCTCAACCACAGATGGAACAAAGTGCTCGACACTGACGAAAAATACGGTGACGATCGCCACACAAAGAGCTACCCAAAGCGCGAGCCGCTGCCCGAATTCGACGACGAGGCTATAGAGCCCGTCCCGCCCAAAAACAATACAGCCGGTCTGCCGGACCGACCACCCCGTGGCCGAGACAGAGTGGCTAATGACGCCGCACACAAGTCAGCACACGATCTACGTGACCACCTGGACAAAAGAGCCGGTATGGCCAAGTCCATCTATGGATCCAGGAAGGATGCTCCTACGCAGCATCACGGCCACCAAAACGACTATACTGATCAAATACCAGCTCGGAATCAACACTGAACACCACATCTGTCAGAAGCATGCCGCGCCACATCCAAATACAGGGGTGCCGCGCACCCCCTGTGATTCACCGATGAGGTGCTGGATCATGAATTTCCGGAGGGATTTAAACTCGTAAACATAGAGGCATACAATAGAACAACAGACCCTGCAGTCTGGATTGAGGACTTTATTCTTCACATCCATATGGCTCACAGAGACGATCACCACGCCACAAATACCTGCCCCTCAAGTTGAAAGGACCAGCTCGGCACTGGTTGAAAAGCCTCCCCGAAAACTCAATTGGAAGTTGGGAGGAACTTGAGGACGCTTTCAGGGCTAATTTTCAAGGGACCTATGTCCGACCTCCGGATGCAGATGATTTAAGTCACATAATCCAACAACCTGGAGAGTCAGCCGTAAGCTTTGCAACAGATTTCTCACCAAGAAGAACCAAATTGCCGACTGCCCGGATGCCGAAGCCTTAGCGGCTTTCAAACACAGTGTCCGGGACGAATGGCTCGCCAGACACCTCGGCCAGGAAAAACCGAGGACAATGCCAACCCAACAAGCCTTATAACCCGCTTTTGCGCGGGCGAGGATAGTTGGTTGGCCCGCAGCGGCACGAACGACCCAGGCACATCCGAAATCAGGGATGGCAATGGGAAGCCGCAACGCAATAAAAACAAGCGTCGAAATAATGAACACAGCCTAGACAACACGGCGGTAAACGCCGGATTCAGGGGCTCTCGACCCAGTTAATGGAAAAAGCCATCTAAAGGCAGGAGAGATGGATCGTACAGCCTAAACAAAATTCTAGACAGATCATGTCAGATTCATTGCACCCACGAGAAACCTGTAAATCACACCAACAGAGAATGCTGGGTCTTCAAGCAGGCCGGCAAGCTAAACGTCGAACACAAGGGGAGGGAGCCGCCAAGTGAAGACGAGGATGAACCTCGCCAGCCGAACACTGGGGGATAGAAAAAATTTCCACTCGAGGTCAAAACAGTAAACATGATCTACGCAACCCACATACCAAAGAGGAAGCGCAAACGCGCACTCCGAGACGTATACACTGTAGAACCCGTCGCCCCCAAATTCAACCCATGGTCGGCCTGCCCGATCACCTTCGATCATAGGGATCATCCAACTAGTATCCGACATGGAGGTTCGGCTGCCTTGGTGCTCGACCCAATAATTGACGGATACCATCTCACCCGAGTCCTTAGGGACGGTGGCAGTAGTCTTAATCTAATATATCAGGACACTGTCCGCAAGATGGGGATAGACCCGTCAAGAATCAGCCAAAGAAATACTACCTTTAAAGGAGTAATACCAGGCATAGAGGCCCGCTGCACGGGCTCTCTAACACTAGAGGTTGTATTCGGTTCTCCCGACAACTTCTGAAGCGAAGAACTAATCTTCGACATCGCTCCATTCTGAAGTGGCTACCATGCACTACTCGAAAGAACGGCCTTCGCTCGTTTCAATGCACTTCTGCATTACGCTTATCTTAAACTTAAGATGCCCGGTCCACATGGCGTCATCACAATTAGCGGAAATACAGAGTGCTCCCTGCGTGCGGAAGAATATGTGGCGACTCTAGCAGCCAAACCACTGACCGGCCTCGCCAACCCAAGTAACTAATCGGTCATTGAATACCATGGACACGGCTAGACGTGTTCGGCGCACCACTATTTGTAGCAGCCCAAATAAACCTGAGCTTGACTAACGGCTATACCCCCATATGTGGTGCTAGGGGCTGCCCGCACGAAAAGAATCCATAGTTTGGTTGGATTCTATTTACACTCAAGAAATTGAATTCTCATGGTTCATTAAGAGTAACCGTCTTTCCACACGGCCACAACAGAGTCTTTCACCTGGGCTTTTCCTTTTTTCTTTTTAGATGACCATGGTGTTACACCCTTCCAGGATATGGCACAACGTAGACAAAGGCGCAGACGTGCAGCAGGGCCCCATTCAAAGGTTTCTTTTTAGATTAAGACCTTGTGTAAACCTTTTTTTGTCATCTCTTGTTGGTTCAAACCCTCTTGTTTGGCGGTATTGGCAAGTTTATTATTCGCCGATCTAAATTAGATGTTACAAGGGCAGCAACCAATGTGTTTTGAGAACTATGCTCTCACCACAGCCCCTCTTTCGTCATGCCAGACTAATTCAGGGTTCATTATCGAGGGCGGTACGCAGCCCAGTATATGTTGTAAAGTCCGAATACCTTCGGGAGTGTTTGGCGTCGTGAGTTTGGACTTATATGCATCAGCTCCGAATCATGTCTTTGGTCAATAGTTGGGTTTGACCAGCTCCCGTGTTTTGCTCCCTTACATTCCGCTCTATCGGCTAAGGTGGCACCGGGAGAACTATTGCAGTTGTGCCCTGGTTCATCTGGATGAGCACCTCAGTAGAGAAAGCCAAAAAGTGACTGTCATGATAAAGCGAGAGACTGGTCAACCACTCGACGAACCAGCGGAATCTTCGCGATTCCTTCGCATTAACGAAGGACCAGTTTCCCGGTCAAGTATGTACACGCACCGTATTCGGATAAGCGTGGACATACCAGGGGCTATATAGTAGCCCCACCGTCAAACTCATATGGCTAAGTTAAAATGTTAATGCTATATAGTCTGATTGCCTTGTTCGCCACGCTATCACCTCCTTAACGGACCAAGACATTGGATCAAGTGTGATTACGTGATTTGTCAAACACCCCCGCATCATTGGGGGCTGAAGCCGACGACTGCAAACTATCAGGTTATATACATACATACACAAACGGTCGCACAGGAGGCACTACAATACTTTACGGGCAAAAGTATAAATATAGCCTTTATTGTTGAAAGCATTGTTTTTACAATCAAGATACATGTCACTTGAACATGGTATTGTTTGAGAACTGAGCCTCTATTAAACGGGCACCTTCTAGGACTTCTTCAAAATAGTGCTTGGGCGAGTCCTGACCCCCGGGCGGACCCCCGGTTGCAATATCGGTGGCCTCCAGTCTCGCCCAGTATGTCTTAACACGGGAAAGAGCCATCCGCGCACCCTCTATGCACGCCAACCTCTTAACAGCGTCGATATGCAGCACAACACGAAGAAATCATTGCACCAAACCAAAATAACAACTCGGGCTCGGTTCCTTTGGCCACAGATGATCCACGACAGCCTTCATGGCAAGACCGGTCAACCTATGGAGCTCGGCCCACTCGGCGACTTGCGCATTCAACAACAGCGGACACTTTGGAGCGCTGAACTGCGACCAGAACATTCTTTCCACCTCAATGTATATATATCACTTTGCGTACCTTAAAGCCTCTTAGCAGGCTCGTGAAAGCTTCATTCAACCAGCTTTTTGCGGATGAAATCCTCTCAACCACCGTACCCATTAAGGTACGATGTGCCTTTGTGTTAGCCGCTTGCTCCAGAAGACCCATCAATGTGTCCGGTTGTACACTAGACAATCCCGGGTTTTTTCTGTCGGTCTCCTTAGGAGCCGAGAACTCCGGACTTCGGGTGGCCGAAGACTTACCTTCTGGCCTTTGCGGATCAGGAGAAATCCTCTGGGATGACACCTCAGGGTCGTCCGCCTCATGAGGCAGGGAAGCAGGAGGAGGCGTTTCGCTCTCCATCATCTCCGGAAGAAGATCCCCCGAAAACGAACATTGTTGAGAAGGGCTATGAGCCGGACTGCGAAACATATGTCTCAGTTGTTATTCTCAGGAAAAGAGCAGGGCATATTTACTAAAGTGCCTTTGTTCACTTACGTCTCGGTTGACGGGTGGCCCCCTTGTGGGCGTTGTGCGGTAAGGATGCCCTGCGGGGCAGGGACCCCTGGTGAAGGTTTCTTCCCTCGTTTGGAAACCTCTGTTTCCAAGTCTTCAGAGTCGGTCCTTTTCTTCCCGTGGGGAGAGAGGATTCGAGATTCACCTCCCTGATCATCCTCCAATACGGAGGCACTAATTCCCCCAGGTAGGATGTGTAATGTATGAAGCCCGCTTTTGGCTTCTCTATTCCTCCCCTCGTCTTCTCGCGAGGGCACTTGATAAGGTGTGCGAGCCAGCATCCTGGTTAATATAGGATCCGGCGAGCCTTCGGGAAGAGGGGCCAAACACCTGATCCTCTCCGCCTTTCTTATCCAGTCCTGGCCGAGGTTGAGTTTTCAGAATAATGTTGTGACAAATATAATGACAACATGTTCGGTCGCGGAGTTACTTACTTGGGTATCTGGACGGTTGCAGTTGAGACCCGCATCCTTGGTGGTGTCCGGACACTTTATTCGTGATCCAAAGAATAATCGATACATCCCTTCGAGTGTCACACCGAAGATGTGTTGAATGGTTTGCTGTCCTTCTGGGTTGAACTCCCGCATACGGAGAGATCAGCGTTGCCATGGCAGGACCCGACGAACTAACATTACTTGAATTACTTTAACGAGACTGATATCCCTCTTGAGGAGATCTCAGATGCGGCTTTGCAATGTCAGCACGTCATTAACTGGTCCCCAGTCCAGCCCCTTGTTGACCCATGATGCCAGTTGTGGCGGAGGGGTAGAGCGGAAGGCTGGGGCAGCTGCCCACTTTTTACCTCGGGGTGCTGTGATGTAAAACCACTCCCGTTGCGATAGGTCGGACACCTCCGGGAAGGAACCCTTTGGCCATAAGGCGTCGGCACCTTTGCTTATTATAGCTCCTCCACACTCCTCATGTTGCCCATCGATCATCTTCGGCTCCACATTGAAGGTCTTGAGCCATAAGCCGAAGTGTGGGGTAATGCGGAGGAAGGCCTCACACACGACGATAAATGACGAGATTTGAAGGAAGGAATCTGGAGCTAGATCATGAAATCTAGCCCGTAATAGAACATGAGCCCTCTAACGAAAGGATCAAGACTAAAGCCTATCCCTCGGAGGAACTGGAAGACGAATACAACACTCTCGTTGGGTTCGGGAGTGGGGATAACCTGCCCTTGAGCAGGTAACCTGTGAAGGATTTCAGCGGTCAGATACCTAGCCTCCCTAAGCTTCTTGATGTCTTCCTCTGTGACGGAAGAGGCCATCCACTGGCCTTAAAGGTTGGATCCGGACATGGTTGAAGGCCCAGAGCGCTTAGACTGAACCTTGGGTGTTGGAACTTGAGGTAGGAGAAGGTAAGGATCGGGCATGGAAAGAAAAGGACAGGTCCTCCGCGTGGCCGTTTGGAACTTGCTTAAATCCAGGAGTCATACTAACGGCACGGTTGGGTTACCCATGCCCATATTGACGAGAATCCCGTGATAAGGGGAACACGATCTCTGCTTCCACAAGACGTGCCAATAAAACCGCCTCGCAACACGTGCAACAGCAGGTTGAGAAAAATGGTTCGTATAATGACCGGGCCGCGGCATGATGCCACGCTATGAAAAGTTGTCAGCATATTAGATTTGTGGAATATTGTGCTCTCTACTGTGGTACATGGAATTTGTTTTGCAGAGCCGGACACGATTCATGTGTTCAAAATCTACCTTGGAGCGCGCCGGACTCATCGTCATTGAAGCCTGATTCAGGGCCTACTGAGGGAGTCCTGGATTAGGGGGTCCTCGGACAGCCGGACTATGTACTTATGCCGGACTGTTGGACTATGAAGATACAAGATTGAAGACTTCATCCCGTGTCCGGGTGGGACTCTCCTTTGCGTGGAAGGCAAGCTTGGCAATTCGAATATGTAGATTTCCTTCTCTGTAACCGACTCTGTGTAACCTTAGCCCCCTCCGGTGTCTATATAAACCGGAGGGTTTAGTCCGTAGGACCAGAACAATCATAATCATAGGCTAGCTTCTAGGGTTTAGCCTCTACGATCTCATGGTAGATCAACTCTGGTAATACTCATATCATCGAGATCAATCAAGTAGGAAGTATGGTATTACCTCCATAGAGAGGGCCCGAACCTGGGTAAACATTGTGTCCCCCGCCTCCTGTTACCATTAGCCTTAGATGCACAGTTCGAGGCCCCCTACCTGAGATCCTCCGGTTTTGACACCGACAACAAGCATTCCACCGTAATGGGAAAGCTTGATACCTCCCGCACTATGAGCGGCTCGCATGCCGCATATCCTCGGGGCTCTTACCGGACTCACTCCCCAAGCATCGACACAAGCATTCAACATAGAGACCGGGGCCTGGCCCAGGTCTCCCCCTTTCAGCATAACCAGAAGAAAGCAGATGATGGAGGAGGGAGGGTGTGTGGATGAACACTCCCACTCCTCCCCCACTCCTTCTTTTATAGACAGACTAGGGCTGGGAGTTGATCCCTCGGCGGGTAACCGCCGCTATCCTCCATTGATCCATGAAGACCGACCCCTACCTTGGCACTCTCCCGCACCATGCGCCTCCATTACCTACCCTACTCAATGCATGCAACGTATGTGGCCAAGGATAAGAGTGTGGTGGGAAGAGTGAATTGGCAGTTACTCACCCGTGCGTTCAAGTCATTCACGGGGCATTACAAAGGTGGCCCTGCTACAATTGGCGTTACACGGTGCATGAAGGAACCAGAAACTGACCTGGGCTCGGGTTAATGAAGAAGCAAAGAAGATCTCAAAGTACAAGTAACTACTACCATCTTGCTTGTGCACTGGATAAGGCCTACCCCGATGACGCCCGGCAGCGCGTTCGGGCCAGGCCCGGGGGCTCATGTCGGTGCAACAAACCCTGGGTCTGTTGCCCAGACTGTGCACAGTCCTAAGAGCAAGACTTCAACATCCAAGATGAGACCAAGCAAAAGAGATTAGCTCTTTGAGGAGTCAGAGAGCAGATCAAGAAGAGCAAGTCAAGCCAAAGGAAACAACATACCACCAAGGGAAAACTTCCCTTGCCGGGCAGGCGAGCCTGGCGAGGTCAAGGTTACCCTGAAGATGAGTGTCAAGACTGTCCCAGCAGGCCTGCTGGGCCCCCATGAAGGCAAACTACCCCGCCAAGGCTCCACCGCTCCACCTCGCGGGGACGCAAGTCATTGATCGGTGCGGTGTCAAGCCCCCAAGTGACTAGGTGGCTGTTTTTTGCCACATGGCAGCCACTTCCTATGGGAATCACCTCCAAATGACACCCGTCCAGAGACATGTCATGCACGCAGGAGAGAAGCTGGCCGAACTGCCCGTCAACGCTTGCCGGGCATGCCATGATGTGATACTAGGTGGCGCATTTAATGCACTCTGCCCTGTCTGCAGAGTTAGGTATGATAGCACTATTTGCTATCTACTCACTGCACAATGACGGATCTACCACTGCGGTGACCCCTTCATCTACAAAAGGAGGCCCGTCGCAACCATAGAAAGGATTCAGAACCTTGTATACTAATACACGCATAGCTGCTCTCGCCCCGAGGTAACCCTGCTGGGCTAGAGTGTTGCATCTCCACCACGGTCATCCCATCAATCCGCCAAAGCAGAAGTAGGGTTTTACGCCTTGCGGCAGCCCGAACCTGGGTAAAATTGCCCATGTGGTCTCTGTCATGTTGTGCTACATTCTCCGCTCTTTGTGCAATGTGCTCATCCCCCTTGCCGAACCACAAGCGGCTGATCGCCCTATACGTGGTCATGGTTTCCCATGGCACTCTGGTATACCGGAACTACAACAATATAATTGTGATGACAACACCTCGGAGATCAACTCCCCAGGACACTACCACAACCCCTAAATGTTAGGAGGAACCAAGAACAATGTTCTCATCACTATAATATCACAACAATCCCAAGATACCCGCGTGATCCCAAAAACAAAAATTGATTGAAAAAGAGGAGAGTGAAGTCAAAACATCTACGTCAGGAGTCCTCACCAGAGTGACGAAGGGATAAGGAGTAAAAAGAATTTCTACTCTCCGATATATATATATATATATCTAAGACTCAAAATAGTTTTTCTTCTAGACTCAACAACGTCAGTGGTTTGATCAAGCAGGGGATCCTATGTCGGGATGGCTTTGATTACCAACTTGTAATGCCCTACATGTAGTTATATCCCTCACATGTCGGGGCACGACTTAGGGGCATAAAGGCATGCAGGAGTGGTCGCAAGAGTGGTTAATCTTTACACAACCCATGTACTGAAAAGATAGACAGAGAACTGTTGGCTTACACACGCCACAAATCACACAACATCAGCAACATTCATACAATCATTCAACATGAACACACGGTCCGACTACGGATGAATACAAATGAATAAAAGACAACCACCCTTGAGTAAGTCCCGGTCGACCCTATTGGGTACCACTACTGATCATTCGGATAAGTGATGTACATCCGACCATGTTCTTCATCGAACTCCCACTAAAGCTTAGTGGCATCTCATGTGTCCGACCCAATGGTACCTGCAATTGTGTTTGTAGTATACTATGAGCCACAGGGACTCAACAATCTTATTACCCACTCTGTCAAGACTATCAAAGCTTAAAATAGGTATGGCATGGTTTAGTGGTGAGGTTGCAGCAAGCTCTAAGCATATGTATGGTGGCTAACTTACGAATACAAGAATAAGATGAGAAACTACACAAAGGGTCGCAAACTAGTAATGATCAAGAAATGATCCTGAGCTACTAACGTTCGAACATAACCCCACCATGTTCTCTTCCCGAACTTCATCGAAAAGAGATGATCACAGTTACACACACGGTTGGTGTATTTTAATGAGTATAGTGTCAAGTTCACTACAACCAGATATTAAAAACACCCATCTGCCACATAACCGCGGGCACGGCTCTCAAAAGTTTAAACAATGTAGGGGTGTCTGAACTTAGCCCATGATAAGCTCTCGTGATCCATGGAGGCAATTCTACATCTCGGGACACCCCGATCAAGCTCAGGATCCCGGTGCACAAGACATTTCGACAATGGTAAAACAAAACCAGCAAGACCTCCCGACGTGCCGACACCCCGATAGGAGCCACGCGTATCTCGTCTCAGGCCATGATCGGATGAACACTATGTACGGCAACCAAAAACCCCAGTTGATAGGGTGGCACCGCAAGTGGCTCTGTTTTGGACCAACACTCATGAGGAGCACTGGCCTGGGTTGTTGATTAAGAATCCTCGGGTTAATTACTCCCTATGCAAATTTTAGTTGTTATTAGGAAAATGGTAAAACCACAGTTGGGCCTTGCTGGAAGAGTTTTATTCAAAGCAAACTGTCAAGGGGGGCCCATAAATCCCAACCGCGTTAGGAATGCAAAAATCAAGGAGCATAACACCGGTATGATGGAAACTAAGGCGGCAAGAGTGGAACAAAACATCGAGCAAATGGCCAAGCCTTCCACCCTTTACCAAGTATATAGATGCATTAATTAAATAAGAGATATTTTGATATCCAAGATATCCATGTCTCAATATGGAACAACTTGCACTGCACCTGCAACTAGCAACGATATAAGAGGGGCTGAGCAAGCGGTAACATAGCCAGATAACAGTTTGCTAGGAAGGTGGGTTAGAGGCTTAACATGGAAATTTAGGAGGCTTGATAAACAAGTGGTAGGTAGCGTGACATAGCGATGTCTAGAAGCAACTAGCAAGCAAAGATAGTAGTGATATCAGGGGTAATGATAATCTTGCCTAGATTGTCCTCAGTGGTACCAAAACCTTCCTCCTCGTGAACATACTCGACAGGGTCCTCTGTTAGGCCCAAGATGCGGCTATATATCCCATGTGTCGAGGAACGAATTAGAGGCATAACCACATTTTTTTATGGTCTCAAGAAGGGTCATCTTCACACAATCCCATGTACTGAACAAGGAAGTACATAGTTGGCTTACAATCGCCACGTCACACAATGATCAAATAATTCATACATCAATTAGAGTACACACAAGGTCGGACTGCAGACGGATCCAAAAGAAAAGAAGGCAACCCCAAATGCTAAATCCCGATCATCCCAACTAGGCACCACTACTGATCATCCGAAAAGGAAACATAGTAACGGCAAAGGTCTTCGTCGAACTCCCACTTGAGTTCAGTGGTATCACCTGCATCAGTCTGGTCGGTACCTACAACTGTGTTTGTAGTATCTGGTGAGCCACGAGGACTCGGTAATCTCAAAACCCGTGATAGCAAGACTATTTAAGCTCATAGGAAAGGTATATGGTTGTATCGTGGAGTTGCAGCAAGCACTAAGCATTGTATGGTGGCTAGCTTATGAATGCAAGAATAAGATGAGAAACTACGCAACAGTCGCAAATTAGTAATGATCAAGAAGTGATCCTGAACTACTTACGTTCAGACATAACCCCACTATGTTCTCTTCCCAAACCTCGTCGAAAAGACACCATCGTGGTTACACACGCGGTTGGTGTATTTTCATTAAGTGAAGTGTCAAGTTCTCTACAACCGGATATTAACAAATTCCCATCTGCCACATAACCGCGGGCATGGCTCTCGAAAGTTTATACCCTGCAGGGGTGTCCCAACTTAGCCCATCACAAGCTCTCACGATAAACGAAGGATATTCCTTCTCCCGGAACAACCCGATCAGAATCGGAATCCCGGTTACAAGTCCAACAGGACCTCCCGGTGTGCCGACAAATCCCGATAGGAGCCGCACGTATCTCATTCTCAGGACACAATAGATAGGTCAGCCTACGAGTAAAACCAGACCTCGAGTTGCCCCGGGATGGCCCCACGGTCTTCCCGTTTCAGACCAACACTCGAAGGAGCACTGGCCCGGGGGCGGGGGGGGGGGGGGTTGATTAAGAAACTAGGGGTCCGGAGAAAATCCCCTATTTAAATTTTAGTTATGTTAAGCAAATGGTAAAACCAATGTTGGGCCTTGATGGAGGAGTTATTCAAAGCAAACTGTCAAGGGGGTCCCATAACCCCAACCACGTAAGGAACACAAAATCAAGGAACATAACACTGGTATGAGGAAACTAAGGCGGCAAGAGTGGAACAAAACACCAAGCAAAAGGCCAAGCCTTCCACCCTTTACCATGTATATAGATGCATTAATTAAGTAAGAGGTATTGTGATATCCCAACATATCCATGTTCCAACATGGAACAACCTACCAGGCACCTGCAAGTAGCAACACTATAAGAGGGGCTAAGCAAAAGCGGTAACATAGCCAAACAACGGTTTGCTAGGACAGGTGGGTTAGAGGTTTGACATGGCAATATGGGAGGCTTGATAAAGGAGTGGTAGGTAGACCGACATAGTGATAGAGTGAACAAGTAGCAAGCAAAGATAGAAGTGATATCAGGGGTAATGATCATCTTGCTTGCAATGTTCTCAGGGTTGTCGAAATCTTGCTCCTCGTGAACGTACTCGACATGGATAGAATTACATCTTGGGCGCTACATCCTCGGAGTCGAACTCATCTCCCAGTACTACCCACAAGAGAGAACAAGCATACAATAAACAAATAACGCAGGGCAATGAATATATTCTACATGCAATTCTATCATGAATGCATATGAAGAACGTGACAAACGGAGCTAAGGGACTATCGGTATGAGGGATATGATCATGGAAGGACAAAGGTGATGACATGAAGGATCTAGGCAACCTCTTGCCAAACCAATCATGCCACTAGATAGATTGGAAGAATTTGGTTGACAACGATATAAACATCATCGAAAACGGATGCACGGTTTGTAAATAACAAACAAAACAAAATGCAATGCAAGCTATTGAAAACAACAACATGACAACTTGGATGCAAGTTTAAATATGCTACCGCACCCATGCATAAAAAAAGGCATGGCATTGAAGTACATATCATCCACTACGAAACATGATCACTAAACCATTTGTAGAACTCACTAGAACATGATTACAATAACATGGCAAAAAGGCAAATGTTAACAGTTTTTCAGGCAATGGAAAACACAGTTCATGGCAGAAAACAGATTCAGGATGCAATGTTTGAGGCAAGTTAAAAATTGGATTCGGAGTGGTCCGTTCGGAGTCCAGACCACACTCGCGCGCGCCCGTCGCCCTCTCAGACCTTGTTTCATGAGCGGGAGAAAAATGCTCTCGGAATGGACCGAGATTTGCCGAGTGGCCTTGGTATATCACCGGTAGACCGCCCATTAAATTTCGTTCCATTTGGAGGTTGTTTGATGCCCCAACGGTTAACCGCGTAGCCCAAAACCCCTCTCTCTTTGCAGCCCAGCCCCTCTTGACCACAGACCATGAGCCCATCCAAACCCCCTCCATGCTCTCGGTCATTCAATCACGATCGTGTGGGCGAAAACTGCACCTCATTTGGACTCTCCTAGCTCCCTCTACCTATAAATATGTGCCTCCCCCCGGAATCTTGCAGTCCAAACCCTAGTCCTCTTCCTCCTCGCGCCACCGGACGCGTCCATCCGCCGCCAGCCACGTCGCCCGGCCAATCATAGTGCGCCACGTTAGCTCCGCCGATGCCCGCACCCAATCCCACGCCGCCACTTCACCAGCGCCTTCCCCCGCCACCGCGCAGCCCACCAGGCCCATCGCGGGCCCGCCCGGAGCCGAGCCGCCGCCGCAGCCCAGGGCGCCCGAGTCCCCGTGTTACCCGACTCCCTTCGCTCATCGTCGGGCGCGCCTTCGTCGCCGTCCGTCCGCCGTCAGTTGCCGAAGCTCGTCGCCCCTCCACTCCTTCCGAGCCCCGCCTCGCCTTCCCTGCGCTGCCATTCGCCCCCACCGCCTCGACCTCACTCCTCTGCCGCCTTGCAGAGCCCGTCCGCCGCCCGAGCTCCTTGCTGCCGGCCCGTGCCCCTCGCCGCCAGCCAACCTCCGACCAGATCCGGCGCCCTCGCGTTGTCCCGGCCGGATCCGCCCCTCCCCGGTCGGCCCCTGTCCTCCTCCGCCGCCTCCACCGAGCTCCGCTGCCGGCGCTGCCATGGCCGATCGGGAGGAGCCCCGATCCGCCGCCGCATTGACCGCACGTGGTCTCCGCGTGTGCCCCGCGTCCAGCGCAGCCCCGACCTTCCCGCGGCCCAGGCCCAACTCCGGCCCAAGCCTCGCTGGCCTGCTGCGTCCTCTCCAAGCCGGGCCAAAGCCCATGGTGAGAACCCGCGAAGTCCCGCTCTGACCGTCTTTTACTATTGTGCGCCTGCTCTGGGTTTTTCCCTGAAAATGACCAAGTCCCTGTGCATTTCAGCATCATGCATGCATCTTGTGTACCTTGTAACTTCATGTGTGCTGCTCCGTTGTGCGTGTTTAATATATAAAAATGTTCATCGAGAGAAGCTCTCCATTTCATTACATTGTGCCATGCTTGTTTGAATCCATCTTGATGCCCAAATCATCGTTGCAAGAGTGCTAAATAATGTTAACTATTGTCTGTTAATAGAACTTGGTGTTGTCTTTTTCCTTGCATTTTATGTGTGCATCCTATGAGCTCGATGTCTACATGAGTTTTGAGCTAAATCATACCATCTTTACAGTGGTGCAATCCATGTATTTTTTTGAGTCTTGTAGTGAGTGCATCAAGCTTGTGAAGTAGGGTACTTGATGTTGGTGTTTTGCTAGGCTGAATCTGCTATATCATGATGCTATGTAAACTTCCTGCTACAAGTCATTTTATGCATAATCTGGAGATGTTCACTAAGGATATTTTGTTACACATGTCGATCTTTATCCATCAATGCCCATGGTTGCATTTATAGGATGCTGTAGCTTGTTGTAATCTTGCTCGCAAATTGCTAAATAATGTTGATGTTAGCCTTTTAACATTAAGTTCAGTTTTGCCATGTGTTTTGCTAGTGATCCATGCACCATATGAATCTGCTCTTGCCATGCTTTGCTTCATAAATATGTCTTATTACTGTTGGTCACCTTGTCATGCCATGTATTGCTTTGTGGTGAGTGGTACAATCTCACCAACACGCCTACTTGTCGTTGTTCCTGCCATGTCTGAATCTGTCATATCGTTTGCCATGTTTGCATGGATGCTACCATGTTTTCTCTTGATCTTTGGAATTAGTTCAGTAAGGGAGTTTTGTTCTTTGGCTTTAGTGTTAGCATTCCATGCCTTTGGTTGTCATGATAAGTTCCTGTAGCATGTTGTTTGATAGCTATAAACATTGCAACCTGATGTTGTTTCTGCCATGTCCAGTGATTTCTGCTAAGTCTGTGAAACTATTATTCTTTGCAATCTTGTCATGTCCTTTTGAGCTTGTTCTAGTGATTTGTGGAGATAGCTCAGTGTTCATTTGTTGTCATGCTTTACATGTATATCATGTCCATGCCTTTTGTTTTCCCGTTGAGATGTTGTAGCATATTGTTTTGATGCTTGCTAGATGCCTAGTTGCTGTTTTGGACAGCTTGCCCTTTAAACTTGTTTCATGTGTATGTGTTGAACCGTTGCCCCGTTAGGAGTGTGCTCTATATGAAACTTGCTTAGATTTGCATGTAGTTTCATGTTATCATGTTGCATTCATGTTTTGAGAGTGTTTGCTTGATGTTTGTATGCATTTTGCATCAATGCCATGGTCGTAGCTCCGAACTAAATGAACTTTATATGTAATTTGACTAGAATTTCGTGTAGATAATCTTGGTGCATCTTAACTTGTTGTTTAACAACTTGAACATAAGGTTTATTCAGGTCTGGACCAATTTCGAAATTTGCATATGAGGACTTACCAGATTTGTTATATCTTTTTACCGGCCTCATTTAAACTTGCTTTGATGCGTTGCTCTCGTATGCATCATCTCTTGCCATGAGTAGCCTCATATAGCATTTGTCATGCATCATGCTTGGTTGTGCATCATGTCATGTTTATGTGTTGTGTGTTTACCTTGTTGTTTGCTTCTTTCCGGTTGTGCTCCTTCTCGTTAGTTCCTGTTTCGTTGCGATCGTGAGGATACGTTCGTCTATGCTTGGTTCGTCTTCGTGGCTTCATCTTCTTCATGGAATCATTCTTCTTCCTTGCAGGGTTTCAAGCAAGATGACCGTCACCTTGGATCTCATTACTATCATTGTTATGCTAGTTGCTTTGTTCTATCGCTATGATGTGCTACCTATCACTTGTTCTTCAAGCCTCCCAATTGCCATGTCAGCCTCTAACCTTTTCACCCTTCCTAGCAAACCGTTGCTTGGCTATGTTACCGCTCTGCTCGGCCCCTCTTATAGCATTGTTAGTTGCAGGTGAAGTTGAAGATTGCTCCATGATGGACAGGATTATGTTGGGATATCACAATATCTCTTATCTAATTAATGCACCTATATACTTGGTAAAGGGTGGAAGGCTCGGCCTAATGTCTGGTGTTTTGTTCCACTCTTGCCGCCCTACTTTCAGTCATACCGGTGTTATGTTCCTTGATTTTGTGTTCCTTACGCGGTTGGGTGATTTATGGGACCCCCTTGACAGTTCGCTTTGAATAAAACTCCTCCAGCAAGGCCCAACCTTGGTTTTACCATTTGCCTACGTAAGCCTTTTTCCCTTGGGTTTCCGGAGCCCGAGGGTCATCTTTATTTACCCCCCCCCCCCACCCCCCGGGCCAGTGCTCCTTCAAGTGTTGGTCCGAACCGAGCAACCTGCGAGGCCACCTCGAGGAAACTTGAGGGCTGGTTTTACTCGTAGCTTGACTTATCCAGTGTGCCCTGAGAACGAGGTACGTGCGACTCCTATTGGGATTTGTCGGCACATCGGGCGGCTTTGCTGGTCTTGTTTTACCATTGTCGAAATGTCTTGTAAACCGGGATTCCGAGACTAATCGGGTCTTCCTGGGAGAAGGAATATCCTTTGTTGACCGTGAGAGCTTGTGATGGGCTAAGTTGGGACACCCCTGCAGGGTATAAACTTTCAAGAGCCGTGCCCGCGGTTATGTGGCAGATGGGAATTTGTTAATGTCCGGTTGTAGAGAACTTGACACCAGATTCAAATTAAAACGCAGCAACCACGTGTGTAGCCGTGATGGTCTCTTTTTAGCGGAGTACGGGAAAGTGAACACGGTTTTGGGGTTATGTTTGAAGTAAGTAGGAGTTCAGGATCACTTCTTTATCATTGCTAGCTTCACGACCGTTCCGTTGCTTCTCTTCTCGCTCTTATTTGCGTATGTTAGCCACCATATCATGCTTAGTCGCCGCTGCAACCTCACCACTTTACCCCTTCCTTACCCATTAAGCTTTGCTAGTTTTGATACCCATGGTAATGGGATTGCTGAGTCCTCGTGGCTCACAGATTACTACAACAACAGTTGCAGGTACAGGTATTGCAATGATCATGACGCGAGAGCGATGTTTACTTGTTTTGGAGTTCGTCTTCTGCTTCTTCTTCGATCAGGGGATTGGTTCCAGGTCGGCAGCCTGGGCTTGCAGGGTGGATGTCGTTTGAGTTTCTGTTTGTGTTTCATCTGTAGTCGGATGTTGCTCTTATGTATGATGATGTTGTATTCGTGTGGCTTTGTATGCCCCTTGGATGTATCCCCAACTATTATGTAATGGTACGATGTAATGATATCCATCTTGCAAAAGCGTCTCCAATATGCGCTTCTATCCTTGGTGGGACCTTCGAGTTCCTTTAAGATAGGGTCGCATATTGGGCATGACAGTCTCCATCGTGGGACTATAAGCATCAGTGTTTGGGTTGGGGAAGCGGCGGAGGCGACGACGGAAGGCACGGATGGTGTTGTCCGTGAAGTAGGCATACGAAGACGATGAAGGACATCATGGAAGGAGGTCCGGGACCTTTGTGGACACGGGCAAGATTGTCGATGAAGAGGACGCCTACGACGCTCCTGTGGTTGAAGAAGGCGGCTATTGCGCTGATCGAGCTGGGGAGGAGCTCGAGCTCTCCTCCGCCATGGCGTGGCAAAGATAGTGGGGGATTTGGCGCGGCTTACCTTGACAGCGATAGGAGGAAGAGAGGGTTGGAATGGATGGACGAGGAGGTCTAGGGAACCGGGGCATATCTTATAGGGCGTACGGAGCTACTTTGGCCGTCAAATCATCAAGGATGTCAACATGGCTCCGGTGGATGCTCTGCCATACGAGATGAAGGGGATGATGAACAGAGCCTGGCGGTGATGGGCTGGTGCGGGTGCGCTGTTGGGCTACGCCTGGAGCAAGTGAGGCTCTAGTGCAGCGCCCAGTTAAAAAAAGGTGAGTTCCCTTTTCTCTGTTTTTATTAATAAACAGATTTCAGAGAAGGAAAAGAAGGGGGAGCTAGGGAGAGAATTCTGAAGGTTTAAAAATACCCTCATGCTCCTGGAAATATGCACAATTTGATAAAATTGCTTTGGACATTTTAGAGATAGAAAAATAAAACAAGTTTGAATAAAATTCAAACTTGAGGCATTTTTGAACCTAACCAAAACAACTCCAAATAGAATGAAATTTTGCAGAGAGGTTTATGACATGGTCTAATATTTGTTGGGAAAAGATGAACAAACATTAATAGAGAAGGGAAATGTGGCACTTGCAAAAAAAAGGAAGTAGAAGGAAAGGAGAAGGCGATGATGCATGGGTCACACATAGAGCAAGCAATAACAAGATGAGTTAGAAAATGCACATGATGGGCATGATGAAATGCGAAATGACAAGAGGCATTAATGCAATATGACAAAGGTGAGTATGGCAATGCAACAAGTAAATCAACAAAGCAAAGCAGATGAAGCCAACAAAAGAAGGACCCACATGGAATTAGATGAAGATCAAGTTGGATACATTGCCAAAATGGGAAGTGTTATATATGGGGTGTTACATGTGGTGCTACTGTCCCCGTCCCACCATACCACTGATGGCTTGAAGAGCCTTTCTAGGAAGGTATTTTTAGGGACTGGGTCGCACTTGGCGCCCATCCGGGCAAGGACATCTATGGCTTGGTTACTGTCCCTAGAGACATGGTGGAATTCTTGACCCTCAAATTGGATTGACATCTTGAGGACAGCGTTTCTGTATGCCACCATTTTGGGGTCTTTGGCATCAAATTCACCGTTGACCTGGGAGATGGCGAGGTTCGAGTCTCCTCGTACCTCAAGCCGTTGAACACCCATCGACGTTGCCATCCTAATACCATGCAATAGTGCCTCATATTTGTCTACGTTATTGCAATCCGTTTACATGAGCTGTAGAATGTACCGGATATTGTCGCCTGTGGGGGTATTAGGATCACCACAGCCCCCAGTCTGGTTAGCATTTTAGAGCTGTCGAAGTACATTGTCCAGCGTGCATATGTATTATATTCCCTGGGGAGTTCGGCTTCGGTCCATTCGGATAGAAAATCGGCCAACACCTGAGATTTAATAGCTAGGCATGGTTTGAATACGATCTCGAAGGGAAGGAGCTCTATAGCCCATTTGGCAATGCGGCCTGTGGCGTCCCTGTTATTGATTATATCATTTATTGGTACCTCGGATACCACTATCACCAAACACTCTTGAAAGTAGTGTCGCGGTTTTCGGGATGCCATAATGACCATATATGCTATCTTTTGGTAGTGTGGGTATCGGGATTTGCATGGTGTGAGGACCTCTGACTAGAGCAAAATTGCGTAGCTCAAAAGATATAAGTGAAGCACTGCTACCTCTTGAGCACTGCGTTGATTTTCCTCGAAGAGGAGAGGACGATGCAGCAAAGTAGCGTAAGTATTTCCCTCAGTTTTTGAGAACCAAGGTATCAATCCAGTAGGATACCACGCACAAGTCCCTCGTACCTACACAAAACGATAGCAACTCGCAACCAACGCGGTTAGGGTTGTCAATCCCTTCACGGTCACTTGCGATAGTGAGATCTGATAGAGATGATAAATAATATTTTTTGTTTTTTTGATAGATAGATGCGAAGTAAAAAGTAGAAGGCAAAGTAAAAACAAAGCAAGTAAATGAAGTGATAGAGATTGATATGATGAAAATAGACCCGGGGGCCACAGGTTTCACTAGTGGCTTCTCTCAAGAGCATAAGTATTCTACGGTGGGTGAACAAATTACTGTTGAGCAATTGACATAATTGAGCATAGTTATGAGTATATCTAGGCAATGATCATGTATATAGGCATCATGTCCAAAACAAGTAGATCGAAACGATTCTGCATCTACTACTATTACTCCACTCATCGACCGCTATCTAGCATGCATCTAGAGTATTAAGTAAAAACAGAGTAACACCTTAAGCAAGATGACATGATGTAGAGGGATAAATTCATGCAATATGATAAAAAAGCCATCTTGTTATCCTCGATGGAAACAATACAATATGTGCCTTGCAACCCTTTCTGTCACTGGGTAAGGACACCGCAAGATTGAACCCAAAGCTAAGCACTTCTCCCATTGCAAGAACTACCAATCTAGTTGGCCAAACCAAAAATTATAATTCGAAGAGACTTGCAAAGATAACTCAATCATACATAAAAGAATTCAGAGAAGAATCAAATATTTTCCATAGATGATACTGGATCATAAACCCACAATTCATCGGTCTCAACAAACACACCGCAAAAAGAAGATTACATCGAATAGATCTCCACAAGAGAGGGGGAGAACATTGTATTGAGATCCAAAAAGAGAGAAGAAGCCATCTAGCTACTAGCTATGGACCCGAAGGTCTAAAGTAAACTACTCACACTTCATCGGAGGGGCTATGGTGTTGATGTAGAACCTCTCCATGGTGGATGCCCCCTCCGGCGGAGCTCCGGAACAGGCCCCAAGATGGGATCTCGTGGATAGAGAAGGTTGCAGCGGTGGAATTATGTTTTTGGCCACTGTTCTTTTCGTTCGGGGATACGTAGGTATATATAGGAGGAAGTAGTACGTCGGTTGAGCGTCAGGGGGCCCACAAGGTAGGGGGGGGCGCCCAGGGGGGAGCGCCCTCCACCCTTGTGACCGCCTCTGGCACTGCTTGGAGTAGGGTCCAAGTCTCCTGGATCACGTTCGGTTGGAAAATCACGTTCCCGAATGTTTCATTCCGTTTGGACTCCGTTTGATATTCCGTTTCTTCGAAACACTGAAATAGGCAAAAAACAACAATTCTGGGCTGGGCCTCCGGTTAATAGGTTAGTCCCAGAAGTAATATAAAAGTGGAAAATAAAGCCCAATATAGTCCAAAACAGTAGATAAAGTAGCATGGAGCAATCAAAAACTATAGATACGTTGGAGACGTATCAGGCATCCCCAAGCTTAATTCATGCTCGTCCTCGAGTAGGTAAATGATAAAAAAGAAGTTTTGATGCGGAGTGATACTTTGGCATAATTTCAATATAAATCTTCTTACTTGTGATATGAATATTCAGATCCGAAAGATTCAAGACAAAAGTTCATATTGACACAAAAATAAGAATACTTCAAGCATACTAATCAAAGCAATCATGTCTTCTCAAAATAACATGGCAAAAGAAAGTTCATCCCTACAAAATCATATAGTTAGGCTATGCTTCATTTTCGTCACATAAAGATGTTCCCAACTTCTATACCCCCGATGACAAGCCAAGCAATTGTTTCATACTCAAATAATCTCAAACTTTTTCAACCTTCACGCAATACATGAGCGTGAGCCATGGATATAGCACTATGGGTGGAATAGAATATGATGATGGGGATTGTGTGGAGAAGACAAAAAAGGAGAATGTCTCACATTGACGAGGCTAATCAACGGGCTATGGAGATGCCCATCAATTGATGTCAACATGAGGAGTAGGGATTGCCATCAACGGATGCACTTAGAGCTATGAATGCTCAACAAAAGAGAACTAGTGGGTGTGCATCCAACTCGCTTGCTCACGAAGACCTAGGGCATTTTGAGGAAGCCCATCATTGGAATATACAAGCCAAGTTCTATAATGAAAAATTCCCACTAGTATAAAAATACAACTTATGAGACTCACTATCATGAAGATCTTGGTGCTACTTTGAAGCACAATATATGAGACTCACTACATGAAGGACAAGGTGCTACTTTGAAGCACAAGTGTGGTAAAAGGATAGTAGCATTGTCCCTTCTCTCTTTTTCTCTCATTTTTTTTGGGGGCCTTCCTTTTTTTTCTTTGGCCTTGCTCCTTTTTTCTTCTTTTTTTTATTTTTTTTATTTTTCGTCCGAAGTCTCATCCCGACTTATGGGGGAATCATAGTCTCCATCATCCTTTCATCACTTGGGACAATGCTCTAATAATGATGATCATCACACTTTTATTTTTCTTGCAACTCAACAATTACAACTCAAAACTTAGAACAAAATATGACTCTATATGAATGCCTCCGGCGATGTACCGGGATGGTGCAATGAATCAAGAGTGACATGTATGGAAAATAATGCATGGTGGCTTTGCCACAAATACGATGTCAACTACATGATCATGCAATGGCAATATGACAAAAGTAATGTATGTCATAATAATAATGATGGAAGTTGCATGGCAATATATCTCGGAATGGCTATGGAAATGCCATGATAGGTAGGTATGGTGGCTGTTTTGAGGAGGATATAAGGAGGTTTATGTGTGATAGAGTGTATCGTATCACGGGGTTTGGATGCACTGGCGAAGTTTGCACCAACTCTCAATGTGAGAAAGGGCAATGCACGGTACCGAAGAGGCTAGCAAAGGCGGAAAGGTGAGAGTGCGTATAATCCATGGACTCAACATTAGTCAAAAGAACTCATATACTTATTGCAAAAATTTAGAAGCCATCAAAAATCAAGTACTATGCGCATGCTCCTAGGGGGATAGATTGGTAGGAAAAGACCATCGCTCGTCCCCGACCGCCACTCATAAGGATGCACAAGCCAGGTACACTTCATCTTTCAAATTTGTTACACAACTTTAACCATACGTGCCTGCTATGGGACTTGCAAACTTCAACACAAGTATTTCTCAAATTCACAATTATCAACTAGCACGACTTTGATATTATCACCTCCATATCTCAAAACAATTATCAAGCATCAAACTTATCTTAGTATTCAATTCACTCAAAAGAAAGTTTCACATATCTTGAACACTAAGTATATTAACATTAAGCACATTACCATGCTATTAATGACTCTCAAAATAATATAAGTGAAGCATGAGAGATCAATAGTTTCTTTTAAAAAAATCCACCACCATGCTCTAAAAGATATAAGTGAAGCACTAGAACAAAAATTATCATGCTCAAAAGATATAAGTGAAGCACTATGAGCAAAACTATCAAGCTCAAAAGATATAAGTGAAGCACATAGAGTATTCTAACAAATTCCAAATCATGTATGGATCTCTCAAAAGATGTGTACAGTAAGGATGATTGTGGTAAACTAACAAGCAAAGACGCAAATAATACAAGACGCTCCAAGCAAAACACATATCATGTGGTGAATAAAAATATAGCTCCAAGTAAATTACCGATGGAAGTGGACGAAAGAGGGGATGCCTTCCGGGGCATCCCCAAGCTTTGACTTTTTAGTGTCCTTGGATTATCTTGGGGGTGCCATGGGCATCCCCAAGCTTAGGCTCTTGCCACTCCTTGTTCCATAATCCATCAAAAGAATTCACCCAAAACTTGAAAACTTCACAACACAAAACTCAACAGAAATCTCGTGAGCTCCGTTAGAGAAAGAAAACAAAAGACTACTTCAAGGTACTGTAATGAACTCATTCTTTATTTATATTGGTGTTAAACCTACTGTATTCCAACTTATCTATGGTTTATAAACTATTTTACTAGCCATAGATTCATCAAAATAAGCAAACAACACGCGGAAAACAGAATCTGTCAAAAAGAGAACAGTCTGTAGCAATCTGTAACTAACGCAAACTTATGGAACTCTAAAAATTCTACCAAATTAGGAAGTCCTGGCAAATTTGGTTATTTAATAGCATCAAAAATAATCAACGCAAAAGCACGTTCCTGTGATTTAACAAAATTATATTCGTGCGCGCAAAGTTTCTGTTTTTCAGCAGAATCAAATCAACTATCATCGTAGGTTATCCTATAGGTTCTACTTGGCACAAACACTAATTAAAAGATAAAACCACATAAAAACAGAGACTAGATGGATTATTTATTCCTAAACAGAAGCAAAAACAAAAAACACAAAATAAAATTGGGTTGCCTCCCAACAAGCGCTATCGTTTAACGCCCCTAGCTAGGCATAAAAGCAAAGATAGATTTAGGTATTGCCATCTTTGGTAGGCAATCCATAAGTGACTCTCATGATAGATTCATATGGTAATTTTATTTTCTTTCTAGGTAAGTGTTCCATGCCCTTCTTTAAGGTAAATTGGAATCGAATATTCCCTTCCTTCATATCAATAATTGCACCAATCGTTCTAAGGAAAGGTCTAGCAAGAATAATAGGACATGAAGGATTGCAATCTATATCAAGAACGATAAAATCTACGGGCACATAATTCCTATTTTCAACAATAAGAACATCATTAATTCTTCCCATAGGCTTTTTAATAGTGGAATCCGCAAGATGCAAGTTTAGAGAGCAATCATCAAAATCACGGAAATCTAGCAAATCACATAAAGTTTTGGGAATAGTAGAGACACTAGCACCCAAATCACACAAAGCATGAAACTCAAAATATTTAATTTTAATTGTAATAGTAGGTTCCCACTCATCATAGAGTTTTCTAGTGATAGAAACTTTCAACTCAAGTTTTTCTTCATAAAATTGCATCAAGGCATCAACAATGTGTTCGGTAAAGGCCTTATTTTCACTATAAGCATGAGGAGAATCTAGCACGGATTGCAACAAGGAAATACAACCAACCAAAGAGCAATTTTCATAATTAAATCCCTTGAGATCCAAAATAGTGGGTTTAGCAACATCACGGTTTTTATTTATTTCAATCCCACTATCATCAAATTCATCATCAAGATCTAGAAACTCCGAATTCTTAGAAGCCTTCTAGGTAAAGGAAGATCATATTCAGATCATCAAGATTCATATTGAAAAACAAATATTTAATGGGGGACACATCAATAACTTTTAGATCTTCATCTTGATTTTCATAGGAATTGGAAGAACACGCTTTAATAAAGGAATCTTTGGAAGCACGCATCCTAGCGGTTCTTTCCTTGCACTCATCAATGGAAATTCTCATGGATTTGAGAGACTCATTGATATCATGCTTAGGAGGAATAGATCTAAGCTTTAAAGAATCAATTTCAAGAGAAATTCTATCAACGTTCCTAGCCAAATCATCAACTTTAAGAAATTTCTCTTCAAGCAAAGCTTAATTTTTTTTTGTGAATTCATAAACTCTTTAACAATACTCTCAAATTCCGAGGGCATCTTATTAAAATTTCCATAAGAGTTGTTGTAGGAATTTCCATAATTATTAGAAGGATTACTAGGATAAGGCCTAGGATTAAAATTCCCTCTATAAGCGTTGTTTCCAAAACTATTCCTACCAACAAAATTCACATCCATAGATTCATTATTATTCTCAAGCAAAGTAGAGAAAGGCATATCATTGGGATCAAGAGGAGTATTTTTAGGAGCAAACATCTTCATAAGTTCATCCATCTTTTCACTCAAAACATTGATTTCTTCTATAGCATGCACTTTTTTACTAGAAGATCTTTCGGTGTGCCATTGAGAATAATTAGTCATAATATTATCAAGCAATTTGGTAGCATCTCCTAACGTAATTTCCATAAAAGTGCCTCCCGCGGCCGAATCTAAAAGATTTCTAGAAGCAAAATTCAATCCGGCATAAAATTTTTGTATAATCATCCATAAATTCAAACCATGAGTAGGGCAATTGCGAAGCATTAATTTCATTCTTTCCCAAGATTGGGCAACATGCTCATGATCAAGTTGTTTAAAATTCATGATGTCGTTCCTAAGAGTGATAATCTTAGTAGGAGGAAAATACTTAGAGATAAAAGCATATTTGCACTTGTTCCAATAATCAATACTATTTTTAGGCAAAGATGAAAACCAAACTTTAGCACGATCTCTAAGTGAAAACGGAAATTACTTCAATTTGACTATATTGTTACCCGTATCTTTCTTCTTTTGCATATCACATAAATCAACAAAATTGTTTAGATGAGTAGCGGCATCTTCACTAGGAAGGCCGGCAAATTGATCTTTCATAACAAGATTCAGCAAAGCGGTATTGATTTCACAAGACTCATCATTATTAAAAGGAGCAATAGGAGTACTAAGAAAATCATTATTATTGTTCTTCGAGAAATCACACAACTTGGTATTATATTGCGCCATGGCAACAAGTAATCCAACACACAAGCAAACAGAAAGGCAACAGGAAAAAGGAAAACGGGAAAGAGAGCAGGAGATTGGGAAAGAGAGGGCAAATAAAACGGCAAGGGTGAAGTGGGGGAGAGGAAAACGAGAGGCAAATGGCAAATAATGTAATGCGAGAGATAGGGATTGCGACGGGTACTTGGTATAGTTGACTTGCTTGCGTGAGCCTCCCCGGCAATGGCGCTAGAAATCCTTCTTGCTACCTCTTGAGCACTGCGTTGATTTTCCACGAAGAGGAGAGGATGATGCAGCAAGGTAGCGTAAGTATTTCCCTCAGTTTTTGAGAACCATGGTATCAATCCAGTAGGAGACCATGCACAAGTCCCTCGTACCTACACAAAACGATAGCAACTCGCAACCAACGCGATTAGGGGTTGTCAATCCCTTCATAGTCACTTACGATAGTGAGATCTGATAGAGATGATAAATAATATTTTTGGTTTTTTTGATAGATAGATGCAAAGTAAAAAGTAAAAGGCAAAGTAAAAACAAAGCAAGTAAATAAAGTGATAGAGATTGATATGATGAGAATAGACCCGGGGGCCATAGATTTCACTAGTGGCTTCTCTCAAGAGCATAAGTATTCTACGGTGGGTTAACAAATTACTATTGAGCAATTGACAGAATTGAGCATAGTTATGAGTATATCTAGGCAATGATCATGTATATAGGCATCACGTCCAAAAAAAGTAGATCGAAACAATTCTGCATCTACTACTATTACTCCACTCATCGACCGCTATCCAGCATGCATCTAGAGTATTAAGTAAAAACAAAGTAACGTCTTAAGCAAGATGACATGATGTAGAGGGATAAATTCATGCAATATGATAAAAACCCCATCTTGTTATCCTCGATGGCAACAATACAATACCTGTCTTGCAACCCTTTCTGTCACTGGGTAAGGACACCGCAAGATTGAACCCAAAGCTAAGCACTTCTCTCATTGCAAGAACTACCAATCTAGTTGGCCAAACCAAAAAGGACAATTTGAAGAGACTTGCAAACATAACTCAATCATACATAAAATAATTCGGAGAAGAATCGAATATTCTCCATAGATAATACTGGATCATAAACCCACAATTCATCGGTCTCAACAAACACACCGCAAAAAGAAGATTACATCGAATAGATCTCCACAAGAGATGGGGAGAACATTGTATTGAGATCCAAAAAGAGAGAAGAAGCCATCTAGCTACTAGCTATGGACCCGAAGGTCTGAAGTAAACTACTCACACTTCATCGTAGGGGCTATGGTGTTGATGTAGAAGCCCTCCATGGTGGATGCCCCCTCCGGCAGAGCTGCAGAACAGGCCCCAAGATGGGATCTCGTGGATACAGAAGGTTGCGGTGCTGGAATTAGGTTTTTGGCTCCTGTTCTGATTGTTCGGGGATACGTAGGTATATATAGGAGGAAGGAGTACGTCAGTGGAGCATCAGGGGGCCCACGAGGTAGGGGGCGCGCCAAGGTGGGGCGCGCCCTCCACCCTCGTGACTGCCTCTGGCACTGCTTGGAGTAGGGTCCAAGTCTCCTGGATCACGTTCGGTTGGAAAATCACGTTCCAGAAGGTTTCATTCCGTTTGGACTCCGTTTGATATTCCGTTTCTTCGAAACACTGAAATAGGCAAAAAACAGCAATTCTGGGCTGGGCCTCTGGTTAATAGGTTAGTCCCAAAAGTAATATAAAAGTGGGAAATAGAGCCCAATATAGTCCAAAACAGTAGATAAAGTAGCATGGAGCAATCAAAAATTATAGATATGTTGGAGAAGTATCAAGCACATAGAGTATTCTAATAAATCATGATTCTTGCATATCCCTCTCAAAAGGTGTGTACAGCAAGGATGATTGTGGCAAACTAAAAAGCAAAGACTCATATCATACAAGACGTTCCAAGGAAAAAACATATCATGTGGTGAATAAAAATATAGCCTCAATTAAACTTACTGATAAACAAAACCGAAAGAGGGGATGCCTTCTGGGGCATCCCCAAGCTTAGGCTCTTGGTTGTCCTTTAATATTACCTTGGGGTGCCTTGGTCATCCCCAAGCTTAGGCTCTTGTCTCTCCTTATTCCATAGTCCATCAAATCTTTACCCAAAATTTGAAAACTTCACAACACAACACTACTAGGGAAAACCTTATACACAGAATCTTACCAGTAGCGCGTGTTAAAATGAGGCACTACTGCTAGTTATCAGTAGCGCGTTGGCATAAAGGGCGCTACTATTATCCACTTAGCAGTAGCGCGGCATGAACAAAAGGCACTACTACTATAATTGCCACACCGTTCCCGTCGTGCTAGGTATAGTAGTAGCGCCCTTCTACAAACTGCGCTACTACTACAAAATTAGTAGAAGCGCACTTTTAGGTAGGCGCTACTGCTAAATTTGAACACACCACATGACGGGCCCATCTTAGCAGTAGCAAGTTTGTGAGGGCGCCCTACTGCTACAGATTTTAGCAGCAGCGCATTTTTGCAACCCACTCTACTGTTAAAGCTATTTTCACCTAACCCCCCTGCGCGGGCTTCCCTCTCCTCTGCTTCCTCCCCCAATTCCCCACTCTCTCTTCTCCCCCTCGTCGCCTCTGCCGGAGCCCCCGCCCTCGCCCTCGTTCTCCGCCGGAGTCTGGCCTCGACGTCGTCGCGCGCCTGTGCCTCCTCCTCCTCGACCTCGACCTTGCCGGAGCCCCTGCCCTCGCTCTTCGACACCGTCTCCCTCGACCCGCCTCGCTGCTGTCTCCCCCGACCCCGCCTCACCGTCGTCTCCCCCGACCCCGCCTCACCGCGCCTCGGTGTCGCCGTCTCCCCCGACCCCATCTCTCTCCCCGCCCTCTGTAAGCACTCTCCTCTTCCCTCTTCTCTGCTCTGTGTTAGTATGAACCCTAGCTATTTAGTGCTATTTAGTATGAACCCTAGGCTATTTTTAGTGCTAGTTAGTTAATTGCAATTAGTATTAACCCTATTTAATTAGGTAGTATGAACCATAGTTAAAAAATGGATACTTATATGGTAATTAGGGCAGTAGTTCCTGGGTACTAATTAGTTAGTAAGAACTAGGTACTAATTAGGTACTAGTTTATTTTTATTTATAGTAAGTTTATTTTCAGTAAGAACTAGTTGAATTAATAGAACTAGTTAGTAAGAACTTGTTGCTATTTTTTTAGTTAAAGCAATTTTTCCAGCATCGACGTGGACGATGCCTATCCCGCATCCTCGTCGTCGAGTCGGCGGAGGACGACACCTACTTGACCAGATGGGCCATGCCCGGGACTAGGCTCTGTCGGGGTGGTACTGGGAGGCGCTACCTACCGGGGGGCGCAGGTTGGTGAGGAGCCAGCCTGTCGTTGACCCCAAACCTTCTTTGGTGGCGGTCGCGTGGGCCAGTGGTGGTCCAGAGGCTCGAGGACCCCATAGAGGTGGTGCGGCACCGTGTCAGTGAGGAGGACGCGCACGTCCATCGCTACTTTTTGCGTTGGAGCACAGGTTCTCCAATACCTGGCAGGTTCTCCAGGGATCTCACTGGAGCTATGATCACGTGATGGTTCCTTCTCTGTGGGTGTCGGCCGCCCGCGCTGATACCCGTCGTGCGCTAGGGTTTTAGTTGTATTAGTGATGTTATATGTATGATACTGTTTGAGATGTATTAGTGATAATATTCGACGATGTACGGAGGCATGAGATGATTCACTTTTGCTTATTGAATGCATGCTAATTTGAGTCCTATAAGATATTTTGAAATGTATATCTTGTGTTGCTCAAATAGGATATGTGCTTGCCCAAGTGGCCGGTCATGTTTGCAGGTTACACCTCTGACTGGCCTATGTTTTGGCGGAGTGTTGATTCATTTCTGTTCCGGCAAATTTCAGGCGCTCGATATGTCCTATTTTAGCAAAGGTCATGCCAGATTTTTCCGTGAATTTTGGCATGACTTGTGCCAGAATATGTAGGAAATATCGAGTACCCCAGATTTGTGTGTTGAGTATCCTGGTAGTTGTCTTCGATTGATTTTCATTTAATGTTTTAACTATGAACATAGGAAATGTCTGACGACGAAAAGGATTTCGGTATTTGCAAATACTGCAAAGACGAGCGCGGCCTGTGCGACAGAATCTTCCTAGATGATGATAGGTGCTTCAGCATCAAGCTGGACGAGAACTTCGAGTGGATACAGTAAGTCACAACGACAAGTCTTTTTTCGTAATTAAGCATGACATCTGCTTCATTTGCTTCAACTTATATTTTTTTTACTATTATACTAGTGTATCCCCTGCCATGCAAGAGTTTTTTATTGGATAAGATAGGTTTCAGTCGTACTATGGAGGTAAAGAAAGTTTACTTGAAGACCGAGCATGGTTATATTTTCCAAGCAAAATTATACAATTCAGACGACTACACCTATTTTGGATGCAAAACATGGAGAGCACTATGCAAGACTTATGCATTTGAGCCTGATATGGTTATCACCTTTGATATTCATCCGGAAGATGATATTGAAGGTAATACCGACATCTGGGTCGATGTGCAGACACCTCCAGTTATACCATTATGTGAGTTTCTCAACCATATTTATGTCTTTGATATTGTTTATTCAAAAATAGTTGACAACTAATTTCTATTGTCAACTTATTTCCGTTCAAGCAAACATGTCGAGCGCTTGGTAGACCGGACCTACTACTGTCCCGGGGCTGAACTAAACTGCGAGGAGCTAAGTCATTATGTTTCATGGCTTGCGAATCTTGATACTGTCTAGGCAAATTTTCTTCCTGGATTTAGAAATGTTAGTACTGAAAACTTACGACCAATAGTTTTCATAATGAACTACGGTCACATCTATTTAGGAAATACGGTAAGATTTTTACTATTTGTCCTCAGTGCATCTTTTCCATACATGATTTTTTAAGCTAAACTTCATTGCTAAGTATGTTACCATACGATGTTCTTCAACAGGGACTCCCGATGAATGTTATGCCTTATGAGATCGAGACTAAAGGTACCATGAGTACTGTTAGCTTACAGCCAAGATATCCTACAAATCACTATAGTGCATTCAGGATTAGCGATGAATTCTTAATAGTGAAAGACTGGACCAAATCTGTGATGGAGGAGCATAGACAAGTACTAGAGGGCATCAAGCAGAAGCGCAACCCACGATTAAGAGATAAGTTCATCTGCATGCTCCAACTTGATGGAGGAGGAGAGCTACACATGTTTTATGTTATTTTACCTGAGAGAGAGCAGCAGGAGTGATTAGCTAGCTAGAAATGAGTTTAAAGATGATGACGTGCTACACTATGACTATGATGATTAAATAGCTAGTGTTGGTGGTAATGACTATGATGATTATTATGAGCTAGTGTTAGTGGTGATTAAATAAATATTGTTGGTGCTAATGACTATGATGATGATTAAATAGCTTGTGCTGGCGGATTAGATTCAGGTGGAGGCAACATGTGGTGCACATCGAAAGTACTACTAGTCCAAACTAGATCAAGTTTGGATTAGTAATATACTTTTGACATGCACCACATATTGCCTCCACTTGAACCTAATCCACCTTCATTTGACACACTATTATGGACATAATGATATAAACCTCATAATTGGTATTGTACCAAAATTTGTATAACGGCATATAAATACACTAAAAATAAAAAAATAAAAAAAGAATACTGGTAGCGATGGATAGTAAACAAGCTGCTACTAGCTAGATTAGCAGCAGAGAGAACAAGCGATGCCGTTATGTGTCTTAGCAGTAGCGCGTGTCGCACGCGCTACTGCTAAGTAATAGCTGTACCGCCTTATTAGTAGTGCGGCTGCCCGCGCTACTAGTGGGCATTAAACCCGCACTACTACTAGGGTTTTCCCTAGTAGTGCAAAACTCAACAGAAAACTCATGAGATTTGTTATTTAAGAACATAAATCACCATTTTTTGGTACTGTTGTGAACTCATTCTTTATTTATATTGGTGCAATATATAATGTATTCCAACTTCTCCAGGGTTTACACCCCCGATACTACCCATAGATTCATCAAAATAAGTAAACAACACATAGAAAACAGAATCTGTCAAAAACAGAACAGTCTATAGTAATCAAACAACTTTGTATACTTCATTAACTCCAAAAATTCTAAATAATTAGGACAACCTGGACATTTTGTATATAAATCTTGTGTAATAATTTCAGATCAAAAGAACACTTCTGTGAATTATGAAAATTATTTTACTGGACACAAAAGTTTCTGTTTTTCAGCAAGATAAAATCAACTATCACCGTAAGCCATCCCAAAGGTCTTACTTGGCACAAATACTAATTTAAACACAAAAACACATCTAACCAGAGGCTAGATGATAAATTTATTGAAAGACAGGAGCAAAAAAGCAAGAATAAAAATAAAATTGGGTTGCCTCCCAACAAGCGCTATTGTTTAACGTCCCTAGCTAGACATATTTCAATCTATCTATACCTATACTAATTAGGCACTTCCAAGAAATTACCACGTTAATTAGAAATACGAGCCGTTTATCTGGTGGGACCGAATCTTATGGTCTAGATTAACCCAGCCAAACTTCTTTTTTTTCTAGAAAACTTGCATAATCCTTTCACGCTTGGACTCTATATAGCCTCCATGATTTATTCTTAAGCTCTTTGGCTTCCACGATTCAATCGACATCAAAACACTCTTTCACGGTTAGGAGTCTATATGGCGTCTATGCTTAATCTAGGGTAAAACATACTTCGTATTTCGGAAGGTCAACTACGCGCTCCTAACTTTGTGCCGCTCTCCATGCCCTAGGCTTGAAGACTCCATTCATGTGGTCTCACTATCTAGGTTGATGACTCCAGTGGCTGGTGACGCTCCCATTTATAGCCGGCAAGCAGAAGTTGCAGCCCCGCGCCCTGAGGTACACCGCCGTCGTACGCCCAACCTTCCCCATTTGCCTCTCTGTTCTCCATCGTAGGTTGCCGGCGATTCATGCTGCAACTCAATCAATATATTCTCAATCCGCTCCCTCCCAAATCTTTAGATCTCTTTTGATATCAACTTCTCAAATCTAGGACCATAGTGATGATCTGAGGTAGCCATGTCTATTTCTATTTTCCGTTAGATTCATGTGTGTTCTTTTGATTTGGAAAAGGTTGAATCACAAGAGCATTAGTAATTTGTACTCCCTTCGTCCGGAAATACTTGTCATCAAAATAAATAAAAGGGGATGTATCCAGATGTAGTTTAGTTTTAGATACATTCCTTTTTGTCCATTTTGATGACAAGTATTTTCGAGCGGAGGGAGTATTTTTTTGCTGGGATTAATAATTTGTGTTTTAGGGCTCTATATAGGTTTTTGATTTCTTGTTGTAACATTAGTATTTTTTCTATCCGTGTATATGTAGAACTCGCATTGTTATTCTTGGAGTTCCATTTATGCAGACCATGGCCTCTTCTCTGTATTTCATTGCAATGTTATGATCCGTGCTACAATCCAATCTCTCCTTAATGCACATCCCAACCAAGCATTAGTTCTCTTCTTATTTCAAGTTTTTATATCTAGGATTGTTGATGCATCATATGAGCAGGTGTATGCATAATGGTTTGAAGAAAGGAGGCCGACATTGGTACTTGAGGCCATCAAGTTGAGGAATTACGTTGGACTAGTGACACAACAACTCACAATCCAAACCCTACTCAAGTTCTTCTCCCATTATTCCTGCCACACCCCATCGTAAGTAAGCATGCATTGTTAAATCCCTCCTCTTCCACCCATTGAATTCATCTGTGAACCCCTAATAAGTCGTTTTAATACATCATGTTTCATCAGCAGCAAAAGTTTTTTCCTTATCTGTCTTCATCGCTTCTGTGCGTCAGATTATCCATTTTGGTGAGCGGAGGAGAACCAGCTAGGGTGTGATATGCATCGCCTAGAGTGGCACCATGCAGTAAGGTTCCATTAAACTACATCTTCATCAACTACCCACCAGGCAATTTACATTAATTGTTGGCAGGAAGCTTTACAGATGTCTTCCCATGCAACCATTTGTTAGACAACAAAATTAGTTGATGATTCCTATATATCTAATGAATTTGGACATTGTATGTTATTCCTTCCAGTAAACACTAATTGTTAGGTTATCTACATGGTAGAGTGGTATATATAATATTGTGTATAATCTATATTTGGCAGATCTGCAGTAAGATTTTCAAATTGTTGCCCATGCAAAAATTAAGCTAGATGTATGGCGTAGTTGAGGTATGTAGGTTCTGTTTACAGCACATACATGTACTATGTTTGAAAGGGGATCCAAATCTATGTTTTTTTATTGTTAAACACACATCTGAAATTTCACTGCAAATGTAACCATGGAATCCATATTTCCTAGGTTCGTTCCTGATAATATGATATTTCTTTTGGAGCTCTAGTGTTTAGATTTTAGAGATGCTAACTTATACAAAATACGCTAATATATATATTGTCACCTAAGATATTAGAATGCCCTTTTAGTGATTTGCATATTTAAAGCGGGGAGGTATATACATTGATAATGATCCAAATCTTGTCAGCTAAATATGTTTTATGAAATTAATAGATGTATGTGTTCCATTATGAGCAGCAGAATGTTCAATGTACATGCGTGACACTATATCTACTTCTTCAAATAGTACTCTAGACTAGGTACTGTAAAAAAACATGTGAGAAAACTTAATCACTACCATACTATTTTTAAGTAGCTTGCAAGTAGGAATTATAATCCTTATATGATATTATTACCTCCAATTTCAGTATGGTCGTGTCATTGATCACATTATAACTCTTCCTGCTACTGCAGGTTTGACTTGAATTTTGGATTATGTACATATGGTGTTGTGCACCTCTCCATAGGTTTCTACCTCCCAGAATTCATCTTCCTATTGCCACATAACCACATCATTTGTTTTTGGGAAATCAATGTATATATCCATTGTTTCCATCTACCATGCACATGCTCTTATATTTGTTATTTCTTCCATGATTTCTTGCTATTCTTGGATAACTAGAGTATCTGATTTGAAATTCTCCAGTCTTTTGTATGTTCACTTGCATAGATGGCTTAATCCAGAACCTAAAGTGAAGACTAAATATAGCACATATACTTGGTCATTTCTCCTAAGAAGATTAATCCACCTGGACTTTTAACCTAATTCCAAAGAAACATATACTTGGTCATATCTCCTAAGAAGATTAATCCACTTGGACTTTTAACTTAATTCCAAAGAAGTTCTGAATGATCAAGCATGTTTGGGTTTTTAGTAAACTGAAATAATGTTGCACTCCAACAATAATATTCTGATTTTATAAGTTAACATGAATCTTAGATTCATACCACTTATTTTAATCATGCATTTGGATTATGGCGACAATACCTCTTCTCTGAACTCTGTTTGCATGTTTCCAGTTGAAACAATAACCGAATTTGATAGGTATGCGACGATTTCTTCCCTGTGGCATGAGTAAAATGTTGTGAGTTTAGATAAGTAACCACTATATTATTTTGTATGTGTAATTGACCTGTACACATGTTGTCGCTCTACTTAAACCATCCTTCTCCACTGTACGAGCCCGAGACTTCCATTGCAACAATCTATATGTATTCGAGCTCCTCTCACAGGCCGACTCCTCTGTTTGTGACTGAGCTGTTAGATTGATCTCTCCTCCAATGGGCACAACGGCTCATTGGGCCCTTGACCCACGCCCTGATCGGGGGCGTCCAGCCCAAGCAAGGCTGGTGGGCCCCTGTCATGCAGTGCTATAAAGAGGAGGTGGGGACCAGGGCACAGGGTACGAGGTTCGTCACCGCCACTATTTCCCACTCCTAACCCTATCCGATCCAGAGGGAGGCACTGAAGCGATGGGAAGCTTCACCGCCGCCACTACCCACACATCCCCGTCGGCACCATCGCCCTCTCCATGATGGCCTCCGGCTCGAGTTCATCAACCGCTGGAGAAGGTAGGTTTACCGGATTACTAGCCTACTCCGATCCAATGGATATAACAATGGTATCAGGCCAGGCTAGGGTAAGGTTTTCGATACAAAGAACAAACAGAGAAAGAAAGATCCCTCCCTCCCCCAGAACCCTAGACAGGGCAAAGAAATCTCAAAGAAATGTTGCGCCGCCGCACATGGCCGCGCCGTTCCTCTCGATCCCGAATCGCATCGGCATGCCAAGGATCCGGGAAGAAGAACCACCCCATGGGGCAAAGGGCACCACCAGCGAGCCGTTTGATGGTGGTGCGTTGACCTTCGAGGTGCTCACGCACGCCAGCAAAAAGGTCAGCAGGGGCGCTGCATCAGAAAGTCTCTGGATCTCTCTCTCTCTCTCTATTGCTGCGGGGGGTGAGCAGAGAACTGGAAAGAAAGGGGCGGGACTCGCGGTGCGGTTGCTGATTGGCCTCGTCGCCGGCGGCCGGGGCAGCCCGAACCCGCCGCCATTCGAGCTGACAGAGCAGCAGAGGAGGACCCAGGTCGCGCCTCTGTCTCTCTCTATCGCAGGAAGCGGTGGGGGATGGGTGAAATGGAGGGGGGAAAGGAAGAGATGGTGGCCAGGCTCGCGTGGCGCGGTGGTGGATGCCGTCGCCGGCGGCCGGCGCTCTCGCGCGGTGGATGGACGGCCAGAGCGAGCACTGCAGAGAGCGAGGGAGTAGAGGAGGCCTCGTTGCACCGATCTCTCTCTCTATCACAGGAAGAAGAGGGTGAAGGGAAAGGAAAAAGAGCGCAACGGCACGGTGCGGTGGCCGGTCCACGCCGTCGCCGGCGGCCGGCGTGGGCGGCCGGGGCGCTGCCCCCGTTTCGCCCCTGCGGGACAGAGACAAGGAGGAGAGAACGGCGCGTGGGGGAAAACTGGCTAGGGTACGATCGGATCGATCGGGGCAGCGGTTTTGTTCGACCGAACATCGCGGATAGCCGTCCGATCTGATCCGACGGCCCGAGCAAACCCTAGCTCGCGCTGGGCCTTAATGGGCTGAAAGTGGAGGCCTGGGGCAGCTGCCGCTGCGCCGTCGCCAGCCGCCGCAGGCGCGCGTGCGGTGTGCTGGGCCGAGGCCGCGGCCGCACGCGCTGGGCTCCCCTGCAACTATTTTTTATTATTATTTTCTTTCAGTATAGAAAATAGAAAAGAAAAAAGTCTCTAAAAAGTAAAATAAAAAGTTTCTGATATTTTTGATTGTTCAGAAAATAGAAAGTTTCTGAAAAGTAAAATACAAGTTTCTGAAAACAAAATGTCCATGAATTTTATATAGAAAATATAAAGTTCATGAATTTTTATTCGGTCAAAGAACAGTTTCTATAAAGAGTAAAAGTTGGTGAATTTTTATTCATGATTTTCCGCTGCGTAAATAATTAATAGTACTCTTTTACGAAGAAAATAAAAGTTTAGATAGAATTAAGTATTTAAAGAGCATATTAAAGTAATTATGATTATGTTATTTTTATGACCAACATTGTTAATAACATGATCATGTTTTATTATTGAAAATAAAAGTGCTCTTTTAAAAGTGAATAGAACTAAACTAAAAGTTTAAATTGTTGCTCCTCTACTCAAATTTGAACCAATGGGATAATTTGTTTAGAGAGTAGAAAAGTATAAAGTGATGCTACTGAATAATAGTAAAAGTTTTGTCCTCCAATTAAATTGGAACCAACAGGAAAATTTAATTGGAAGAACGGTTTTTGAGAGAAGTTTTTTCACTTGTGGGTGAAATCAAATTCAGCTAGCTTCTGCTATAACAGTAGAAAGATATTTGATTAAAGTTTAATTATGGTACTGTTATTTTCTGACCAACATTGAAGATGACAATATTATAATTCAATGAGTCTTATAGTTAAAAGTTCAAATCACTGATAAATTTTGTATCAATGACCAATTTTCAGAGAATTTGATAAAGATTGGGATATTTATATTGCTAGTTTTCCGTTGCAATAAAGTTGATAATGATGATTATTTTCTTAGCAAAGTTACTTAGTAGAAATTTTATCATCACATTATTTATGAGTTATATGCTTTTTTTCATTTCTGCCCAACGGTGATGTGGAATTAATGTAAAAAGGTGATGTTTATTCTAATTCTATCACAACAGTGATTTAGAATATAAAAGAAAGTTTCAAAAGTTTAATGTGCATTTTTTTAACTAGACCAACGTAGGGTTATTTTTATGCTCATTATTGTTGACTATTGGCTAAGTTTTCTCAGACTAAAAATTTTCCATGCCTTCATTCGTGAAAGTAAATGGTTGGGTACTTGTGACCCGAAAGATGACCAAGAAAGGTCATAACGTGAGGGAGTATGTTCTCTCTAAAAGAATGGCCTCAAAAGAAAAGAGATAGATCATTGAGAGTCTTGGTTGACGAATGTCTTTCATGTACTCTCTATGAAGAAGATTTTTTCAGCCAACACGATTTGAGTTGAAACAAGCAACATGTGTGTTTAATTTGACCAACGTCGGATCAAGCATGTGTGTCAAAGAGTATTCGGATTTACTCCTAAATTTGATGATTGAATATTCAGTTAAAAGAGCCAATTCTGGCATTTATGTCCCTTACAGGGAATTACCCGCATGACGGGAAAAGATGATTATGATAAAACCCGCATGGCAGGAAAATTCTGGGAAAATCCCTGTGTAACCGTTATGGCGGCAGAAATTTCTCAGACTTATCTTGTATGACAGGAGAAAGACATGATGACTCATGTGCTTTAATGTGTCCCACTCTGGGAGAAAAGTATGGAGTAGCTATTATGCTTTCCTAGTATCGATCGTACATCTTAGGTGTAACGGTCATTAAGGACTCAATAAATCCGAAGACAATAAAAGTTACAGACGAACCTAAAGATAAGAATGATATGCAAGTGCGACTTGCAAAAGTACTGATGATAAAGAACTCTATTGAGTTTCTGGAATGGAATGAGGAAAAGGTACTCCCATACCAGTTAACAGATAACTTCATGACATATGAAGTAATCAGTTAAATGAAGTAGATAATCAAAGTTTCCCTAATTCAAGAGTTATGAATGGTTTTTCGAATTTGTGACAGAAAAGTTCTTGCCACATTTCGAGGGGGAGAAAGAAATATGAGATTATCTAAGAATGATGAAACTCCCCTATACTTTAGATAATGTGATGCACATAATGCATCTAAAGTGATCCATAAATGAAGAATGTGATCGTCTGGGGGAGTACAACGGTCATAATAATACCCCTAAAGAAAAGAAATACTTCTATTCCGCTTCGAAAGCATACTAAGGAATACTAAGACGGTGCTTAAAGTGTCATAAAGAAGAAAGTTTTAACAGAATAAACCCAAATAATAAAGATTAAAGATACACCATTCTTAGTGAAGATGGAGTAATTTGAGGGGGAGCATGTCGTATGACCTATACAACACCTGTTGTTAGCTCTATAAAGGAGGAATGAGTAAACATGGCTCTTGTGATAAAGTTTCCTGTAAAACCTATTGCCTCTTGGAAATGAAAGACTATACAATTAATGTGCCTCTTGGCAATGACACAGCAACAACAACCCCATATGAAAGAAGTGCCAGTATCTGAGACACAGATGGTCTGAAGGAATGAGAAAATTCAGATTCTTCTGATTACTATAAAGTCTATGTTAATGGAGGTTGATTCCACCTCATTTAAAGTGCTCAATCGAGCTTTGAGAAGTACCTCTTTGTCTAAATGATAAGAGACTATGTGAGATGAAATGAAATTGGTGAATCCCGATGATGTTTGGGACTCATGAGTAATTTCCAATGGAGCCAAAACAATCGGCTGTAAAGAGTCTACAAGGACAATGTGACTCCAAAGGAAATATGTAAAGGTGTAAAACACGACTAAAATCAAAAGGTTTTTGTGCGTTTTACACTGAATAGATTAGAATGAGTGTTGGTAGCACATCATGATCTGAGTTACATCAGATGAAAGATATTATGATTTGAGTTACATCAGATGAAAGTAAAGAACACATGGGATACTGCCCGAAGAAGTCTTTTATGGACTAAAGCAATCAAATGTTGTTTTGGGTTAAAGAAGATGAGAGGACAATTGTGTTTGTATAAAGTTATAGAATGGGAATTTCATTTCCTAAATCCTGTACATGCGGATAACATTCTACTTGTTAATAGTGATGTTAATTTGACTGCAGGAGGAAAAGAAGTTCTTGTCCTCAAAGTTCAAAAGAATGTTCTGGGTAGAATGTCTCTCGTTATAAGGATCGAGATTCACCGAGAAAAGAATAAAAGGGGTATTAGGAGTGTCGCATGGTCATGCTAAGGGAAGTTTCTAAAGTATGCATGCGAGAAAACCTAAGCTTATTCTTATAGTAAAGGGTAATGATTTTGGGAACATTAGTGTTCCAAAAGTCAATACGAAATAGACCAAATGAATATGATACCATATGCTTCAGCTGTTGGAAGCTTAATGAATGCAAAAGTATAACATTACGGTGACACAGTTCACGTAACCGGGTTGTTTTGGTAATGTCCAGTCCAGATATAGATCACTGGAATGGAGTCAAAAATATTGGCCTCATGCTAAAAGGAGCAAGTGTTCTCGAAAGGTTGTGAATACAGAAATAGAACATGTGAAATATACAGCGAAATCCACAATTGTCGCTGACTTCCACACTTGGAGTTTTTGTGTGGAAAAACTCTAAAGAATGAATCAATTATCGTTAATATGATGTAAAGATAATGTACAACATGATATGAGGCTGAGGGACATGCAAAAAGGTTAAGGACATATGTACCCGGAGTTGATAATGGTTGTCAACAACAATAAGCATTAAGTAATTCGCTCCTATGACAACGAGTCAAGTGTGGTGCCAAACACATTGACACAGAGTTATACGTTGTTAAGGAGAAAGTCCGGAATTATGTTGAAATGCTTGGAGCATGAAAGCAACAGACAAGTATTTGCAGATCTGCTTATTAATGGCTTACCGCCCAGTGTGTTCGGAGAACACACAATCGACATGGGCTTTATGGTATATTCTAAGATTTCTGGACAATAAAAGGGCCCAAGGTTAAAGAATCTATTTGAAAACAGAGGAGTGTGTTGTAGGTGTTGATTCTATCGGGAATGAACCGTGATGATGAGACATGCTCTACATGCAAATCTGTGATGGAACGAGTACTTTGAAAAGAGTTATTTCAAAGTATAAAGTTAAAAGTATATGTTGAGATCAAGGGGGAGAATGTTAGATTGATCTCTCCTCCAATGGGCCCAGAGGCTCATTGGGCCCTTGACCCACGCCCTGATCGGGGGCGTCCAGCCCAAGCAAGGCTGCTGGGCCCCTGTCGCGCAGTGCTATAAAGAGGAGGTGGGGACCAGGGCACAAGGTACGAGGTTCGTCACCGCCACTGTTTCCCACTCCTAACCCTATCCGATCCAGAGGGAGGCACTGAAGCGATGGGAAGCTTCACCGCCGCCACTACCCACACATCCCCGTCGCCACCAACGCCCTCTCCACGATGGCCTCCGGCTTGAGTTCATCAACCGCTGGAGAAGGTAGGTTTACCGGATTACTAGCCTACTCCGATCCAATGGATATAACATGAGCATGTGTATGTGTGTCCATGGGCAGACTTGATCTTTGCCTGGGTATCAGTTCCCTTCTATGATACAATTTTGGATGCTATTTTCTTCTAGATGTACAGGTTTCTGCGGGTCTTATTGGCTGCTACCTTTTAGTGATATGATAACTCAATGGCATGATCATCAATTGTTCTGTCAAAATGAAAAATTAACTGGACTGTATTTTTTATGTGTGTTACTAAGTACAAGTTGTGATTATTTTCTTTCTAGGGATGGAATTTTGAAGCATTAAACTTTTTGAGATGTTAAGATCTTTGACAATTAATTGGCCTTTGTAAGACTTATGCACTCCATACAACCTAGATAATTCTCGATAGATCTCCCTAATTTCTAACTGAATATAGATGTATACTTACAGTAAGCCCATTGTAGTAATTAGTTGGATAATTCTTTGGCATATTTCTTAAATCATCATTGGATGCTCCCATCATCGATTACTTTTTGGATATGAAATATTACTATAAGAAGTATATTGGTTCTTTAGTGTTTTCAATTCTTATAGTACACAAATTATATTGTTTTCCATTGATCATTTCTCATGTAGTTTTCCTCTGCAGTCTGTATCTTTTGCTTCATAATTCACCCGTCCACAAGAATGATGCCGAGAAGATTCTGCCTTCCATGCTAAATGGCATTCTTTTTCGACTTGATAAAGATGAGATAACATGGAGTCTTCTCATTTGTAGCGACATAGAGATAGGAACGAGCAATTCAGCTTAACTTTAAGAAAGTGACGGACAAAGGAGAACTGTATTGTTGCTGAGAGCTAGGTCTGGACGCATGATCCCCTATATGTATATAGTTTTTAGCGATAAATGTATCCTGATTGGTATAGAACAATTGACAGTCTTGGTTTCATCTGATCTCTTAATTTGAACATGAATTAGAGAGGGGAATATGTACTACGTTTGGAATCTATCATACTAAATGTGCATTTGTGCTATTAATGTACAGTATTAAATAAAGTTACATTTTCTAGCTATTGTGGTAGTGAGAGGAGGCATGGCTGAATATTGCTCTGGTCGGATTTGTATGTCTTTGTAATTGAAGACTAGAGACGCTAACTTGCGGCCACTCTTGACAGTCCTACCACTCAGCTTTTATCTCTCAACTTCCGTTATTTTTATGTTAACACTGCCATTGGGGCAAGTCTTTATTGCTTAATGATCCAGTCTAGCTATTGCTAGAGTTTCATGTTTTCCGACACTGTATTATACATTACTAATTGAATGTTGATTCTGACAATCTTAATACATCCACGACAGTTGAGGCAATTCCAAAAAAGTAAGCTAGAGAAATATCACAGAATCACACGACAACCTCCCCTTAGCTCATACTATATCTATACATATCATATGGGTTCGATCGACGGTGTGCGTTAACAGCGCATTGGTAAAAGTAAGCTCTAGAACTCAGGCAGATTAATGAACGCATATACATATATTTTTTCTATTACAAATAATCAAAATGCTACAGTAATACACATTTAGTTACTGTAATTTTATTTTATTTTACTAGCACTCTCTTCTCCGCAAAAAAGTACAATTAATTATGCAATGCATTGGTAAACTATCAAAAAAGAGATAATACATTTCTTATCATTTTGCTCGATTGCTCGATATTCATTTAATAAAAAATTGTTTCAGAAAATTTTTGTTTCTAAATTCTAGAAGAAACTATTGTCTTAATAATTAATTTCAGAAATAACTAAGCTTGGAAATAAGAAGCGCCCAGTTTCTTCCCATCACCTACTAATGTAATATTTGTTCCCATATGCATATTATCTCTCTTTTCCAATTATGTGACATGGTTGTCTGAATTTAAATGCAACCCTTGAAGTTGTGCTTGATGACTAAATGTCCAAGTTTCAGTACAACTTGGTTTTTCTTGGTTAGGTTGCATTCATGCAAACAAAAAAAATTCATTGTGTTAGATTGTTCTGCAAGGTAATATCCATCTAATATCACTTACAATAGATGTTTTCAGTTTGTATTGCTTCAAGTGAAGTAACTTTTGTCTCTCACCCTTTCGTGGTCTAGTAATTAACAACATCAATCTACACGATAAATAGAGCAGGTCAATAAATAAATATTTAAATAAATAACAATTAGAGGATGAAAACATGCAAATAAATAATTATCATCATATCCATACATGGATAAATGTCTTTTCATCAACCGTGCTTGGCCTCTAAACTATATCCATATAAATAAGAAGAAAATGCTTGATATTAATTGAAACTAGTAATGTAATGCCAATTGTGTACATGTGCGTTTGTTTTGAAGCGTTACTTATATTTGCTTAACACATCATTCTCACGATTTTCGATACTATTGCACTAGCATGGGAAGCTGCAGAGTGAATTCCTAAAGAATGATGCATGGTTGACTTTTTGAGTATATTAGCAAAGGAATTGGACCTCACTGGATAAAATGTCACTTGGTAGGAGGATAAGTATGAAAATCAGTGAGTGATTAATCCATTAGTATATTACACTTGGTTCTTGCTTCAAATACAAATTTTCCGACTGTGGTTCTTTCGTAAGCAACTTTCTATCAATTTTGGCTTGAAAGTTATTTATTAAACAACGATAGTTTCAGGATGCTATCCCATGCAACTACACAGGTTGACGACAAGTAGATCTAGGTATTGGCATAATAATAAGGGAAATCATCCATGCTCATCCCATACTCCCTTCTTTCAGCGGCAAGTTTCCTTTGCGACAAGAAAAAATAATCAAAAGGGCTAAATTTAATAGGACAAGGGTCCTTAAGATTGAGTCTGGGAGGAATAGGATCCTCCTTCGGCCCCTTGTAGTTTATAATCAACTCAACATTATAGGCTTTCCTATGGTGAAAAGTCATAAGCTTATCTCCTAGCACGAACCCTAGACCGTTGTTTTGTATAGCAAAATTATCATTAAGTTCAGAGATCTTATCAACCAAAACCTAGGTAGGGACTCTTTTTCTCAAGTTTTCATTATAGGCAGCATAATCTGGAGATTGCAATCTTATTATTTTCTCTTGATTAAAAAGGATCTCCTCTATGGGAGGGCAACCAACATTAATTTTGTAATAAGCAAAAATTTCGCTCGCCTCTTTCATGATAAATCTAAACTCGTGAGCCAAAAATATAGTGGCGGCACGCTTAACATGAGAATGCTGAATATTAGAGAACTCTAGAAAAATCCTTTTATGCAAGGGTGCATATGAACAAATTGTCTTTCAAGTTCAATTATGAGCAAAGTTATAGCATCCGCAAGACTATTAGTTTTATTAAGAATAGATCCTCCTAACGTAGGTAGCATGCCAACACAAGTAAAGAAATCATGAATAACACCTTTTCCAATAATATTACCGCTACCTGTGCGGAATTTTTTTGTATGCATGATAGTAGGTTCCTCATGAGGATCATTACTAGCAAAGTCATCAAAATTTTCCTCAAGATTACTACTATCTTTTTCTATGAAAAACTCCTCAGATTTAGACATGGTGACAACAACCCGATCTAGCAAACGAGGAAACGAAAGGAAAATGAAAAGACGAACGAAAGAAGGGTGAATAAAAAAGGCAAATCTTTCTGTATTTTTCTGAAAATCGTTTTAGAAGTGGGGGGGGGGGGAGGAAAACGGGAGTCAAATGGCAAATAATGTAATGCAAGAGATCAGAGTTTATGTTGGGTACTTGGTAGGCTTGATATAGACCTCTCCGGCAACAGTGCCAGAAATTCTTCCTACTACTTCTTGAGCTTGCGTTGGTTTTTCCCTTAAAGAGGAAACAGTGATGCAGCAAAGTAGAGATAAGTATTTACCTTAGTTAGAGAACCAAGGTATCAATCCAGTAGGGGGTACAAGCAAGATCCAATCGATGCACCTGCATAAACAATCAAACACTTGCAGCCAACGCGATAAAGGGGTTGTCAATCCCTTCACGGTCAATTGCAAAGGTGAGATCAGATAGAGATAGATAAAAAAAAGGTAACTAAATATTTTTGTTTTTTTTGGTTTATAGATCTGAAAATAAAAAATTGCAAAATAGTAGATCGGAAACAAGTATGATGGAAAATAGACCCGGGGGCCATAGGTTTCACTAGAGGCTTCTCCATGAAGGCAAATAATATGGTGGGTGAACAAATTACTGTTGAGCAATTAAAAGAAAAGCGCAAAGTTATGATGATATCCAAGGCAATGATTATGAAATATGGGCATCACGTCTGTGTCAAGTAGACGGACTCCTGCCTGCATCTACTATTATTACTCCACACATCGACCGCTATCCAGCATGCATCTAGAGTATTAAGTTCATAAAGAAGGGAGTCACACCTTAAGTAAAATGACATGATGCAGAAGACTTAACTCAAGCAATATGATGAAAAACCCATATATTATCCTCGATGGAAACAATTCAATACGTGTCTCGCTACCCCTACTATGTCACTGGGTGAAATCACGCAAGATTGAAGCCAAAGCTAAGCACCTCTCCCGTTGAAAGAAAAACCAATCTAGTTGGCCAAACCAAACTGATAATTCAAAGAGAAATACAGAGATATCAAATCATGTATATAAGAATTCAGAGAAGATTCAAGTAATATTCATTGATAAGTTGATCATAAATCCACAATTCATCGCATCTCGACAAACACACCGCAAAAGAATATTACATCGGATAGATCTCCAAGAACATCGAGGAGAACATGGTATTGAGAATTAAAGAGAGAGAGAAGAAGCCATCTAGCTACTAGCTATGGACCCGTATGTCTGAGGTAAACTACTCACGCTTCATTGGTAGGGCAGTAGAGTTGATATAGAAGCCCTCCATGATCGAATCCCCTTCCGGCAGAGTACCGAAAAAGGCCTCCAGATAGGATCTAACGAGGTCAGAGACCTGCGCCGGTGGAAAAGAATTTTCGTGGATGCTTCTGAGGGTTCTGGAATATATGTGATTATATAGGACGAAGAGGTAGGTTAGGGGATCCACGAGGAGGCCACAAGGCAGGGGGCACCCCCCCCCCAGGGCGCGCCCTCCACCCTTACCACCACCTCGTGGCTCTTTTGGCTTAGACTCCAGTGCTCTGGGTGTCTTCAGTTCCAAGAAAAATCACCGTGAAGTTTTATTCCGTTTGGTATTCCTTTTCTGTGAAACTCAAAAACAAGGAAAACCAAAAAATGGCACTAGGATCTTGGTTAATAGGTTAGTCCCAAAAATAATATAAAATAGCATAATAATGCACATCCAAAACAGATAATATAATAGCATGGAACAATAAAAAATTAAAGATACGTTGGAGACGTATCACTCGTCCTTCTGCTCGAAGGTAATAGGTACGTCCGCCATTGGCTGTGCGACTGTCACCTGGCAGACTTGGCCCAGTTCTCGAAGAGTCCTTTTCCTTTGATTGTTTGAAGAGAATGTCTCATAAACTTCCAGTACGTTGTCATCGTGGGATGGCGTTGTAGATCATCTATCAGGGGGTGTGAGACCAAGGATATTTTTCCAGTTTTAGCCACCTGCCTCACCACCCAACAAGCTCGAACCCTGTGAGTCGGATTTGCGTTAAGCAGGGACAAGTCTATAGGGCATGGTTTATCCAGCAAATCATCCAGGACCGTTCTGGGTCTATTTTTCTTTTCGGCCTCGGGCGACCGTCTCGGATATGCTCGCTTTGTTTGTGCTTTCTTGGGCTACGGGGTAGGGATTGACTCCTTGCACATTTGCTGCAACCTCCAGGTGCTTTGCAGGGTGAAATATTTGCGTACCATGTCCAATAATTCAGCGAAGTTTTGCACGCGGCGATGGGCAAGGGCATTTAAGATTCCTGCGTCCCAAATTTTTTTAATTATTTATTCGTCATGTTAGTCCGTTATCTTGTTTCTGAGTAACAGAAATCTGGCCCAGTAAGGATGGACCATTCTTCGGGCTGCTGCTTGACATACATCAGGTCCTATACGTATGGTCTTCCCGAATTCGGACATTATTCGGCATGGGAGGTGGGTGGGAGAATTTTTAGCATTCCCATCTGCTGTGAGTCCGGAGCGTCGGTAGCGGCGAACTGCGCCTGGGTTATGTCTGGATCTGATCCCATAGTGTTCGTACACATGCCTGTATGTGTTTGGGCCGACTCAAGGTCGGATCCTGTATCACAAGACGAGTCTGAACTCCTATGTTGATGGGTGTCCATCTCATGTATAGAGACCCGAGTATAAACCGTCTTCAACTTTGGAGATCGCAATCCCTCTTCCCCTTCTTTGATGGTAGCGACGAGGTGAGTGATCCGCAGGATGTGCATCCCTCTGTTGTCAGGTTTAAGCCCAATCTAGTTGTAGGTCGTAGCCCTACTGACGAAGATTCCTATAGGGAGGAATCGATCCAACTGGTTGTTTACCGAAGGGATTCCTATTAGGGCCATGCCTCCTGGATATTTGGCGGGATGTTCTTTAGCTACTTCGATGGGATCCGGCTTTAAGGCAAGATCCCGAATGGCGTCGGCTCCCTTTGTGTCCACTGAATCCAAGGTCAACGCGTCGGGCTCAGCGGGTTCTTTGGGGGCAGGGCTTCACCAAGGGCCGGCACTGAACTCTAAGTTCTGGTGACCGGCTACGTGATCGGAGGTGGGGTTTTCAACTTGGTCCAAATGATCGGTGAGGTCAGCGTGTAAAGTGATGCTGCCAAACGTAAAGATCTAGCAAGGAACAAAGATGTCCCTGGCGCTGGCGAGGTTTCCAACGAATAGTTGGGCCATCGATCCTTTGGCCATCCGCAACTTGTCATCAATTTAAATTGATGAAGGATACGCATAACATAATTCTTATTCTTGTTTCATCCAAGTGATTAATTCCTTCCATTAGAGTTTGTTCATGAGAAGTAAATTTTCCATCCCAATTTATTCATTTTTCTTTTCCGGAGTTCTTCATGGAGGCTCTACATGGTGGTTCATCAAGGATTTAATTCATTCTCGCAGTGTTCTTCAAGATTTTGTTGGAGGATCTCAAGCATTCTTCATCTTGCATTCCAAAGTGCAATTCTTTCTATCTTATCTTTTGAGGTGGTGTTATGTCATTCTTGACAATTCCGTTCGTGTTTCATGATTCGCAACTTGTCAGAAATGAGATATTTCAAAACCATCATTTTCTCTTCGGTCATGAGATCTTTTCATCCAAGCACTTTCTTTGTTGGAGTTATTTGGGTTATATTTCACCTAAAGCCTTCCTGAAGGAATGTTGCTATTGCCGTGCCTATGGATAATCCAAGTTTCCTCCTATTCTCTCAGTAAAAGGAGTTTTCATCTCCTTGTTGATCTCAATCCAATCAACTGTTTCCGTTAGGGGCCGGTTGCCACCTCATAATTTTGAGATGCTTTCCATAAGCCCACAACAAGTTATTCTTTTTGTTGTTGATTTTTTTCAACAACTTTGTTCAACCCTTATTCGTAGTAATGTTCCTTAAGTTCAATTGTACGAGATGGTTTTCTCTTCTTCGTTCTTTTCATTCCATCCTTTCTTTTCTTCTAGACGCATTGTGTTGTTGCTCTTGTCAAGTATCATCTCATTTTCGAGTTCATGTTCTTTTCTTTGCTTGTCTTTTCAACCGGAGTGTTGTCCGAATTCTTTCGCTCTTACCCTTTGTTTATTTTGTTTAGCCAGAGTGGTTTCGAATTCCTGCTTGCTCCTCGTTCTATTCTTATCTCTTTGCAACCTCTCAAGGTTTGCTGGTTTTACTAGTTTGTCAAAGAAGCAACTTAGTTTTACCTCTCCTGTTCCCCTTTCGTTTGTCATCCCTAGATCTGGGGCAAGATTTCTTTTAAAGTGGAGGAGTGTTGTGACGGCTCGAGACCAATGCTCCAGATGCCTTCCATGTTTTCGGTGTCGTCATGTGTTTTATTTTCTTGTTTCATTTCATCATGTCATCATTTGCATCGCATCGCACTCCATTGTCGTCATGTTTTCAAAAGTTGCATCCGTTCATAGTTGCCGCTTCTTCCTCGCATTTGTTGACCTTTCTCAGACCAACCATTCTTTTATTTGTCCGACCGTTTAACTCTCTCTGCACAGTGCATCGACCCCTTGACCGCGTCTGAAACTTCCCCGAACCCGAACCGACCAGTCATGACCGATAGGTCCGTATCATCCCTAAACATTCCTAAAATATCTTTGGTTCATTGTTTGGAATTCCTAACCTATTTATTCTGGGTCGTCCGATTATGATCGGAGGGACCGAAAACAACTAAGACTAGCCACAATGTGAGTAACATACACTAGTAACATACACATATTCCTAGACTATATTACTACCTTCACAATGGGTAGTAACATAAGTGTGGTAACATGCAAAGCTTCATTTATTAGGTTATAGACTCATATTGCATTGGGACATGTGATGTTACAGTAACTAGTTAAGTTACTATAACTACATCTCTCCTCATTAACTCACTGCCACATAAGAAAATTAGCTGAGTTGGACTCGATGTTACTGCTGAAGTTACTCCCACTGTGGCTAGTCTAAGCTAATTCACCTGCTATATAACCAGACAAAACCCTAAAATCTAGGGAGATGTCCCAGCCTTCCATTCCGCAGCCGCCATCATCTTCCTCAGGATCATCCCGAGCCAACCACCTCTCCACATCTGCCGATCCACTCCACCCTGCCTCCGAGTCCGACCACCTCCCTTAATTTCTGCCGCCCACGCCTCCTCCCTGCCTTCTTCGCCAACCACCTGCGCGACAAGCCCCTGCCTGCCTTGCTCCTCTCCTGCACCCGAAGCCAGCCACGCCACACCGAATCGCCCAAGCCCTCTGCTTGCGCCAAGACTACCATCAACCGTTCGCCTCCTCGACCTCGTCGCCCGCGCCTCCAGAACGCCAGCCGTCATCGACCCTGCCGGCAACCAACTCCCGCAGCCGTGCGAGGAGGTTGCTCCTCGGCCTCCTCCCAAATCTTGTCAGAGCAGCCCCCAGCGCCTCTCCTTGCATGTGACGTTCCTGCCACCGCTGCCATGGACAAGAGATCCAGACGTCGCAGCGTTGCCGCCTCTCCGCACCTCCCCTCAGCTCTGCCTGCCGGCAGCCACCAGCAGGCCAGGCTGCCCCTCCGCCCTTCTCTCTTTTCCTCTATTTTCCCCCTCTTTCTCTCACATCTCTCTCTATCTCTCCTGCTCTTTCTGTTACAGGGAGCCCGCCATGGACGCCAGCTTCGTCCGCCTCCCTCTGCCTCGCTTGTGACCTCCTCTACACTGGATCCCGCCCCGACGCCCCATCCCCGACCTCCTCATTCGACTCCTCACCGGATCCGCCAGGTCCTCGTCGCTGCGCCAAGTCCTTTGCACCGGCAGTTCCATCCCCTGCCTCACCGTTGCTGCACATGCCTCCTGCCACAAGACCCCGTAGCCATGGATGGCCGAACCTAGCGCCCGAGCTCCGTTCGCCGCCGGACGACTCGATCCACCCGTTCCGACCGGTTCCCGCCGACCCCTTCGCCAGAACCTCTCGTGTCGCCGTCTTCTGCTTCGCCATCGAACCTGCTGTTGTTTCAGTTCTTTAAGACCAGTTCTTTTGGCCTCATGATTCTCCAGAATCGTGATTCTGGGAAACTGCTAGGAGAATCATCTGCCCACAGAATTGTCTGCCCAGTTCTTTTCTGTGATTCTAACCTGTGATTGTTGTATGAGTTAGAGATATGACAGAGAGAAGGGGAGAAAGGTAGAGAGGAGCTCACCAACATCGGCGAAGTGGGCTCGGTCGACGCCGGCTCCTCCTACTGCAGGGCGGTTGGGTCGGGGCGGGGAAGCCGGTTCGCCTCCTGCTGCCGGCGCCGAGGGGTCGGGGGTGGCTGTGGATTGGACAGGGATGCGCTGCAGAGGACCATCGGCAACGGAACTGATGATTTCGGGGCGGGGAATCCGGCTGGCGGCGCCAACCCTAGGTCGAACGGGGATGGGGATGAGCGACGGGGACGAGCGACTGGGGGGGATCGACAAGTACTTTGGGCTGGGCCTCTGTCGGTCGGCTGGCCTGAGTGGCATATTGGGGGTAATTTCTACATTGAATAGGGGTATTTGATAAAACTGAATCGTTTTGCTTTGAGGGAATCGCCAGAATCGTCAAGTTTGCTCGATTCTGAAATACACTGCCGATTGTGGGTGATTCTAGACGATTCCTGGAGAAGCGATGAGTTCTTTTGCAATTGTGATTTTCCAGGCAGTGATTCTTCAGAATCGAGTCGAAAGAACTGGCCCTTAGTAACGAGCGAGCGACACCTTGACCTCCCCTGCATCCTTCGTCGACCGCCTGGGATGCAAGCCGTCAAGGCCCAGCGCCGCGCCCTTGGCCCAGTGCGCCTTGCCTCCTCGCCCCACTGGCCTGCCTTCTCCACCGACTCGGGCCTTGGCCCATGGTGACCTAGTGCCCGCCACTGCCTCTCTCTGATGCATTGTTGGGCCAGTTCAGGTTTCAGCCTGTGGACGTTTTTTTCCTGGACGAATTTGCTAAATATCCATTGCATGCATAATTACAGAAAACTGCCATTATTTCCTGGACGAATTTGCTAAATATCCACTGCATGCATCATAGTATTAAAACAAACCTTATATGTAACTTGGTCAGATTTTCATCTAGTTTCATTATATGCAACTTTCATCCATGTTTAAACTTTTTAAATTGTTGTTTGCATTTAACTTGCATAAATAACACGCTAAAATGATTTATTTCATAACTAAATAACCGTAGCCCTAAATTAATTAAACTTTATATGTAAATGGGGTAGAAAATGCATAGATTAACATGGTGCACTTATTTTATATGTTTAACAACTCTAAAATATGGTTTAGGGCAGAACATTACCAAATTCAAAAATTGCATATGGGGACTTTTCGGAATTATTGTTTGTTGTTCCGGCCTCGGTTAAACTTGCCTAGATGTGTAGTTTAATTTTGCTTCACCTCTTGCCATTTTAACTAACGTTTAATATTGATGAGTAACATAAACGGGAGTGAACTAAATAATTGAATGTGTTGTTTCGTCAATATGCAACTCGTAGCATATTGAGCTCCACTTAGTTTGTAGAATTGTTTGTTGCCCTTTGCCATGCCATGAATCATTAAACATGACATGCATCATATTGATTGTGCATCATGCCATGATTATGCTTGTTGGTTTACCATGTTGTTTGCTTCTTTCCGGTGTTATGTTCTTTGATTTGCATTCCTTACACGATCGGGGTTTATGGGCCCCCCTTGACAATTTGCTTTGAATAAAAATCTTCTAGAAAGGTCCAACTTTGGTTTTACCATTTGCCTAATAACAACTAAAATTTGCATAGGGACCGGCTAGCACGTGAGGACTCTTAATCAACAACTCAGGTCAGTGCTCCTCATGAGTGTTGGTACAAACCTGCCAACCGCCGGTGGCCACCAGGGAAACTCTGGATTAGCCTACCGGAAGTTTGGGCAATCTGATCGTGGCCTAAGACGAGGTACGCACGACTCCTATCAAGGTGCCAGCACGTCGGAGGTCTTGCTGGTTTTGTTTTACCATTGTCGAAATGTCTTGTTCACAGGGATTCCAAGTTTGATCGGGTTGTCCCGAGATAGAGATTTGCCCTCGCGGTTCGTGAGAGTTTGTGATGGACTAAGTTGGGGCACCCCTAAAGAGTTTAATCTCTTCAAGAGTGGCGCCCGTGATTATGTGGCAGATTGGAAATTTATAATATCCAGTTGTAGAGAACTTGACACCAGATCTGAAATAAAATACACCAACCCAGTGTGTAACCGTGACTGTTTCTTTTCGAGGAAGTTCGAGAAGAGAACACAGTGGGGTTATGATTGACTCATAATTAGTTCATGATCACTTCTTGATCATTACTAGATTGCGACAATTATGCGTTGTTTCTCTTCTTATTCTTGTACTCGTAAGACAGCCACCATACAATGCTTAGTGCTTGCTGCAACCTCAGCACTTATCCATTTCATACCCATTAAGCTTTGCTAGTTTTGATACCCATGGTAATGGGATTGTTGTGTCCTCGTGTCTCACAGAGTACTACAAAAATAGTTGCAGGTACAGGTAATGTGATGACCTGATGTGAGAGCGATGCTTGCTTGTTTTGGAGTTCTTCTACTTCTTCTTCGATCAAGGGATAGGTTCCAAGTCAGGAGCCTGGGATTAGCAGGGTGGATGTCATTCTTCTTTTTCGTTTGTTTCCAGCTGTAGTCGGATTGTAGCGACCAGACCTCAAACAGTCTGATCACTGTGCTTTAGTGTCATCCCTGGATCAGTAATGCTGACACGCACAGTACTTGAAGGATTTATAAAAGAGTAGCAATCACACACTTATTACATCGAATGTCTCCAAAGAGAACTTATTACAATAAAAATGGCTTAAGGCCATCTAATAACGATAACAGCGGAAGGCTTGGAAGATAAGTGAGTCCATCAACTCCAACGGCATCACTGAGTATAAGACCACGACCTAAGGCTCCTTACTCGTCGTCTGAAAAGTCTGCAACATGAATGTCGCAGCCCGAAAACGGGTCAGCACATGGAATATGCTGGCAATGTAACACATAGAGAGTAATGAAAGAATATGCTATACCACATGCATATATGGCGGGTGGAAAGCTCTATGGTTACAGTTTTGCATAAAGCCAATTTCTCCCTACTGCAAAGGAATAAATTTTATTTAACTATCATGGTGGTTGTTAAGCATTGAGAAGATAGACATCCTCTCAATCCCAATTAAACATCATTATTAAACCCAACAAAATTAATTAAAGTAACATGATGAGATTCACATGATAATCCAAGTACTAGATACTCAAAACGTCCATAACCGGGGCACGGCTAACCATGATTAGTTTATACACTCTGCAGAGGTTTGCCCACTTTTCCCCACAAGACTCGATCTCCTCTGTCGGATTTCTCGCACTACATGGTGTTCGAGAAACGGATGACCGAGACATAGTCTTTCAGAATTGTTTGTACCTTACGATCGGGTAGACAGTACCAACCTACATCTACTAGTCTACGACTGTAAGAGTTCACACGACTTAATCAACTACGCTAGAGCCCATAGTAGCTTGTGGTTGCACACGGAAGTTTCTAGCATGAAAAATCTCATGACCCTTTGAGCCTGGGTGGCCGTCCATAAAGAAAAATAGGCAATCACTGGAATACCCAGGTGCCTCAATCCACCCAGATGTGTGTTTAAGTTGCCACCTTAAGTAAACCATTAAATAACAATCTCACATCTGTCATGGATACACTCACCCAATCCACGTCTACTAGCATAGCATGGCATAATAAGCAAACGCAAAAGTAACTCTCAAGGGTTTGATAATAAAATAGGTAATAGGTACTACCTCATCTACTTCCCAAAATCCACATATTAATCAGATCCTAATCATGCAATTGTTTGAGGATTTGATCTAATGCAATAAAACTGGGTAGTAAAGAGGTATGATCAAAATGTTACTTGCCTTGCTGATGATCCGTGAAACCTAGAGATTCAAAGTAGCAAGCGGCGCACTCCGGGTACTCTATCGCAAACAAACAAGCATACAATAAGTACTCATCTAATGCACGGGTAAAACTCAAATAAGAGAACTAACCAGAAAGTTCAACTTAAGAACTCCGGTTTGCAAAAATAATGAAATCAAACGAAGCAACGAAAGTCAAACGGCGAAAGAAACAAGCTTTGTTTACTAATATGGACCTAAGTCAAATTTTACAGAAGCAAAAACTTGTTTCAGTTGGTTAAATGGAAAGAGGGTTTCGAGACGAAACTCTAGGTGCTTGAATCGTCTGATTCTGATAAACGAGCGAAAAGTTATACTAGAACGAAAATCGGATCAGAAATCACGATCAGAAATAATCATGGAAAATCTGAGAAAAATAAAAATTGTTGAACAGTTTAACGAGCGGACGTTCGTTAACTGAAACTAAACGGTGAACTCGTCTGTTAAAACGAACGAACGAGCGAACGCTCGCTAAATAAATATACCGATAAAAATAAAAATAAACTGATCTAAAAAAATAAAACCTAGGGTTTTCAAAAAAGCCGAATCGCTTTTCTTAGAAAACCGGGTCGGCGGCGGGAGGCTACCTCGTCGGGGCTCCGGCGAAGTCCGGCGGCTCCGGCCGGGCTTCGGGTGCAGGCGGGCGGTGTGGGGTGGCGGCGACGGGCGTCGGCGACGGCGGCTCCTGGCGGCGGCGGTGGCTCCTGGCGGCGGTGGCGCAAGGCGGCGGGGCAGGTGGCTTGCGGTGGCGGCGGCTCCAGCTGTGGGGCCCCAGGGGGGCCCCGAGTCGGTATTTAAAGGGGGGCGCCGGTGGCTTGCGGGAGGGGGCGGTGGCGGCGTGGCCCTCCCGGACTCGGGGGCGGCGGCGATCGGGACTCTGGTCCCGATCCGGAGCAGGAGACGCCAGCGGCGGTTGGGCCTTCGGCCCAGTCGGGCGCGCGGTAGTTTTTTTTAAACAATTCCGCCGAACAGAAAATAAATCCTAGAAAAATAAATAAAAAACTAAAAATGCCAAAATAAATTTTCACCATCTAAATAAAATATTTAGAACGAGATGAACATTTTCCCTGCCCTAAAATGCAGTTTTGAAAAACGTGCAATTTTTCCTAAATTCAAATAAAATAGCCAAAAACTCTGAAATAAAATCTTATTTGATTTTTTTATTAAATCCTCAATATTTCTTTATTTTTGGGAAAGTCATTTTGTTCCCTCTCTCATATTTTTAGAATTGAAATAATTGAAGATAAAATAAATAAAATCAAATGATCCTATTCTCAAAATTTGAGAAAAACTCAAATATGAAAATAACGAAATCCCAACTCTCTCCGAGGGTCCTTGAGTTGTGTAGAATTTCTAGGATCAGGCCAAAAGCAAATAAAAAAATGATATGCAATGATGATCTAGTGTATAACATTCCAAATTGAAAATTTGGGATGTTACAAACCTACCCCCCTTAAGATGAATCTCGCCCTCGAGATTCGGGTTGGCTAGAAAATAGGTGAGGGTGGTCCTTCAGCAGATCTTCCTCTCGCTCCCAGGTGGCTTCATCATCGGTATGGTGGATCCATTGAACTTTGCAAAACTTGATAACCTTGCTGCGGGTGACTCGGCTGGCATACTCAAGAATCTTGACTGGTTTCTCCTCGTAGGTCAAATCACTATCCAACTGAATTGCTTCTAGCGGCATTGTATCTCTCAGCGGTATATTAGCCATCTCTGTGTGGCACTTCTTCAACTTGGAAACGTGGAACACATCGTGAACTCCCGACAATCCTTCGGGCAATTCCAACTTGTAAGCAACTTCTCCCATACGCTCCAAAACTTTGTATGGTCCTACAAAACGTGGCGCTAACTTTCCCTTAACTCCAAAGCACTTAACTCCTCGAAGTAGGGACACATGAAGATAAACTCGGTCTCCGACTTCGTAAACTGTCTCCTTGAGTTTTGAATCTGCATAGCTCTTCTGCCTAGACTGGGCTACCTTGAGCCTATCGCGAATCAACTTCACCTTCTGTTCAGACTCCTTAATCAAATCTAGTCCAAACAACTGGCGGTCTCCAACTTCATCCCACGACAATGGGGTCCTGCACCTCCTTCCGTGCAAGGCTTCGAAAGGGGCCATCTTCAAACTGGATTGATAAATGTTGTTGTAAGAGAACTCTGCATAAGGCAAATTGTCGTCCCAACTAGATCCATAATCTAGCGCACAAGCTCTCAGCATATCCTCCAAAATCTAATTGACTCTCTCGGTCTGTCCATCTGTCTGGGATGAAAGGCTGTACTGAACTCTAGCCTGGTACCCAAAGTTTCGTGCAACTGATTCCAAAACTTTGAGGTAAACTGGGTTCCTCTATCTGATACAATGCTCCTCGGAACTCCATGCAGACATACGATCCTGGTCATGTATATCTTAGCCAACTTAGCACTGGTGTGTAAGTGATCTTCACGGGGATGAAATGAGCTACCTTCATCAAATGATTGACTACAACCCAAATCGAGTCATAGCCTGAACGAGTTCTAGGCAATCCAGTGATAAAATTCATGCCTAGTTTATCCCACTTCCATTCGGGTATCGGCAATGGCTGTAACAATCATGCTGGCTTCTGATGCTCTGCTTTCACTCTCTAACATACATCACAAACTGCTACATACTCCGCAATATCGTTCTTCATTCCTGTCCACCAGAATGTGTCCTTCAAATCCAAATACATCTTGGTATTTCCTGGGTGAATCGAATACGGTGAATCATGGGCCTCTTGCAGAATCAACTTCCTGATCTCCAGGTCATTAGGCACATAAACACGGTCCTCAAACCATAAGGTATCGTGATCATCCTCATGAAATGCTTTAGCTCTTCCTTTGCTCATCTTCTCCTTTATAGAGGCAATCTCCTTGTCAGTCTTCTAAGCTTCTCTGATCTTATCCATCAAAGTAGACTGAATCTCCAATGATGCTACATAGCCTCTAGGAACTATCTCCAAACATAGCTCACGATGGTCCTCGGCTAAGTCCTTCGGTAATTCTCCGGTCAAGAGTGTGTTGACATGGCTCTTGCGGCTCAACGCATCGGCTACTACATTAGCTTTTCCGGGGTGATAATGCGGTCTCGTATCATAATCCTTGATGAGCTCCAACCATCTCCTTTGCCTGAGATTCAGCTCCTTCTGCTTGAAAATATACTTCAAACTCTTGTGATCCGTGTACACCTCACAATGGTCTCCAATGAGAAAATGTCTCCAAGTCTTCAATGCATGCACTACGGCTGATAACTCCAAATCATGTGTAGCATAATTCAACTCATGGGGCTTAAGCCGTCGTGAGGCATACGAAACAACTCTTCCCTCCTACATAAGCACTACTCCAAGTCCTCGACGTGAAGCGTCACAATACACCTCATAATCCTTGCGCTGATCTGGCAGAATCAACACTAGCGATGTAACCAAATGTTTCTTCAACTCCTGGAAACTGGCCTCACATTCTTTAGTCCATTTGAACTTGGTATCCTTCTTCAACAACTCCGTCATGGGCTTCTCAATTTTCGAGAAATTTTCAATGAATCTCCGGTTGTATCCTGCGAGTCCAAGAAAACTCCGGATCTCTCCAACTGTTGTTGGGGCTTCCCAGTTTGTCACAGTGACAACCTTGGTGGGGTCTACTGCTATTCCTTCTCCGGATATAACGTGTCCGAGGAATCCAACTTCCTTCAACCAAAACTCACATTTGCTAAACTTGGCGTATAACTGATGTTCTCTGAGCTTCTCCAATACCAAACACAAATGCTCCTTATGCTCTTCTTCATTCTTTGAGTAGACCAAAATATCATCAATGAACACCACAACGAACTTATCCAGAAACTCCATAAACACCTTGTTCATCATGTTCATGAAATATGCAGGTGCGTTAGTCAGACCAAATGACATAACAGTATACTCGTACAACCCATACCTGGTGGTAAAAGCCGTATTAGGTATATCCTGCTCTCGAATCTTCAATTGATGGTATCCTGATCGCAAATCGATCTTGGAAAATACCTTAGCTCCTTGCAATCGATCAAACAGATCATTCATCATCGGTAGTGGGTACTTGTTCTTGATGGTCACTTCATTCAATCCTCGATAATCAACAACCATCCTCAATGATCCATCCTTCTTCTCCACTAGAAGCACTGGTGATCCCTAATGTGAAGAACTTGGGCGAATATAGCCTTTATACAGTAACTCCTTAATCTGCTTCTTAATCTCCTCCAAATCTTCTGCGGGCATCCTGTATGGTCTCTTAGATATTGGCCCTGTGCCTGGCAAAAGCTCAATCAAAAACTCAATGTGTCTATCCGGTAGCATGCCTGGCAACTCCTCTGGAAATACGTCAGGGAAATCCTTCACCACGGGTACTTCCTCCTGTACAACTCCTGATAAGGAATTTACTTGAGTCCTCTTCGGTACATGTGGGATACATACTTGATCCTTCTTCCTTCTGGGGTGGTAAGCAAAATCGACTTACTGGCGCATTCAATGTTCCCTCCATAATTCGATAAGCAATCCATGCCTAATATCACATCCAATCCTTGCGATTCCAATACTATTAGGTCCGAGGGAAACACGTAGTTACCAATCCTTAATGGTAACTGATCACACCATAAACTAGCCATATACTCCGCTCCAGGCGAGGTTACTAACATGGCTGACCTAAGGGCTTGGGTTGGCAGTTTATACTTATCCACAAATCCCCTTGATATGTATGAATGCGATGCACTAGTATAAAAAAGAATGAGTGCAGTAAATGACTTAACCAAAAACTTACCTATTACTGCATCTTGCTGGGCTTCAACCTCCACCACGTTAACGTGGTTCACCTGTCCCCTATTGAAAGGGTTCGGCTTCTTCCCAGAGCTTCCATTGCCATTTCCATTCTGGGCTTCAGGACATTCATTGGCATAATGTCCAGTCTTCTGACACTTATAGCAAGTGACTTGGCTCAGGTCTTCTCTTGGCTGGGGTTGATGGGGTGGTACGGTTCTGGCCGTTGCTTCCTCCATTCCCATTACCATTCTTGGGGCCATTATGATTGTGCGAACTCCCTCCTCCATGGGTATGCTAAAAATGTCCTCCCGATTTCAGGGTAAAACATGGCTTCAGCTGAGCTCCAGAATTGTACTTCCCTTGTCCATACTTCCTCTTGCGGTTTTCAATCTGTTGCTGCTTCCCTTCAATCATGAGAGCATGATCTACCAACTCCTAGTAGTTGTTGAAGGTTGCTACCATCAACTGCATGCTCAGCTCATCATTCAATCCTTCCAGAAACTTCTCCTGCTTAGCTACATCTGTAGCAACGTCATCTGGGGCATAACGTGCTAACTTACTAAAGTCATCCACATACTGGCCTACTGTACATCCTCCTTGGCGCAAATTGCGAAACTCACGCTTCTTCATGGCCATAGCTCCTGCTAAAACATGGGTAGTACGGAAAGCCTGCTGAAACTGATCCCATGTGACAGTGTCGATAGGATAAGTGGCTGTGAAATTCTCCCACCATGATGCTAGAGGTCCATCAAGCTGATGTGCGGAAAAACGCACCTTTTCCGCATCTGTGCATCCTGCAGTGGTCAACTCCCTTCCTGTTTTGCGGAGCCGATCATCTGCAACTATCGGCTTGGTGCTACTGGAGAACACCGGCAGATTCAGTCTGAGGAAACAGGTTAGGTGATCGACAGGTGGTGGAGGTGGTGGATTGTTGTTGTTGTTGTTGTTGTTGTTGTTCCCCTGATTCTGATTCTGGACTAGTAACTGCATCAACGCATTCTGCTGCTGGATCAACTAAGTGAGCTCCGGTGGAAAAGCAAATCTATTATCACGTCTCGGAGGCATCTGAGGGTTTAGAAAAGATGAGAAAATAGAATAGAATGAGGTCCAGAGAGAAAACACTACCCATATGCACATGAGACAAATGCAAACAAAATCACTTCATTCAATCAAACAAGGGCATACAACGGTCTAACTATCGATATAAAAGTGCTCGGACTATGCTAGATACATGGGGGAATACTACTACTGTTATGGTGGTCGTTTAGAAAAACTGCTCCGATGAAGACTCCATGATATCTGCTTCAGCTTCATCAACATAGTGATCGTCGCTATCGTCTGGGTCTGAGTCAGTGTCGTCGATGATGATGTAGTTCTTTGGACAAGTGCAATCATCGTCTTCTCCTCCAGTCGCGGGGAATCCCATGAATACCTTCAGCTTCTTCTTCAGATCATCGTTCTTCTCCATGAAATTGCTATTTCCTCCTCATATCCATCGCGTGTAGACTTGAGTTCTTCCTCCAGTTCCATGATCTTGGTCATAGCCTTCTTCAGATCTATCATGCATGCGCACATCTGGTTCTCCTGGCGTCGAATGTGCTGGTTTAACTCCTGGATGAAAGCTGCAATTGATCTATCCTTCCTGGTACTGATCATCTCCCATTGCTCATCTCGGCGCCCACAAATCTGGTAGATAGTATCCTTGAGATCCTTTTGGTAAACTTCTCCAATGCGTCCCATGGTGATGTGGGCTGCCATGCTCTTTCCTAGACTCCAGGTTGGTGCATCAAAGGAAAACTCTATGGGCTCAGTGACGACCATGAACGTCCTTCCTGGAACTTGAACTTGAATCATCCAACACTCCTCTTCTGGTAAAGTGGCGATGTAGGTCCCGGTGAAGCTTGGTACTCTGATGTTCCGGTACCTAGTGACTTCCTTCAGGTGGTGTCCAAAGGGTGTATATTCATCCGGTTGCGTGAACTTGTTCCTTGCATCCGCCATCCTAAAAGAGTAGAAAAGATGAGGAGTCAGAAATGAGAAGAGTGAGTAGTGATCTAGGACTTTTAGCTTAGTGGTCGTGTCCTACAGTCAGCGTGTGCTCTGATAACATCTTGTAGCGACCAGACCTCAAACAGTCTGATCTCTGTGCTTTAGTGTCATCCCTGGATCAGTAATGCTGACACGCACAATACTTGAAGGATTTATAACAGAGTAGCAATCACACACTTATTACATCGAATGTCTCAAAAGAGAACTTATTACAATAAAAATGGCTTAAGGCCATCTAATAACGATAGCATCGGAAGGCTTGGAAGATAAGTGAGTCCATCAACTCCAACGGCATCACTGAGTATAAGACCACGACCTAAGGCTCCTTACTCATCGTCTGAAAAGTCTGCAACATGAATGTTGCAGCCCGAAACGGGTCAGCACATGGAATATGCTGGCAATGTAACACATAGAGAGTAATGAAATAATATGCTATACTACATGCATATATGGCTGGTGGAAAGCTCTATGGTTACAGTTTTGCAGAAAGCCAATCTTTCCCTACTGCAAAGGAATAAATTTTATTTAACTATCATGGTGGTTGTTAAACATTAAGAAGATAGACATCCTCTCAATCCTAATTAAACATCATCATTAAACCCAACAAAATTAATTGAAGTAACATAATGAGATTCACATGATAATCCAAGTACTAGATACTCAAAACGTCCATAACCGGGGACACGACTAACCATGATTAGTTTATACACTCTGCAGAGGTTTGCACACTTCTCCCCACAAGACTCGATCTCCTCCGTTGGATTTCTCGCACTACATGGTGTTTGAAAAACGGATGACCGAGACATAGTCTTTCAGAAGCGTTTGCACCTTATGATCGGGTAGACAGTACCAACCTACATCCCCTACATCTGCTAGTCTACCACTGTAAGAGTTCACACGACTTAATCAACTATTCAAGAGCCCATAGTAGCTTGTGGCTGCACACGGAAGTTTCTAGCATGAAAAATCTCATGATCCCTTTGAGCCTGGGTGGCGGTCCATAAAGAAAAACAGGCAATCGCTGGAATACCCAAGTGCCTCAATCCACCCAGATGTGTGTTTAAGTTGCCACCTTAAGTAAACCATTAAATAACAATCTCACATCTGTCATGGATACACTCACCCAATCCACGTCTACTAGCATAGCATGGCATAATAAGCAAACGTAGAAGTAACTCCCAAGGGTTTGATAATAAAACAGGTAATAGGTACTACCTCATCTACTTCCCAAAACCCACATATTAATCAGATCCTAATCATGCAATTGTTTGAGGATTTGATCTAATGCAATAAAACTGGGTAGTAAAGAGGTATGATCAAAATGTTACTTGCCTTGCTGATGATCCGTGAAACCTAGAGATTCAAAGTAGCAAGCGGTGCACTCTGAGTACTCTATCGCAAACAAACAAGCATACAATAAGTACTCATCTAATGCACGAGTAAAACTCAAATAAGATAACTAACCAGAAAGTTCAACTTAAGAACTCTGGTTTGCAAAAAGAATCAAATCAAACGAAGCAACGAAAGTCAAACGGCGAAAGAAACAAGCATCGTTTACTAATCTGGACCTAAGTCAAATTTTACAGAAGCAAAAACTTGTTTGAGTTGGTTAAACAGAAAGAGGGTTTCGAGACAAAACTCTAGGCTCTTGAATCGCCTGATTCCGATAAATGAGCGTAAAGTTATACTAGAACGAAAATCGAATCAGAAATCGCAATCAGAAATAATCGCAGAAAATCTGAGAAAAAGAAAAACTAACGAACAGTTTAATGAACGGACATTCGTTAACTGAAACTAAACGGTGAACTCGTCCGTAACGAACGAATGAGCGAATGCTTGCTAAATAAATATACCAAAAAAAATAAAAATAAACCAATCTAAAAAAATAAAACCTAGGGTTTTCTAAAATAAACTGAATCGGTTTTCTTAGAAAACCGGGGCGACGGTGGGAGGCTACCTCATTGGGGCTCCGGCGAAGTCCGGCGGCTCCAGCGGGGCTTCGGGTGGCGGCGGGCGGCGTGGGGTGGCGGGGCGGCGGCGACTGGCGGCGGCGGGGGCGGCGACTGGGGGCGACGGTGGCTCCTGGCGATGGCGGCGGGGCAGGCGGCTTGCGGTGGCGACGGCTCCAGTTGTGGGGCTCCTGGGGGGGCCCGGGTCGGTATTTAAAGGGGGGGCGGCGGTGCCTTGCGGGAGGGGGCGGTTGCGGCGTGGCCCTCCCGGACTGGGCGGCGGCGGCGATCGGGACTTCGGTCCCGATCCGGAGCGGGAGACGGCGGCGGCTGGGCCGGCTCGGCTGGGCCTTCGGCCCAGTCGTGCGCGCAGTAGTTTTTTTTCAAACAATTCCGCCGAATAGAAAATAAATCCTAGAAAAATAAATAGAAATCTAAAAATGCCAAAATAAATTTTCACCGTCTAAATAAAATATTTAGAACGAGATGAACATTTTCTTGGCCCTAAAATGCAATTTTGGAAAACGTGCATTTTTTCCTAAATTCAAATAAAATAGCCAAAAACTCCGAAATAAAATCTTATTTAATTTTTTTATTGAATCCTCAATATTTCTTTATTTTTGGGAAGTCATTTTATTCCCTCTCTCATATTTTTATAATAGAAATAATTGAAGATAAAATAAATAAAATCAAATGATCCTATTCTCAAAATTTGAGAAAAACTCAAATATGGAAATAACGAAATCCCCAACTCTCTCCGAGGGTCCTTGAGTTGTGTAGAATTTCTAGGATCAGGCCAAAAGCAAATAAAAATATGATATGCAATGATGATCTAGTGTATAACATTCCAAATTGAAAATTTGGGATGTTACACGGATCCTGTTCTTTTGTATGATGATTGCTATGTATTGATGAACTGTTGTATTCATGTTGTAGCTTGTGGCGAGTGTAATCCTTTATCTTGTATTCTCATCTATTCAATACATAGTATGTTGTAATGATATCCACCTTGCTATGCGCTCGAAATGCGGTTATGCCCCAATCATGAGTTCATCACGTGATTGGGATATAATCGCATCTTGGGCGCTACAAGGGTATTGAACAATTCCCTAGAACAAGAATTATGTCACCATATGAATCAATCATGAGGGCATCCTATGGAACTAGAACTTCAAATGACAACACTTGAATCTATGCATTATGCCTAGCTAGGGGCATAAAACGATAACGCTTGTTGGGAGGCAACCTAATGAATAAAATTTATTTTTGTATTTTTCTTGTTCTTGAGTGTTTGAACAATTATTCTACCATTATGATTGTGTTTTTAATGTTTTAATTAGTGTTAGTGCCAAGCAAAGCCTTTGGGATCATGTTGGGTGATAGTTGATTTGATCTTGTTGAAAAACAGAAACTTTGTGTGCCAGTCATAGAATTATAAAAAATCATAGAAGAGCGATGAAGTCCTGAATTTTTTACACAAGATTGATATACAAATTTCCCACGTTGTCCTAATGTTTTAGAATTTTCGGAGTTACAAAAGTATTCGAAGTTTTCAGATTGCTACAAACTGTTCTGTTCTGGACGAATTATGTTTTCTTTGCGTTGTGCTTATTTTGATGAATTTATGGTTTGTATTGGAGGGTATAAGCCATGGTAAAGTTGGAATATAGTAGATATAATGCAAAAATAAAATGTGAATGAGCTTGCAACAGTACTTAGAGTAGTGATTTTCTTTGTTATACTAATAGATCTCACAAAGGTTTTGTTGAGTTTCGTGTGATTGGAGTTTTCAAGTTTTGGGTGAGATCACGATGGATGAAGAATAAGGAGTAAGAAGAGCCTAAGCTTGGGGATGCCCCATGGCACCCCAAATTATTATCTAAAGAGGATCAAGCAACTAAGCTTGGGGATGCCCCGAGTGGCATCCCCTCTTTCTTCTAACGACCATCGGTATTTTACTTGGAGTTATATTTTTATTCATCACATATCATGAGTTTTTCTTGGAGCGTCTTGTATTAGTCATTGCTTGTTTTTCTTTGTTTCATGTTTCCTTGCTTAACACACCTATTTGAGAGATCCAAAATTATTCTATGATTTGTTAGAATTGCTCTGTATGCTTCACTTAAAAATTTTGTGCTATGCAATTACTCTAGTGCTTCACTTATATCTTTTTGAGCACGGTGTGCTTTATTATTTTTGAAGAAATGCTCTCATAATTCACTTATATTTATTTGAGAGTTAGTAATTTTTGAAGAAATTCTCTCATGCTTCACTTATATTATTTTGAGAGAAGAAATTTGTTATGCTCATGTTCTACACTTAGATTTGTTTGAGCTATCAAAAGCAACATATGAAATTAGTCCCAAAGTGATAGATATTCAAGAGGGATATAATAAAAACTTTCATGAAGATCATTGGACAAAATAAACTTTATTTTTTGTAATAGTTTTGAGATATGATGATAGTGATATGTGAGTCATGTTGATCAGTAATTATGCTTTAGTAAGAATATTGGTGTTAAGGTTTGTGATTCCCTATGCAAGCACGAAAGTCAAGAGTTATGCAATGAAATTACATCCTACTTGTGGTGCATTATTCGGTGTTAGTTATGCTTAATGCTCGCTTATGAGATTTTTCGTTTCTTGGTTGGTTGCTTCTCAATTTTTGCTAGCCTTCACTTGTACTAAATATGATTATTACTTCTGCATCCAAAATCCTTAAACCCACTTGTGCCATCTGCCCACCATACCTACCTATATGCGGTATTTCCGAGTCGTTCTAAGCAAATTTGTATGTGCCATCTCTAATTTTCAAAATAAAATTCCTTTTTGTGTGCTCGTACCGCTCATGAAACAGTAGGGGGTGGCTGATATTTTTTCAAGCTAGATATTTATTCTCGAGATGATTGTTTATTTACTTGTAATTGCACGAGAGTAAGACAAAGGTATTAGGTATGCAAAGTCCCGAAATGAAAAATGAATTTACTTTATGTTGTCAAATAATAAATTCCATGGAAAGTGTTGGTATGGAAGGCACCCGTGGATACGGCTAGCCGTGAAATGTGAAAGTATGGTGGAAAAACGAATAAAATTTATTTTCTGTTTGGGAACTGCCTGTGATATATCTAGCATGGAAAGTATTGGGAACTACTCGATCGTTTTCGTTGACGGGAAAAGCATGCCACCCAAAATGTTTTATCCTCTATCTTTTTCGCTTTGAGCTCTGGCACCTCTACAAATCCCTACTTCTTTCTGCAAAGGGTATTTCTATTTACTTTATGCATTTTTTAGTTTTTATTTGAGTCTCCATCTTCTCTTATAGATCACCAATTAAGGGGCACTATGATGGTACTTGAGCATTGGGTGTAGCTAATATGCGAGTGTGTTTCATGAATGGATCAATGATTGAGCATAATGGGTCAGGGATAACTTTCTTTAGTGTTGATATTTGGAAAGACATGGTTGCTTGTTGATATGCTTGAGTATTGAAATCTTCTTGTCAAAACTAGACTATTTCTTCGAATCATATAAAAGTCCAAATGTCCATGCTACAAAAGAAAAGAATATGTGATGAACATGATAGTCAACATTCCAGATCAGAAAAAAATTGTTTTTATCATTTACCTAGTTGAGGACGAGCATGAATTAAGCTTGGGGATACTGATACGTCTCCAACGTATATTTAATTTTGATTGTTCCATGTTGTTATATTATCATTCTTGGATGTTTTACAATCAGTTTATAGCAACTTTATATCATTTTTTGGGACTAACCTATTGACATAGTGCCCAGTGCCAGTTGCTGTTTTTGCTTGTTTTTTTACTTTGCTTAATCTTAATAGTAAGTTCCCACTCATTATAAAGCTTTCTAGGAATAGAAACTTCCAACTCATGTTTTTCTTCAAAAGATTTCATCATAGCATCAACAATATGTTTATAAAAGCTTTATTTTGATTATAAGCATGAGGAGAATTCAACATGGATTACAACAAGGAAATACAATCTATCAAAGAACAATTATCATAATTAAAATCCTTGAAATCCAAAAGAGTGGGTTCATTCCTACTTAAACTTTTGACCTCTCCAATCCCACTTTTATCAATTTTTGCATCAAGATCTATAAACTCTGAATCATTGGAATGCCTTTTAACTAAAGTTGACTCATCTCCAGTCCCGTCTTTATCTTATATTATAAAACAAAGATTCAATAGGAGTCACATCAATAACGTTAATATGTTCGCCATTATTTTCACAAAAACTAGAAGAACACGCTTTTAGAAACCAATCTCTCTTCGCACGCATCCTAGAGGTTCTTTCTTTACATTAATCAAGAGAAGTTCTTATAGATTTTAGAGACTCATTAATATCATGCTTGTGTGGAATAGATCTAACTTTCAAAGAATCAATCTCAAGAGAAATTCTATCATGTTCCTAGCCAAATCAACAACCTTAAGTATTTTTTCTTCAACCATAGCATTGAAATTCTTTTGCGAACTAATAAATTCTTTAATATTGTTCTCAATATCAGAGCAAATCTTATTATAATTTCCATAAAAAATGTTGTAGGAATTACCATAATTATTAGGGGAATTGCTACGAAACGACCTAGAGTTGAAATTACCTCTATAGGAGTTATTACCAAAATTGTTCCTACAAACAAAATTCACATCCATAGATTCATTATTATTCTCAATCAAAGTGGACAAAGGCATATCATTAGGATCAATAGGAGCACTCTTATTAGCAAAGAATTTCATAAGCTCATCTATCTTTCCACTCAAAACATTAATTTCTTCAATCGCATGCACTTTTTTACTAGTAGAAGATCTTTCGGTGTGCCATTGAGAATAATTAGCCATAATACTATCTAGGAGTTTAGTAACTTCTCCTAATGTGATTTCCATAAAAGTGCCTCCCACGGTTGAATCTAAAAGATTTCTAGAAGCAAAATTCAATCCGGCATAATTGTTTTGTATAATCATCAATAAACTTAACCCTTATCATCAATTTCTTCCACTCCCAAGAATGTGCAACATGTTCATGATAAAGTTGCTTGAAATTTATTATATCGTTCCAAAGGGAGATGATCTTAGAGGGAGCAAAATACTTGGAAATAAAAGCATCTTTACACTTATTCCATGAATCAATACTATTTTTAGGCAAAGATGAAAACCAAGTTTTAGCACGATCTCGTAGTGAAAACAGAAATAACTTCAATTTAACAATATCATTATCCACATCTGAAAGAACAAGTGCTCCCTGGGTGCTTTTGGTAATTAATGTCAACATATCTCTTGTTGGACTAACACTTTTACCTAGTATGTTTCAGACAAGTTCAACAATGGAGTGGCATGGACTAGAGGATGTGGAACCTCTTCAAGATGCTAAGGACAAAGGATTGGCTCAAGCTCCAAGATCAAGACTCTGCATTTTCTATTTTAGTGATCCAAGATCACATTGAGTCTATAGGAAAAGCCAATACTATCAAGAGGGGATGAGGTGTTGCTTAATGGCTTGCTTGCTCAAGTTCTTCAACTACCTTCTCACATCCACATATGTTCTAAACCCAAAGTCTAACTCGGCCCCACCGATTCTTTCCATCCGGGGCCACCGACTTCAGATGTCTTAGCCACTGCCACAAACCCTAGGCAAATCGGTTACACCAATAGGGATCTCGGTCTCACCGAGATGGGATTGTAATCTCTCTGTGTATGTCCATTACCAAAATCGGTTCCACCGAGTTTGAGTAATCGGTACTACCGAGATTACAATGCAAACTCTCTGGTTAACTTATTAGCAAAATCGGTCCTATAGAGTTTGTGTAATCGGTCTCACCGAGTTTGCCTGACCAACTCTCTGGTTAGCTTATTACCAAAATCGGTCCCACCTAGTTTGTGTAATAGGTCTCACCGAGATTAGTTAATCCCTAACCCTAACCATATCGGTCCAACCGAGTTGCATGTCGGTCCCACTGAAAATCCTAACGGTCACTAGATTTGCTGAATCGGTCTGACCGAGTTTACCAATTCGGTCCCACCGAGTTTGGCAAGTTGTGTGTAACGGTTAGATTTTGTGTGGAGGCTATATATACCCCTCCACCTCCTATTCATTCGTGGAGAGAGCCATCAGAACGAACCTACACTTCCAGCATCCATTTTCTGAGATAGAACCACCTACTCATGTGTTGAGGCCAAGATATTCCATTCCTACCATATGAATCTTGATCTCTAGCCTTCCCCAAGTTGATTTCCACTCAAATCTTCTTTCCACCAAATCCACATCCTGTGAGATAGAGTTGAGTGTTCGGGAGACTATCATTTGAAGCACAAGAGCAAGGAGTTCATCATCAACACACCATTTTTTACTTCTTGGAGAGTGGTGTCTCCTAGATTGGCTAGGTGTCACTTGCGAGCCTCCAACAAGATTGTGGAGTTGAACCAAGGAGTTTGTAAGGGCAAGGAGATCGCCTACCTCGTTAAGATCTACCGCTAGTGAGGCAAGTCCTTCATGGCCGACAGCCATGGTGGGATAAACAAGGTTGCTTCTTCGTGGACCCTTCGTGGGTGGAGCCCTCCGTGGACTCGCGCAACCGTTACCCTTTGTGGGTTGAAGTCTCCATCAACGTGGATGTACGATAGCACCACCTATCGGAACCATGGCTCAAAAATCACCGTGTCTCCAAATTGCGTTTGAATCCTCCAATCCCTTCCCTTTACATTCTTGCAAGTTGCATGCTTTACTTTCCGTTGCTCATATACTCTTTGCATGCTTGCTTGATAAGTATTGTAATTGATAAACTTGTGCCTAAACTCCACTCCAACTTAAAGAAGTTAAAAACTGCAACTTTTGGTACTTAGTGTCTAATCACCCCCCCCTCTAGACACCTCTTCTCGATCCTTTCAATTGGTATCAGAGATTTTGGTCTCCATTGCTTTGCTTTAAACACCATTGGAGGAAGATGGATGAGCCCACTATTGGGAGTCTTAGACATAGAGTGCCTGTACTTGATGGAGAGTATATTCATGAGTGGAAAAATGAGATGCTTGTGATTTTCAATCAATATCATTTGAACAAGTACATTGCTAGCCCTTGTGCACCTCATGTTGATCCTATGCATCCTACCCTTGATGAGTCAATTGACATGATTTGCAATCTTAGAACTGTTGAACTTATCATTAGAAGATTGCCTAGAAACTTGATTGGATGTTTGCCTACTCTTAAGTGTGCCTACACCATATGGAAATTTCTTGAGGAACGCTTTCCAAATTATTCCTTGAAAAATCTTGATGAAATTCTCCATAAGTCTATTGCCTTGAGTAAGATGAATTCTAGTGATCCTATTTTCGGTGATTGTCTATTTGAGCTTACCAACCTTATGCGTGTCAAAGGAGATGTTGGAATTATTAGTGATATTATTTCCGAAGCTATAAAAATTCATAAGCAAGATCATTGTAAAACTCACTCTAACGAATCACCCTCTCTAGGATTTGATCCACCACATGACGATGTTGAACATGGATACTATGATGAGGATGATGATAGTGACTTCGATCTTGATGATGCAATGAGACACTTTGGTCTTATGGCAAATCTTCGGGGATATATGGCCGGAGGAAAGGAATGGGTTCTTGATAGTGGATATACCGATCACATGACCGGAGATAAAGACATGTTTCATGAGCTTGCTAAAAACGATGGTCCTTGAAAGTATGTCACCTTCAGTGAAAACTCAATGGGTAAGGTGGTTGGTCTCGGTAAGGTGGCCTTATCACATGATAACTCCATACAAAATGTCATGCTCGTTGAATCTCTTGGCTACAACTTACTTTCAGTATCTAGACTTGCTGATTTCAGTTTCAATGTCCTATTTACTGAAGTAGATTGCCAAGTGTTTCATAGAGATAATCATAAAATGGTCTTTATCGGTGTGCATAGAGGTGATCTATACATTGTTGATTTCACTAAAAAGGCTCAACCTAGAACTTTCTTTATTGCTAAATCCTCTAAAGGTTGGTTATGGCATAGACGATTAGGTCATGTTGGCATGTGAAACCTTGACAAGCTTATTAAAGGAAATCATATCCTTGGAGTTAATGATGTCATATTTGATAAGGATAGACTTTGCAGCGCTTGTCAGGCAGGTAAACAGGTTGGAGGAAGGCATCCCGTGAAGAACATCATGACCACAAGGAGGCCACTCGAGCTACTTCACATGGATCTCTTTGGTCCCAACGCCTACAAGAGTCTCGGTGGAAATTCTTTTGGTCTAGTTATAGTTGATGATTTTTCAAGATTTACGTGGGTGTTCTTTCTCAATAATAAATCGTAGGTCCAAAAGATCTTCAAAAACTTCGCTAGGAAGGCCCAAAATCAATTTGAAGTGAAGATCAAGATGGTTCGCAGCGACAACGAAACGGAGTTCAAGAACTCAAATGTGGACACCTTTCTTGACGAAGAAGGGATTTCACACGAGTTCTCGGCTACGTACACACCTCAACAAAATGGATTTGTTGAGAGGAAGAACCGGACGCTCATCGAAATGGCGAGAATGATGCTTGATGAGTACAATACGCCGAAGCACTTTTGGGCGAAAGCGGTTGAGACAGCTTGTCATTCAACAAATTGCTTGTATCTTCACAAGCTACTCGCCAAGACGGCATATGAACTTCTAACCGGTAACAAACCCCAAGTTGGATACTTTCGAGTATTCGGCTCAAAGTGCTACATTCTTGATAAGCATCATCGTTCTAACTTTTCTCCTAAGTCTCACGAGGGTTTCCTACTTGGTTATGGCTCAAACTCTCACACATACCGTGTCTACAACAATTTCACCCGAAAGGTTGAAGAGACGGTAGATGTGAAGTTTGATGAATCTAATGGCTCGCAATTAGAGCAATTTCCAATTGATGTAGGAGACAAAGACCCCTGGGAAGCAATCCAAGACTTGTATATTGGCAAGATTCGTCCAACGGAGGTGAAGGATAGTACCTCGTCCATCCAAGTGGAAGCTTCTACCTCAAGACAAGGTGAACCAAGAGTTGATACGGAAGCATCCACAAGTGGGACACACCAAGATGAAGAAAACGAGGAAGTGCACCAAGATGAACGTTAACAACCTCCTTCTCCACCACGACAAGAGAACGACAACGCCAACAATGAAGAAGGCCAAGAAGAAGAACAAGATGAAGAAGATGCTCAACCAAGACCCAAGAAAAAGCTGACACGAGTTCGAGCAAGAATTGCTAAATATCATCCCGTCGAGCAAATTTACAATGATATCCAAACCGGGAGAATCACTCGCTCTAAAACTCGTTTAGCTAACTTTTGTGAACACTATTCATTCATCTCTAGCATTGAACCTATGAAGGTTGAAGAAGCATGAAGAGCTACACAACTTTGAGAGAAATCAAGTGTGGACATTGGTTGAGAAGCCTGACAACAACCACAACATCATCGGTACCAAATGGGTGTTTCGCAACGAGCAAGATGAACATGGACAAGTAGTTCGCAACAAAGCATGTCTCGTCGCCCAAGGCTACACACAAGTCGAAGATATGGACTATGGTGAGACTTATGCTCCCGTTGCTAGATTTGAGTCCATTCGCATCCTACTTGCCTATGCTAATCACCATGATATCACCTTGTACCAAATGGACATTAAAAGTGCTTTTCTAAATGGTGAAATAGAGGAGGAAGTTTATGTTAAACAACCTCCTGGCTTTGTTAATCCTAAGAAACCTAATCATGTTTACAAACTTCACAAAGCTCTTTATGGTCTTAAACAAGCTCCTAGAGCGTGGTATAAATGCTTGACCAAGTTCCTTATTGAAAAAGGCTTTGAAATTGGAAAAATAGATTCTACTCTTTTTACTAAAAGGGTTAATGGAGAACTATTTGTGTGCCAAATCTATGTTGATGATATTATATTTGGTTCTACTAACCCTCATTCTAGTGAAAAGTTTGGAAAGCTAATGTCGGAGAAGTTTGAGATGTCTATGATGAGTGAACTCAAATTCTTTCTTGGTTTGCAAATCAAGCAAACTAAGGAAGGTACCTTTGTCTCTCAAACGAAGTACACAAAGGACTTATTCAATAAGTTCAATATGCAAGAATGCAAAGGTATGACTACACCCATGCCTACTAGTGGACATCTTGATTTGACCAAAGATGGTGAACCGGTCGATCAAAAGGTTTATCGCTCTATGATTGGTTCATTGTTGTATCTATGTGCTTCACATCCCGATATCATGCTAAGTGTGTGCATGTGTGCTCGATATCAAGCTGCTCCTAGAGAATGTCATCTTAAGGCCATGAAAAGGATAGTGAGATACTTAATCCATACACCAAATTTTGGCATTTGGTATCCTAAGAGGGCCTCTTTAAATCTTGTTGGCTACTCCAACTCGGACTATGCCGGTGACAAGGTTGATAGAAAATCCACTTCAGGTACTTGTCAATTTCTTGGTAGATCTCTTGTGTCTTGGTCTTCCAAGAAACAAAACTCGGTATCCTTATCCACCGCCGAAGCAGAATACATTACCGCTGGTTCATGTTGTGCTCAATTACTTTGGATGACCCAAAATCTTAAAGACTATGGGATATATGTGAAACATGTTCCATTACTTTGTGACAATGAAAGTGCTATCAAGATTGCTCACAATCCCGAGCAACACTCTCGAACTAAGCATATTGAAGTTCGTCATCATTTCATTCGAGATCATGTTACTAAGGGTGACATTAATCTTAAGCATGTTCGCACCGAAAAGCAATTAGCGGATATATTCACTAAACCACTTGATGAGAGAGTGTTTTGCAGGTTAAGAGGTGAATTGAACATCATTGATGCTTCAAACTTGGAGTAGGAACTCCATTGGATACATGCAAGACATGATCTTATGACTAATCCTTGATATTTCTTTTACGATGAAAACTCTTATGTCTTGGATATATTTGCATGTTTCATGTTATCTAACCCATGTAGGTACTTGGATGAATCTAATTCCATGAGATTGCAACTCACTCACATCTTGAGCAATCTCTACATCACCAAGTCTCTACACAATGGTGGTTGAAGACAAGGAAGCACGGAACCATTCAAACATATCCTTTGACAAATTCTATGTTGGGTTTCATGATTGTCATTTTGGATACACAAGTGCTCTTCCTTGCAAAAACTAACCCATGTAGGTAGATTAACTCAAATTCCAAATGGTGCTCCCAACTCTTGATGAGCTACATCAACCTTGAGCAACCCACACAAGTTCAACTACATGATCACGATCAACACCACCACCCAAGGTATGTTATTCCATCTTAGAGAAGCTTTACTCCAAGTCATGAGTCAAAGCAACTCGACAAGATGTGAATACATCAAGATGCTTAAACGAAAAATGGTAACCCCATTTTGAGCTTAAACGATGAGTATGACCTATGATCAAGTGATCTCACTTGACTCCTAAGTCAATATACTCTAACATAGGTGACCTTGTCGCCGACCAATTCTAGATGAAGTTCTCTCGTGTTCTTTTCTGTGCTCTTGCATTTGTCTCATGCATATTTGTTTCCCCTTTCAAAAAAAACTTCGTCTAGATTTCTTTTCTTTTCTATTTGTTCTGCATTCCCTGCATCCAATTCATTGCAAATCTTTCAGTTAATTTCTTGGAAATCCTTGTGAGATCTTACTTGTCTAGTGAGCTGAGGTGACAAGTGTTCTCTCTGTGATGAACTCGGTCACACCGGTTTCTTGTCTTCGGTCCAACCGAAATCATTCGGTGCAACCAAAGCATCCAACTCGGTGCCACCGATTTCACAACAGGAAAAACACTTTTCCATTTATTCCTGCATTACTTTTGATCCAGCTCCACTCAATGAATCTTGTCCTCTACAAGCATCACATTTTTATCATTGCTTTGTGCTATGACTCAAGGACCAAACCCATTCACGACAAATTCCAGAAGGCCCTTCTTGGAAATTGATGTCAAAGGGGGAGCGAGAGATCACATCAAAGCTTAATCACTTCAATAGGGGGAGAGAGATATACTTCAACAGGGGGAGAGATATCTCCAAGAGGAGAGAATACTCAACAAGAGAGTAATCCTCAAGGATCCCAGATGCTTGGTGTTCATGAGGAGAGATGCCACATGTCTTATTGAGGGGAAAGACATGTTCATATGTGCTCATTTGCATTAGCTTTGTTCATTTGTTTCTTTGAGCTCTGATTTTGCATTTTGCTCTGATTTTTCGTTCCCTATCTTCTCCCAGTATCCCATGCTAGATTCAGGGGGAGCAAGACATCTAAGGGAAAGAAGTTCTTTAAATTCATTGCACATCTTTACCTTTGGGGACATGTCTATATCCAATGTGGTACTCAGTACTCACTCTCTACATGCCATCCCAGTCTTGGTACTCTTGTGGTTTCTTCTGTTTGCTCTGGCTAGTAGGTGTATCTGTGTTATCTAAAGTTGTTTACGCAGGTTCATTCCATCCTAAGCCAACTCAAGACCAAAAGGTAAGTATATGCATCACAATCACGTGTATGAGGAATTCTTGTTGATGTACATATTGTTTGCAAGAAGGACTCATGAGCATGAAGGTACATTTTCCATATTCACATCATTTGCTCTGATGCATATAGCCAAGATACATGTAACACATTGCCTACTCTGTCATGGTTATGTTCTCACATGCTTCTATATTCCATATTCACATGATTGTATACATGTAGGGGGAGCCTATGCTTGTTACATGTCTTTCCAAAGCTTTACTCACTATTCTCTATATCTTTATCTAAAGCTTTGATGTATGTTGTCATCAATTACCAAAAGGTGGAGATTGAAAGCACAAGTGCTCCCTGGGTGATTTTGGTAATTAATGTCAACATATCCCTTGTTGGACTAACACTTTTACCTAGTATGTTTTAGACAAGTTCAACAATGGAGTGGCATGGACTAGAGGATGTGGAACCTCTTCAAGATGCTAAGGACAAAGGATTGGCTCAAGCTCCAAGATCAAGACTCCGCATTTTCTATTTTAGTGATCCAAGATCACATTGAGTCTATAGGAAAAGCCAATACTATCAAGAGGGGATGAGGTGTTGCTTAATGGCTTGCTTGCTCAAGTGCTTAATGATATGCTCCAAAGCCTTCAACTATCTTCTCACATCCACATATGTTCTAAACCCAAAGTCTAACTCGGCCCCACTGATTCTTTCCATCCGGCACCACCGAGTTCAGATGTCTTAGCTACGGCCACAAACCCTAGGCAAATCGGTTACACCGATAGGGATCTCAGTCTCACCGAGATGGGATTGTAATCTCTCTGTGTATGTCCATTACCAAAATCGGTTCCACCGAGTTTGAGTAATCGGTACTACCGAGATTACAATGCAAACTCTCTGGTTAACTTATTACCAAAATTGGTCCTACCGAGTTTGTGTAATCGGTCTCACCGAGTTTGCCTAACCAACTCTCTGGTTAGCTTATTACAAAAATTGGTCCCACCGAGTTTGTGTAATCGGTCTCACCGAGATTACGTTAAGACCTAACCCTAACCATATCGTTCCTACTAAGTTGCATATCGATCCCACCAAAAATCCTAATGGTCACTAGATTTGCTGAATCGGTCTGACCGATTTTACCAATTCGGTCCCACCGAGTTTGGCAAGTTGTGTGTAACGGTTAGATTTTGTGTGGAGGCTATATATACCCCTCCACCTCCTCTTCATTCGTGGAGAGAGCCATCAGAACGAACCTACACTTCCAGCATCCATTTTCTGAGAGAGAACCACGTACTCATGAGTTGAGGCCAAGATATTCCATTCCTACCATATGAATCTTGATCTCTAGCCTTCCCCAAGTTGCTTTCCACTCAAATCTTCTTTCCACCAAATCCAAATCCTGTGAGAGAGAGTTGAGTATTGGGGAGACTATCATTTGAAGCACAAGAGCAAGGAGTTCATCATCAACACACCATTTGTTACTTCTTGGAGAGTGGTGTCTCCTAGATTGGCTAGGTGTCACTTGGGAGCCTCCAACAAGATTGTGGAGTTGAACCAAGGAGTTTGTAAGGTCAAGGAGATCGCCTACTTCGTGAAGATCTACCGCTAGTGAGGCAAGTCCTTCGTGGGCGACGACCATGGTGGGATAGACAAGGTTGCTTCTTCGTGGACCGTGGGTGGAGCCCTCCGTGGACTCGCGCAACCTTTCCTTCGTGGGTTGGAGTCTCCATCAACGTGGATGTACGATAGCACCACCTATCGGAACCACGGCTCAAAAACCACCATGTCTCCAAATTGTGTTTGAATCCTCCAGTCCCTTCCCTTTACATTCTTGCAAGTTGCATGCTTTACTTTCCTCTGCTCATATACTCTTTGCATGCTTCCTTGATATGTATTGCAATTGATAAACTTGTGCCTAAACTCCACTCCAACTTAAAGAAGTTAAAAACTGCAACTTTTGGTACTTAGTGTCTTATCACAATTCAATGAAAGTGTTTAGTTGGGATGCGGCATCTTCACTATGAACGCCAGAAAATTGTTCTTTCGTAACAAGATTCAACAAAGTGGCATTAATTTCATAAGACTCCGCACTAGTGGCAGGAGCAATCGGAGTACTAATAAAATCATTGTTATTGGTATTGGAAAACTCACAGAACTTGGTGTTTGCTTAAGTCATCGTGACAAAGAAAGCAATCTAACCTGCGAGCAAACAAAAGGCGAACAAAAAGATGAACGGAAAAAGGATGAATTAAAAGCCAAATCTTTTTGTCTTTTTTAAAATCGTTTTATAAGTGGGAGAGAGGAAAACAAGAGGCAAATGGCGAATAATGTAATGCAAGAGATGAGAATTTATGATGGGTACTTGGTAGGCTTGATGTAGACCTCACCGGCAACGGCGCCAGAAATTTTTCCTTCTACTTCTTGAGGTTGGTTGGTTTTTCCCTTGAAGAGGAAAGGGTGATGCAGCAAAGTAGAGATAAGTATTTCCCTCGGTTAGAGAACCAAGGTATCAATCCAGTAGGAGGTACAAGCAAGTCCCCAATCGATGCACCTGCACAAACAATCAAACACTTGCACCCAACGTGATAAAGGTTTTTTCAATCCCTTCATGGTCAATTGCAAAGGTGAAATCTGATAGAGATAGATAGAAATAAAAAGGTAAGTAAATATTTGGGGTTTTTTGGTTTATAGATGTGAAAATAAAATATTGCAAAATAGTAGATCGGAAACAAGTATGATGGAAAATAGACCTGGGGGCCATAGGTTTCAGTAGAGGCTTCTCTCATGAAGGCAAATAATATGATGAGTGAAAAAATTACTGCTGAGCAATTTATAGATAAGTACAAAGTTATGATGATATCCAAGGCAATGATTATGAAATATAGGCATCACATTCGTGTCAAGTAGACCGACTCCTGCCTGCATCTACTTCTATTACTCCACACATCGACCGCTATCCAGCATGCATCTAGAGTATTAAGTTCATAAAGAATAGAGTAACGCCTTAAGTAAGATGACATGATGTAGATGAATTAACTCAAGCAATATGATGAAAACTCATCAATTAATCCTCGATGGTAACAATTCAATACGTGTCTCGCTACCCCTACTTTGTCACTGGGTGAAATCACGCAAGATTGAACCCAAAGCTAAGCACCTCTCCCATTGCGAGAAAAACCAATCTAGTTGGCCAAATCAAATCGATAATTCAAAGAGAAATACAAAGATATCAAATCATGCATATAAGAATGCAGAAAAGGTACAAATAATATTCATAGATAATCTGATCATAAATCCACAATTCATCGGATCTTGACAAACATACCGCAAAAGAATATTACATTGGATAGATCTCCAAGAACATCAAGGAGAATGTGGTATTGAGAATCAAAGAGAGAGAAGAAGCCATCTAGCTACTAGCTATGGACCCGTAGGTCTGAGGTAAACTACTCACTCTTCATCGGTAGGGTATTAGAGTTGATGTAGAAGCCCTCCATGATCGAATCCCCCTCCGGCAGAGTACCGGAAAAGCCTCCAAATGGGATCTAACAAGGTCAGAGACCTGCGGAGGTGAAAAGTATTTTTGTGGATGCTTCAGAGGGTTCTAGAATATATGTGAATATATAGGACGAAGAGGTAGGTCAGGGGATCCCCGAGGGGGCCAAAATGCAGGGGTGCCCCCCTAGGGCGCGCCCTCCACCCTTGCTGCTGCCTCGTGGCTCTTCGGGCTTCGGCTCCAAGTCCTCTGGGTGTCTTCGGGTCTACGAGAAATCATCATGAAGTTTTATTCCGTTTGGGCTCCGTCTGGTATTCCTTTTCTGTGAAACTCAAAAACAAGGAAAAATACAAACTCGCACTAGGCTCTAAGTTAATAAGTTAGTCCCAAAAATAAAATAGCATAATAATGCATACAAACCATCCAAAACAGATAATATAATAGAATGACACAATCAAAAATTATAGATACGTTGGAGACGTATCATGTGGGAGCCCTCGTGGGGTCGAGGAGCGACGCACCAGGAGACTCCGGGGCGTCTACAGCCCCACTCAATATTACGTGAGAGTGTCATGGGTAGAACTTGCGGAGATGCTGGATGTTCCAGGCATTCTGGATGAGGACCCCGTACTGCGTCTCCAGGAGTACGGCGCCGGTCCTGGAGACGCGGTCGATCCTGAACAGGCCCTCCCACATGGGCGAGATCTTGTGGAGGCCCTCCCTGGAGAGGACCCACCACAAGATGAGGTCTCCCACCTTGAGAGTCCGGGAGCGGAAGTTGCGACAATGGTAACACCGCAGCGCCTGCTGGTACCTTGCCACGCGGCGAGGCTCGGCAGCATGCCTCCTCCCCGAGCACGAGATATGTCCCCAGTGAGGCATCCTGACGCGCCTCATCAAATGCCATGAATCGTAGGGAGCGATGCTTGATCTCATGCGGGAGGACCGCCTCAGCCCCGTAGACGAGGAAGAACGGGGTCTCGCCGGTGGGCTTAGTCGTGGTGGTGCGGATGGACCACAACACCGACTGAAGCTCATCGACCCAAACCGTTCCACAAGCTTCAAGCTTCTTCTTGAAGCTCCTTGTCTTGAGGCCCCTCAGGACCTCCGCGTTGGCGCGCTCAGCCTGGCCATTGCTCCATGGGTGCACCATAGAAGCATAGCATATCTGCGTTCCAAGGTTGGTACAATATGTCCTGAAAAGGTTGCTTTTGAACTAGGAGCCATTGTTAGTAATGATATGGTTGGGGACACCAAAACATCTCACGAGGCCCTTGATGAACTTCATGACTGAGCCAACAGGGATGGTGCGCACAGGCTCCCCCTCCGCCCACTTGGTGAACTTGTCTAAGGTGATGTAGAGGTAGCGGTATCCACGGGCTGTGTGAGGAAACGGGCCCAGGATATCCAACACCTAGACCGCAAAGGGCCATGAAAGCAGGATGTTCTGGAGACCTTGCGCGGCCTGGTGAATCTACTTGGTGTGGAACTGGCAGGCCTCACAGGATCGCAGCAGCTCGGTGGCGTCGTTGAGCACCATAGGCCAGTAGGAACCGCTGTGGAACACCTTGCCCATGAGGGTGCGCGACGAGGAGTGGCTTCTGCAATCTCCACTGTGGATGTCGGCCAGCAGCTCGCGCACTTGCTCCTCGGATATGCACTGCATCGAGACATCGTTGGGGCGCATTCGTTATAGCTCACCGTCCTATAAGAAATAAGTGGTGGCCTGACGAACCACACGTTCTGCGTCCTCCTCCTTCTCTGGTAAGGCTCCGCGGAGCAAGTACGCCTTGAACTCCTCAGTCGAGCAGCCTGCTTGAGGTTCCAGCGCCAAAAGCAGGCGTGCTCCGGAGGTCGGGCCACAGGCTGGAGCACCTGAGGGCGGGGCCGGTGGCTGCTACTCTCAAAGCAGCACCGGGCCTGCGGCTGAAGGTGCCGCTGATGGCTTGAAGAGCCTTTCCTCTAATACGCCACGCTTCTGAGGCTTGCGGCACCCTATTGGCAATGTTGTTTGCTTCCTTGTTCGTGTCGCGTGGGACATCTGCAATTCCAAGCTTAGGAAGTGTTTTTTGATTTTACATACCTCTTCCAGGTAAGCCTCCATGTGCTCGTCCTTTGGCTTTTACTCCTTGTTGGAGAAGTTGACAAGGAGCTAGGAATCGCCCTTGATGGTGAGGCGCTTGACCCCTAGGGTGGCCGCGGCCCTAAGACGAGCAATTAAGACTTCGTACTCTGTGATGTTGTTGAAGACCTTCTCGCCATGCTAGAAGCAAAGTTGCACGGCATAGTAGAGCTTGTCCTTGGTTGGTGAGATGAGTATGACTCTAGCCCCCGTGCCCTGCCGCGCGAAGGCACCGTTGAAGTGCATGATCCAACCATTGGGTGACTTATCGCCAGGCTTGAGGATTGTCCCTCATCAAGCCCCCAGTCGGGAGCGTCCCTCCATTCCGCCACAAAATCAGCAAGGGCCGCACCCTTGATGACCCTGGTTGTGCTAAACTCCAGCTGGAAGGCATGTAGCTTGATGTTCCACTCTGCAACCCTCCCATTGGCGTTGGAGCTGCATAGCACCTTCTCCAGGGGGTACACAGAGACAGCCCTGATGGAGTGCCCCTAAAAATAATGACGCAACTTTCTTGAGGCGACGAGGAGCGCGAGAAGGAGCTTCTGCTGCATGGGATAGCGCACGCGCATCCCACAGCACTGTGCTGACGAATTACACCAGACGCTCGACGAGGGACGAGGCGTCGATGATGCCTTGCTCTGCGTGGGGCGCGAGGGACTCGGGAGACCCGCAGGCTGCTGGAGCAGCGAGATCTTGAGGAGCACTGTCCTGAGGCAGCGAAGGTTGTGTGACCCCTCGCAGGTTGCCCTGCTTCGCGCTCGCACCGGCGTGCTCCTCTCGGACCGCCACGACTAATGTGCTAGCTGGGTGGGGGATAACTACTAGGTAGAGCACTAGTGGCTCACGATGACAAGGTGCCACCATGACAGGCGGGCCCATGAGGAATCTCTTGAGGTCTTCGAAGGCCACTTCAGCTTCTGAGGTCCACTCAAAAGGGTCCTTCCTCTTCATCAACTTTAAGAAAGGGAGGGTGTGTTTGCCAAGCTTTGAGATAAAGCGCCCCAAGGAGGTCACGCAATCCGCGAGCTTCTGCATCTCTTTGAGGGTCTAAGGCAGGCTCATCCTTTCTATTGCCTTGATTTTCTCGGGGTTAGTCTGAATTCCCATGTGCGACACCAAGAAACCCAGCAGCTTGCCGGATGGAACCCCAAATACGCATTTCTCCGGATTGAGCCTTAGGTTCACCTTGTCCAGGTTGGCGAACGTCTCCTCCAGGTCTTCGATCAGGGTCCTCGCCTCTCGGGCGAGAACACGATGTTGTCGACGTAGGCCTTCGCATTTCTCCCCAGCTGCCAACGCGATTCGTATCAGCCATTGGAAGGTCATCCCGGCATTCCGCAGCCCGAAGGGCATGCAGGTGTAGCAGTACACGCCGCATGGGGAGATGAAGGTTGTCTGCCCGAAGTCCCCTATCGCCATCTTGATTTCATGATATCCCAAAAAAGCATCCAAGAACCACAATAGATCGCCCTCGGCGGTGGAGTCCACGGTCTGGTCAATGTGCGGGAGAGGGAAGGGGTCCTGAGGGCAGGTCTTGTTGAGGCTCGTAAAGTCGACGCACATGCACTCCTCCCCCCCTTCTTGGGAACGACCATTGGGTTCGCCAATCAATCCGGGAGTCGTACTTCCCGAATTACACTGGCCTCTTGCAGCCTGCAGACCTCTTGGATGATGAACGCTTGCTTCTCTTATGCTTGACGTCGTGCATTTTGCTTCATCGAGCACGCACCAGGGCATACCATCAAGTGGTGCTTAATCACCTCCCTCAAGACACCAACCAAGTCGGATGGTTCCCATGCAAATACGTCTCTGTTGGCCCTCAGGAAGCCAACCAACGCCTCATCCTAGTCTCGGGGGAGGCATGCGCCTATGGTGAAGGTGGGGCCCAAGCCCCGCCATCGACATGCACCTGCTTTGTCTCGGCCCAATCTTGATAGACCACTGTTTTTTCTCCGCGGGAGCGGCCTCCAAACATGCCAGGGCATCCCGGGCGTCAAGGCACCAAGCCGCCGTAGCCTTGTAGGCGAGCTTGAGGGCCCGGAGCGCGTCCTTTGTGTCTCCGACCACCGTGATGATGCCTCCGCTGCCCGGCATCTTGATGACGTTGTAGCCCAATTGGGTCGCCGCCATGAACTTGGCGAGGACTGGATACCCCAAGATGGCATTGTACGGGAGGCCGATGCGGACGAAGTCAAAGTCGATGAGCTCGATGCGGTAATTGTCACGCTTGCCGAAGGTGACAGGGAAGCGTATCTTCCCTAGGGGAGTGGCTGAGCCCTTGACCACCACCAAGAAGGGCTTGGTGGGCGCGAGCTGGTCGTAGGTCAAACATCTCCACGGAGAGGACGTTTAGGCCGGTGCCACCGTTGATGAGGGTCTTGGTGACCGCGACGTTGCTGATGGTGGGCGTGCATAGCATAGGAAGCGCTCCCGCGGCCATAGTGGTCTTGGGATGATCTCTGAAGTCGAAGGTAATGTCGGACACTGCTCTCGCATGACCTTGAGGAGCCTAATGCTGCAGTCGAGTAGAGCCTGCCCAACGGAAGTGGTGCTTGATGTGGTGGCCAGAAGCAAGCGCTCGTGACCTGCCAATGATGCACGTGACTTCGTGGGGCGTCGGTGCCGCAAAGCGCTTGATGAATCGGCTGCGAAGCTCCTCCTAGGAAGACACCAAGGCCTCCGGGAGGCCGCGTAACCAGGAGCGCAGCATCTCCATGAGGGCTTTTGGGAGCCAGTTCACCATGGCCTTGGCGTCGCCACCTGCCGCTTGGATGGCCTGCGCATACAGCTGGAGAAACTCCTTGGGGTCCGCAGCACCGTGTATGGTGGGGGCAGTGCCGGCCTGAACCTCTCCGGCCACTACACCTGGCGCAGGCTGGGGGTGAATGCCAGATGACCCGCGACACACCCGTAGGTGTCCGACGGCCAAGTCGGTGGAACGGCGTCCGCCATGGGAACCACGAGGTGAGGGCAGAGGACGGTCATTGGAGATACGAAGCTTCGACACGCCCCTACTTGGCGCGCCAAATGTCGGTTTCAGGGCTCCGCAGACTGAAGAAGGTTCAAACTCTGGGGCATGTGCAAAAACCTCAACTACCTCAAGTCTCAAGCTCGCCACCACCCCACAGCCTAGCATTGTCGAGCTTGTGCAAGCGGGAAATAAGATGAACACGGTAGTTTACCCAGGTTCAAGCCACCTCGCGGTGCAAAACCCTACTCATGCTTTGTGGTGGATTGGCCTCACGAGGAGGCTGAGGATGAACTTGTATAGTGTATGAGCTACCTCACGAGGGCTCTAGTTGTGATAGTGGAACAACCCTCCCTACAATGGTGGCTAACCTATATTTATAGTTGTCTCGGTCCTCTTCCCTCAAAACTTAGGTGGGAAGGGATCCCACAATCAGCCAATTTGAAAGGGGACAAGAAGGACATCTAATCCTGACAAAAGGTGGTCTTCGCCTGCAAAGCTCCTGGTCATGATGCCGCGGTGGGGTCGACGGTGACATCTGCCCTACTGAGCTTGTGGTCTTGTCCTTGTTGCACCAGAATGGAAATCTTTGGGAGATTCCTCGGGAACCTACGTTTGTCCTTTCTTCCTTAGCACCGAATGGGAATCTACCTCCTCTGCACCCGCTGGCGCCCGCCTGGCCTTTGTCGTCATGGCTCACGTCATCGCAGCCTCGTCAGGCTGGGTACGTGCATAGAAATATCCGCTCATCGAGAGGAAACTTGGGGAGGCTGCTCCTTTGGAGGACTTGACGCCGTCCCGCTCATGAGGCCGGGGCCACGAGGCCGTACCGGGCCATTGAGGAAGCCATGCTATGGGCCGCAGGCAGGCAGATCTGGGTACCCCGATCTCAGAATGCCGACACTTCAGTTCTTCAGTTTGCTTTGGGACATTGGACAACATCTTCAATACATCTCTTATGAATCGTGGCAGCTCTTCTCCACCTGTCACAGCTATTATAGTAAAAAAATCCAGAATATAGTTTTTCTAGGAATGGATAAATGGCCTTCAGCTTCACCCAGTTATTTTGACGAAGGTTGTGACTCCTGTTACCTAAAAATATTTCAAACCACAAGAAGTCAAGAGGGTTATTCATAAGTATGAGTCGTCAGGAAGTTTGTTTTCCTGGTTCACAAAGTTATCTTGACGAAGTAACTCACCAAATATGCCTTCAATCATTTGTGAAATATGGCGCTTTAAACTTCACCCACTGGTTTCCATTTGCCTTCAGCATCCTTAGCATGCTTGAGCAAGGCGGATTTTTCGGTCTCGAAGGTGGCTCTTTCCTTTTCAAAAGCCGCCTTTACCTCTTCCAACTCTTACACACATGATTGCAGGCTTGACTCTGCCTTGATCCACAAAGTTTGTTCTACATCCAAAAAAATCTCAAGCCAGTTAACCGGGACTCAGTTGTATTCAAAGTCTCATAAAAAAAAGATAAGTTATTCAGATACAAGACACTAAAGTCTAGAGCTGTCAAGATGCACAACTCGACACTTAGGGGCTATGGAAGGCCAATTAAACCTAATCTAAAGTCTCAAGCAGCTGCAAGCAAACTACTTGACCCTTGGGGGCTAATGCGTATCAAAAAAAATTCTTCAAAGGATATATTCAGAGAACCGACTCCTCTCATGAAGATGAGCCGGCCCTTGGGGGCTACAGCTCGCTTTTTTCAAAAAAAATGTATCTCTTTGGAAGACCTGACTCATCTGATGAAGTCCAGCCGGCCCTTGGGGGCTACATGGTATTTCTTCTATTCAACATCACTAAGGACTTATATTTGGAAAAACCAACTTATCATTCATATGATAACCCGACCCTTGGGGGCTACACATCCAAGTTTGTAAGATTTTACATATAGGTCTTAAATATGCTTATGAATAACTATGTGTAACACTTTGGGGCTAAGCATACATGCATATAAGTATGACCATGGAGAGTTCAGTTCATACCTCATGCTTTTTGTTCAACATATTGACTATGTTTGCTTCCATGTCACGACTTTCAGATAGCCGGGTCAAGAACTCATGATGAAGCTCTTCACTGGTCATAGATTCAAAGCCATGCAACTCCAGTTTTGATTTACCCTTGTCTTCACAAGCCGACTCATCCTTGGTTGGGATCTTGGTCAAACTAGTTGAGGTATCTGTACTACCGTGACCTAGTCCAGTAATAACCACTTTAGTATCAACTATCGCCTGGTCAACATTTTCAGCTTCTTGATGAGTACTTGAAGCATGAGTCAGGCTTGGCGGCTGAAGATGGTCCGCTGGCTCGTCTTGCCGGGCTTGATCACCAATAAGATTTTCTTCAACCATTGGCGGCTTATCAGTTAAAATTGGCTCCTGAGCCGGCTGTGGGTCATCCAAATTTGTTTGAGAAATTGGAATTTCTGGGTTACCCTATGGAAGATTTTGGCTCTCATTAACAGTTGGGGAAGCAAATGACTCGCCGGTTTTCCTTTTCTTGGCTTGGTCACTTCAATCACAATGATATATTCAAAGGTAAAAAATAATGGCTATAAGTGAAGCATGACTTAATGAAAACATTTACCCTGCTCTAACTTGGAACTATTATATGTGGTTGCGTGTTCCGTTTGATATCTAGTTTGTATTGCTTCTGATTTTGTTGAATTGCATCTGCGTAGCTTACAACTTATACCTGCAACAATCACTTACCCATAAGACACATTTAACTTGGGAGTGTGATGTAGGTTGCATCTTGCATTGTCTTCTAGCTTGTACTGCTTCTAATTTCTTGAAATGCCACTTACGACGAGACACTTTTTACCTGATAGGGTGATATTGGTTGCATGTTCATATGGTGCCTAGCTTTCATTTCTTCTAATTTTGTTGAAATGCCTCCTACTTACTATTTTTCATATATTCCATCCTCCTATCCTACCTGTGAATATATTTCGTCCTCCTATCATACCTGTGAATATGCAATGCTGTCTTTTTTTCTATATATTCCATCCTCCTATCCTACGCTTGCCTTACATCAAAGTAGTGTCCATTTGTATCATGCATCAACCAGTTTTGCAGAGCTAATTTTATTCATATTCTTGTGGTTTTGACTTCATAAGGCAATATTAGAAAAGAGGAAGGAAAAGAGTAAGTTAGGGGATGTAGGTGGCCCTCCGGACCGACGCAAATAGAGACTCTCTAGATTTGCCACTTCTACTGCTAATGCACTTGAAGTCCCAAGTCTACATGATGAGTCCATCTCCCATACTCCACCATCGCAGGTGCTTGCTCTAAGTTGACAGTGTGATAATTGGTTTCATGTTGCATATGTTGTCTAGCCTGTATTTCTTCAATTTTGATTAAATTGCACATGCTGAGTATATACGTTATACATGTGCATATGACATGCCTTTCTGTGTCTAGAATACACTGCATCTATCTATCATACCATGTTCTTACATCAAAGTACTGTTGTTGTGTATCCCGCATCAGTCACTCATGATCGGATGCTTTTAACATGGCAGTTTGATAGTGGTTGCATCTTGCACTGATTTTTAGGTTGTACTGCTTCTAATTTTTTGAAATGCCACTTATGACAAGACACTTTTAACCTGGCAGAGTGATATTAGTTGCATCTTTCATATGGTGTCTAGCTTGCATAAATTCTTTTTTCTTGAAAATCCTTCCGCTTAGTTTACACATCGTAGCTGTGAATATGTCACACCGTCCTGTTTTTCTTACATTCCATCCTCATACGGTTGTCTTACATCAAAGTATTGCTTTTCTGTATCATGCATCAATGAGTTCTGAAGAGCGATTTTATTCTTTTGTGTTGTGGGTACGGCTTGACATGGCAAAGTCAAAAAGAGCAAGGAAAACAATATAGTAGGGAATGCTGTTACTCATTAGGTGCAACAGAAAAGGATATGCCCTCGAGATTCTGCTGGTACTTATAGTGCAGTAGAAGCTCCAAGTCCACCGGCTAAATCTACAAACAAAGTATCACCCGCTCCACCAGCTGCAGCATCCACTTCAACTGTACCAGCATCTCAATGAGTTACTCGTTTGTTTGCTCCGCAAATGGCCAGTTTCCAAGCTGCCTTCACACCCAACACTACTTCCAAAGCACTGCTGACACAACAGGACTTGGCAAGATCAGATGAATCTCATGAGCATCAACACCAAGACGGTACCTGACTGAGTCAAGTTGCAGTTGCATGCTCCTTTATATGTACTCTCACAATTTGATATGCACTTAGACTTTCCATATTCATTGTTGAACTAGCACCACGGCGCAAGCGGAAACAGACATCAGGGATAATGCTTGACAGATTAACAAAATCTAAAGGAGGAATAATAGAGATCCATTTGAGGCATGTTTAAAAAGGCCACGTGATGCTACATAGTCAGCCAAGTTAGTATCAGAGGCAGCTGTTGTCGTTAGGTGTCATGCACGTATCCTTCGAGCGTGAATCTAGTACAGGAATGAGAAAGACGATACCGAGTTGAACACCTTCCTTGACCATTTATCCGTAAGTAATGTTATTCATCACAATTTGTAATATTGTCTTGCTCTGTCCCATACTTTCTAGCTTCTTCCTAACAAGACTCACATTCTTTTTTCAACAGATGAGGTTCAAGTTGGATCCGAAAGATGATGCAACTAAATAAGCATGCACTCGTGTTTTTCAGTCTGCTCTGCGACAGTATCAGTATCACCTTAGAAAAACTCACTTTGAAGGCAAGGCTAACAATGAAATCACCCAAACATCTCGAGTGGAATATATTACAGACGAAGGCTGGACAACCCTTGTTAAACACTGGTCTGATCCAAAGTATTAGGTACGGTATATGTATTTGATCAGATCACATACTGAACTTGTATTTACGTATGTGCCTTACAAGTGTTTCTTCTTCTAGGCTAACTGTTTGAATAACAAGACCAACCGTTCTAAAGTGAAATTCCAACAGACAATAGGATCTCCTAGCTATATTACACACTACGAGGCTCTTGTAAATGGCTGCTACTTCCTTCTTTTTTCTGTGACATATTATCGTCTATATTGACTTGTTCCAAATACACATGAAAGCCCGTGCAGACCAAAAAGTACCTGAACCGAATGCAGTGAAAATCTTCTAGGATTGCCACACCAGCAAGATGAAGGGCATGAGCACACCAGATCAAGCCGATGTTGTAAGTCCTTACTCCTCCTGCCTTTGAACTACTTGTTACTGTGACGTGTTTAGTTAACTGCTTGGTTTGCAACCAATGTCAGTTACTCTATTCACTTTGAAGGAAATATGCCCTAGAGGCAATAATAAAGTTATTATTTATTTCCTTAATTCATGATAATTTTTTATTATTCATGCTAGAATTGTATTAACCGGAAACTTAGTGCTAGTGTGAATACATAGACAAAACATATAGTCCCTAGTATGCCTCTACTTGACTAGCTCGTTAATCAAAGATGGTTATGTTTCCTAACCATAGACATGTGTTGTCATTTGATGAACGGGATAACATCATTAGGAGAATGATGTGATGGACATGACCCATCCGTTAGATTAGCATTATGATCATATTAGTTTCATTGCTACTACTTTCTTCATGACTTATACAAAGTTCCTCAGACTATGAGATTATGCAACTCCCAAATATCGGAGGAACACTTTGTGTGCTACCAAACATCACAATGTAAATGGGTGATTATAAAGGTTCTCTATAGGTGTCTCCGAAGGTGTTTGTTGGGTTGGCATAGATCGAGATTAGGATTTGTCACTCTGTGTTTAGGAGAGGTATCTCTGGGCCCTCTCGGTAATACTCATCACTATAAGCCTTGCAAGAATTGTGACTAATGAGTTAGTTGCGGGATGAAGTATTATGGAACGATTAAAGAGACTTGCCGGTAATGAGATTGAACTAGGTATTGAGATACCGACGATCGAATCTCGGGCATGTAACATACCGATGACAAAGGGAACAATGTATGTTGTTATGCGGTTTGACCGGTAAAGATCTTCATAGAATATGTAGGAACCGATATGATCATCTAGGTTCCGCCGTTGGTTATTGACCGGAGACGTGTCTCGGTCATGTCTACATAGTTATCAAACCCGTAGGGTCCGCATGCTTAACGTTCGATGACGATTGGTATTATGAGTTTATGTGATATGTTGTACCGAAGATTGTTCGGAGTCCCGGATATGATCACACACATGACGAGGAGTCTCGAAATGGTCGGGACATAAATATTGATATATTGGATGACTATATTCGGAGACCGGAAGTGTTCCGGAGAAGTTTCGGATATAACCAGAGTACCGGTGGTTACCAGACCCCCCCCCCCGAAGCTATTGGGCCTCACGGGCCTTAGTGGCAAAGAGAGAGGGCAGCCAGGAGGTGGTGTGACAGCCTGGTTTTTGCCCTCTTTTCTTTCCCTGGTTTTCAGTTGAGTTAGTTTTGAATTTGAAGTTTTGAATCATTTCATTTGGACTTAACCACTTGGGTACCCCTTGATTTTCACCCAAGTGTTCCCTCTCCTCCTGAACACCATCATTTCACCTCGGGATCATCTCAAAATATTGCTTGGAATATTTTTCTTAAATGAAAAATATTCATTTTTCCCTCTAAAACCCTAGCTAGCCCTTTATGCTCCAAAGCAACCCTAATTTTTCTTGCCCCAAAAATCCTGAGAAAAATCCCAATTATTCTTTGGACCCTAGGTCACCTTTCTGAGCAAAAATATTGCACCACTCTTTGGAATATTTTGTCTACAGAAAATAAAATCATTTCTGGACAGAAATGGTAGTTTCTACAGCAACTACCTTTTTACTATCTCCATTGTAGCTGGTTTTTCCCGTGCCTATTTATCTTAGTAAGTGTAAGTAAAACCCCAAAGCTCAGCCCTTAACTCCCAATGGTTTGACCACAGTAAAACTCCAAAGTTACTGTCCATAAACTTGCCAGTAGTACAAATTCATTACTACTGCACCTGGATCCAAGCCAAACCGTGGTAAGACTTCAATCTACTAAGGACTACACGCCAGACATCTTGGTTAGCGCTTAGGGTGTCCTGATGTCACGGTTCATGTGGTGACCGCGTTCATCCGGGCGTGCTGCATGCAAAACACGCGCTCTGCGTGCCGCCCAGCACTCTGTTGAGGGAGTGCTCGCTGCCCAGTCGGCCTAAGCATGCCACGCCTCGCCACCATCCTCGTCTCCACCCCCTTAACTCCCCCTGGCGCTCGCCGATGCCGGAGCTCGCCGCAGCGAGCAAGGGCATGGTCCGGCCAACGGCACAGTGTGCGGCGCACTGTGCTCGTCGCTTTCCCCCTCGCTCTTGTGCTCGTCCGCGCCTGCCAACAGTTCCTGCGTGACCTCCGCCGTCTTCCCTCTCTCTCTGGCGCCCTTCGTCACCGGGCACTGTGGACAGGTGTCCTCCGGCGGAGCCCGAACCCTCCTTGCCGCCCGCCAATAAAAGAGGCCACCCCCAGCCTATTGGAGCACCCGCAGCCACTCCCACACCCTCCATGAGCCCGTAGAAGCCGCAGCCCGGCCGGGCAGGCCGCGGGCTGCCATCCCGAAGCCGAGCTCGCCGGCGATCCCCCCCGGGTTGTCCCCGCAGCACTGACTCCTGCCAGGCCAGGGCAACCCTACCAGGGCCTCCGCCACTCTTCGGTGGGGCCATCCCACCCCACTGGAGCCCCTGGAGCCGCCCCGAGCCGCCGTCGTCTTCATCTCCGGCGACCTCCGCCCTCTACCTCCACTGGAGAAACAATTCTGACGCCGTTCGGTCACCTCTAGCTACGCTATAGGTACGGGCAGGTGCGCAACCTTCTTCTCCTTCGATTCCCCCCTCTCGTTTGACCCCAATAAGCCTCGTCGCCGGCGTGTGCTCAGGCGAAGCGCTGCCTCCCTCTGTTTCCCTCTCCCCTCCCTCTGGCCTGACTATCAGGGCTAGTCAGCCACTCATTACGTGCGCGAAGCGGTATGAGTGGTGGCGCCCTGCGTGTTTACGCCTTCGACGTCACCCCCCAGTTTGATTATTTTTATTTCAAATTCATTTAAAATCAAGGAAACTTCAAATGGACATAACTTTTTATCTATAAGTCCAAATGCATTGATTCTTTTTGCATTGTGTTCTTTGTCCAAAACTCTAACAACAACCAAAAGATGGGATTTTTCCTTGCTGTATAGATTTTCTGGTAATTTTCAGAAGGTTTCTTGATGTTTTATTTTTGTGGTTTTGATTATTTTCAGAAGAGCAAGCTTGTCTTGAGGATCACCAGGAGCTTTCTGAACCTCATCAGCAGTAAGGCAAGCCACAACAACATTTTCATAGTGCCGTTTCTATATTTGTGTTTTTCCTACTTGAACTTATGATTATTCATGCATTTAAATTATTTATATGATAATTATATTCTGTTAGATGATTTTCATGTTAAAATGCTTGATTTACAGAAAGTTTGAAGTAAATCTTGTTGATAAGCTAAGAAGAACTTAGTTGTGAGTAATGAATAAATGATATGGTCATGGAGTTTAATAATTAGTTTAATTATTATTCTTGCATGATGAAAAATGATGAGATTGCTAGAAATAATTCTGGTTTAAGTGAGGTTTGATCTTAACCAGAGAAGTATTTTGAGTTGATGATGGCTCCATGGGAGCGTAGTGGATTTAGTTATTTGCATGGTTATGTGATGCATGTGTTAAGTGATGCATAGCATGGCATTATGACACCGGTTATTTTCACTTTAAGTTGAACCTGATAAGTAACTCAACTTGAATATGTTGTTGACCGGGTCATGGTGCCGCTGAAACAAGTCTTTTCCGATGCAACCACATTTGCCGGTATGGGACGGCCTTATTGCGTTTCATTGTCGTGCCTCTGGTCGGTGCCTCCATCTAGGGAAGGTTATGGGCATGCTGTACCCTGGCCCGGTAGGCAGGCATAACCTTGTGAGCCCGTTGTGAAGTTAAGTTTTGGTACCGGGTCCCCGAGTGGATCATGGTCACGACGGTGGTCGAGGTGTCTGGAGGTAGACATAGGGCCACCCAGGACTAGCCCGATGCGGACTGAGTCGGAGTGGCCGGGAGAGTGTCATGACAATGAAATAGTTTCGTCAGAATGCCGTTGGTCCACCCAAATGGGAGTGCGAGGCCATGGGGTTCCATAGTGTGGGTACAGTGTACTAACATGTATAGAGTGTATTAATCTATTGATAGCCGAGTCCATGGTTACGGACACGCTCGAAAGTAGGGTACACCATGGGGCAACACTTAATAAATTTGCACACTAAGTTTGAACTCAGGATGACAGTAAGGCCATCGTGTTGAGTTAGGCCATGTGTTGGTCGGGTTGTGATCGCCGTAAGGATCACGGGCCATGTATTGGTCGGGTTGTGATCGCCGTAAGGATCACGGGCCACGTGTTGGTCGGGTTGTGATCACCGTAAGGATCATGGGCCATGTATTGGTCGGGTTGTGATCACCGTAAGGATCACGAGTTTCTTATGAGATTATCATGTTTGTGGTCTGGAAATGATCATGTTCGGTAAGCCAGTCCATGGGACGAGTACCAGTTGAGCATATTCACAGCATGTTGGATATACTGTTGCATTGTTATTAATTTGTTAAATATCATGATATCGTTTGTCATTATGTTTATGCTTGTTGTGAGCTTGCAAGTACATTCAATGTACTGGCTTGGCGTGTCATGCCAGATTTCAGGAAAGTCCCATTGGAAAGGAGTGCTGTCCGAGTCTAGATCGTGTCCACATCGGTGTCCCTATGCTATGGAGTTCCGCTACGACGTTGTTCCGCTGCCGCGTAGTTGTGATGATCAAGGCCCCCTTTATGTTCACTAAATAATGTACATATTGTTCAGCCGCACAGTGTGTGCCGCTTGGCCTCGCTAACTGTTGTAATATAAACTATGCTCCGCTAGCATGAATAAAGCGGTTGTTTTTCTCTACCAAGTTGTTGTGTGTTGCTAGAGACATGGTCTCTGGGCTGGCAATGCAAGGTAAACCGGTCGCTCTGAGCCAGGGTGCCACAATGCTTGGTATCAGAGCCGCGCTGACTGCAGGCCACGCTAGACTAAGCCAAGTTAACTAGACATTAGATACGAGTTGTAGCTAAGAGCTGGTAACTTTTGTAGATGGTTGTTGCATTGCATGCATTGATTTCATTTTTATGCTAACTTGCTAATGGTTATGAATGTAGATGGCTCCGGTGCTGTATCCGTGCCAGTTGCAGCTGATGCCGTACACGTCACCGCATCTCCTTCGTAACATGTGGCGTCAGCTGTACCCCCACGGAGACGATCTAGCCTATGGTGTGTACCGGGAGCGCCTAGCTGACTCAGTGTATGAGTATCACGCCGTGGTTACTCTGTGCACCAGTTTCGATTCCAGCTCTTACACTCATACCTCTCGAAGCGGCTATGCTTCTACCACTTCTTAGGCTGTCCAGTTTGCTGCATTCGAGGTACTTGTTGAGCTCCGCTACAACAAGAACCGGATGCAGAACCACCCAGGTTTCCATTACTATCCTTCTCTCCACGATAATCGTCGTGTCCGTTTCCCTGTCATTGATCCAAAGTCTTATAGTGTTGCTAGACACCTTTCTCGCTATATCACTGCTAGCTATCTTCTGATCTACGAGCTGGCTCATGAGCTGAGTCGTGCCCGTACCGCTTTAGCCTCTGCTTTAGTCTCTGCTAGATCAGCCACTACTCCACCATCTGTAGGATTTACTCCCTATATTCCTGCTAGTTCTAGATCCCCTGTTTCCCCAGTTACTCCTCCGAGTAGCTCGGGGCACCGCAACTTTGAGTCCACTTAGAGCTCCTCCTGAGTGGGTTTCACTCCTCGCCACTCCTGTAGCCCCGATGATTCACCCTCCACCTGCCCCAGAGGGAGAGCCCTCGAGGCAGCATCGTCGTGTCACTTTTAACCCGGAGGTCTCAGTTAACCCCGTCAATTCAGGATCCGAGTCCGCTTTAGTAGAGGACCCCGCAGCACCAGCACAGGAGGAGATCTTCCAAGTATTCGCAGTCGTCAGGATGGAGTATGGCTGTAGTCGTACGAGTCATGATGTTTCGTTTCATGTATGAGGGTAGTTGGACCTGGCATGTTGTTATATTTCACGTAAGAGTCTATGTATAATTATGCTGGACTTTATTTTATTCACCGTATTTTCTTTGCCTTTTAGGTTTTACTCGGATTTTTGTTGCTGGCTTCTCCCCAGTTTATTTTGTATGCTTCTCACCTTGGTTGCGTTGACTTGGGAAAAATCATATTAGGATGACGCGGGGAGGCTGCAGTAGCAACGTTCGCGAGGGTTCTCCTATTCGGCGTTCCGCACAACAGGCAGGATAGTCACCCGAGCCGTACATTCCACCACCGCCTCCACCGGCAAATCCGCCCTCCATCGAGCAAATTATGCGTATGTTCGAGGAAAGACGAAATAATGATCTGATGGAAATATTCAGAAGTATTCAAGCTATAGTTGGACAGAATGGAAATCAGCCCGGCCATCACTCCAAATTATCTGATTTTCAAAGGACTAAGGCTCCCAGTTTCAGTCAGACCATTGATCCCTTGGATGCAGATGATTGGCTGAGAACTATGGAAAAGAAGCTTGAGGTTGCTCGAACTGATGAAGGGGATAAGGTTCCATTTGAAACACAGTATCTTGAAGGCGCTGCTGCCATATGGTGCAAAAATGAAAGAGCCACGGGGACTGCTAATGAAGAAATTACCTGGTCAAGATTCAAGGAGCGATTCCGAAAATATCACATCCCTACGGGAATTATGAAGACTAATAAGCGTGAATTTCTCGCGCTCCTCCAAGGAAGTCAGTCTGTGGGAGAATATTTGCAGAAATTCAATCACCTGTCATGTTACTCTCAATATGACGTGGCCACTGAGGAAAGAAAGATGGACATGTTTCTTGGTGGATTAAACCCGCAACTTCTTTGTGCTCTCAGTGTGTTCGATTTCCCAGATTTCCAAACCCTGGTGAACAAGGCTTTCATTGCTGAAAGGGAACACAAGCTTGTATCAGATAATAAGTCTGCCCATAACGATCACAAGCGCAAGTTTGAGCCCAGAAAGGAAATGCAGCCAGTGCAGAAGGCTCATACCCGGCAGCCAACTCAGGTAGCATACAAGCCCAATTGGCAACAAAATATTAACAAGGCCACCTCCCAAGTCAAGAACCTGTTGACCTGCTGATGCAAGGATGACACAGTAAGTCATTTTCTTGATTTAACTTAACTCAGGAAATTCCAGAAAATGCCCAAAACTTCAAAAATTCATAGAAATTAATCTATAACTCAAAATGAAATAATTTGTATATGAAAAATGACCAGAAAAATCCTATATCCATCTATACTTGTTTCATGCATGATAAAGCAATTTAACCTTGCTGTTTAGGTCAAAACATGATAATACACTTTATAAGTTCATCATTTGATTTTGAACTTGAACCTTGGGTTCAAAATAACTCTAACCCTTCTGGTTTTAGTTGCATTAGCTCAAATCATAGCATATTGCCATGTCATGATCATGCATCATATTGTCGCATTGCATTCATTGTGTTCTCTCTTGTTTGCCGGCGGTTGTTCCCCTTCAGTAGACGTATGTTTCGATGATGTGATCAATGACACCGATGAAGAACTATAATATCATCAAAAGTGCCAGGCAAGCAAAACTCCCTTGTTCATTTCGATACAATCCACTCCCTCGCTCCTGCTCTCTTTTACTGCATTAGGACAACAACGACTCATGTATTACTTGTTGCGGTAGATGAACCCCTTTTCCTCTGCATGACCTGTCATTGCCACAGTAAATAGATGAAACCCACTAGCATGAGTAGGAGTTGTTTGAACCCTGATGTGCCTACTCATTCATGCTTGTTGTCATGCCTACTACTGCTTAGAGTTGAGTCAGGTCTGATTCATCGGGAATGAATTGGAACAGTGATGAACATGTCTTACTATGTGAGCTAAGTGTGTGAACACAATTTGGTAAAGGTAGCGGTGAGAGGCCATGTAGGAGTACATGGTGGGTTGTCTCGTTGAAGCCGTCCTCAGGAACTGAGTTCTGTTTTTGTGATCCATGAATAGCTACTACCACTCATTAGGATCCGTAATTAACCCTCTCAGCTTCTTAACCACCCTTGTCCTCTATCCAGGTGTTGCAAGTAGTTTCTGGTGTTTGTAGTATGGTGGAGGCCGTGTGCAGCGCTGACCCGAGGGGTGGGCTGTGATGCCGTAGGCACGTGGCACGGTGTACCGGGCGCCCGTTTGGTGTCTCGGGAACCCTGCACACATTGTTCGGGGCCGTATGTGGAAACCTCGGCCGAACTCCTTGCGGATGGAACCTGAATAGGCGATATACCTGGACTAGAGACTTGAGTGTTTAGGTAGGCCGTGGCCGACACCCTCGTTGAGCTTCCGCTTGAAGGTTGCCGAGTACATGTCGTGTAAACGACGGTAAGTAGTGAGAGCATGTGTGAAGAAGTACACCCATGTAGGGTTGTAAATAATCTATTCGAATAGCCGCATCCGTGGTAAAGGACCTCTGGGTTGCCTATGCAGTTCATAGACAAGTGAAAGTGGATACTCTAAAATACGCAACATAAGCGTGAGTCCTATGGATGGCTTTCTCATAGGAAGACGGGAGCGGGTCCATAGTGGTGTATTGCTATGGTGAATATGTGGACTCGTGTGCGCCACCTCAAAAGAGTTACATGCAGTCATAGTTCAGGATAGCCACCGAGTCAAAGCTGGCTTGCTGCAGTTAAACTCCACCATCCCGTTTGTTGATAATGATGCATATGTAGTTAGTTCTGATGTAAGTCTTGTTGGGTACATTTGTACTCACGTTTGCCTATTTTATGTTTTTGCAGAGAGACTTCAATCTCACTAGTAGTTCCGCGTGGACTTCGGCGTTTAGCTTGTTACCTCAACTACGATCTTGTGCCCTCGGCAGGATCCGGTAGATAGTCAGGCTTCTCAGCCTTTTTCATTTGAAGATGTCTGTACTCAGACATGTTGAGCTTCCGTTTGTGCTTTGACTTTTATGCTCTGAATGTTAGGTCATGAGACCCATGTTTGTAATATCTCTCTCCTCGGAGCCTATTGAATAAAATACTTGAGTTGTAGAGTCATGTTGTGATGCCATGTTGTATTTGCACATATCGAGCATATTGTGTGTATGTTATTGAAATGCTTGGTATGTGTGGGATCTGACTATCTAGTTGTTTATCCTTAGTAGCCTCTCTTACCGGGAAATGTCTCCTAGTGCTTCCATTGAGCCTTGGTAGCTTGCTACTGCTCCGGAACACATAGGCTGGCCGACATGTGTCCTTCTTTGTTCCTGTGTCTGTTCCTTCGGGGAAATGTCACGTGGTGTCTACCTAAGTCCTGTTAGCCTGCTACAGCCGGTTTACCGGAGTCCTGCTAACCTAGTTGCTACAGCCTGGATTCACTCACTGATGACCGACACGTTTGTTGCTAGGTCATGTATGTCTGTCCTTGTAAGTTAGTTCCACCTTGGGTTTACGACTAGCCATGTCAGGCCGGGTTCTTTGTCATATGGATGCTAGCGACACTATCATATACGTGAGCCAAAAGGCGCAAACGGTCCCGGGCCTGGTAAGACGACACCCGTGGGAATACCGTGCGTGAGGCCGCAAAGTGATATGAGGTGTTACATGCTAGATCAGTGTGGCATAGGATCGGGTTCCTGACAGGTAGACCCTTTTTAAATACTGTAGGGGCTGTTATTGATTGCAACAAAGGCAATGTCACTTTTCATGTTAATGGTAATGAGCATACGATACACTTTCTGAGGAAACAACCTCAAGTTCATAGTATCAATTCTATTGGAAAAATTCCATCAATTATCATTGGAGGTTTTGAATTTCCTCTTCCTACTGTCAAGAAGAAATATGATATTCCTATTATTGCAGATGTGCATATCCCCGTTGAGGTAACATAGTGTTATTCGAAATTTCTCCGGTTCAATGTTATTCGGAATGAGTTTGTTAACAAGACTTGATCAACCTTGTTAGTGGATTCCTTTTGATGAGCATGAGATGGATGAAGTTAGAAGACACAACCTTCTGTAACCTCCTTTTACTTTTTGTTATTTATATTAATTAAAGTAAAAATAGTATTTTATGTCTGTTTACTGAATTATCCATGCAATAAAAAAATATCCCAAAAATACAAGTTCTCCAAATGCCCTGAAAATTTAGTATGTTTTTTTGGAATATTTGAGAATATCTGGCACTGTGAACACATCAGAGGGAGCTGGCACCTGGCCACGAGGGTCAGGCGCGCGCCCTACACCCCTGGGCGCGGCCCCCTGCCTCGCGGGCCCATGGTGGCCCCCCTCCACTTATTCCTGCGCCCATGCACTTCTTCTTCCTCCCAAAAAATCACTATCCAGCTCAAGCAGGAGTTCTAGCTCATTTTGTTTCCATTTTCGATCTCCTTGCTCAAAGCTCCATTCACAAAACTGTTTTGGGGGATTGTTCTTTGGTATGTGACTCCTCCAATGGTCCAATTAGTTTTTGTTCTAGTTCTTTATTCATTGCAAATTTTTGCTGCCTAGGTGACCCTGTTCTTGAGCTTGCATGTCAAATTTATATGGTCCCAAGTAGTTCTGATGCATGATATAGTCCCTAGGCACTTGTAGGAGTAGTTAGTATCAATTTTTTTGAGTTTGGTTCACGTTTATTTTGAGTTAGTAAAAATTTCAGAAATTTTTCAGAGGAAGAAATATGTCCAGGAAAATGTACCAAGGTGGTTCTTCAAGTAAGCAAGCACCTAGGCTCGCAATACGTGAGCAGGACGATGAACCACCGAGGGAAGCTCACGTGCAGCCTTGTGAATGGCCGTCATAGGAGTTTATGGTCAGAGAAGGCATCAAGGATGAATTTGATCCATATGTGCGTAATGCCGATCTTGAGGACTTCATGCAAGATAAGTGCCCTCAATACTACCGTTTAACTGATTCCTTTGTGAGAAGGTTTAAATTTACATCTTCACGCAATTCTCAAAATGTCATGTTTGATCTTTATGATAAATCATATACCATGGACCTAGAATATTTTACTACCGCTTGTAAACTCCCGTAGTGGGGCAGTGTTAATGAACCTCGTAAATCTGAATATAAAGACTTTCTTGCTAGTATCACTGTGGGAGAATCTAGAGAAATAGCACAACCTACCATAGGGAGCATTCATTTTCCTGCTATACATTATTTTTCTCCCTTCATAGGTAGATGCATTAACGGTAAAGATGAAGCTTGTCACATGTGTGTTCCGGATCTTTGTCTTCTCAAGAGTATTGTATTAGGTGATATACAATATAACTTGGGGGCAATTGTTACACGTAGGTTGCATAATAATGGTTTAGATGGAGACTTGTTTGGAGGGATTTATGCGACCCGTGTGGCTAATTATCTTGGTATACCCGCACATGAAAATGATAGGGAGTTGCCTCCCGCTTATTTAGATTACAATGCCATGGTCAACCATCATTTTCTTGAGAGGAATGAACAAATCCTCCAGTATCAACTAATTTTTGATAGACGTCGCGCTGTCCATATCACTCTCCCTGCTCCTACTTTCTTTTACTATCAGGCAAAAAGAAGATACATTATAACCAGGGAGGAGGCGAACGAGTACGAGAGGAGGACGGAGGCAGCTCGCCTCCAAGCTGCAGTTCATGATGCAATGGCTGCTGCATCTCAGTACGACCCCAGTTACAACTTCGGGTATCCGCCAGGCCATCCATGGGCATAGACCAACTTAGGCCAAAAGCCTAAGGGTGGGGGAGTACGTATTTCTCACCGACATTACATTCATGTTCACACACTCATTCTAGTTGTCGGTGCTCATACTTTTTTATTGTACTATCCATGCTAGTTTATTTTCTTTTTCTAGCTTTCTTCTTGTGTGTTTGAATAACCTTAAGAAAAAAGAAAAAATTAGCTGTAGCTTTTAGCTAGTTTACTTTTCATGCCTGTAGTAGTAGTAATTAAAAGAAAACCAAAAAAGATTTCTCGTTCTTTTGCTTGTTGGGAGCTTTCCCGTGTAAATAGTTTTATTTCTTTTCTTTCCTTTGGGGGTCGAGAGGAGAAGACCATATTACCTTGTCTTCTCCCTTGAATTGAATGCTTGCAGATTCTAGCTTAGTCCAATGCATGTGCACTATTATTATTATCCACACCGTTCGGTCATGCATGTGAAAGGCAATAATGACGATATATGATAGACTGATTGAGATGACATAAGCTGGTATGAACCAAATCTCTCTTGTTTTTGTAAATATGATTAGTTCATCGTTCCTGATTCAGCCTATTATGAATGAACATGTTTGCAATGACAATTAGAGATTATAGTTGCTTATGCCATGCTTAATTAGCTAGGAGCTTATAATGGTTTACCTTGCGTGCCAACATGCTATTAAAATGGTTGTGATGTGGTATGATAGGGTGGTATCCTCCTTTTAATGATTCGAGTGACTTGACTTGGCACATGTTCACGCATGTAGTTGAAACAAAATCAACATAGCCTTCACGATATTTATGTTCATGGTGGATTATATCCTACTCATGCTTGCACTCAGTGTTGATCAATTTTAATACATGTTCATGACTGTTGTCGCTCTCTAGTTGGTCGCTCCCCAGTCTCTTACTAGCCTTCACCTGTACTAAGCAGGAATATTGCTAGTGCATCCAGACTCCATAAACCCCAAATTTATTCCATATGAGTCCACCATACCTTCATATATGCAGTATCTACCTGTCGTTCCAAGTAAATTTGTATGTGCCAAACTCTAAACCTTCAAATGAAATTCTGTTTTGTATGCTCGAACAGCTCATGTATCAACTAGGGCTGTCTATATCTTCCATGTTAGGCGGGTTATTCTCAAGAGGAGTGGACTCTGCTCCTCATTCAAGAGAAAATGGCTGGTTACCGAGATGCCCAGTCCCATGCTCAAATCAAATCAAAATAATTGCAAACAAAACTCCCCCAGGATTGTTGTTAGTTGGGGGCACCCGTTGTTTCGGGCAAGCCATGGGTTGATGTTCGTTGGTGATGGGGGAGTATATACTTTACCATTCTGTTTGGGAACCGCCTATAATGTGTGTAGCATGGAAGATATCGAGATCTCTTAGTTGTTATGTTGACAGTGAAAGTATACCGCTCAAAATGTTATTTATCTCTATTTCAAAATCGAGATCTAGCACCTCTAAAAATCCCTTCTTCCCTCTGCGAAGGGCCTATCTATTTACTTTTATGTTGAGTCATCGCCTTGTTATTAAAAAGCACCCGCTGGAGAGCACCGCTGTCATTTGCATGCATTACTAATAATTTATATTGGGTATGACTATGACTGGATCTCTTTTACGATGAATTACAATGTTTAGTCAGTCCTTGATCTTTAAAGGTGCTTTGCATTTATGTTTTGCAGTCTCGGAAAGGGCTAGTGAGATAACATCTTGTTGTATCATATTATGATTGTTTTGAGAAAGTGTTGTCATCTGAGTTCTATTATTATTGCTCGCTAGTTGATTATGCCATTGATATGAGTAAACATGAGACCTAAGTGTTATTGTGAATATGGTTAGTTCATAATCTTTGCTGAAAACTTGAATGCTGGCTTTACACATTTACAACAACAAGAGCAAACAAAGTTTGTAAAAGTTTTTCTTTATCACTTTCAGTTTGTCAACTGAATTGCTTGAGGACAAGCAAAGGTTTAAGCTTGGGTGAGTTGATACGTCTCCGTCGTATCTACTTTTCCAAACACTTTTGCCCTTGTTTTGGACTCTAACTTGCATGATTTAAATGGAACTAACCCGGACTGACGTTGTTTTCAGCAGAACTACCATGGTGTTATTTTTGTGCAGAAATAAAAGTTCTCGGAATGACCTGAAAATCCACGGAGCAACTTTTTGGAATTAATAAAAACACTGGCGAAAGAATCAGCACTAGGGGGGCCCACACCCTATCCATGGTGGTGGGGGGCGCGCCCCTGCCTCGAGGGCCCCCTGGACCTCCACCGACCTCAACTCCAACTCCATATATTCACGCTCGTGGAGAAAAAATCAGAGAGAAAGATTCATCATGTTTTAAGATACGAAGCCGCTGCCAAGCCCTAAACTCTCTCGGGAGGGCTGATCTGGAGTCCGTTCAGGGCTCTGGAGAGGGGGATTCGCTGTCGTCGTCATCATCAACCATCCTCCATCACCAATTTCATGATGCTCACCTCCATGCATGAGTAATTCCATCGTAGGCTTGCTGGACGGTGATGGGTTGGATGAGATTTACCATGTAATCAAGTTTGTTTTGTTAGGGTTTGATCCCTAGTATCCACATGTTCTGAGATTGATGTTGCTATGACTTTGCTATGCTTAATGCTTGTCACTAGGGCCCGAGTGCCATGATTTCATATCTGAACCTATTATGTTTTCATGAATATATGTGAGTTCTTGATCCTATCTTGCAAGTGTACAGTCTCCTATTATGTGTTATGATCCGACAACCCCGAAGTGACAATAATCGGGATACTTCTCGGTGATGACCGTAGTTTGAGGAGTTCATGTATTCACTAAGTGTTAATGCTTTGGTCCGGTACTCTATTAAAAGGAGGCCTTAATATCCCTTAGTTTCCATTAGGACCCCACTGCCACGGGAGGGTAGGACAAAAGATGTCATGCATGTTCTTTTCCATAAGCACGTTTGACTATATTCGGAATAAATGCCTACATTACATTGATGAACTGGAGCTAGTTTTGTGTCACCCTATGTTATAACTATAACACGAGGAATCGCATCCGACATAATTATCCATCACTGATCCAATGCCTACGAGCTTTTCACATATTGATCTTTGCTTAGTTACTTTACCGTTGCTGCTGTTACAATTACTACAAAACTGCTACTATTACTTTTGCTACTTTTATCATTACTTCCATATTACTTTGCTACTAAATACTTTGCTGCAGATACTAAGTTATCCAGGTGTGGTTGAATTCACAACTCAACTCCTAATACTTGAGAATATTCTTTGGCTCCCATTGTGTCGAATCAATAAATTTGGGTTGAATACTCTACCCTTGAAAACTGTTGCGATCCTCTATACTTGTGGGTTATCAAGACTATTTTCTGGCGCCGTTGCCGGGGAGCATAGCTCTATTCGTTGAGCCACTTGGGATTTATATCTGTAGGTCACTATGAAGAACTTGAAAGATGAAATAACTAAGATTTATCCCTCAACTATGTGGGGGAGGTAAGGAACTGCCATCTAGCTCTGCACTTGATTCTCCTTATGTTTTGAGTAAACTTGCGACACCTAAACCTGCTTCTGCCATTAATTCTGATATGTCGCATGTTATTGATGATGCCAGTTCTAGTATGCATGATACTTATGATGAAACTACTTCTATGCTTGGTATTACTGTGCCATTAGGTGAATATCTTGATGAACAACTTGCTAGGGTTAGAGAGAATGAAATTCTTGAAACTGATATTATTGAAAATAGTGATGATGAAGGTTCTCCCCCTAAATATGAATTGCCTGTTGTTCCTGAGGGTTATGTTATGGCTGAAGAAACTGCTATAGATTTTCTTGCTTGCAATGATAGATCTGATCTTAAGAAGTTATTGGCTAAACTAAAACAGAAATCTCTGAATGCTTGAATGAAATATGACCCTCCTTTTGCTACTTCACCTATCTTTCTTACTGATAAGGATTATAATTTTCTCTGTCGATCCTGAATTACTTTGGTTGAATCTGATCCTTTCTATGGCTGTGAATCTGAAACTGTGTTGGCACATCGTACTAAGTTAAATGATATAGCCACCCTGTTCACCAATGATGAGAAATCTCGCTACTACTATATCCTTAAGATATTTCCGTTCTGGCCAAAGGGTGATGCTAAAACTTGGTTTAATTCTCTTGATCCTGGTTGTGTGCGTAGTCCCCAGGATATGACTTATTACTTCTCTGCTAAATATTTCCATGCTCGTAAGAAACAAGCTTCCTTGAGGGAAATATATAATTTTGTGCAAATTGAAGAAGAGAGTCTCCCACAAGCTTGGGGGAGGCTTCTCCGATTACTTAATGCTTTGCCTGATCATCCTCTTAAGAAAAGTGAAATACTTGATATCTTTTATAATGGACTAACCGATGCTTCCAAGGACCACTTGGATAGTTGTGTTGTTTGTGTTTTCAGGGAAAGAACAGTCGATCAAGATAAATTGCTATTGAATAATATGTTGACTAATGATAACAATTGGACACTTCCTAAGCCAACTCCTAAAACAACTCCAAAGAAAAGCGGTGTTCTATTTCTCAGTCCAGAAGATATGCAAGAGGCAAAGAAATCCATGAAGGTGGGTTAGAGGTTTTTCATGGCAACATGGGGGGCTTGATAAACAAGTGGCGAGTAGCGCGACATAGCGATAGCAATGAACAACTAGCAAGAAAAGATAGTAGTGATATCGGGGGTAATGGTCATCTTGCCAGGATTGTCCTCAAAGGTATTGAAACCTTGGTCCTCGTGAACATACTCGACAAGGGCCTCGGACCCAAACTCGTCTCTTGAAACTACCCAAAAGAAGCACAAGCTTACAATAAAGAAACAAGTTATGGCAAGAACATATACTTCATGCAACTCTATCATGAATGCATATGAGTATCGTTATGCACAGAGCTACGGTCCTACCGGAACAAGGGATACGTCAACGGGAAGGAAACAGTGAAGACAAAATGGATATGGGTAGAATCTTGGTAAACCAAACATTCCACTGGAAAGATTGGAAGATTTTGGTTTAAATCTATATAAAGATCATCGAAGACGTATGCACGGAACTCACACAGTGAGCAAAACAATATGCAATGCAAAACTGACCATAACAACAACATGGTACTTTAGATGCAACACTTAGTTATGATGCACAACTTAAACATGCAATAGGAGTCCATAACATGGATTACAAAACATGATTATTGATATATTTCTAAAACTCACTAGATCATCATCAAAACAGCATGGCAAAAAGGCAAATGATAACAGTTTTACAAACTTAATAAAAATACTGGACATGACAGGAAACAGATTCATGATGCAATGTTTAGAGCTAGCAAACTACATGGAACAAGAACTTTTCATGGCAAATATGAGCATGCAGGCTTGTACTAGATGCACTTGACAAAACTCCCTCACTTAACATGTTCTAGAAACACAGAGATAAGTTGATAGCATCGAAGAAAAATGGAAAGTCATATAAGCAGTTTCAGACTTGGTGAAATAACAAGGCATGGCAAAACATATTTGAGTAGGCATGTTTGCAAGATTGTTTCACTCACTACAAAACATATCATGGCATGGATATAAAATTAGCAGTTAGATGGCATGATTGTGATCCAATGTAAAGAACTTCATCAAGCCAGAATTCAAACATAGAGAATTTTGCGTAGAATTGATGCTCTGTGAGCTTGTCGAGCACCAATCGCAAATGTTTAGCATGATCCTCTCTATTCTTGGAGAAAAACCAGGATATCATCGAGATACACCAGGATGAATTCATTGGTGTAGGGATTGAAGATGTAGTGTCTGTGACAAAGTAGCGGGTCTGCTCGATTTGAACAGAATGAACGGCAAATCCTTTTTTTCAATGAATGAATGGTGCTACTCGCCGCCGTTGATGTGTGATCAGTAAGGCAGCGACCTTGTGGATGCAAAGATGCGGCGGGGTGTAGAAACTGGCTGGGTGCTTGCGCGCGTGGGTGCAGCAACGGCGGCATGAGCAAGGCCCGGTAGCTCGGGAGCTTTCGGCCATGGCGGCTTCGGCTTCGTGCTGGGCATGTAGGCACTGGTGGGAGAGGGGACACATGCTGCAGCCTTGTAGATGAGGTGTTCCGTGGGTAGGTACAGGAAGGGCTTGGGTGTTGAGGGTGTGTGTGTGTGCAAGAACACTAACTTGGCATGATGATGTTGGTCATATCATGCATATGTTGCCTTGCAGTGCCTACTTTCGACATCATATATGTCATCTACTTAGTTTAGATATATTCTCTAGTGCCACATGTTTAGTTTCTATATCATATATGTGAATTATGCAATCTCATCTCTTTTAGACAGCCAAAATATATGTGAAATATGCAATGCCAATCCTGTTTAACCAGGCATCATATATTTGAATGATATAGTGCCAATCTTTTTCTTCATTACATTTCCATTTGTTGACAATGTTTGTACATTTAACTACTCTTCCTGTGAATCAGCCATTTGAGTGGGTGATTGACAAATCTGGAGTGAAAACAAGGTCTTTAGAGCAAATAGTGCTACCTGTCGAAGCAGATCTCTTGCTGGGTCCTAATAGCTCCTCAGAGATGGATTCAGAGACAGATGACCAGTCCTATTCCCCCAGCAAGGTGTATGCTCTAACTTGGCATGGTTATACTACTCATATCATCCATATCGTGTCTTGCATTACATAGTTTAGACATCATATACACAATATTCAACACCATATTCTTAGTTCAGACATCATATATGTGAATGCCCTTTGCTTAGTATATAAATCACATATGTGAATTAAATCATGTGTTCCTGATTACTTAGATAACATGTATGTGAATTATGTCATGCAAACATGTTTACTAAATATATTATATAATTATCTCATGCCATCCTGTTTAGTTAGTCATCATATCTTTGAATTATGTCATGCTATGATATCCAGTTTAGATAGACATCATATATGTGAAATTATGTCATGCTATCCTCTTTAGTTAAACAATATACATTGAACCATTTCATGCCCTCTTTTTTCCACATTGCATCTGTCTCTCATACAAGGTCTGTACATTCAACTACTTTTCTTGTTTATCGGCCATTCAAACTGGAGCGGGTGATGGCAGTATCTAGCATAGTAGAAACACGGTCTTCAAATAAAACAGTGCTACCTCCTGGTGGAGATAGCACCCTGGTTGTACATGCACGAGAACCATCCCTACCACACATAAGCCAGACTCCTGCAAATTGCACCCCTACTGTGATGGACAAAGAACCAGCTTTACCCAATCTAACCCCAACCCCAGCAGATAGTAACCCAGTTCCAGTTGACACAGCACCATTTCCACCACAGAGCTCCCAAACAAGAGCAGTTAGTAAGGCAGCTCCAGTGCCCAAAGCGTCAGTACTACCACGGCGAACCCCAACTCCACAAATCAGTACACCTATTCCTGTGGATGAAGCACAACCAGCCATTCATAGTTTAGCATCTATAGCATTTCATCTTAAATCCTATGTGCATATCTTCCCATCATGGAAATATTATACTGAAGATGAAGGAAAATGCCAGTTGCAGGTGTTCATCCAGGAGTTATGTGTAAGTAATGTTATTCATGGAAATTACTTTGCTTTGTCCCATACATTCTACCTCCATGCTGGTTATAATACATCAAATGTTCCCATTTTTCTCTATAGAGAAGGACCGATTTGGGGACTGAGGATGAGGTAACCTGTGCTAATACCTCTACTATCTTCACGAATGCTTGGTGGAAGTATCGAAATTACCTAAAGAAAACATACTTCACTGGCAAAGAAACTCATCAAATTCCTTTACGTTCTCCTGAGACACATTTACTGATGATGACTGGGAAAGCCTTGTTTTGTACTGGTCCCGAACCAAGAATGTTGTAAGGTCTATGAGCTCATTTTTTATTTTAAGTATTATATGCCTATGTCTTAATGTACTCTATTCATGTAGAACAAGTGCTTAAACCTGAAGAACAACTGTTCTCATTTAAGATTCCGTTGCTATGGTGCATACTACTTTGCTCTTGTATCATTGTATTTACTCATACAGACTTATTGTTAAATTGAAGGATCCAATCAAAACTCCAATGGCCCAATATGTATGTTTAAGCATGTTTCTTTAACAGGTTTGCTCTTCTAAATAGCTATGTTGAGTTTAATTTCAATTGTGTATACAGTTGACTGCTCATATCATGCACATTACTGGCATCACAACAGAGCCAATAGTGTTGTTGACATGTATACCCGTGGTACCCATCTAAAATCTTGTTGTGCCGTATAGTTTCCCACACTTTGTATTCTTTCAATGTTGCTTTTTCTTGAATTGATATGATTTGAACCGTGTCTCTATTTTTATTTGGCAAGACAATGCAGTGACCATAGGACATAGATATATGGTTGTTTGATGATTTTATTATGTACTACTTGGCAATAGAAGACTTGGTAATTTAATTATGTCCACCTTACTACTGAACTAGTTCACCAAAAGGAGTTTCATATACTACATGCTAAACCTGTTATGTGTCTGCTTGTTTCTTCTTTTAGAATGCTGGCAGAATATTGGGGAAGAGTACCTTATCAAGCAATGGTAAAGGAAGTAATGCAGATAAGGTTCAAGATAGTGAGACATCCTTGTTGGTATCCAACATAACTGATAAAACTGCTAAGGAAAACTATCTTGAAGACAGTGAGACAACCCCAAAGTCCTGTCTTGGTGTAGTGTTCGAGTTACTGGCCATACTTTTGGCACAAGCTCTTAGAACTCACTGTCTGAATCAGTTCAGTTTCTTGAGTCTCGACTACAAGCTGAAAGACATCGATCAGTTGTGCTGCGACAAGAAGTCGAAGGACCGCGGAAGTCCCTAGAGAATTCAGATCCATACTTTCGGGTGCCACAGCAAGCATTGGAAGATTTTAGCGCCAAACAGGAGAAAGCTAATAAACTTGCTAAGCTTATTGCTAGCATGGTGGGTAACCAGGATAACGTTTCTTGAGCTCTTCTGAAGTTGTTTCAGTTATGGAATTGTCTTGTTGTAGTGTTTATTTGCACTGGTGGCCAATTCAGACGACCTGTGTATGTAATATGCTGCTTTGTTCCCTATATTTGCACTGGTTGTGAACATTGATGACTAGTGGATGTAATACATGTAATAGCCATAATAGCCTAGCGTTAGTTGCTTGCTTATTTATTTCCTTATTGTCTTGTTTAGTTGTTTGCTTGTAGTCACTGTAGTTCTTTTTCCGTGTTTCTAGTGGCCATTATAACCTATTTTTTATGACTAGGCCACAATAACCATGGGCAAACCATGGTCCTTCTACCTGCTGTAGTGACCACGGGCCTCCTACGGGCCGTAGGATCCATGGGCCTTCTACGGGTTGTATAATCAATGGGCCTTCTACGGGTCGTATAGTCAATGGGCCTTCTACGGACCGTCTGAGCGATTGGCCAAACATGGGCCGTACTATTCGTAGACCAATAATGGTCCGCAAAATGGGTCATAAACGGGCTAGAGTGGAAATTGTCTGTTTATGTTCCGACCATAACATGTCGTTAATAGGCTGAAATGTATAGCAGGCTTAATTCTATCGATAGGCATCACGGGTCGTTAATGGGCCGTATTTGACGACGCTATGCAAACATCCCGAAAGGTTAACAGGCCACAAACAGTCGACTGTAACTACGGGCTGATTTTCGCCCACAAGCGGAATAGGCTAGTAACGGACCATAAGTAATCAAATGCTGGAAATGGGCCCAAGAATAAATGGGCCCTCATAAGGCCGAAAGGTCACTAGTACGCGTCGGTGCTATACAATGGTTTTAAGCCCCTTCCCGCGGTGGCATTTGGAACGGTCGCCAAGTGAGTGTGGGCGATAGGGGGCCCCTTCCCACACGACCCAGAAACCGTCGGGGATTTGCCCTCCTGGCACACATGCTCGGCAAAATGAGGTCGTGTGCGTCTGGCGAGCGAGCAAATACGGTTATACGTACAGTAGTGCTAACAAAAAATACAATTATACAGGCAAAATCTTTCTGGTCATAAGTACATCCCACACAGTCAGCCCCCGCTAAATGTTTCCATTCTTATCTACATTCCACATAGTCCATCCAAGGAATACGTTTTTGTTAGTATGTACAACCCACATAGTTAATCCAAGAAGTACCAAACGTTTGCGATGCGCACAACATCACAAACAGTCAATAATTTTGAAGCGTGTGTGATAAGGTGACTATCGCAAACAATTAATAAGAAAGAACTGTGTGCGATGCTATTGTTAATTGCACACGTTTTTTCTTGGCTGATCGTGTGTGTAGTGGAGATTGATCGCACATGTTTTTTCCTGGCTGATCGTGTGTGTGGTGGAGACTGAGTGCACATGTAGTGGATCCTAGAAACGTGTCTAATCTCCACATCTATCGCAGATGTTTCACTTTTGCAAACCGTGTGCAGTGTAATCCATAATTAATCCCTAGTCAATACCTAATTTAAAATCACCTTTTGAATTTTAAAGTAGGCAATCACTTATTTCATATCCAACCAGGTCTATTACATATATTGGTTCAACCACGAATGCATAATTCAATGCACATGTACATATACTGAAGAACTACAGAAGCACCAAGTAAAGAATGATGAACCACGATTGTATTAAAGACTATAAAGAGAGAGGCGAAAGACATTCTGGTTGCTGGAGAAGCGGAAGCAGAATGCCCATATTGTTCCCTCCTCCATGTGTAATGCGCGCACGACTCTAGGCCCACCCCTTGTCATGGCTGCCCGTCCATCCTTCACTGTGTTCATTACGACTTTAATCTTCATTGTGTGTCTACCAATCATGTACTTTGCGAGGTAATCTTGAGTGAACTGCTTCAGGAACCACTGTGAACGAAAAAGATTCAGACATTGTTGTCTAACAACTATTATGTGCAGTAAAAAGAGAAGGCTGCAGAGTTTCTGGTTACGATCCTATAGCTCACTGTTGTGTTGGATAGAGCATAAACAAATATTTTTCTTGCCACCATTCATATCTTTTTGCTAATAATCCTTATCAATTTCCTCACTTGATGCTTGTTCATGAATATCTCATTGCCCCATACGCAAAAAGGGTCTATGCGTGGATCCTTGCCAAGGGCATATGTACCTACAAGCAACAAGTCAATATCAGAAACTAACAAGTGTCCAGGCCTGGATCTATATGCACTACATTATGGAACGACAGGGGAGTACAAGCGAGGGATGAAGCTAACCTCGGCCTAAAATGGAGGCCACTCCCGTTGTTGTCCTGCATAAGTAGTGGAAAGGCATGATAAGTACGTCAACCTTAACATCAAACAAATATAGCAAAGGTAAACAATATCATCTCCAAATGATAGCTTGAATGTCTTGGTTTCAGCATGCTATTAAAGCATATATAAAATGGAAGGCAATGTTACCGACAGCAGGCTTAACAGCCATCAAATATTGCAATTAAACTGGTATTGTTGAAAATGAATAGAACATAGGTAATGATTAAACATCACTGGATAAATGTGTAAAATTGAAAGAAAGGGCATGTGTTAACTACACCAGGCATAACTGGAACCAAATATAGCCATTCAAACTAGTTTTTATGCAGTCGAGCGGCACAGTTCCGACTTGCACATAACGAACAACACATTGTGAATGACTGAAATAAACAAGGCATAAATGATTAGTATATCAACCAAATATAGCCATTGAAAACTGAACAGAGTCTCACTAGAACCAACCTAACAAGCAAATATAGATAAACAGGGCATATGCTTGAAAACTGGACAAATGCTCACTGAACTAACCTATCAAGCAAATACAGATAAACAATGCATCTTCTTGAAAACTGGACAAATGCTAAAAAACCAACCTAACAACCAATATACAAGGCATTTTCATGATAACTGGACAAATGCTCACTCCAACCAAACTAAGACAAAATACATATAAACAAGGCATCGGCTCGATAACTGGAAAAATGCTCACTTCAACCAACCAAACAACCTAACACAGATAAACAAGGCATCTACTCACTATAAAGAACCAAATGTAGCCATTCATGAAACTAAAGTGGACAATTCATACTTAAACATCACATAGCCCTATTGAACAATACATTTTTGCATAACTGAAATAATTAAACACGGCACAGTTATAGCACCGCACGGCAAATGCTACTACAACAAAGGTTACAGGTTGGTAAGCTAGAAAAGGTAAGATTTCCTGATAGGATGTTGACTGACATTTCATGGATAGGATCCTTCCAGTTGGAAGAGCACAGACCCATGGTGGAAGAAGCTTTGTGGGTGCCCTCCTCATGGTCGTGGTCGTCGTCGATGAGATCTAACTTGGCAATTGAGGATTCCAAGCCGCCGCCGTAGAATGTGTCCTTCAGAAATGACAAAATGGGCTCAATGGCGTATATGGATCGCAAATCCTTGATCGCTTGGCGGAGGAGATCAGCGGCAGGGCCGTCGAAGAGATCGACTGCGATTGAACTAGAGGGGTTTGGGATGGACCACGTAACCTGTGACATGGCCCGCGTGAAGCCGTCGCTGTCGACGAGCTTGATGTCGTAGCCAGCTTTCTCGAGATACTGTAATAGGCAAGCCCGCTGACATGAAGCCTTTGAAATGGCAATGTAGTCAACGTCTTCGCTGGCTTCCACGGTGACGTGTTGCTCCGGGATCGACAGGTCGGGGCGAACGACGGCCACCTCGCAAACGTCCGACAAAGAGTCCATGATAAACCACTTCTTGGCCGAATGCTTGTTGGGCGCCCCAGGATACGTGGTCGAGCTTAGGCTATCAGATTCTTGAGTAGGGGATGTGGATCTGGCGGGAAGGGACACCGCATGCCTCATCTAAAAACTCTGGGGAGTGGGGCGATGGTATGGAAATCGCTAGGTAACCTGAACTTTATTATCTAAGCTAGGAGGAACGACAGATTGACATGGGTTGGCGGCGGCGCCGGCGGTGGCCGCAAGCTAGGGTTTCATGGGGAGGGGGGCAGGTGGGGGACTGTGGTGGTGGGGGTTGTGGTTTTTGAGGAAACGCCGTGGCTACTAATTTTTTTAGTAAAGGTGGGCGAAGATGGTGGTGGACGAGGGAGGGTGACGGTTCAAATGCCTCGACTACTGCAATTTTACTATAAGGTCGGTGCTGGAGGAGTGTGGGTGACGGTTGATGTACTGCGGCTACTAAAATTTGGGTAAAGGAATTGATGCGGGGCAGGAGTGGCCAAGATCACACACGGTCCAATAAGAATATTCATGTATGATAATAACAAAAAGTGGCAGAACCGCCATTTTTTGTAACACTCAACGTGGGTAGTTTGTTTTTATATTTCTAGATAGCTGGTCTATCGCACACAGTTCGTCCTAATTTCTAAATAAACTCACCCTCCTTTAGCTTGCCCAGTCATGGTGACTTTACAGCGCACTTGCATCGCACACTGTTAAGCCAGTACCTGCACCATTTTGCTCGCGGTCGCACAGTCGTGGTGATTTCACACTGCACTTGCATCGCACACGGTTAAACCAGTACCTCCACCATTTTCTCGCACTTGCGCAGTCATGGTTATTTTACAGCGCACTTGCATCGCACACGGTTAAGCCAGTACATGCACCATTTTGCTCGCGCTTGTGCAGTCCTGGTGATTTTACAGCGCACTTGCATCCCACACGGTTAAGCCAGTACATGCACCATTTTGCTCGCACTTGCGCAGTTGTGGTGATTTCACACTGCACTTGCATCACACACGGTTATACCAGTACCTCCACCATTTTCTCGCGCTTGCGCAGTCGTGCTGATTTTATAGTGCACTTGCATCGCACACGGTTAAGCCCGTACCTGCACCATTTTGCTCATGTTGGTCACCCTATGGGACCTACTCACTCCTATCATGCACATTTTTTCTTTTAGAAACTGTCTGCGATGGCTGGTGTGTCATCGCCTAGCCTTCAATGAGCACTGACACTGGTAGCGGGAAACCGATGGGAGAAGAGGCGGAAAACCGATGAGAGGTGTGGCAGGAAATGGTAGCCTATTTAGAAAACGTACAAGAGACGGAAGCGTGATCTAGATGACACATGCGCATAGTGCTTACCCATGTATTACATGTGCTGTCAAAAGGGTTGAAGGTTCCCGTTTGATCTGGGAGCATCCAACGGTGCAGACGTACGATCCGTGGGGTTTGTGTTCTGGCCAATCAGAATGCACGACTCAGACCGCGGGCGGCATTGGCCACGGTTTGGTAGGCACACGGCTTTCATTTGGCCTTTTTATACACTAATTGAGTTTCCTAGGCATTTAATGTCCATAATTCAAATCTGAACTTCAAATACATGCTCCAGTTCACCAAAATGGCTAGAAAAATTATACATGAAAGTTGGCATGGTGTCACGTCATGAAAGTTGGCATGGTGTCACGTCATGGCGCATATTTGTCATGGTAAAAACATTTCCCAATTTGGGCCAAGCTTTAGTACAGACCTCAAATGAACTTTGAAAAGATAGAAAGTTGGCATGGTATCATCATTTCACCCACATAGCATGTTCTAAAAAGTTGAGAGGGTTACGACAAAAACTAGATGCACTTCATGTGCAAAATGGACAATCTCTTTTGAAGTATCAGGGTTTCGAACGAAAATTCATCTGTTATAAAGGGATTTCACTTTTTTGAACTTATTTGACCTCCAGACTTTTTGTGTGTTCAAAATGCACCATTCAAAGCCACATCATCAATTTTCGACCCTTTCTGACTTCATTTGGTATTTTTCATGCATTTACTGATTTTTTGAGCTAAATGACCCAGAAATTGAAAAGCACTTCAAATGAACTCTGAAAAGGTTGAAAGTTGGCATGATATCATCATTTCACCCGCATCGCATGTTCTAAAAAGTTGAGAGGGTTAAGGCAAAAACCGGATGCACTTCTGTGCAAAATGGACAATCTCTTTCGAAGGCATGGTGTCACGTCATGGCATATATATGTCGTTGTAAAAACTTGTCCAATTTGGGCCAAGCTTTATTACGAACCTCTTACAAATTGGAGCTTCTCCCAACAAGAAGATTTGTGGTTTCGATAGGGAAACGTGTTCCCCTTGTTGTCGAAACGTAATCACGGCCTCTTTTCGCCTTGTATTTTCTTCTATGGGAAACATGGAACTACATGGTATCCATGATGAATTTTAAACTTATTCAGTGTTTGTTTGGCCTTTTGATACACTAATTTCATTTCCTAGGCATTCAATGTCCATAAACCAAATCTAAACTACAAATACATGCTCAAGTTCACCAAAATGGCTAGAAAATTGTACATGCGTGTGTCCTTGGGTGCATGTTTCATTAGGTCCCATGCCAGGAATGGGAACGAATTACAACCGTATCGGTGTCCTGGCTCGTCCTCAAACATTTGAAAACTTGGGTTTTAAATCCCCATAAAATCCAAAACTCACCAGAAAGTCATCAAAGGTGGCATGGTGTCACGTCATGGCACATATATGTCATGGTAAAAACATTGCCAATTTGGGCCAACCTTAATTACAAACCTCTTATAAACCGGAGCTTCACTCAACAAGAGGCCTTGTGGTTCCGATAGGGAAACGTGTTCCCCTTCTTGTCGAAACATAATCACGGCCTCCTTTCACCTTGTATTTTCTTCTACGGGAAACATGGAACTACATGATATCCATGCTGAAATTTAAACTTATTCATGGTTTGTTTGGCCTTTTTATACACTAATTGAGTTTCCTAGGCATTTAATGTCCATAATTCAAATATGAACTACAAATACATGCTCAAGTTCACCAAAATGGCTAGAAAAATAGGTCCCATGCCAGGAATGGGAACGAATTACAACCGTACCGGCCTCCTGGCTCATCCTCAAACATTTGAAATCTCGGATTTTAAATCCCCATAAAATCCAAAACTCAGCAGAAAGTCATCAAAGGTGGCATGGTGTCACGTCATGCCACATATATGTCATGGTAAAAACATTGCCAGTTTGGGCCAAGGTTTATTACAAACCTCTTACAAATCAGAGCTTCTCTCAACAAGAAGCCTTGTGGTGCCGATAGGGAAACGTGTTCCCCTTGTTTTCGAAACGTAATCACGACCTCTTTTCGCCTTGTATTTTCTTCTACGAGTAACATGGAACTACATGATATCCATGCTGAAATTTAAACTTGTTCATGGTTCGTTTGGCCTTCTTATAGACTAATTGGGTTTCCTAGGCATTTAATGTCCATAATTTAAATCTGAACTACAAATACATGCTCAAGTTCACGAAAATGGCTACAAAAATAGGTCTCATGCAAGGAATGGGAACGAATTACAACCGTGCCAGCATCTTGGCTTGTCCTCAAACATTTGGATTCTCGGGTTTTAAATCCCCATAAAATCCAAAACTCACCAGAAAGTCATCAAAGGTGGCATGGTGGCATGTCATGGCATATATATGTCGTGGTAAAAACATTGCCAATTTGGGCCAAGGTTTATTACAAACCTCTTACAAACCAGAGCTTCTCTCAACAACAAGCCTTGTGGTTCTGAGAGGGAAACATGTGCCCCTTCTTGTCAAAACGTAATCACGGCCTCTTTTCGCCTTTTATTTTCTTGTACGGGCAACATGGAACTACATGATATCCATGCTGAAATTTAAACTTATTCAGAGTTCATTTGGCCTTTTTATACACTAATTGAGTTTCCTAGGCATTTAATGTCCATAATTCAAATCTCAACTACAAATACATGCTCAAGTCCACCAAAATGGCTAGAAAAATTGTACATGCATGTGTCCTTGGGTGCATGTTTAATTACGTCCCATGCCAGGAAAGGGAACGAATTACAGTCGTATCTGCGTCCTGGCTCGTCCTCAAACATTTGGAATACTGGGTTTTAAATCCCCATAAAATCCAAAACTCACCAGAAAGTCATCAAAGGTGGCATGGTGTCACGTCATGGCACATATATGTCATGGTAAAAACATTGCCAATTTGGGCCAAGCTTTATTACAAACCGGAGCTTCTCAAGGAAGCCTGATGGTTCTGATAGGGAAATGTTTTCCCCTTGTGGTGAAACGTAGTCGCTCCCTCTTTTTGCCTTGTATTTTCTTTTATGGGCAACATGGAATGACATGATATCCATGCTAAAATTTAAAATTATTCAGTGTTTGTTTGGCCTTTTTATACACTAATTTCGTTTCCTAGGCATTTAATGTCCATAAACTAAATCTAAACTACAAATACATGCTCAAGTTCACCAAAATGGCAAGAAAATTGTACATGCGTGTGTCCTTGGGTGCATGTTTCATTAGGTCCCATGCCAGGAATGGGAACGAATTACAACCGATCGGTGTCCTGGCTCGTCCTCAAACATTTGGAAACTTGGGTTTTAAATCCCCATAAAATCCAAAACTCGCCAGAAAGTCATCAAAGGTGGCATGGTGTCACATCATGGCACATATATGTCATGGTAAAAACATTTCCAATTTGGGCCAACCTTAATTACAAACCTCTTACAAACCGGAGCTTCTCTCAACAAGAGGCCTTGTGGTTCCGATAGGGAAACGTGTTGCCCTTCTTGTCGAAACGTAATCACGGCCTCCTTTCACCTTGTATTTTCTTCTACGGGAAACATGGAACTACATGATATCCATGCTGAAATTTAAACTTATTCATGGTTTGTTTGGCCTTTTTTTACACTAATTGAGTTTCCTAGGCATTTAATGTCCATAATTCAAATATGAACTTCAAATACATGCTCAAGTTCACCAAAATGGCTAGAAAAATAGGTCCCATGCCAGGAATGGGAACGAATTACAACCGTACCAGCCTCCTGGCTCATCCTCAAACATTTGAAATCTCGGGTTTTAAATCCCCATAAAATCCAAAACTCAGCAGAAAGTCATCAAAGGTGGCATGGTGTCACGTCATGCCACGTATATGTCATGGTAAAAACATTGCCAGTTTGGGCCAAGGTTTATTACAAACCTCTTACAAATCAGAGCTTCTCTCAACAAGAAGCCTTGTGGTGCCGATAGGGAAACGTGTTCCCCTTGTTTTCGAAACGTAATCACGACCTCTTTTCGCCTTGTATTTTCTTCTACTGGTAACATGGAACTACATGATATCCATGCTGAAATTTAAACTTATTCATGGTTCGTTTGGCTTTCTTATACACTAATTGGGTTTCCTAGGCATTTAATGTCCATAATTTAAATCTGAACTACAAATACATGCTCAAGTTCACGAAAATGGCTACAAAAATAGGTCTCATGCAAGGAATGGGAACGAATTACAACCGTGCCAGCATCTTGGCTTGTCCTCAAACATTTGGATTCTCGGGTTTTAAATCCCCATAAAATCCAAAACTCACCAGAAAGTCATCAAACGTGGCATGGTGGCACGTCATGGCATATATATGTCGTGGTAAAAACATTGCCAATTTGGGCCAAGGTTTATTACAAACCTCTTACAAAACGGAGCTTCTCTCAACAACAAGCCTTGTGGTTCTGATAGGGAAACATGTTCCCCTTCTTGTCAAAACATAATCACGGCCTCTTTTCGCCTTGTATTTTCTTCTACGGGCAACATGGAACTACATGATATCCATGCTGAAATTTAAACTTATTCAGAGTTCATTTGGCCTTTTTATACACTAATTGAGTTTCCTAGGCATTCAATGTCCATAATTCAAATCTGAACTACAAATACATGCTCAAGTCCACCAAAATGGCTAGAAAAATTGTACATGCATGTGTCCTTGGGTGCATGTTTAATTACGTCCCATGCCAGGAAAGGGAACGAATTACAGTCGTATCTGCGTCCTGGCTCGTCCTCAAACATTTGGAATATCGGGTTTTAAATCCCCATAATATCCAAAACTCACCAGAAAGGCATCAAAGTTGGCATGGTGTCACGTCATGGCACATATATGTCATGGTAAAAACATTGCCAATTTGGGCCAAGCTTTATTACAAACCGGAGCTTCTCAAGGAAGCCTGATGGTTCCGATAGGGAAATGTTTTCCCCTTGTGGTGAAACGTAGTCGCTCCCTCTTTTCGCCTTGTATTTTCTTTTATGGGCAACATGGAATGACATGATATCCATGCTGAAATTTAAAATTATTCAGAGTTTGTTTGGCCTGTTTATACACTAATTGAGTTTCCTAGGCATTTAATGTCCATAATTCAAATCTGAAGTACAAATACATGCTCCAGTTCACCAAAATGGCTTGAACAGTTATACATGCATGTGTCCTTGGGTGCATGTTTAGGTCCCATGCAAGGAATGTGAACGAATTACAACCTGACCGGCGTCTTGGATCGTCCTCAAACATTTGGAATCTCGGTTTATAAATCCCCATAAATCTAAAACTCACCAGAAAGTCAATAAAGGTGGCATGGTGCAACGTCATGGCACATATATGTCGTGATAAAAACATTGCCAATTTGGGCCAAGCTTTATTACAAACCTCTTACAAACCGGAGCCTGTCGCAAGAACCCTCGTGGTTTGGATAGGGAAACGTGTCCCCTTGTGGGCCGAACGATAATCGCTCCCTCTTCTAGACTCATATTTTTTTCTATATGTAACACGTATTGAACAACGGGAGATTCGCGCTGAACGTTGTAATTATTCGAGGTTCCTTTAACCCTTTTTATTCATTAGTTGAGTTTTCTAGGCATTTAATGTCCATAATTCAAACTCGAACTACAAATACATGCTCCAATGCACCAAAATGGCTAGAAAACACATACATGTGTCCTTGGGGTGCATGTTTAGGGTTCGTTTGGCCATTGTATATTTTACTAATTAAGATTTGTACGCATTAAATGTAGTCCATAATTCAAATTTGAACTCCAAGCACAAAATGGGTGGGAAATCGTACATGTGTCATTGCTTGCTTGCTTAGGTCTCATTTAAGGAATGGGAATGAATTACAAACTTGTTGTCGTCCTGAAACATTGAGAATCTCGGTTTTTAAATCCTAGTAAATCAAAAACTCACCCAAAAAACATGCAACTTGGCATGGTTTCATGACATGGCACATATATGCCATGGTAAAAAAATCGTTCAGTTTGAGAAGAGGTGCGCACAGTAGTAGCCAACGAAGTCCTTTTTCAAACAATAAGCTAACACGCTAATATCACAAACGGTTGTATCATATGAACCATGTCAATTTTTAACCATACTCAATGGCGTGCGTGCCGCTGTTTGATTAGACGGGGTGGGCACGAGAAGTCCGCCGTGCAGGCTCGACGGGACGCGTGCGAGTAGTCCATCGTGCAGGCTCGAGAGGATGCATGCATCCTGTCCACTTTGAAGGCTCGACAGGACACGTGTGACCAGCAAGGCCGCCATTCTCACCGGGAAGCGAGCACTTTGACCTCCATGCAACATCCGTAGCCTGCCTTGCTCAAAACTTCGCCATTAATGGGTTAATTAAAGCGCCTGGACGGAGGTTTTTTTAGGGGTGGACGGAGGGTGTTTGGTTGTGATCCCATGGCAACACTTGCGTTGTTCGTGTTTTCAACCCATATTCCGGCCTAATTTAAATTGCCACACAGGGCAACGGATAATACGATGACAAATAAAATGGAAACAGATAGCACAACGACAAATTTACAATGGCGCAGATAATAATTTTCTTACATATTCTAGATAATTTTAAATGCCACATGCGGCAAAGTTCGGAAGACACGGGGGCAAGAGAAGAAGGAAATCATAGACAACAATCTAGATCGCTACTGTATCTACTCTTCAATGGATCGTCGGGTGATGACATCCTCCAGCTCCTTCCTTAGTTCCTCACGCCTTTCTTGAAAGAAGCCACGAATTCCTCTACCTCTAGATCGCGCTCGATCCGGATCTTCCTCAAGTCACCCATCAGTTCCTCGACGACAGCTATTAGCGTCATCCCCGAGGCACTGCTCTGCTCATGCAGCATCTTCCAGCCGGCGGCCTCCTCCTCCTTCTTGGTGAGTGCCTTGAGGAGCTTCGCATTGTCACCCATGAGTTGCTTGACGAGGCTGGTCTCCTTGTCAACCGAGACATCGCTGATCTCGAGCAGCTTCGTCAAGCTGTCAACCAGCTCCTGCTACTTAATGAGGCCAGCGAGAATGTCATCGTCGCCGGCCAAGGACTTCAGCAACGCCAGCTCATCGTGATCGCTGATGCGGCGAGTGCGCTTGTGAGAGCCCTCGCGTGCCCGTGAGAGCTCATTCGAGGGCTCCGCGGCGTGCCGGGACATCTCTGCTGCGGTTGCCGCTTCGTGGCGGGACTTCTCTAGTGCTTCCGCAGCCTTAGTCTTTGCTACCTGGTTATATGCCCACCCAAAACTCCTCCTACTGGTCATGGCGGCACAACTTGACAGGAAAGACCAGTTTTGTAGGTGATGAGGATAGGAACTGTGAAGTAATTTTTGAGTGGGTAGTTTTGTAGCCCAGTACTAAATGTGAACATGTATTAGTTTTATCAGTGTGAACACATATTAGTTGGATCTGTGTGAACAGATTTGCAATTACTTATTGCGTTGTAATTTGCAATGTTAGGAGAAACAAAGTCAAAATTTATTGATGGTTCTCGGCCCACAAAGCCCCGTTTCTGTTGTTCTGTCTCATCGCAAACAGTTCCTTTGGATCAACCGTATGCCATGCATCGGAAGCCCGAAACTTGAGCCCTTGTTCTATGATGTACGTGTACATGTCTGCCCACTATCACACACGGTCATGATATCACCATCGTGTCCTATGGATGCACCATCGCGTCTCCCACGGGGTGCCACAAGGTTGACCACGTGGTTGCTCGCCGTGGCGTCCCTGTTTTTTTTTTATTTTTTTGCGGGTCCGTGGCGTCCCGGTGTGCGCTCTACTCACCGTTGAGGCAAGTTTACAATTGCAACGGTTAATAAATGTCTTACATGTTCAGGATAATTTAAAATGCTGCATGCGGCAATGCACAAAACACTGACGGCCTACTTATGCATACAATTATAATAAAATATATGCTAAAAAGTTGAGCCGACGGCCTTCCGATGACGGTCTTCTCGGACTCCATGATCAGCATATCACCCTTGCGACTGTTCATTATCTGTAACTTACTAATCATTGCACACGATTACTCGCAGACGCATCGTGTGTGATACTCCTAGCCACCGCAAGCAAATAGTTTACATTATTCAAAGTTTTTTGTATGAACAGAATCACACACAAACATACTTTAGTAACCGTCTGTGTTATAATTTCTCATCCTAATCAGTTCATCCGAGTGGGCTGTTTGATGCGTATCACACACATCTAGTTCACACAAATCGTTTGTGTTCTTTTGGCTGATTGCAAATGTTGCATATCACACAGTTCTTGTTAAGATGAACCATTTCCGTTCTCTTGCCTAATCGAAAACAGTTTGTCCGAGTGAACCATATGCCATATATCACACGGACCTTGATCTGGCTGACCGTTTCTGTTGCATTCCCTAATAGCACACAGTTCATCGGAGGGAACTATATGCCATATATTGCACACACATTGATATGGATGCCCATTTCTGTTGTTCTTCCTCATCGCAAACAGTTCTGCTGGATCAACTGTATGCCCTTCATCACACACACAACTAAAATCTGAACCGTGTTTGATGCATCCGTCATCACAAACATTTTGCACATTTTAGATGGTTCTCTTACACCATCGTTTGTGATTATTGCATCGCACACAGTTTCTCGAAGGGTCTCTGATCCTAGTGTCGCGTTAGCAACATCTTGCAGTAGTGGGTAACACGGGCTAGAAATGGCCCAAACGGAATAATGGGCCGTTAATGGGTATAAAAGCGATACAATATTCATTATGGGCCAGTTTCACCACTGGGCTTTAATGGGCCCAGAGTTACAAAGGGCCTCTTTTGGGCTGAAAGACGTCATGGGCCATACATGGGCCGGAAGTTACAATGGGCTCGAATCATATTAGACGGCCCAGGTAATGCTACTGGGCCTAATTCTGATAGGTCATAACGGGATGTAAATGGGCTATATGCGAATAGGCCGTTAACACGCTTTTGTGGGCCGGCCACTACCTTTTGAGCAAGTCAAACGGCCCAGCCTTTTTACTTGAATGGGCCTCTGCTGGCCCATCCAATCTGTTGACATATCATAGGCGCCTCCCGTCCAATGAGTGGATGGCATTTGTCCCAACTCTGTGCCGACGCATGGTTCCTCTGGCTATTGGGAATTTTACATGTGGAAAATCCCCACTGGTCCGGGCTGTTAACAGTTTATCGGATCCAAACCGGAACCTGATAGCTTGTGACCCGTTACGATGGATGCCACGTGTCGGTTACCCTTGACGAAAGCACTTCCATGACGTGCCATTTATCGTCATGGAAGTGGACACTTTCGTGATGATAATTTTGGTATTGTCACTGAACACTTCTACGACAGCACATGTATGATTATCTTGCTCCTGTCGTAAAATCGTCATGGATGTACATGCATGACAGAAAACATGACCTACTATGACAAACACATATTATCACATAAGTGGTTTTTCTTGTAGTGCATGCCATCTCCATGTTTTAGGGAGGAGCACTTCTAAGTGTAACCCATGCTACAAATCTTCTGCTTGTAATGGTATGCTCTGTAATGCTTGGTACTCTATATTTTGTAAGCACTGTTATATGATGGATGTCTATTACTGGACCATGTTGGATAATGATGAGTCTTACTTATGCTACTTGTTATGTCACATACATGGGAGTCAGGTGATGGAACCTAGCCAGGAGTTGTTTCTGCTCATGTTTTTCTATGAATAACACAAATAAAAATGGAATATACTGAACTAGAGTAATAGAGTAATCAATTCTGAAGATAAATGGCCTGCACTAGGACAGAAAATTGAGGAGAGTGCATGTTCAATTTTATATTTGCAAGAGATAAAAAGACACATATTTGATATTGCTTATATCAGAAAGTTTGGTCCTCCTAGAATAAATAAATTTTCTTTCCTCCCTTCTGTTGGGTCCTCTGGTTGATTACTTGTGGCTCGGAATGGTTTCCTTTGTGAGGGGGAAGTGATCTCCCAAAACAGATTCTCACTTTCACTACAGTTCACTAGCTTACAGTCTAATTAATCTTCGATTCTTTCCAACATATATGGTCCTTCTGTGCATGAAGATAAACTGGAGTTCATCAATTGGTTTTTACAACATTCACATGCATGTAGATATAGACTTGACTATTATGGGTGATTTCAACTTGATCAGGGTTCCTTCTAATAGAAGTAGACTAGGAGGGGATGCCAATGAGATGTTGATTTCCAATGAGGCTATCAGTCATTTGGGTTTGATTGAGCTACCTTTACAAGGCAGGCAGTTTAGCTGGAGTAACAGGCAGCAAGCTTTTCTCTTTCTAGCTTCTTTCTCAGCAGCATTGGTCTTCTTCACTTCTGATGTAGAAGAAAGGGTGATTATTTTCAAAGATAAAGTCATTGGTGGCGCTGCTGCTGTGGAACTTGATGGTTCAATTTCTTTAGGAACGACTGATGCAGTCGCCCTGGCAGTTTCTTCAGGCACAACTTCTTTAGTTGGTCTGGCAGTCTCTTGTGGAGGATATGAAGGTGCAATCTCACTAGTCTGTGTAGTAGAGGGACGAGGAGCTGAAGAACTCAAGGGTGGTGGCATGCCAAAATTGGCTACCTCACACTGATTGTGCTCTTCAACAACCTTGTTGGTTGCAGTGATGAACCTGTCACGCACACCACAGAAGTGATTTGACTGTCATTGAAACTCTTCAGACAGGTGCTGAATCTCGGACTATGAAGTCACAAGCTGTTGAGAAGTTATAGAGAGCATGTTCTTACACAACTACTTCTCTTTTTAGATTTGTTGTTTCCTCACTAGCTTTGCTTGTGCAATTTTGTGCTTCTCATCCAAGACAAATGGAGAAAGCACATGGCTTGGGCCCGAAGGCAAATTAAAATCATCAAGTGGAGTATCTGGCTTGGTGCACCAGATGTCAATGAAATCCACGAGCTTCTTGGGTCCAACTACATTGGAACTAAAGAATTTTTAGCAACTGCAGCTTGCTCTTGTTTCCTTCTAAGGAACTCCGCGAGCTCATCTTCGTCAGCCAGCCCTAGTTTGTCAACCTGAGGCACAATGGCCTTGATTTTGGGGCTTGTCCTAGTTCCACGACAAGCAGTAAACTTTTGCTTCATCTTGGGCATTCAGGAAGATGGTTACGCACTAGCTGAGGCACTTGATGCAGCAATTGAGGTTGTTGAAAAGCCCTCAGTGCACTAGCAACATGTGTGCACTACCGATGTTGAATCTCTTGCTGCTGCCATTGGGGAACTTGAAGCAGGAGGAGGCACTGAAGATTTTGCAATCTTGGGTGCTGAGACCTTTGAGGCTGTCGGCTGGGTCACTGAGGCTTTGGAACAGATGGCTTGTGCTTTGTAGCAGGCTTCTTTTGCATAGCCTGCTTGGGAGCACTTGCACTGCCACTACTACTAGCAGCAGCTTCATTTGAAGCCTTTATAGCTTTGTTGAATTATTCAACGTCTTTCTAGACCTGCTTAGCCAGTTTAGCTTGATACTTGGCCCATTCCTGGGGGGAGTTCTTCACCCTTGCACACACTTGTGCGATCAGCAACCTGTCCTTCAGCAAGCGGTGGCCTCTTGCATAGAGGTTTGATAGAAATAACCTTCATGTATTTGGAACTGAAATATCTGTAATCTCTCCACTCGTACATCCAGTATCTCTTGATTTTCTGTGTTCCTGTTTTGCGCTGCTTCTTAGTCTCAGGGCCATGAATATTTTCATCTGGTATGCAGTACCCTGCATATAATTCATCAAGAATCTCGAAAGCATTGTGTTCCTCTTTCATCTTGCCTCCTTTCTGAGGCCCCTTTCCTTCAACCATTTTCTTGAACTGAGGGTTTTGAACACGTAAGGACTCTGAAGATCTTTGAAGGTTTTTCTCAAGCAATGCTACAAATGAATTAATTTGATGAGAACCTAGAGATTTGTCGGCATGTACCTGTGAATAGAGTATAGTTGCGAGGAAATAGGGAAGAGTCACATGCGTTCTCAGGTACTTCAAAAAATATACCAGTTGAGGAAATTGACCCTTATCATCTTGATGTAATTCACTAAGTGTTCTTGACCTATGTTTCAGAGTTGTAAAGATTGAAGCAATTGCACAATTGAGGAATCTAGTAGTTGAGCATACACTACTGGAAAAACGGCTATAGCTAATATGGACATTAATGGCGCACCATGATGGGGGTGTGCCACTGCTATATAGCAGTGGCGCACCAGAATCAGGTGCACCATTGCTATGTTTTTACTAATGGCGCACCACATGAGCAGTGCGCCATTGCTATTTTTTTTGGGTCCATCCCTCCCCCACCAGACATAGCAATGGCGCACCACACCTAGGTGCACCACTGCTATGCTACATAGGAGTGGCGCACCTAGGTGTGCTGCGGCATTGCTATGTCTGGTGGGGGTGTGCCTGCGTGTGTGTGTGAGGTTAGTAATGGCGCACCAGGGAGGGTGTGCCATTACTAACGTCGGACACACAATAACACAACCCCCCCTGTGGCTCGCCTTTTAGGTTTTGAAAAAAAAAGAAAATGATAAAATATTCCAAAAAAATCAAAAAAATAGATGCCCATGTGTTATGTGTTCTAGTTGTTAGGAAAATTAACAAACATGAATTTCGATTTTTTTTGCAAAAGGCCGCCGTGTTTCGGTAAAATGGCCGTAACTTTTGCATACGACCTCTGATTAAAAAGTTTTTTATATGAAAAATCATCTACTCAAAAAGTTACATCCGAATTTGACGGGCACGGCTCATTATCGATTTTCTAGAATCCTCAAAAACATAACAGAAAAAAAAGTTACGATTGTTTTAAGATCTGGAGGCAAAAAAATCGAAAAAAATTTAGTTGTGGCGCACCGTAGGTGTGGTGTGCCATTAGTAATTTTCCTGCCTTCCAAATTCAAAAAAATAAACAAAGTTAGTAGTGGCGCACCATGGGTGTGGTGCGCCATTACTAGTTTTGAAATTTCAAAACTAGTAATGGCGCACCACACCCATGGTGCGCCACTACTAAGTCTGTAACGCCACAACCACTATATATATTACCTCTTCTTCCTCTTCCTCCTCCCCTCCATCACTTCTTCCCTTTTCTATGTACCTCTTATTCCTCCTCCCCTCCTCCATACCCCTCCCTCCACCTCACAGCTCTCTGACGACCTCCTCCTCCCTCCTCCTCACGGCTCTCCGGCGACCTCCTCCTCCTCCTCCTCTCCGGTGACCTCCTCCTCCTCCTCAAAGCTCTCCGACGACCTCCTCCTCCTCCTCCCTCCTCCCTCCTCCTCACGGTCTCTCCCCCCTCCTCCTCCCCCTCCCTCTCTCCTCTCTCCTCCCTCCTCCTTCCTCCTTTCCTCCTATCCTCTCTCCTCCCTCCTCTACTTCCAGCCACATGTGGAGCTCCCTGGCACAAAGAACGTACCAGATCCAGAACAAAATTCGAAAAACATTGCAAAAAAACCCAGCCCAAATCTAGATCTAGATTTCAAAATTTTAGCAGTGGCGCACTTGTTCATCTTACTAGTGGCGCACCTATTCATCTTACCAGTAGCGCACTTGTTCATCATACCAGTGGCGCACATGTATGGTTAGTAATGGCGCACCAGGTGGTGCGCCACTACTATCTGGATTACTAATGGCGCACCAGAGGTGCGCCATTACTATTTGTTACTAGTGGCATGATAATAGTGGCGCACCATGGGTGCGCCATTAATAGCAAAAATAGGTGCGCCCGTAACAACATTTTTTGTAGTAGTGATAAGTTAGTAGAAATACATAGGACTGGCCAAATGGAAAATGCTGAAGAATTGAAAGACTGGTAAGAAAATAGCACTTGAAGATTTTTGAGTAGAGTGAAGAACAAATGGGGTGGTAAAATTAGCATTTAATTACCCTAGTGATGAACTCGTTGAATTGGACGACGAGACGAAGGAAATCATTAGTTCAGATCTTTTGTGCCCTAACTTGGAGACGGAAGACGTCTACGGCGGCGACAGAGGTGAAGAAATCTGCGTCCGGTGTGAGTACGGCAACAAAGAAATCGAGGCAGTGAAGCTCTTCTTCTCCGGTAGCAATGAGATCCAGCGGTGGCGCTAGGGTTTGAGGTTTGAGAGTGACGAGAGCTGAGAGGTGAAGCAAAGTAGTGTTGACGGGGTCATAGTTATTTATGGCCGCAGTGAAAACTGAGTGGTCCGAAGATTTAGAATTTGGATGGATAAGCCCCTGACTATTCACATCTCGGTGACATGAATCACACATGTATTTTCACACACTTATCTACGCGTGTGAAGCACGAGATGAAGTTACCATGGCAACCGCCAAAAAACTTTTTGAGATTTTAAAATGTGTTCACAATTTCTTTAGCTGTCAAGGACATAGTGAAGAATTTGTGAACAAAGTGGGTTGAGCTTAACATAGAGGGGAGAGGGTCCGATCACATCCACATAGATGAAGAAATCAAATTGAAGAATTAGCAATATGTCGATGTTGTTGAGGACTTGAAAAGCTCAAACCGAAACACAAATAAATGGTAGTGAAGAATAACCTCAAATGACGAATTTGAAAAGTTTGACGAAATAGAAAATGACGAAAAACTCAAATTTGAAGAATGTCATAAAGAGGTGGTGGCGTTACCCACCGTATAAGAACTACGATGACTACAAACACCGCGTATTATTGTCATAGGGTTTTGAGAGTCAAGTTCTTCATTAATTTCTTCACACTTAGATGGTTAGTCTTCATTGACTGAAGAAAAATGTTACTTCGTGTGTTGCGCATCAAAGTCATCAAACATGCATAAGCGTTAGGATGTGTGTCCACTTTAGAGGACATTTGAAAATTCTAGGATGTTTAGCTCAAATCGCAACTTGCAGAGTATTTTTGCATCCAAGGGCTTAAAGAAGATATTGGCAAGTAGGTCTTTAGTCTTCATGTGGTCGATGCCAATGTCTCCCTTCAGCACATGATCATGAAGAAAGTGATGACGAATCTAAATATGCTTCATCTTGCAATGTTCCACTAGGTTGTGGGCGATCTTGATAGCACTCACACTATCACAGAAGGGAAGGAATTTCTTCACGTTGACACCATAATCCTTGAGGGTTTGCTTCATCCATAGCAACTATGAGCAGTAGGCGCTAGCAGCAATGTACTTAGCCTTGTCTATGGAAAGAGCAACAGTGGTCTGCTTCTTTGAGGACCAACACACAAGAGATCGTCCGAGGAAATGGCATGTGCCTGATGTAGGCTTGCGATCCACATGATCTCCGGCGTAATCATAATTAGAAAATCCAGCTAGATCAAAAGATGAGCCCTTGGGATACCATAATCCAAGCGTTGGTGTGTGAGGTAAATATCAAAGAATTCATTTCACAACCTGGTGGGTGTGATTCCTTCGATGTCGCTTCAAATCGGGCACACATGCAAATGTTGAGCATAATATCTGGCCTAGATACACATAGTTAAATAAGACTATGTGAAAAGAGTAGGGTCAAGTGAACCGGGTTTGAAACATTTTTCTTCAGGAATTCCTTTAGAGTATCATACCGAGACCATGGGGCTTGCTTGAGTCCATAGAGAGCCTTGTTCACTCTGAAGACGATGACAGGATGCTTTGGATCCTCAAAACCTGGTGGTTGAGCAACATATACTTCTTCCTCAAGCTTACCATTGAGGAATGCACTTTTCACATCCATTGGATATAAGAGAATATTGTGATCCTTAGCATATGCAAGCAATATACGAATAGCTTCAAGCCTAGCAAGAGGTGCATATGTTTCATCAAAATCAATACCTTCAACCTGTTTGTAGCCTTGTGCTACAATATGGGCCTTATTCCTTATGACTTGGCCATTTTTGTCTTGCTTGTTGCGGTAGATCCACTTAGTGCCGACGACATTGTGCTTGCGTGGATCAGGATGATTCACAAGCTCCTACACATTGTCGAGCTCGAATTGTTGCAATTCTTCTTACATTACTTGAATCCATTCAGGCTCCAGAAATGGTTCGTCAACTTTGGTGGGCTCTATGATAGCGACAAATGCAAAATGCCCACAAAAGTTAGCTAAATGTGAAGCTCTTGAGTGAGTGAGAGGACCAGGTGCATTGATGTTGTCAAGGATCTTCTCAATCTGCACTTTACTCGCTACTAGTGGATGGGCTGGACGAGGGACTTGTTGAGGTTGAGCATTTGCCTGAAGAGTCATTTTCTCCAGGATCAACAGTTTCTTCATGAGAGGAAATGATCACTTCTTCTTCAGCTATTTCTTCACTTGGCACAATTTCATTAGTGCCCATCAGCTTGATGGATTCCTCGGGAAGCATGTCATCTATCACGGGAGGCAGGTGCTCTCTTTGTGAGCCATTAGTTTCATCGAACTGCACATCTAAAGTTTCAACAACCTTGTTGTGATAGGTGTTGAAGACTCTGTAGGTGTAAGAGTCCTTTACGTAACCAAGCATAAAACCATCATGTGCTTTTGGTGCAAATTTGGAGTTGTGATGTGGATCTCTAATCCAGCATTTAGCATCGAAGAATTTGAAATAACTTACATTGGGTTTCTTATCAGTGAGGAGCTCATATGAAGTCTTCTTGAGGAATTTGTGAAGATATACCTGATTGGTGATGTGACAAGTAGTGTCAATTGCTTCAGGCCACCATCAACGAGAAGTCTTGTATTCATCAAGCATAGTGAGAGCCATCTAAATGACTGACATGTTCTTGCGCTCAACAATTCCATTCCACTGAGGAGTACATGGAGCAGATAGCTCATGAGTGATACAAAGTTTGTCAAGATAGTCATCGAGGCCTGTGTTCTTGAACTTGGTGCCATTGTCGCTTATGATGTGCTTGATCTTGAGATCATCATTCGTCATGGCTCAATTTGTGAACCAATTGAAGACACCCTGCACTTCAGTCTTGAAGGTAATGATATGCACCCAGGTGTAACGAGAATAATCATTAACTATGATGAATCTGTAGAATGATGCTGCATTGGTTAGCATGGTATAATGAGTCGGACCAAAGAGATCCATATAAAGTAATTCAAAGGGATGAGTAGTGGTCATGATTGTCTTTTGCGGATTGCTTCGATCTAGTTACCTTTCCAGCCTCACAAGTACTTCAAAAGTGATCTTTAACGAATTTGATGCCCTCGACGCCAATGATATGCTTCTTCTTGTGAGTGTGATCAAATACCTCATGCCAGCATGTCCAAGTCATCGATGCCATAGCCAGCACTCTGAAGCTTTTTCCAATAGACATGTGGCCGGTTGAGGACCTAGAGAGAAATCTACAATATACAAATCATCTCTCCAAAAGCCTTCGAAGACTTTGGACTTGTCAGATTCCATTAGCACAATGCATCTATATTTGCGAAAGATGGCAATCATATCAAGATCACAAAGCATTGAGACACACATGAGGTTGTATCCTAGGTGCTCGACAAGCATCACCTTTTCCATGTGTCAATCCTTTGAGATAGCGACCTTACCTAGACCCAGTAACTTGCTTTTTTCCTTTGTTAGTGTAGGTGATAATATGCTCGAGATGAGACAGGGTAAGGGGAGCATTGGTGTCACCAGTCATGTGATTGGTGCAACCACTCTCTAGAACCCATTCAGTAGCTTTTGGAGAATCATCCTACAGAAGAATTAGTTTAACTTACAAATTCATACACGTCAGTTGAAGAATATGATGATCAATTTCGTCAATGAATTTCATCAATAAGCATATAACAAGCGGCATAGGGATGTGTGAAATGAAGAATTCATTTCATCATGATTATCTTGCATCCCAACAAGCATTATGTCAGGTCTTTAGCAAATTCATCAGACATTCATTATGTCTAAAGACCTGACCCTGTAGAAGAGACTAGGTCTTCTTCTTGACCACCCACATCTGAATGGGTGGTTAGAGCAATGTAGCACAAAGCATTGCTAGAGAACTTAGGCGTTGAAGAATATGCATTTGTCTTCACAGTAGGAGTATAGTACTCATAAGAATATGCACATAAATTCTTAGCAGTTTTGTGCACATAGTCATTTGAGGAATAATGCAGATATTCATCGGAACGTTGTTTGTTTCCCTGCAACAAAGTGTTAGTACGAGCATGAGTTGGTCTGCATCCATTTGACGACTTTGATCTAGGTGAAGAATTTGCCCAGGGGTTGTTCCTTTTCTTCAGTGGTGTCATGAGGACATTCACCTGAAGATAAACACTTTTAGGCACCCAGATTTTCTTCACTGGAGGACCAATCATGTAGTTAGTACCAACAAATCTAGCAAATACTTGACAATTCTGATTCTTAAATAGATTATAGTTGGAGTCAAATAACTCATCTGAAGAATGTAGTGTATAACAGTTTGTTGGTGTACAAAAGTAGGGGCTCTCCTTTTGACCCCTTTACTTGTGCACGGGAAGTCAGAGCCACCCGCCACAACTACGCATATTAGGGAAGGAAAGGGAAGCCCGAGAGAAGCTGAAGGCATAAGACAAACAAAACAACGACAGGGAACAAGGCCACAAAGATCAGATGGATGAAGCAGGTTCCCTCGGCAAGGACCCTTGCCGGGGAAGCCTCAGCTACCCCGGCAAGACCCTTGCCGGGGCAGCTCGCCCACACCAGCTGAGTGAGCCACCTTTGAGCCCCCCAATGCTGGACAAACGCATTGGGACAAGGCTCGGGAGGCACCTCCGTGGTGGCATGCAGATCTTTGTGAAGACATAGAATAGTCAAGATCAAATGAGGATAGGAAGGCAACAATCCTCACCAAGATCCTCACCGAAGGAACACACAAGACCCCCTGCAAGATCCTTGCCGGGGATGCCAGTGCACCATGGCAAGGGCCTTGCCGGGCCACCTGGCAAGGCCCTCGCCAAGCGCGCCAGCAGGGCCACTGCCAGGCCCGCGCCAGCCAAGTCTCCGTCGCCATTCGCATGCAGCTGCAGACCCAACCAACTGGGAAGGCACCTGCGTGGCAACATGCAACCCTTCATGGAGGCTCCACCATCGCGCCACCTCAACTGCTGGCCTGCTTACATGGCACCGCATGCATCGCTGGCCAGGGCGCGTGTCGAAGCAAGGAGGAGCGGTGACAGATGGGACAGGCCTCGCTCCCATCCCTGATAAAGTGAAGGGACACCTAAGCCTCACATTAAATGCACTTTGTCCTGTAATACCAGCGATAAGCTCATAGCACTGTAGCACTTTCTACCTCCTGTGTGCCACTGTGGCAGCCCCTTTCGTCTATAAAAGGAGGCCCATGGCGCACTGGAGAAGGATTCGGCTCTTTCGAACCTAGCAGCACCTAGAGCTAGTTCAAGATCTCCAGAACACTAAATATATCCACCAAAGTAGGATCATAGGGTTTTACACATCTTTGCGGCCCGAACCTGGGTAAATCCCCTTGGTGCTATCTCCTAGTCCTTTTCTTCTCACGATCCCCGCGCCCCGCAACCGTAGTAGGGATTCCAATGATCCCATAGGTGTCGTTTCCCAGCGACATCTTTGGCGCGCCAGGTAGGGGGCGCAATTGTGAGAATCGGGTCCAGTGGAAGGCCTAGCAGTTCATCATCGTCACAGCTCCTGCGGAGAAAGCAGCGCTGCCCGTTGGAGCGAAGGACGCCTAGGCGGCGACGAGAGAGCTAAGTCATGCCGAATTTTAAGTTTTTCTCCTTAGATATGATGTTATTATCCTCGACGGTTCGGCCTATGTATGGAGAGCCTGTACACAGAGGGGCCCTCCTCCGATCACCAACACCCTTGTTCTATTTCGAGTCCGCTCAATAGTCCAAGCGGGCATGTGGAGAGTGGCAGGGTAGCCTTTCGCCCTCGGCAACGCTCTCGGTTCTGACTTGAGTCAAGCTCGACAGATCGAGCGGCCGCGCCAAGGGCGGTAAGGTGCTTGCCCGACAACAAGCACGCCCGGTAGGCTAATGAGGATCCGTCCTCAAAGCCCTGCCCTGGGTTTACGTGCCGACAAGCTTACCCGGTTGACGTGGGGTGGACATACAAAGGAAAATCAAATGGGAAAATAGCATGCATAGTTTCAGGAGCAATGCAGAGTTATATTACACAAATTGCCATTGCAGTTCTAACTAAAGATAGCATTGTCTTGGTCATGAACCCGCAGCGGCGATGGAGAACGGGGCGCCTAGTCCTTACGCTGGCCCTCCAACCTCTTGATATTGTCGATGCGGCTGAGGATGGGCTGGATACGCTCATTGAGCTCCGCGATGTCGGCATCCTCCGGCAAGCTCTTCAGTATAGCTCCGAAGTCGAGGCCTGGGTGCCAGTGCGCAATCTAGGTGAGCACCCTGGTCATGGTCCCCGACAGAGTATCCGGGATTCCTTGGCCAGGGAGGTCGCCCGGTTGGAATGAAGCCGCCTCAGGGCACCGACTACCTTCTCAAACTATATGGTCAGGTTGGAATTGGGGCTCAGGTTCGCCTCTGGGGCATACTTCATCTCCGGCATCCCCATAACGGCCAGCTGATCGGCAACCGAGTTTGCAACAATGGCAAGGCATTCGAGCCAACGTTTCTCGCCCACCACGTGGTCCTCGAGGTTGGCGGCCTTGTTCATCTGCCGCTGCTTCTCTGTCACTAGCTCCTTCGTCAGGATCCTCTCCCGGGTTCTGGCCTCCGACAACGTCTTCTTGAGATTTCCCAGTTTCAGCTTGAGGTCGCTGATGGAGTTGTTGGCCTCGGAGAGTTCTCCGGCCTTGCTGATGACCGTGCCCTGCGCCTCCGTCAGGGTGCCGTTGAGCGTGTCCCTCTCCTAGGCCAGATCCAGAGCTTGCCCCTCCAGCTCCTTCACCTTGCTGGCATAGGCCTGAGCCTGGGCGTTGAGTGCTTCCTAATGCCTCTGCTCCAGCTCTTGGGTCCGCTGTAGGACGAGCTTACCCACCTCTTCGTCCTTGCTGTGGAGCATGGCGGCAAGCCTCTCCTCGTGCACGACAAGGTCCTCTTCCTAGGTTTTCAGTGCGGCCTCATGCTGGGTCCGAGCTGCTTCGGCTTTGTCGGCCAATTTCTTCACCATCTCCGGGGCCTTCTGGACGTCGGCCAGCTTCAGGGTTAGCTCCACCTCACGGTTGGCCAGCTCGCCCTAGGCGGCCTTCAGCTCGTCCTGGGCCTGGCGGAACCAGTATTGCGCCTCGGCGATGCGCCCACCAAAGTCCTCCTCCGCCTTCTCCACCACCGCCACCATGGACTTGGCCCTGTCCAGGTGGGCGCGGTGGAGCGCCTGAAGCTTCCGGAAGCTGGCACCCATGGCCTGGAGCAGCCGCTCCTCCTGGGAGCCGGCGCCACCGACGCCCAGCTCATCGACGACCTCGACCCCGGCGGCGGTAAGCGCCTCCTCGTCGAACACCTCCCCCTCAAAGGGAGCCCTGGTGCTCGACACACCAAGGAGATGGACGAAGAGGTCTTCGCTTACCCTCAGGTACCTGCCGGAGCCAGAGGCGGCAGAGGAGGAGGGCAGGTCGTCAAACGCCACCTCCTCCGCAGCATCCTTGAAGGCCTCCCCGGTGGGCTCCTTGTCAGGCTCTTCTGCGGACCCCTTGGCGGCGTCCTCAGTGGCGCCCTCGGCGCTTTCCTCGGTAGCAATATTCTCCGCCTCCGCTGCGGCATCCGTGGCGATGTCCTTTATGGCGGCGTCGACATCCTCTGAGCCTACCGAGGAGGGGTTTGGATGCCAAGAAGGAGACAGGGTGGAGCCAAGATCGAAAGCCAGTAAGGAAAAAAGGAAAGAAAGAACACAAGCAGAAGTGAAGAGCGAGTGGCTTACCCATGCCGGGCCGAGAGGCGGAAGCCCCTTCTCCGCCAAGGTCTGCCTTCAAGGCAAAGCCACCGGCGCCTGCGTTCTTCTCCTCCTCCTCCGTGTGCATGGCCTCGGTGCTTGGTGCCCTTGCTGGGGACGCCCCTTGGGGCGGTGTAGTTGACGGAGGCGGCATGATCAGAGAAGCCCTCTGTGGATCCCTTTAGTGCTGCTCCCCTCCTGCATCCACGACACGGTTAACACTGAAGCATCACGCATGACGCACGTTGATAGAGGGTGGATGATGGACTCACGCTAGGGGCTGGGCTGGGGGCTGCTGTCCGGGCTGCTCGACACCACCAGTGGCGAACTGGAGGTGCCTGCCGGGGGCTGGCCACTCGCCGCGATCCTGGCCCTCTTTATCCTCTGGGCCAGTGCCTTCACATCCCTGCAAAATGAAGACGAGTGAGTAACACCGTCAGGGGAAGTGTAAGGAATGAGGGAGGAAAGAAGAAGCTTACTCTTCGTTCTCTTCCTCCTCCTCCTCTATTGCTTTCCTTTTTCTCTCCGGGCTGAGAGGCCCGAGGTCTCTCTCCGGGGTGAGAGGCCCGAAGTCAAGTGTAATCCCCACGCCGATGTTTGCCGGCGAGGGGGGAGGCGATGGCGTCCGGGCGCACTTGGACAATGAAGAAGCAGATGTCTTCTTCTTTGATGCCACGACTTTCGTCATTTTCTTCATCGCCACGGCCCTCGTCTAGCGCAAGGGCGCTTCCTGGGCTTGACGTAGCTGCGTGGCCCGGTCGAGGCGGACCGGCTCACTAGAGATGGCCCGCCGTAGGATCGACAGTTGCGGTCTTCGCCCCCTCGCCCTCCTCCTCAGACAACCCGTCGGCGGCGTCTTCAACGAGGGGAGCCCCGGTGTCGGCGCCGCTAGCCTCCCCAGTGGCTGCTGCCCATCAGGCGAGCTCCCCCTCCTCCACCTCTGCCGTGGCCTTGTCCACCACGCTGCCTCGGTAGCTCGACCTCACCCTCAGTGGCGCCCTCGGTAGCTCGACCTCGCCCTCGTCATCAACCTCGAGCTGGAAGATCCATTGGCAGAGATGGGTGTGCCTCAGCACCATCAGTGTCAGGACCCCGACTCGATGTCACATTGATCTAGCCAGTAACACTTCATATCACTTTGCGGCCTCACGCACGGTGTTCCCACGGGTGTCGCCTTACCTTTGCCCGGGACCGTTTGCGCCTTTTGGCTCACGTATATGATAGTGTCGCTAGCATCCATATGATAAAGAGCCCGGGCTGACATGACTAGTCGTAAACCCAAAGTGGCACAGACTTACAGGGACAGGCATCCATGACCCAGCTTCGAACGTGTCGGTCATCAGCAAGTGGGTCCGGGCTGTAGCACTGGGCTAGCAGGACTCCGGTAAACCGGGCTGTAGCGGGCTAACAGGACTCCGGTACTCAAAGCGTGACATTTCCCCGAAGGGACAGACACAGGAACGAAGAAGGACACATGCCGGCCAGCCTAAGTGTTCCAGAGCAGTAGCAAGCTACCATGGCTCAGCGGTAACACTAGGAGACATTTCCCGGTAAGAGAGGCTACTAAAGATAAACAACTAGATAGTCAGATCCCACACATACCAAGCATTTCAATCACACACACAGTATGCTCGATATGTGCAAATACAACGAAGCATCACAACATGACTCTACGACACAAGTACTTTATTCATTAGGCTCCGAGGAGCGAGATATTACAAACATGGGTCTCATGACCCAACACTCAGAGCATACAAGTCAAAGCACAAGCGGAAGCTATCATGTCTGAGTACAGACATCTATAAATGAAAAAGGCTGAGAAGCCTGACTATCTATCAGATCCTGCCGGGGCACAAGATCGTAGCTGAGGTATCAAGCTAAACGTCGAAGTCCACGTGAAACTACTAGCGAGACCGAAGTCTCTCTGCAAAACATAAAATAGGCAAACGTGAGTACAAATGTACCCAGCAAGACTTACATCAGAACTATCTACATATGCATCATTATCAACAAAGGGGTGGTGGGGTTTAACTGCAGCAAGCCAGCTTTGACTCGGTGGCTATCCTAAACTACGACTGCAATGTAACTCTTTTGAGGTGGCGCACACGAGTCCACATATTCACCATATCAATACACCACTATGGAATCGCTCCCGTCTCCCTACGAGAACGCCATCCATAGCACTCACGCTTATCTTGCGTATTTTAGAGTATCCACTTTCACTTGTCTATGAACTGATATAAGCAACCCAGAGGTCCTTTTCCGTGGACACGGCTATTCGAATAGATTAGGTTAACCCTGCAGGGGTGTACTTCTTCACACACGCTCTCACCACTTACCGCCGTTTACACGACATGTACTCGGCAACCTTCAAGCGGAAGCCCAACGTGGGTGTCGGCCACGACCTACCTAATCACCTAAGTCTCTAGTCCAGGTTTATCGCCTATTCGGGTTCCATCCATGAGGAGATCCGGCCGGAGTTTCGCTCACAGCCCCAAACGATGTGAACAGGGTTCCCGAGACACCAAACGGGCGCCCGGTACACCGTGCCACGTGCCTACCGCATCACAGCCCACCCCTACGGTCAGCGCTGCCCACGGCCTCCAGCATACTACAAACACCAGAAACTACTTGCAACTCCTGGACAGAGGACAAGGGTGATCAAGAAGCCGAGAGGGTCCATTGGTTTCGGGCCCAATGCGTGGTAGTAGCTGAATCATGGATCACAAACACAGAACTCAGTTCCTGAGGACGGCTGCAATGAGACAACCCACCATGTACTCCTACATGGCCTCTCACCGCTACCTTTACCAAATCGTGTTCACACACTTAGCTCACACACAGTAGGACAGGTTCACACGCCTCTGATTCATCCCCGATGAATCAGACCTGACTCAACTCTAAGCAATAGCAGGCATGACAAACAAACATGAATGAGTAGGCACATCAGGGCTCAAACAACTCCTACTCATGCTAGTGGGTTTCATCTATTTACTGTGGCAATGACAGGTCATGCAAAGGACAAAGGGGTTCAGCTACCGCAGCAAGTAACAGATGAATCGGTGTTGTCCTAATGCAGTAAAAGAGAGCAGGAGCGAGAGAGTAGGATTGTATCGGAATGAACAAGGGGGTTTTGCTTGCCTGGCACTTTTGAAGATAACATTGAGTCTTCATCAGTGTCAACGATCACATCATCGGTATCACGTCTATCGAGAGGGGACAAATACCGGCAACACAGAAGGGAACACAATCAATGCAATGCACAATATGATGCATGATCATGACATGGCAAAATGAATGTGTTTTGAGCCAATGCAACTAGCAACAGATTAAATGAAGTTGGTTTGAATACAAGATTCAAATTCAAACTCCATATGTGATTATTTAAATGCCCTTTATTTGATTTGTGCTAAACAGCAGCTATAAGTTGTTCTAACATGCATGAAAATGGTACAGATGGATTCCTTGAATTTTTCTGATAATTTTTCATATATAAATTATTTAATTTGGAGTTACGGTTAATTTTCTATGAATTTTAGAAGTTTATATTCATTTTCTGGAATTTCAGAATTAAATTAAATCCAGAAAATACTTTATGACATCAGCAGTGCGTCATGCTTGCATCAGCAAGTCAACAGGGCTGCCCCGGGTCAAACCTGACCAGGGGGTCCCATTAGTCAGCGTCACAGGTTAACAGGGGGGTTTATTTTAGTTTAATTAAGGATTAGGGCACTAGGGCCCACATGTCAGTGGCTCTGGGGTTAGATTAGGTGGTGATTAGCTTAGGCTAATCACCTGATAGCGGGGGCCCACCTGTCAGTGTCAGCAGAGGGGGTAGTTAAGATAAAATAATTAAACTAATTAACAGGGGGGGCTGGCCCCACCTGTCATCGACCCAGAGAGGGGGGGGGTCCCGCCGTGGTCAACGTGGTCAGACCCACCGGCGGCTTGACGCCGGCGAGGCCAGACGCGGTGGTGCGCGTCGGAAACCAGCTACAGGGGCTCTTTTGGCACGCAGGGAGCAACTACGGGGAGAGGGTGGAGTGGCGCATCCAACGGTGGTGGTGGCGGAGGCTGGGGTGGCCGGAGCTGCCGGCGGCGACCTCTTTTGCGGCTGCCGGAGCTCGGGTGTTCGCGGGACCGGCGCTGCGGTGTGCAAACAAGACGGTGGTCGCGCTAGTTTTACTCTACGGGACGCAACGAGTGCAACGGACGCAGGCGTGGGACCAAAAGGTCACCGGAGCTTCACCGGCGACGAGCCCGTGCGGCGGAGCGTCTCGGCTCCGGTAGAGGGGGCGGCTAGAGCTCGAAATCGAACTTGGGGTTAGGGGGAAACGGAGCAGGGACTCACGGGGATCGTGCAGGGAGGGTCAGCGAGCTCGGGGGCGCGCCGGAGTGGCCGAATTCGACGGAGAAGATCCTCGGCGGCCGGCGAGGGGGAAAACGTCGGGGCGGCGTTCCGGGGCTCTTCTGGTCGCGTGAGACGACGAGGAGGACGAGGGAGGACTTGCGGAGCTCTGGAAGGCGTCGGGGAGGCGAGAGGGGGATGGTGGCCGCGGCGAACGGCGTCGGTGGCGACGGCTGTGTTCGGGTTCGGGCGAGAGAGAAAGAGCAGAGGGGCGGGGCCTCGAGGAAGAGTGAGAGGGGTCCGAGGGGGCTGCGTGGCGTCGCGGGAGGGAACCAGGGGAGGAGGAGGCAGCCAGGCAGGGAGGAGGTGGCCGGGGCGCGTGGCCGCGCGCGCCGGGCGCGTGCCCGCGTCCTTCTGGCGAGGGAAGAAGACGACAGGGGGGGTAGCGGTGGCGGGCTGGGCCAGCGGGAGGAGCTGGGCCGGGCAGGTAAGCAGGTAAGTGGCCCAGGTGGCCGTCTCCCTTTTTTATTTTTGCTCTGTTTTATTTTTTAATCATTGTTTTCTATTTGTTTCAATCTGTTTTGATTTAGTTCAAACACTAAATCATTTTTGTTTCTTCCAATAATTTTTGCAGGGACTGAAAGTAATATTCTAGAGCCCCTCACAGAATATCAGAATTATTGAAGCATTAAAAATATATATAACATATATTTGCTCCAACTCAAATACAATATATATTAGTTCAAAGATCCAAAATGACATGGAAAAATGTGCATCATCTCTGGTTACTGTTTCCAGCATTTTTCCAAAGATGATGAACATTTTTGAAAGCCACTTGGATTGACTGAAAATATTTTAGGTGAACCTGGTGAATTCTTAAAATGCTAGGGTTTGGACAATCCCCATTTCGACTTTCTGTAAAAGTAAACATGATGCATCACCAAAGGCTAGTACTAGTGCAATGCCAGAAGCTAGGGATGTGACAACTCACCCCCACTAAACAAGAATCTCGTCTCGAGATTCAAGCGTAGGGTAAGGTGAAAGGTAAACGCAACTAGTATAATCTTCACGATCCAGGTTGCACTTCATAGAAACGTTGATTCGATCACCATCTTTGTCTTGTCGTCTTGCTCTGAGAAATCCTGCCAACATGACCTGGAGGGAAAGAGACTCTAGAAGGGTCGATCTTCTCGAAGATCGAACAACTCACGGAATGAGACATAGCAACATCTCTTGAGCTGGGAGACGAAGCACAGATTTGAAGAAATGGAGTGGAACAGATGACGAAGGTTCACTAGGTAGACAACGATTCCACGCTTAAGAAGGTGGTAAACGATTGCCAACGTAGCGAAGAGTTGAGTTGCCATGATACCACGACGAAACATCCTAGAGGAAGGTGATCGTAGAGTATTACCTTAAGTGGCAAAAAGAATTACTTTTGATTCAGAGATCATTGAAACTCTTCATACCAGCATAAGGCAATTCACAACGATCGTTTGGAGGGGGTCTGTAGAATGGCATACTCAGACTTGGATGATGTGGATTACCTTGTTGAAGACAACGTAATGGATGAATTTGCTTATCACCGGAGGTGGAAGAGACCCATGGTAGAATGGCACATTGGCGGTGCAAGCTGGGAACAAAATGCAAATGCTGGGAATGATTCTGGTAACTGGGGAAGAACCCAACAATAAAGAGTGAATTCACTGTTGGAGTGGTTATAGCATAACCGAAGGGACTAGAAGAAATCCCGGTTAGTGCCGGCGATAACACCTAACGCTTGTGCGTGCTCTCAAGAACTTGAGCAATTCCATAATCATCAAGGTTTTACCAACATCCGTGTCAAGGGTCCGATAACACAACTCACTACCATGATGAATGGTGATGGAGGATGCAGATGCAAAGGAAGATAACACCTTCTCAGATTTCACCCTTGGCGGGGCCAAGGAAATAAAATCTGGATGATCGACCGAGAGACATTTAGCACCCCGCTTCTAATGTTCTCCTTGATGTGCTAGTGTAACCCATTCATAGATATGGTTTGATATCTAGAACATCAAGTAAAAGGTCGGACTTCGGGATCTCAGAAATCCATAGGGGCAACTAGGGAGTAAATCCTACGAAATCCCTATGGGGGGTGGCCAACTTCCTCAATCAAGATATTATAATAACAGGTCTTCCGGCTGGGTGTGTTGGCCGCGACATCCACTTTACCGATTATCGAGGGACCAATATTATAATTCTTGGGAAATGTTCCAACCATCACATCTGCCTGAGATTCAGATCTGGTTGGTGTCAGGATATCCCAGACTCATCAAGTCTAGAAAGAAAAATGAAAGTTTGCAACGCAAATCGACGAGATAATGTTGCGGGATTCTCGGGGAGTGAGCTACGATAGTAAGCTCTAAAACATGAGCTGGTTCTGCTACAACATGTGAACACGCTGTCCCAGACAAACATGACCACGTGGTAGTCTTATAATAAAACACTACCGAGCTCAGGAGGGGAAACCATCATTAAGGACATCGAAGTCTCCACGCGTGGAAATCCAAAGAGTTCACCTTGGACAGACTCCTTTATCTCTGAACAACTCAATCAGTGGCTTGGTGTGCTAGGATATACATATAGCATGGAGGTTGCAAATCTCCAGACCACAGAATACTTCGCACGTGTGCATGACTGATTTGGGATGATTCCAAAGGAGGCAAAAACATGCTTTCTCGAATTCACGTCGGCAACTTACATCAAATGCACGTGAATCAAAGGAAGTCACTTCTTTTATCCAAACATATACTTCATGAACGGGGCATGAAGTAAATGCTTTCAAAAGTTTCCAACACTAACTTAATGTTCAACAACATCATGGAGGAGATAAGAATGTTGTCAATGGGCTCAACAACAACTCATCAGAATTTCCATATCACTGGACTTCCACCATCGTGTGAACACGGTGATAGCATTGGTCAGCCCCAAAGATATAATGGTGTATGCTCGAGGGATCAACCACGAATAAGACAACATTACGAGCATCGTTGGTACTGATTTGATTTGACGATAGCCCACACTCAAATCAAAGGATTGATAAGACAATAGGTCCAGCAACTGATCACAAGAACCAATCGATGAAGATATCATCTTTCTTCAACACACACTACACAAGAATATCCCTTTGGAACGAACTAAGTCAGACAAGCTTTTATCTTCCAACTCTCCAAGTTGTTGTCTAGCTTAACCAACTAGCTCAGGGATATCTAACACCGATTCTTGGAGAGAAGGTGGTTCACAGGAAACCAACTTGATCACGAACTCAACATAGCGGTCAGGTGACAACCCGGTAACACCTCCAAGAAGATATTTGGAAAGTCACGAACCACCGGTATGTTACTAAGCTCGAGAACAATCTTGCTTTTGAGGGCAAGACGATATGATCAAATGAGTGAGGACTTGACAAGATCCTAACTCATCAATCGAAGGGTGCACCGAAATAAGGACTAGGTAGAACGATCAGTCTTAGAAGGATGATTCGAAAACCAACATACTAAGAATGAAATTATTATCCTTTAACTACCAAGCAAAAGAGTTGCTAGCAGTATTGATTTCACACATCACAATTCATTTGTCGGTATTCCGGTTGCATCAACACGAGGGCCGAGGAATGAACAGTGATGGCAAGAAGTATCACTGTACCAAGAGTTCATGGGATGGTGTGCAATTCCTATAACAATCTCGATATAAAATATGTAATACTCCAAGGTAGAGCAGAACCAAAAGCTGGATTGGCATTTGATCTGCGGAATACAACTACTTTGACCCAATCCTAGATATGGATGAGGTACTGGAGTTTGTTTCTCCTAGTCATTCTGCAATAGAATGGCTTGACGGATCACAAGAGTAATAGGCATCGATAAACGAATGCATGCATACTCTTGATATCAATTGATAGACGAGGGTCAGAATGCAACTAAAGAGAACAACTCAAAGGAACATATAACTTTCTGAGTTGTGGATGCATAGATTAGTATGTCGAACCAAGTTCAACATATTTCTTCCGGATAACCCATGCAGAAAGGTAAAACTGGCAGAGTCACGATTTATGAATGGAGAACTCCTCAAGAGTACTCTAATTATGATCTTTTGATCCAATAAACATCTGCCATAAGCGGTTCATAGTATTTGGAAGAAGGAAATACCACGGGCCTCGAGGACTATCGCAAAGTTACTAATATCCTGAAGGAATTAGCAAACACTATCAACATGAAGTAAGTAGAGTGAATCTCGGGTTCAAAACCCAAGGAGTAGAATACCTACTACTGAGTGGCATCACGGGATGCTTTCGAGAATAAAAGCCAAAATCATCACACTGGGACACAAAACAAGGCTAGACTACTAGATGATCCCCTGAGACACCTAGGGTCATAGTAATAACTCTAACATAAAGGTTGAGGCAGTAGAGTACCTCAACTCAACAATTTGTGTGATTAATCTGACCAAAGGCACATCGGAAACAGGAGGAAGTGATTTGCAAATGCATCAGACTGTTTGGAAACCTGGGATGACTCGGACAGCATAACGGCTGTAAATGCTCAGAAAAGATTTGAGACATTCACAAAAATGGTGGCATAACCACTCAGAAGCACAATATCAAGGTTTCAAGATCAACAGTTAACATACGGAAGTAGTAGGAGCTGAACTGAGGCTTGAATCAACAATCTTATAAGTCTACGGATTAGTAACACGTGATCCTGATAGAAAGAAGAGATATCCTAGTTCTTAATCCCCGTAGAAGATAAGATGATGACTCAGATCAGAAGGGCATAAGGTATAAGGAGTAAAAAGAGCCTTACATTCCATCCCACAATCAATTCCCTTACATAACTAAAGAATTTCTAGACTCAACTTCGACCAGTTTGGCTTGGTATTCCTACAGGCAGTCAAGCTCTGATACCAACGCTGTCAGGACCCCGACTCGATGTCACATCGATCTAGCCAGTAACACTTCATATCACTTTGCGGCCTCACGCACGGTGTTCCCACGGGTGTCGCCTTACCTTTGCCCGGGACCGTTTGCGCCTTTTGGCTCACGTATATGATAGTGTCGCTAGCATCCATATGATAAAGAGCCCGGGCTGACATGACTAGTCGTAAACCCAAAGTGGCACAGACTTACAGGGACAGGCATCCATGACCCAGCTTCGAACGTGTCGGTCATCAGCAAGTGGGTCCGGGCTATAGCACTAGGCTAGCAGGACTCTGGTAAACCGGGCTGTAGCGGGCTAACAGGACTCCGGTACTCAAAGCGTGACATTTCCCCGAAGGGACAGACACAGGAACGAAGAAGGACACATGCCGGCCAGCCTAAGTGTTCCAGAGCAGTAGCAAGCTACCATGGCTCAGCGGTAACACTAGGAGACATTTCCCGGTAAGAGAGGCTACTAAAGATAAACAACTAGATAGTCAGATCCCACACATACCAAGCATTTCAATCACACACACAGTATGCTCGATATGTGCAAATACAACGAAGCATCACAACATGACTCTACGACACAAGTACTTTATTCATTAGGCTCCGAGGAGCGAGATATTACAAACATGGGTCTCATGACCCAACACTCAGAGCATACAAGTCAAAGCACAAGCGGAAGCTATCATGTCTGAGTACAGACATCTATAAATGAAAAAGGCTGAGAAGCCTGACTATCTATTAGATCCTGCCGGGGCACAAGATCGTAGCTGAGGTATCAAGCTAAACGTCGAAGTCCACGTGAAACTACTAGCGAGACCGAAGTCTCTCTGCAAAACATAAAATAGGCAAACGTGAGTACAAATGTACCCAGCAAGACTTACATCAGAACTATCTACATATGCATCATTATCAACAAAGGGGTGGTGGGGTTTAACTGCAGCAAGCCAGCTTTGACTCGGTGGCTATCCTAAACTACGACTGCAATGTAACTCTTTTGAGGTGGCGCACACGAGTCCACATATTCACCATATCAATACACCACTATGGAATCGCTCCCGTCTCCCTACGAGAACGCCATCCATAGCACTCACGCTTATCTTGCGTATTTTAGAGTATCCACTTTCACTTGTCTATGAACTGATATAAGCAACCCAGAGGTCCTTTTCCGTGGACATGGCTATTCGAATAGATTAGGTTAACCCTGCAGGGGTGTACTTCTTCACACACGCTCTCACCACTTACCGCCGTTTACACGACATGTACTCAGCAACCTTTAAGCGGAAGCCCAATGTGGGTGTCGGCCACGACCTACCTAATCACCTAAGTCTCTAGTCCAGGTTTATCGCCTATTCGGGTTCCATCCATGAGGAGATCCGGCCGGAGTTTCGCTCACAGCCCCAAACGATGTGAACAGGGTTCCCGAGACACCAAACGGGCGCCCGGTACACCGTGCCACGTGCCTACCGCATCACAGCCCACCCCTACGGTCAGCGCTGCCCACGGCCTCCAGCATACTACAAACACCAGAAACTACTTGCAACTCCTGGACAGAGGACAAGGGTGATCAAGAAGCCGAGAAGGTCCATTGGTTTCGGGCCCAATGCGTGGTAGTAGCTGAATCATGGATCACAAACACAGAACTCAGTTCCTGAGGACGGCTGCAATGAGACAACCCACCATGTACTCCTACATGGCCTCTCACCGCTACCTTTACCAAATCGTGTTCACACACTTAGCTCACACACAGTAGGACAGGTTCACACGCCTCTGATTCATCCCCGATGAATCAGACCTGACTCAACTCTAAGCAATAGCAGGCATGACAAACAAACATGAATGAGTAGGCACATCAGGGCTCAAACAACTCCTACTCATGCTAGTGGGTTTCATCTATTTACTGTGGCAATGACAGGTCATGCAAAGGACAAAGGGGTTCAGCTACCGCAGCAAGTAACAGATGAATCGGTGTTGTCCTAATGCAGTAAAAGAGAGCAAGAGCGAGAGAGTAGGATTGTATCGGAATGAACAAGGGGGTTTTGCTTGCCTGGCACTTTTGAAGATAACATTGAGTCTTCATCAGTGTCAATGATCACATCATCGGTATCACGTCTATCGAGAGGGGACAAATACCGGCAACACAGAAGGGAACACAATCAATGCAATGCACAATATGATGCATGATCATGACATGGCAAAATGAATGTGTTTTGAGCCAATGCAACTAGCAATAGATTAAATGAAGTTGGTTTGAATACAAGATTCAAATTCAAACTCCATATGTGATTATTTAAATGCCCTTTATTTGATTTGTGCTAAACAGCAGCTATAAGTTGTTCTAACATGCATGAAAATGGTACAGATGGATTCCTTGAATTTTTCTGATAATTTTTCATATATAAATTATTTAATTTGGAGTTACGGTTAATTTTCTATGAATTTTAGAAGTTTATATTCATTTTCTGGAATTTCAGAATTAAATTAAATCCAGAAAATACTTTATGACATCAGCAGTGCGTCATGCTTGCATCAGCAAGTCAACAGGGCTGCCCCGGGTCAAACCTGACCAGGGGGTCCCATTAGTCAGCGTCACAGGTTAATAGGGGGGTTTATTTTAGTTTAATTAAGGATTAGGGCACTAGGGCCCACATGTCAGTGGCTCTGGGGTTAGATTAGGTGGTGATTAGCTTAGGCTAATCACCTGATAGCGGGGGCCCACCTGTCAGTGTCAGCAGAGGGGGTAGTTAAGATAAAATAATTAAACTAATTAACAGGGGGGGCTGGCCCCACCTGTCATCGACCCAGAGAGGGGGGGGGTCCCGCCGTGGTCAACGTGGTCAGACCCACCGGCGGCTTGACGCCGGCGAGGCCAGACGCGGTGGTGCGCGTCGGAAACCAGCTACAGGGGCTCTTTTGGCACGCAGGGAGCAACTACGGGGAGAGGGTGGAGTGGCGCATCCAACGGTGGTGGTGGCGGAGGCTGGGGTGGCCGGAGCTGCCGGCGGCGACCTCTTTTGCGGCTGCCGGAGCTCGGGTGTTCGCGGGACCGGCGCTGCGGTGTGCAAAAAAGACGGTGGTCGCGCTAGTTTTACTCTACGGGACGCAACGAGTGCAACGGACGCAGGCGTGGGACCAAAAGGTCACCGGAGCTTCACCGGCGACGAGCCCGTGCGGCGGAGCGTCTCGGCTCCGGTAGAGGGGGCGGCTAGAGCTCGAAATCGAACTTGGGGTTAGGGGGAAACGGAGCAGGGACTCACGGGGATCGTGCAGGGAGGGTCAGCGAGCTCGGGGGCGCGCCGGAGTGGCCGAATTCGACGGAGAAGATCCTCGGCGGCCGGCGAGGGGGAAAACGTCGGGGCGGCGTTTCGGGGCTCTTCTGGTCGCGTGAGACGACGAGGAGGACGAGGGAGGACTTGCAGAGCTCTGGAAGGCGTCGGGGAGGCCAGAGGGGGATGGTGGCCGCGGCGAACGGCGTCGGTGGCGACGGCTGTGTTCGGGTTCGGGCGAGAGAGAAAGAGCAGAGGGGCGGGGCCTCGAGGAAGAGTGAGAGGGGTCCGAGGGGGCTGCGTGGCGTCGCGGGAGGGAACCAGGGGAGGAGGAGGCAGCCAGGCAGGGAGGAGGTGGCCGGGGCGCGTGGCCGCGCGCGCCGGGCGCGTGCCCGCGTCCTTCTGGCGAGGGAAGAAGACGACAGGGGGGGTAGCGGTGGCGGGCTGGGCCAGCGGGAGGAGCTGGGCCGGGCAGGTAAGCAGGCAAGTGGCCCAGGTGGCCGTCTCCCTTTTTTATTTTTGCTCTGTTTTATTTTTTAATCATTGTTTTCTATTTGTTTCAATCTGTTTTGATTTAGTTCAAACACTAAATCATTTTTGTTTCTTCCAATAATTTTTGCAGGGACTGAAAGTAATATTCTAGAGCCCCTCACAGAATATCAGAATTATTGAAGCATTAAATATATATATAACATATATTTGCTCCAACTCAAATACAATATATATTAGTTCAAAGATCCAAAATGACATGGAAAAATGTGCATCATCTCTGGTTACTGTTTCCAGCATTTTTCCAAAGATGATGAACATTTTTGAAAGCCACTTGGATTGACTGAAAATATTTTAGGTGAACCTGGTGAATTCTTAAAATGCTAGGGTTTGGACAATCCCCATTTCGACTTTCTGTAAAAGTAAACATGATGCATCACCAAAGGCTAGTACTAGTGCAATGCCAGAAGCTAGGGATGTGACAATCAGGTTGTTGTCGAGGCCAGGACGGAGCCTCATGATGTTGGCGGCGTTCACAAAGAGCCAGGTCGGCCTCCCCTTGTCGTGTAGAGGGGCAATTCGGCGGCGGATGAAGTCCTCCCCAATCATTTTGAGGGTTAGCCCGGCTTGGGTGAGCCGGAGAATCCTGGTGGTGGCGACCGTAAGCTTCGCGTCGTCGGCGTCGACGTCGCTCCAATCGCCCCCACGGACTAGCGGCTTCTGACGAACCTCGCAGAATGCTGGCGGGTCCTCCTCCTCAATCCAGCACCACCGTCCCAGCCATTCTTCCCACCTCTCCTTCGTGGCGCCGTCCGGGTACGCCCCCTTGTCCCTCGGGATCCAGGCGACGCAACCAGCAATGGTGCCCCCTTTTTGGATCCGAGGGGAGAAATAATGGCGGAAGAGCGCCGTGCTGGGGTGCACCCCGACAGAGCCCTCGCAGAGGTGCGCGAAGACGGCCATGCACGCCACGGCATTCGGGGTAAAATCCATGGGGTGGAAGCCGTAGGTGTGCATGATATCCTTGAAGAAAACAGAAAAGGGGGGACAGAGCCCGCAGGAGAAATAGTTGACGAAGAAGGGGTACCGATTTGGGGAGGGATCGGCGCTGGCAGGGACGACGTGCGTGGCTGGATGCCCCATCTTCTCTCCCCCTGTCTTCACTCCCCACAGATCCTTGAACATCTCCCGGAGCTCAGGCACGCCGATCTTCGAGGGGAAGTAAGCGGACTGCAGCCGTCGCGCCACCAGCTTGCTCTCCGGCTGCTCCGTCACCCCAGTGTCCTTTGCCGCTCCCTTGCTGTTTGTGGACATGGGCGCCATGGCGACTGTGGAAAGCGAAAGAGCAAGGGATGGCAGAAGCACGGCGGCGATGGAAGAAGGAAGAGAGGCTCGAGAAGAAGGAAGAAAGGTGGCGGCGGTTCTAAGATTGGAGAAAGGCGCAAGGGGGAGGGTTAAAGTGAGCAGCGCGCCCGCGGTTATTCCTTTTTATGGGGAAGGCGCGGGCCGCCTCCTTTCCCACTAACGGCGATGCGACGCATGTGTGCGGATGCTGATGAAGTCATGTACCTAGGGTAGGGTTACGGACCTGTCCAAGGTACCCTCCCCAAGGGCATCTCTTAGAAGAAGCCGTCTTCCAGTCGATCAAGAGGGATTCCACTCGACTGGCTAGAAGACACTCGACGAACCTGAAGACACTCGACCATGAAGACTCACTCGACCATCAGGAGTTCAAGATCTACTCTGTATCCAAACGGTCTGTAATTAAGTAGTCTTTAAGGCCATGATGACACTTTATGTAAGGCGTTACCAGTAACGTCTGGCCTTAATGTACTTTAACCCTCCGCTACGTGGGCTGGCTGGGGTCCTGGTGTCCTCTATATAAGCCACCCCCCTCCACTGGTAGGATGGTTCGCACCCCTGTAACTTTCACACATGTAATCCAGTCGACCGCCACCGGATTCCGAGACGTAGGGCTGTTACTTCCTCCGAGAAGGGCCTGAACTCGTAAAACACTCGTGTGTACAACTGCTCCATAGCTAGGATCTTGCCTCTCCATACCTACCCCCCATTCTACTGTCAGACTTAGAACCACGACAGTTGGCGCCCACCGTGGGGCAGGTGTCTTAGCGATTTGTTGGAGAAGTTGCAATCTTTTCAATTCCCATCATCATGGTTTCCGGCAGATTTTTGGTTGAGAGCCGCGAGATCCGTCTCGGCGCACTCACATTCATCACCGACGACTCTGCCTGGCTGCAGGAGGCTCCGCTCGAGGTGGATGCGCTCCCGGTCCGCGGAGCAACGCATTTTCGAGCATGCGTCCGCGTCGTCCTTCTGCGGCAACCGTTGACTCCATATCGATTAGTTTTCGTGTCATCCTCCCTCCCAGCTTCCCGCCGGTGTAAGCGCTCCGGTCGGTCGAGGCTCCAGCAGTGGATGAGGCACGCAGTGGCTCGCCAGTGGACCGCTGCCCAAGTCGCGGCAATCGAGCCCGACGAATCTCTCTACGGCCTGTTCGACCTGTCGACTGGCTCCGCAGAGACTGCTTCCGAATGCGACAGCAGTGATCCGGCGGCGGAGGTCCTGATGGTCAATGGTCCACACATTCCTCCCGGCTTTCCTGGTGCCGAGGGAGGCAATGGCGGGGGTGATCCGTCACACGACCATGAGGGGTACCACCCCGAGCCCCTCGACTCGCAGCAGAGGGAGGAGCTTCGTTGCCGAAACATGGATGCGCTTCATACTCTGATCATTGTAGAAACCCCTGAGGCCCGCGCCTTAGAAGACGCGCGCTTGGCCAACCTGGCTGAGCGCACTCGACTAGAGAACCTTCAGCGAGCACTCGACGAGCGCGCGCGTCAACGGGTTCCGGACTCCAGTCGACGCCAACTCTTTAAACCTTCGATTCAGGTATACCGCACTCCAATCCAGAATTTTGCAGCTGCAACACGTATAGCAGAGTCGATTCAGCCTTCCTAGTCAGAGGCTGGCAGAGGCTTGATGCAGATTAGGGATTTGCTCCGGGCAGCTGGGGATCAGAATTCGGCTGTGTCGCAGTTGCGGAACATGATTCATAGCAGGTCCGTGGCGGCGAATACTGTCCAGTCAGCTCATAGCCCCGGATCGGCCCCGAGGCGTGAAGGGCATGGCGACCGACACAATCAGTACAGGAACTATGAGCAGGATGATCACCGAGTCGATCGCAACGATCGACGTCAAGTGCCCACCCCTCCCCGGAGAGGTGGATCATATATGCCTCGACAGCAAGATGACAGACGCCAGTACAGTGGCAGACAAAGAATTCCAGTCGACCCTAGAGAACCAGGCTTTGACGCAAGATCCGTCATTGTTCAAGGTCTGGTCGACCGGAACAAAGCCCACAGAGAGGGTAATGATAGAGACATACCCACCAGCAGCCGAGTGCACGTCTCCGGACCATAGTGTTTCAGCAGAGCCATCAGAGCCGCGGTGATTCCTCCCAACTTCAGGTTGGCGACTAGAGTCAGCAAGTTCAACGGTGAGTCCAAGCCCGACACTTGGCTTGAGGACTACCGAGTGGCTGTTCAGATCGGCGGTGGAAATGACGAGGTGACCATGAAACATTTGCCTCTCATGTTGGAAGGGTCAGCCAGGGCATGGCTGAATCAGTTGACACCCAGCAGCATCTACACGTGGGAGGACCTCCCCCGAGTGTTTGTCAAGACATTCGAAGGAACGTGCAAGCCGCCAGCAGGGCTGATAGAGCTGTAGTCTTGTGTACAGAAGTCAAATGAGACTCTGAGAGATTACATCCACAGGTGGATCACACTGCATCATACAGTAGAAAATGTATCCGACCACCAGGCGGTCTGCGCCTTCAAGGAGGGCGCAAAGTACAGAGAGCTAAGCCTGAAATTCGGTCGAACCGGAGACATGTCTCTGAGTCGAATGATGGAAATAGCCACCAAATATGCCAATGGAGAGGAAGAGGATCGGCTCCGGAGCGGCAAACACAAGTCAGTCGCCCAAGACACCGGAGGTGGAAATTCCAGTCGGAAGCAAAAGCGTAAAGCTGAGCCAGCCGCACCTGGAGAAGCCTTGGCCCTGAACCAAGGAAAATTCAAAGGGAAACCCAAGGGGCCTTGGAACCCCAAGAAGGTAAAAGATAAGGAAGGAAATGACGTGTTGGATTTGCCATGTCACATCCACACCAAGAAGGACGAAGAGGGTAATTTCATCTACCTGAAGCATACCACTCGACAATGTCGACTCCTGATACAGCAGTTCCAAGGGAAGCAGTCCAAGGACAAAGAAAAAGAGTAGGACAAAGTTGAGGACAAGGAGGATAGTGACGGAGAATACCCGCAGGTCAATTCCACCTTGATGATTTTTACCGATGTTGAGAGCAAAAACCGACTGAAAGTTATAAACCGAGAGGTGAACATGGCTGCTCTGTCAACACCCAATTACCTGAAGTGGTCTCAGACTGCCATTACGTTATACCAATCTGATCACCCCACACACATAGCCACCCCTGGCAGGCAAGCGTTGGTGGTCGACCCGGTCGTTGAGGGCACTCGATTGACCAAAGTGTTGATGGATGGCGGCAGTAGTTTGAATATACTGTATGCTGACACACTAAAAGGGATGGGCATTCCGATGTCCAGACTGAGCACGAGCAATATGAGTTTTTATGGAGTCATTCCTGGCAAGAAGGCCGCGTCACTCGGTCAGATTGCTCTTGATGTAGTTTTTGGCGATTCAAAGAATTTCCGCAAAGAGAAGCTGACATTTGAGGTTGTGGATTTCCAGAGTGCCTATCATGCAATTTTGGGCAGACCAGCATATGCACGTTTTATGGCTCGACCTTGTTACGTGTACCTCAAACTAAAGATGCCAGGTCCTAAAGGCGTGATCACTGTCACTGGTAACCGCAAGAAGGCAGAAGACTGCTTCCAGAAGGGCTCGAAGATCGCTGATGCGCAGATGGTGGCAGAAGAGTGGCAGGAACACCAAAGGAACGCAGACCCTAGTGATTTGTTGCGAGCCAAAAAGCCTGCCACGGAATCAGCGTTTTAGTCGTCCGGTGAGACAAAACCCGTTCACATCCACCCAATCGACCCAAACGCTGCTCCGACTCATATCTCCACAACACTCGACCCCAAATAGGAAGAAGCGCTCATCCAGTTCCTCCGTGAGAACTGGGACATCTTTGCATGGAAACCTTCTGACATGCCGGGTGTACCCAGGGGACTGGCTGAGCATCATCTACGAGTCGACTCGAAGGCAAAACCTGTGAAGGAACATCTGCGACGGTCCACCGTCCAGAAAAGGAAGGCCATTGGCGAAGAAGTGGCTCGACTCCTAGCAGCAGAGTTTATCCGAGTGATTTACCACTTTGAGTGGCTCGCCAATGTCGTCATGGTCCCCAAAAAGGACAATTCTCTTCGCATGTGCATCAATTTCAAGCATATCAATCAGGCCTGCCCGAAGGATCATTTTCCTCTTCCCCGCATCGACCAAATAGTCGACTCGACTGCGGGATGTGAGCGACTTTCTTTCTTGGACGCTTATTCTGGGTACCATCAGATCCATCTGTTTGGACCCGATGAGATCAAAATGGCTTTCATCACCCCGTTCGGGTGCTTTTGTTATGTCACCATGCCATTCGGCCTCAAGAATGTCGGAGCCACGTTCATGAGGATGATTCAGAAGTGTTTGCTCACTCAAATCAGTTGGAATGTGGAAGCGTACATGGATGACATTGTGGTCAAGTCACGGAAAGGTTCCAACCTGCTGATGACCTAGCTGAAACATTTGCCAACCTCAGGAGGTATGATATCAAGCTTAATCCATCAAAATGCACATTCGGAGTTCCTGGCAGAAAGTTACTTGGTTTTCTCATTTCCGAACGGGGAATCGACGCTAACCCAAAAAAAGTTGGCACTATACTCCGAATGAAACGCCCCGTGCGTGTGCACGATGTCCAGAAACTTACTGGATGCTTGGCTGCATTAAATCGATTCATCTCTCGCCTCGGTGAAATGGCATTGCCTCTTTACCGACTGATGAAGAAGTCAGACAAGTTCGACTGGACTCCAGAAGCTGATGCAGCGTTTGCAGAGTTAAAAACCCTGCTTTCCACCCAGCCGGTGCTTGCTGCCCCAATCAGCAAAGAGCCTTTGCTGATTTACATTGCAGCCACAGGACAAGTCGTCAGTACTGTACTTACCTTCGAGCGGGAAGAGGATGGAAAAGCCTTCAAAGTTCAGCGCCCAGTGTATTACATTTCCAAAGTCCTGACCCCGTCCAAGCAACGATACCCTCATTATCAGAAGCTTGTATATGGGATTTACATGACCACGAAGAAAGTTGCCACTACTTCTCTGACCATATTATCACAGTCGTTGTCAGGACCCCGACTCAATGCCACATCGATCTAGCATGTAACACCTCATATCACTTTGCGGCCTCACGCACGGTATTTCCACGGGTGTCGCCTCACCTTTGCCCGGGACCGTTTGCGCCTTTTGGCACACGTATATGACAGTGTCGCTAGCATCCATATGATAAGGAGCCCGGGCTGACATGGCTAGTCGTAAACCCAAAGTGGCACAGACTTACAGGGACAGACATCCATGACCCAGCATCGAACGTGTCGGTCATCAGCAAGTGAATCCAGGCTGTAGCACTGGGCTAGCAGGACTCCGGTGAACCGGGCTGTAGCGGGCTAACAGGACTCCGGTATTCATCGCGTGACATTTCCCCGAAGGGACAGACACAGGAACGAAGAAGGACACATGCCGGCCAGCCTAAGTGTTCCGGAGCAGTAGCAAGCTACCATGGCTCGGTGGAAACACTAGGAGACATTTCCCGGTAAGAGAGGCTACTAAGGATAAACAACTAGGTTGTCAGATCCCACACATACCAAGCATTTCAATAACATACACACAATATGCTCGATATGTGCAAATACAACATGGCATCACAACATGACTCTACAACTCAAGTATTTATTCAGTAGGCTCCGAGGAGCGAGATATTACAAACAGGGGTCTCACGACCCAACATTCAGAGCATACAAATCAAAGCACAAGCGGAAGCTATCATGTCTGAGTAGAGACATCTATAAATGAAAAAGGCTGAGAAGCCTGACTATCTACCAGATCCTGCCGAGGGCACAAGATCGTAGCTGAGGTAACAAGCTAAACGTCGAAGACCACGCGGAATTACTAGTGAGACTGAAGTCTCTCTGCAAAAACATAAAATAGGCAAACGTGAGTACAAATGTACCCAGCAAGACTTACATCAGAACTATCTACATATGCATCATTATCAACAAAGGGATGGTGGGGTTTAACTGCAGCAAGCCAGCTTTGACTCGGTGGCTATCCTAAACTACGACTGCGAGTAACTCTTTTGAGGTGGCGCACACGAGTCCACATATTCACCAACCAATACACCACTATGGATCCGCTCCCGTCTCCCTACGAGAACACCATCCATAGCACTCACGCTTATCTTGCGTATTTTAGAGTATCCACTTTCACTTGTCTATGAACTGATATAAGCAACCCAGAAGTCCTTTTCCGCGGACACGGCTATTCGAATAGATCATATTAACCCTGCAGGGGTGTACTTCTTCACACACGCTCTCACCACTTACCGCCGTTTACACGACATGTACTCGGCAACCTTCAAGCGGAAGCCCAACGTGGGTGTCGGCCACGGCCTACCTAAACACTCAAGTCTCTAGTCCAGGTTTATCGCCTATTCGGGTTCCATCCATGAGGAGATCCGGCCGGAGTTTCGCTCACAGCCCCAAACGATGTGTACAGGGTTCCGTGACACCAAACGGGCGCCCGGTATACCCAGCCACGTGCCTACCGCATCACAGCCCACCCCTACGGTCAGCGCTGCGCACGGCCTCCAGCATACTACAAACACCAGAAACTACTTGCAACTCCTGGACAGAGGACAAGGGTGATTAAGAAGCCGAGAGGGTCCATTGGTTTCGGGCCCAATGCGTGGTAGTAGCTGAATCATGGATCACAAACACAGAACTCAGTTCCTGAGGACGGCTTCAATGAGACAACCCACCATGTACTCCTACATGGCCTCTCACCGCTACCTTTACCAAATCGTGTTCACACACTTAGCTCACACACAGTAGGACATGTTTACACGCCTCTGATTCATCCCCGATGAATCAGACCTGACTCAACTCTAAGCAGTAGCAGGCATGACAAACAAACATGAATGAGTAGGCAAAACAGGGCTCAAACAACTCCTACTCATACTAGTGGGTTTCATCTATTTACTGTGGAATGACAGGTCATGCAAAGGATAAAGGGGTTCAGCTACCGCAGCAAGTAACAGATGAATCGTTGTTGTCCTAATGCAGTAAAAGAGAGCAGGAGCGAGAGAGTGGGATTGTATCGGAATGAACAAGGGGGTTTTTGCTTGCCTGGCACTTCTGAAGATAACATTGAGTCTTCATCAGTGTCAACGATCACATCATCGGTATCACGTTTATCGAGAGGGGACAAATACCGGCAACACAGAAAGAAACACAATCAATGCAATGCACAATATGATGCATGATCTTGACATGGCAAAATGAATGTGTTTTTGGGCTAATGCAACTAGCAACAGATTAAATGAAGTTGGTTTGAATATAAAATTCAAATTCGAACTCCATATGTGATTATTCAAATGCCATTCACTTCATTTGCCCTAAACAGTAGTGATAAGTTGTTCTAACATGCATGAAAATGGTACAGATGGATTCCTTGAATTTTTCTGATAATTTTTCATATATAATTTATTTAATTTGGAGTTACGGTTGAATTTCTATGAATTTTAGAAGTTTTAGGCATTTTCTGGAATTTCCTGAATATTTAGAATTAAAATAATTCCAGAAAATGAATTATGGCGTCAGCATGACCTCATGCTGACCTCAGCAGGTCAACGGGCGGTCCAGGTCAAACCTGACGTGTGGGGTCCACACGTCAGTGACACAGGGGCTAATCCCGCGTTGACCCGGGCTTTGACCCGCTACGGGGCCCACTGTCAGTGCCACGGGGTTAGTTTAACAGGGTCATTAGTGCTAATTAGGCGTGCCACGTCGGCAGTCGCCGGAGTTCGGCCGGCGACGACCAAAACTGTGGCGGGAGCTCGCCGGAGTGTCGCTGCGAGCGGTTTTGGGCCAAGCCAAGGGCACCAGAGGGTTGCCCTTGCTTGCGCGCATCCAAAGGAGGCATGCGGGAGGCGCGGGGTGGCCGGAGCTCGCCGGAGTGGAGGCCGCGGCGGCTGCCGAAGCTCGGGTTTGGCCGGAGCGAGGTTACGGAGCGTTAGGGGGCTGGCTGAGGGGCTATGCGGACTCCTGGGGCAGCTAGGAGCACGCTAGGCCCGTCGGACTGGCCGCAACAGCACGTCAGTGCCATGACCGGCGTCCATGGCGGACGGCGGCGCTCGGTACGGTGGCTAGCATGGCTATTGCACGGGAAACCAACGGGGAGAGAGGGGAAACGTAGCAGGGACTCACGGGGAGGACGAGGAACGCTCGGCGAGGTCGGAGACGGTCCGGAGCCGGCGAATTTGACGAAGATGGCCGGCGGGTCCGAGGTAGAAGACGACGGCGATGGCGGCGATGCAAGGCTTCCGGAGGGCTGTGGATCGGTGGGGAGGCAGAGGGAGGACCGGCGGAGCTTCCTGGGGCGTCGGCGAGGCTAGGGGTGGCCGGTGGCCATGGGTACGGCGACGATGACGGCGAGTTCCGCTCGGTGGTGTGCGCGGGAGGGAAGCAGAGGAGGGAACGGGGTCCAGGGGAAGAGAGAGGCGGTCGAGGGGGTCGAGGCGTCTCCGTGGCGTCGCGAGGGAGTCGGGGAGGCTGCCACGGCGAAGCAGGAGGTGGCCGGAGCTCTTCGGGCGCGCGCCACGCCTCGCCTCTGCCTACTGGCAGAGGAAGAAGAGGACAAGGGGGGAGGTGGGCTGGGCCGGCCAGGTGGGGGAGCTGGGCCGGCTACAGGTAAGTGGCCCAGGTACGGGTCTTTCTCTCTCTCTTTT